>NW_025091326.1:600000-1200000 GCF_907166805.1 Alternaria atra | reverse complement strand
TGGAAGACGACAAGTCTCCCACGTTTGTGTGGTGGTGTGACGAACGTGCAATTTTGCAGCGTCCATCAGGAAGGGTACCACAGCAACTATCTTTTCGACTTCGGCAATACTGCTGATGCTACGAGTACCGTCTCTTGTGTATTGAGGAGCAAATGGAGGAGCGGTTGGTGGAGCACCAGAAGCACTTTGCGATCGTTAACACAGCTGCAGGCTACCGAAGACTCATCTCTCTAAATTGATACATACTGAGGTAATTATCTGTTCCAGTCTGAATACGACGTTGACCTCGTATTTGCCTCGCCCTCACCGATCCTGACATTCTAGCAGTCGAGAAGCCGATATCATCATTGATTCCGGTTCGGTACCGCCTCCTGGACCCTGTCCGTTGCTTCTGCTTCTCCAGCTCGCTGCTAAGACTGACTGGCCGTCATATCTCTTCCTGTGTCGAAAGGCCCTACTCGCAGGCATCTGTCACTTCTACCCTCCTGACCGTCGCTTCGTTGATGCAGCTCTGCTCTTCTACTGATGGTGCCCAAAGCTTCTGAAGAAGCGCCTAAAAAGGTTTATCCTCCAATCTTCTTCTCCAAGTTCCCGCATGCCACTGAGCCGCTAGCCTTCACCAGGCAAGGCATGCTTTTGCCCCTGCATACGTCGCCCATACGTACTTCAGATGTTGCAAAATCCGCTATGGCCTGCTCCATGTGTGGCGGAGCGCACTTCCGCACAATCTGCGAGTCTGCCGTATAACGTGCTCTACATTTTGCTCCGCCTAAAGGTATTGTAAGAAAGCAACAAGCCCAATGTTTGGCGTCCAGAGTACCGTCTCCCGTTCCGCGCTTGTAACACAACTGGTACCCGTGTGCTGATTCCAGATCCTATCTCAAGTTCCGATGTTCCTGAAAGAACGGCGACTTGCAGGTCATGTGCGCCATCTCCATAACCGAAGATTGTAGGTTACAAGTTGTAGGAAATAACTTATCCGCAGGAACAGGTCTTTCAGCGGAGGTTGAAGTGTGCCTGATGCATTACACGGCTGATGGGTACAGGCTTCTCGTCCCTGAGCAACATAGAGTCGGTATGTTCGCCTGAGAATGAAACTCGAGAAGGAGGAATCACCTCCGATTCTGCCGAACGCATCGTTAACCATTGAGTAACAAGCATACCGAGACAAACTGAGTTGCGTGTTAGCGTATCTTGGTTATATTGGAGATTGCGAACTTACTGTCTGTCAAGCACATCAACAGGCAAGCATGGCTCATCTTCGCAAAAGCCCAGCTGAGGAACAGGCTGTTGTTGCATACGGTGACCATCAACATGAAGCCCGAACCAACAACGTTTCGAACCAGCATGACTCGCAAGTCGCTCCGAGAAGATGTTCGCATCGAGCGGCGCGTTTTTCTCATCCAATGCCCGAGCGCATGCCTTGGAGATTCAGTTTCCGCACAGGTAGTATTACTTGCAAGACTGCGCATTTTAGGTGCCGCTGAGCCCAACGCCGGCCGAAGCTGCCATATGAAGATACCTGTCAAAATAGTGTTGATGAGAGTGTCCAGCACAATGACTGCCATTGCAGCCTGTGGTTCGATACCGATCCTGCATATACCGGTCTGATGGTTCAATTCAGCCCACGGATTGACAAATTGCCAGACCATGATTGCGAAGAAACCGCCCGTAGTCAGGATCGCTCCAATGACGTATACTCTATCTCTTGTACGGTCGACGAATGGAGCTCGAACGATATGGACGCGCTCTAGCAAGAAGAGATATCTGGATGGGTCAGCGTGTGAGCTCAGATGGACGCCGCGCGCAGAAGAATACTGACAGAGCTATCTTGTCCGCGCCGTACATAACGATGCAGACTCTTATGGCAGCACTGCACTGACCATCCGTTTGCAAACCCATTCCTGATACCTGTATAGCCGTGGCGAACAGGAAAGCTGTACAAATGAAGCCTTGCGCAAAGACGAGCACGTCAGAAACCCGAGTCTTCGACTTCTGGCCGGCCATGCGGCCTGCTCTGTACCCTATCTGACAGTCAGTAGATGTTTAAGGAGCACCTACACATACAACATTGTAGAGTTATGAAAAGATTCACCTACCCTGGGTCAATGCAAGTATGAATGCAAACAAGATGCATATAACAACGACCAGTATCCGATGAGGCGGGCGCTCGTCTAGTCTATTGATATAGACGTCGTCCCGATTGACAAGGGTAAGTGGAGACATCGGATGCGAAGCCCCACGAGCGATGGCGATTTGCGTGAATGCAAACAGGGTCGAAAGGGTGAGAGATCGTATAGTCGCTGCCAAGCTGTCTATGGGGACATGGGGATTGTGTCAGGACATATACTGCCGGTCCATAAAGGGAGCTTAGATCAAGTGTTCATTGTCAAAACAGTCTGCTCGATCTATGCACATAGACCGGTGTATCACGGGATTGGCGCATTTCCGAGAGTGCCACCGCTAAAGCTTACTTACAACGGCGCCAGGCTTGGTGAGATGGAGATATCTCCGTAGCGTCATGCGTGGACCCCGTAGCGATCCTTCCGCCGCGCCAGGTGCGGAGACGTTGCGCTACAGCTATAGTACTCGACACCGTTGGGCTCTGAAAGCCTGGATCGACATGAGAGTTCTGACCGCTGCTTCACGTACACTGGAAGTCTCTTTAGCCATGTTTCTATCGTAAAAATACCATAGTAGAGATCCTGATTTTTAGATACTGCAGTGACCTTCACACCGAGAATTACATCTGGATGTTTACTGCGAAGGGTCCGGAGAGATAGAGATGAGTCTGGATCTAGGGTCGCCGATACATCGGATGTCCGTACGCACCGAGCCGCAGTGCTGACACTGCAGGAAACTATCGCGATGCGTTCTTCCCTTTAACCTCTACGCATCCCTACACGCCATGATGCACCGGTCTTGGTCGTCATTGATATTTATCTCTGGGCCTTTCACATGCTGTGGTTCTTGTTCCGGCTCCGCTACCGTCATGTCGCCATCACAGACGATGCGTTACACGATGCGTCATATACGTTCTTTCTGATCCCTCTTATTGCTTCGCCTCCCACTATCTTGACCAATCGCACGATATGCGGATTGCGGTATAGTCTTGGTCTCCCACCAGAGCTTGCTGAAACCTACGTTCTGCATGAAAACGAACCAGCGAAGCCATTTGCGACTTGTAGAAGGTGTCGAGGTAGAGAAACTATAATTGTGTTACTTGTAAAGAGCTTGAATTCGGATTCGGCTCCGGTATTAGCATATGCACGAGGACGAGAGTGTCGGAAGTGGCGAGACAAGAATGGAGGTTTTACTGACTGGAATATCCACCTGGGAAAACGTTAAACGTGACAAATACTGCCTGAATTCCAAAGACAGTGCCTCAAAAACTCACTCAGTCAGACTCCTCATATGACCGCTTCCCCGATATTTATCTGGTTAATCCTGTGCATCAAAACGTTGCGCTGCGCTTGTGAATAGGGAACATGTAACTTCGCCGTCGTCTCTGCAGGATTGATCAGTCTACATGCAGCAAGCCTCCGCGACTGACTTAATGCATGAATGACTTACTCGAAAATTGCAAACACCTCCATCTGCGATCAATCATCCACATGTCTCGATATACTAGCCACCGTCAATGTTAGGTGCCAACATGTCCGTACTTCAGCTGTCGCGGATGGGATTGAGGGATAAGCAGTGTTGCCTCATCTCCTCACTGTTTACTTCCTCGCTATCTCTCCGCTGGCGGTTCGTGAAATCAACGAGGCTTCACATTCTCTTCTTCACGTGTTCAGACGGCTCGAAGCTCTAATCAGCCTATAAATTCCGCTCCTTACCATTCTTTTTACTATGCACAACCTACCACAATTATAATTAGAGCATCTTCCTTACTTTGTTATTCGACTCGAGCATTTCTATACTAAAAAGACGTTACGCAACAGAAAAGCACTAACTCGACACTTTCTTCAAAGCCTCGCAAATCTAATAAGTTGAACATGCCGGCATCTCCCCATAGCACCATTTTCATTCAAATGACGGTGCGTTAGTACGGGGTGCACGAGCCTGTATGGGAGTTTGTTTTTGTTTGTCATTTCGAGAGAACCTCGTCGTACGAGTTCGAGTACCCAGTTGTACATGACCGTGCTCTGCTTCGAGTGAACTGCACACTCGTAGACTGCCTTACTCACTCCAACTCACACCAATCCGTTAACCACGAGGTCAACTGTGTCTCTAACCCTTCCCCACCGATAGCTGCTGCCTCGATCGTCGTCCAGGTCTGTCAGTTGTCGTTGAAGAAATTGCGTATGTTGGGTAATGCTAATGTATCATCGAACCAACAAGCAGTCATAAGTCCCTGGAAGAGTTTACCAGGCAGAAGTGTTGACATCGACCGCTGCATTGGTATCGTCCACCCAGTTGCCCGTCGACTCAACAGTAGCATCACCCCAACCGCCAGCCGCAGCCGTCGAACCACCAGCATCGCCCCAATCACCGCCGGCGTTCTCAGCAGGAGGCTCAGGGCAGCGCTTCTCGCCGTGACCGAAGTTGTTGCAATTGCGGCACTTGACGCGGCTCCAGTCGCGAGGCTTGGGACACTCCCGAGACGCATGACCTTCCTCATCGCAGTTGCGGCATTTCATCACGCGAGGCTTGTAACACTCGCGGGACAGGTGACCCTCATCGCCGCAGTTATGGCAAGCACGTCCGCCGCCACCAGCCATAGGCTTACGTGGTTGAGTGCAATCGGTCTTGCGATGGCTGACAAAACGTTAGCAAGGCATTCGAAGATACTTCAAGGAGATTTAACTTACCCAAACTCACCGCAGTTGAAGCAAGCTTGACCACCGGAGCCCTGGGGACAATCGCGCTTCTGGTGACCAGTCTGACCGCATCCGTAGCAGGCACGATCACCGCCGCCACCACCTGCACCAGACGGGCAGTCGCGCTTCTGATGTCCAGTCTGACCACAGCCATAGCAAGTCCGATCGCCGCCGCCATTGTTGTTGTGGCTTGAAGTGTTGGTAGTAGTGAAGTCGCCAGTAGAGCCCCAGCCATCGTTGGTTGTAGTGGTAGCATCGCCAAAGGTGTCACCACCGCCGAACTCGTTGTTGGTATTCGCGAACTCGTTGTTGCCGCTGAATCCGTTGCTATCACCGAAGCCAGTAGCATCGCCACCGAAGCTATCGCCAGGATTCTTTGACTTCTCTAGCTCTTCATGCTCCTTAACTTCGGCAGCACGGTGCTTCTTAGAGTTCTTGTGGCTGTTCCAGTCTTTGGTGAGGATCTGACGGTCGCAGAGCTCGCAGAGAGACATGCGAGCAACATGCTCCTTCGCCTTAGGATACGGGTTGGCAACAAGGTTCGACACAACGGCAGTCGGGCCACGAGCCATGATGCGGGTTATCGAAGATAGAAGAGAAGCAGTCTGACGCAGTCCTAATTAGCTGTTGCACCTGGAAAAGAGGCAGCGGGTGAGTGAAGGGCAACAGATGCCGGGCATGCCTCTGGAAGCTACAGACCTAGAACAGCTTCGAGCGCATGTTACGCTTCCCAAAGGTTCCAAGTTGACTGTACGCTCGTGCAAGATTGCGGAGCAAACTGCCTCGACTTGGAGGCTCAGACCCAGGTGTGGTGGAGGTGAGAGAGACTTACATTATACGGTGTGAGTATGCGTCACAGACAGCCGGCGATGCAGTCACTGTCTACTGATACTAGGATTGATCTCGTACGTCGTCGTTATGGTATCGTGAGGTGGGGTAGCAGAGGTGGAAGGTGAGTATGGGAAATTGTATAGTGGCAGGCGCGACGTAGCATGGACCCTGCACGACAACAAACATGCGAAGCGAGACCGGGTACAAGCCGGGAGATGCAATAGAAGACTATAGAAGAGAGAAGAGTATAGAGACGGCAATGCCAATATGCATGTCGGGTACCTGCTTAAAGATGACAGGTCGCTAAGGAAATGGTTGCGGTGAGAGATGATAACGAAAACAAAGGAACACACAAAATGAGGCAATTGGGAGACATGACAGTAAGCCTCTCAGGGCGTAAACAGAGTGCTAGGTCCATTGAACAGTAGGTGTAGGCTTACATGTCACAGTGAGAGATCGCTGTACTGAGAGATCTGTCCCTTAGAGAGACCCGGCTAGACTTCTTTAGATCGGTGGAGACAGGATACCTAGAGATCGACATAGTATAGATGCGATTTGCTATGCTAATGTCAATATCAACTCGATGTGCATACGTTCTATGGACCGCTTTACCCAAATATTACTCAAGCACCTACAGGCACCCCATCTTCACCTTCAGCCTCTTCTTCCTCCCTCTGTTCCTCACTCTTTACCGGCTCTTTCCAACCTGTTCCGGCTTGTACGAGCGCGACAATGACCGAAAGTCCTACGGCACAGAGGAACAATGCCTTCAGAGCATCTGCATATGCCCCGACGGCAATAACCCTATCTTTACCTTCCAGCTTACCCACAAGCGCTGGACTTCCCAGCAGTCTCCTAGTAAGCTCACCGCGGTTCTTCAGCCCAGCCTTCGCAAAGCCATTGTCCAGAGACTTGTGCAGCACGCGGACGAAGTAGCCACCACCAATTGCCGAGCCGAAGGAGCCTGAAAAGCCGCGGAAGGTAGCAAGGAGAGAGATGACGATTGGATGTACCTCCGGGAGTGTGAGATGGAGAAGATGGACTAGCGCGTAGTTTGTTGCAGCGCCAGTGGCAAGGCCGTTGAGGAAGACCATTACAACGTATAGACTCCACGGACTTGTGGGCGTGGAGATGAGGGCGAGCACAGCCATCGTAAATGGAAATAATGCCATAGCAACGACAGTATGGAGGTAGAAGCTGCCTGTGCGTTTGATGTGGAAGACGCCAGCAAGAAGACCGCCAGTTGCAAAGCCGGCGTTAGTAGGGATGAGAATTGATCCGGCGACAGCGGGCGCCCAACCTCGAACGGCAAGCGCGTATACGGGCGTGTAGAAGAGGATACTCCAACGAGCCATCATAAAGCCAGTTGTGGCAAGGCAGGTCAACAGTGTGCCACGGGATCGCAGCACGGAGACTGGAATGACAGGGTCGCCGGCGATGTAGGCCTCATTGAGAACGAAGACTGGTAGGGCGAGAGCCGATAGAATGATGGGTGTTGGAAGGACCTTCGGACCAGACAGGCCGAGAAGGAAGAGTACAATGGTCGTGGTCAAGAGGAGCGCTCCGGAGTAGTCGATGCGGGCGAGCTTCTCGCGGATCGACAGGCTTTCGTACTTGATGTTCTTCGAGGTATGGCTAGCTGGGATAGAGAACAGTAGGCCCAAGCCGGCCACAAAGCTTATTGGTGCTTGAATACCAAAGAGTGGTTTCTGCAAGTGTGTCAACAAATGACTGACGATAACTTGAGTTTAGAGCAGCAGCTTACCCATCCGATTCTAGGTTCAAGCGCACCTGCTATCACCGCTCCTAACGAGACACCAACCGTCATTGCGGTGTTGGCAAGGCCCATGTACAAGCCTCTCCGTTTTGGACTAGTCATCTGAATTGCCATGATGCTAGCAACGATGAAGATGCCACCGCCACCAGCTCCAGTCACAACGCGACCAAGGATAAAGTGTTCAAAAGATACGGAGGTGGACGTGATGACCGATCCAATACAGATCAACATGGTGGAGAAGAACATGCATAGACGTGGACTAAACACCTGACATAGTCGTCCCATCAAAGGAGCGAGAGAGGACATGGCGATGAGATATGAGGAAGTAAACCAACTAGCGGTCTCGAATGCATCTAAATCTGCAGCGATGGAGGATTGGGTTGTGGTAAGGATGGAGATGTTTGTAGCTATTATGGGAATTAGAAGGTCATATGAGCAAGTCCTTCGAAAATTTGATACTACATGGCTTCCCCTAGATTGTCGTGGTGCACAATCATCCTTACTGATGGATGGAACAGTACATAGTCAAAGTGACAAATACATGCTGATGAGAGTCCAAAGAGATAGGAAGACATACCTTGCAGAAAAATCAAAAGACCGACAGATCCGACTATAAGTGACCCTCTTAATGTCGAGATGACTGCTTCACCATCTTTACCCTCACTGTCCGATAAGCTTGGCGATGTCGAACGCTCAAGCAGAGGCTCGCGTTCTGCTGAGCCGTTCAGGACTGTCATGATGTAGGTTTTCCGATGCAAATTCAGGGCATAAGAGAAGTGCTATCGAAGAGTGATAGTAGAATGAGGGACATCGCGTAGAAAAACGCGTAGGAAGAAGACGGTAATCATGATGATACGTGCAGGGACGTTAGTGCTTCCATCGATGACAAATGCGGAAAGAGGTCGGTTTTCCTTGCCCGCGGGCTTTTGTCCGCGACAGTAGTAAGATACAGACGACAGCATATGTCGAGGGCGCTAAAGTCCAATGAAAGAGAGACGTCCGACAGCCTTTTATTAGTGATAGTAGGGAAAGCCAACGGCGATGTTGCGGCGCGTGAACGTGTGACATGAGTGACGTCAACGCTCATTGGCTGCTGGAGCCACGCATCGGGGCGCAACTGCCACCCCGGCCGTGATAGTGGAAAGCTGGCCTCTACAAACAACTTCACCACGACTGCGTACAAGTAGTCGCGCTTCTGCCTCCGACCCCTCGAGATGACGCCATGAGTTTCTTTCTTCGCATTACTCTGAATTTTAACATATACCCACAATGAGGCCACGGCTACAGCGGCTTGTGCCGCTTCTCTTCGGTATGTACCTGCGCATGTGACTGAAGTAGCTTCTGACTGACTGGTAGACTCGCAGTCTTTCTCTCACTATTCTTAAGCGTTTCTTCGGAGCAAAGTAGGGAGGCTTGGGGGTCAAGATGGGGGAACACGGACGGAGACGTAAACCCGCACCAGGGCGTACTGGCCTTCGACGATGCTATGGCGCTTCTACACACGATCAAACCGGCTACGGCGCCGTGGTGGAACTTTGACAAGAAGTCTGGCATACTGGGGACTAGCGCCTACTACGCAAAGGAGGTCTTCTTTCTCCTCTTCATGAATGGACCGCCACAGCAGGAGCTGTTGACAACGAACCCGCAACCCAAGAAACTTGGACAGCCGCTGTCACAAGCCGTCGACCTATTGCAAGAGGCAGCGGCCCAGAAGAACCCAGATGCAATCTTTACTCTCGCCGAGATGAACTTCTACGGCAATTACACGCACCCGCGCAATTACTCCGAAGCCTTTCGAAGATACCACGAGCTCGCGACTCTCGATGGGAATGCCTCGGCACAGCACATGGTTGGCTTCATGCACGCGACTGGCATCGGTGGAGCAGTCAAGCAAGACCAGGCCAAGGCCATGCTATACTACACATTGGGCGCTGAAGGCGGAGACGTGCGGTCGGAAATGGCTGTTGCGTATAGGCATTCGGCAGGCATATCCACCCCGCGTAATTGCGATGAGGCTGTCTATTTCTATAAAGCGGCAGCTCAGAAGGCTATCGCATATATGCGATCTGGACCACCAGGCGGACACTCTATGCCGCGGGAGTCATACAACATCGCCGATGATCAAGGTGGTGTGTATGGTGAGGGGGCAAGTACGAGCAGTTCTGGGCCCAACGCCAAAGTCGCAAGCGCTCAATCCGATGCCTTCTCCTCCCTCGACGACGTTTTTGAGTACATGGATCTCCAGGCCCGAAAGGGCGATGCTAGGGCCACATTCAACCTTGCTAAACTTAACTACGACGGCGCACGAACCTTGAAGCGCGACCTTCCAGCAGCCAAGAAACGATTCTTGGAGCTTGCTCGTATGTACTGGACTAAGGACGGAAAGATCAACGCGAATGTGTCGCCGACCACCGAGAAGCTGGCTGCGAAGGCCGCTGGCTACCTCGGCCGCATGTTCCTGCGTGGTGAAGGCATGCCGCAGAGTTTCGAGATTGCGAGAACCTGGTTTCGACGTGGCATGGAACTAGGCGATGCGCTGTCCCAGTACTCCATGGGTATCATGTACCTGAAAGGTCTCGGTGTACCTCAGGATGCCGTAAAGGCTGCGGAACTGTTCGGCGCAGCCGCAGACCAGGATCTGGCAGTTGCACAAGTTCGACTTGGTGCGCTCTTTCTGGATCAAGGAGACATCGCCATTGCCGCCAAATACTTTGAGCTTGCAGCTAGGCACGGACATCTCGAGGCCTTCTACTACTTGGCTGAAATGACGCATAACGGGATCGCCCGCACCAAGTCTTGTCCTTTGGCGGCCACATACTACAAGATTGTCGCAGAGAAGGCCGAGCTTGTCTCTACGTCTTTCCCAGAAGCTAATGAGGCTTATGCGAATGGCGACCTAGAGACCGCACTCGTTGGCTACATGATGGCAGCCGAACAGGGCTTCGAAGTTGCACAGGCCAACGTGGCCTACCTCCTCGACCAAGTCAAGCCTCGCTTCACGTTTGACTCCCTGGTTCCCTTCATGAAGCAGAAGACTTCGCTAGCTAGCGATGCATTCCTGGCGCTGGTATACTGGACGCGCTCTGCGGAACAGAAGAACGTCGACGCAATGGTCAAGATGGGAGATTACTACCTGATGGGCCTCGGAACACAACCTGATTCTGAGAAGGCTGTGGCTTGTTATACAGCAGCAGCAGAGACCATGCGGAGCGCACAAGCCATGTGGAATCTGGGCTGGATGCATGAGAATGGCATCGGTATTGATCAAGACTTCCATCTTGCCAAAAGACACTATGATCTGGCCTTGGAGACAAATCCACGAGAGGCGTACCTGCCAGTCATCTTGGCATTGTACAAGCTCAGGATTCGGAGCTGGTGGAACACCTTCACAAATGGCAATATCAAGTCTATCCAAGAGGAGCCTGGTAAGGGCATCACCCCTGAAAACTTTCGACCGTCTCGATACTAACATGGCCGCAGTCGTCAAGAAACAGTGGACGCTTTCGGAGTGGCTCAACGCATTCCTCGAAGCCGAACTTGCTGGCTGGGATGAATACGAGCCTGACGACTACGACGACACGCATACCGCCGGCGACGACTATTACGGTGACGGCTACCACGGCGACGATATCGATTCGGACATCCTCGAGTCTCTCATTATCCTGGCTCTGAGCGGCGCTTTGGCCTTCTTACTGTACTACAGGACACAGAGGCAGAGAAGACAAGAAGAAGAGAGAAGACGGCAACAAGAACAGCAGCAACAGCTGAATCAGGGTTTACCGGTACAGCAGCAGCAAGCCCAGGGACAACCGCCGCAGGATAGGGGACTGTTCCCAAATCCAAACGATCCTGAATTCATGGATTGGGTAGCAGGTGGCGTCGGGCATTGAAGTTTTGTTATGAGATGGCGTTAGGAAGCCGATGAGCAATGATAGAGCCAGAACAAAGAAAGCAATGCCAGTTCGTCAATGTACGTAGCCCTTCACTGTACAAATATTTACTTGACCTGCAAGTAAGAACCCTTCAATGTGTTTGAGTGAATGAAAATCTCTATGCCGACTCGCGCGTACAAGTAGAATGGGCTGTGGGAGTTATCAGTCTGCCTGGACTCAGTATGCCAACTCCCACTGCGGATTCTACTCCTACATCATGGAGATGCCCCAAGATTACATCACATCACAGATCAATTCTATTAAAGACGCGCTTCGGCGTAAGAGCAAGAATAAATTTCCGTGCCCAGATACCCTCGACGATCTTCGCGCACTCATCGAGGCCCAAGATCCCCAACCGGCATGCAACTGTGATCAGTGCGATTCGCATTCCTACAAGTCCCACTGGAACTGCAAGATACACCCACACGACCACCCCAAACTCAAACTAGATAGCTCCAAGAATGAGTTCGGAAATCAGTGCTACAAACCATTGAGAATGAACGTAGCGCTCCGGAGTGAAGCAATGGAACTGACTAGAACAGCGGTAAAATACTTTGACCGCGCACTGGAATCTCTTAACAATACACAGCTCGCCGCCTTAACAAATCTCCGAACATGGATCCGAGAGCACATGTCACTATTCTTCCCCAGCATACCCTCTACATCACCTCCCAGCCTCGGAGCACTTTTCCCCGAATCTTCAGTGCGCGAGCTGTGGACACAAATCAACGTTCTGTTCTTTGGTTCTGATATTTCACATCGCTTCTCCCGCTTTCGCTGGGCTGCTGCCCCCCTTCACCCCAAATATGAAGGTGCAATAGGCCTAGCATATTGGCGCTGTTATCGCTACAATATCGCTATGGTACCGTCTCTAGACTGCCTCTTCATGCCCAGTGTGTTCATGCACGAAATTTGTCACGTGTTCTTCGAACACCATGCTTGCTGGATGTGTGCAATTGCAGCATTGAATCTCAACGCAGTGGCCCACGGGCGTGCGTGGCAAGTCCTCGCATCGGCTGTAGAACGAAAGTTCACAAAATTCACAGGGCTGCCGATGAAGATTGTTCGTTTCAACTCTCTACGGGTGCACTGGGACAAGTGCTGGCCGTTGCCTAGTATGCATGATTTGGTAGATTGGCAACTGGACAGGGAAATATTGATGCGGGCTTTTGAGAGGGATCTAAACGTGGCAATTTGGTCGTATGTGGAACAAGGCGGAAAGGTTGGAGAGTTTCCGCTAAGAGGGTTTAGCGAATATTGGTGGGTGGACACGCAGCAGGCGGAACAGATCGCGAAGGAAGGGAAGTTGGGAGGTGGCATATATTTGTATGGAAGGAACATGTTGGTGTGTTATGGCAACGTGAATAGTCGGGGTATGGAGGTCGAGCAAGAGGGGGTCTGGCGAAGGTGGGAAAGACAAAGAGGATGTGAGAGAATTGTAAATTTGAGGCTATTTTTATTTTCATGAAATGAACAACGTTGGATCGTTCAGTTAGAACGCTCAACGCTAATGCGAAGGAGCACTGAAATTCCTGTCATGTCATCCCAGAGGCATTCCCGCACTATTCCTTCTTCCACCGCATTACAATAAACCATCATATACGCAGCTCATACATAACGACAACGACAACGGGCTACGAGACGAGAATCTCTCTTAGAGCTCTTGCTCGTCTTGGATGGCCTTGCTTCTAGTTGATACTAAGCCGCCATAATCGCTCCAAGAAAGACCGTTGTCTCCAATCGCTGCGTCATAGGCAAGTTGTCGATTTGTCCTCCGTTGCCTTTTGTGGAAGGCATATGCCGGTGCATCTATCCTGGAGGGAGGGTTGGAAGCCGCGGTCTTTTGTTCGGTTGCCGAAGGGAAATAGATAGTCTGATCTTCTGGACCTTGAGCAGCCACTTGACGACGAAGACTGCGCTCCAAAGGTGTTTCTGGTGTATGTATAATCTTCGAGACCTGGACGCTTGCTACGTTAGTTGGCGGACCTGAAGCGGAATCATTCGAGGCATGGGGTGTAATAGGCCCCTCATCATCCCACTGGGTTATGATGGGGCCTACCGTTTTGTCTTCAGTCATCTGAGTATCGGTTGGGCTCTCTTCTCTGCTTCGCTTTTGTCGGCCTTCGAAAGCCACTCTGGTTTCAAACATCTCCGTCATTACGGCGTCATGGCGGAAGATATTACCCGAGCACAGATCACCGAATAGGTTTCGCATGCTGAGGTCGGGTGTCCAGTGGATATCGTCGACGGTGCATGGAAAGACATCCCTGGGACCGAGAGCCCTGACAAAACTGCGAAGCTCAGAGTATGAAGAATGGCGACTGTACGGAAATCGAATTGTCCTGTTAGATGGTAATTCGATTTCAGAGCCTTTCGAAGCATTGGACGACAGTACAGAGACGAGAGTCGTCAGAGACACGTTGTCTTGCGTGTCTTGAACTTTCTTTTGCAGCTGCATACCAAGGTCGAGCTTGCCATTTGTGAGAAGAGTCTGGTGGAGTAGTGCGAGTGCCTTTGAAAGCAACTGTTCGTCGGTTATAGACGCAGCACAGAGCTCCATCAATTTCCGGACGTCGCCCTTGCCACTCCCGCGCCTAGTTCAGCGATTTCTACCCCATTGGCGCGCGTGACTATCGGAATAATGTGTACAATCTTCGCGTTCCTGTCTCGGTCCAAAACTGAACAGCCTATACCACGCTCGCAGCTGTGGATGCGAACATCTTCCTGGGATGTCAGACAACCCGGCTGAATGTGATTGCCATTTTTGAAGCCGCATAAAGCAGGTGCCTCGCGGATCTCCAGTCCAGATTCTTGGAGCAACTTGTTACTTGCTGGGACGTCGAGCCCCGCTTCTCGCAGTTGTCGCTTATCCAACGTGGACAAAGAACCGTATATGCGCGCTCGATATTCGTCAAGATGGATGCGAGAGTGCAGAAATGCGGAAAGCGCTATCCAGACGTTCTCGTAGCCAAAAGTCCAAGAATGGAAGTGGAAGATCGTATCATCTGGATACTCAGTCACTTTGCCGAGCAGCTCTTGTAGGCCTTGTGCTTTACTCGGGAATTGACGATAAGGCTCCTTCTTCGTAGCGAAAGTTGTGTCCAGATACATGCAATCTAAATTTCGATTTCCGAGTGAATATGGTAAAAGTACTGGGTTCTGGACTATTGAGTTAACCCACCATTCCTCCGCACGGAAGTCACCGGTATAGAGTATTGCTTTGCCATTGCCCTCGATCAGGAACATGACCGCGCCAACGCAGTGGTTCGCGTCAACCAGAGTGACCCTGATGCTGTTTCCCGGTGCTAATTCAATCACGGTTGGTGTGTCAAGAGGAATCGCTTTAGCCAACCTGCGCATGCTTCTGTCGTAAGTGACATTGCGACTCTCAAGGATGCCTTTAGAGAAGTTGACGCGATAATGGTACTTTTCTAGTCGCAAAAGTATCTACAAAGCATGTCAGTTTCATAGTGAAGTCAATTAGAGCGTAATGAGTTTAGTAGTCACCTCCTTAGTCGCAGCTGAACAGTACACGAACGGAGCGCGTAACGACTCGAGGCCGGCCAAATGATCAGAGTGTACATGACTCAAGAAGCACGCCAGAGGCGCCTTGTGCTCGGGTTGTTGACGGAAATAATCTATTCGGATCTGGTGAAATTCTGCACGAGCCGTTAGTCAAGGTGTCGACTGCGAGGGGTGGCGGCATGGTGCTTACCTGCTACAATGCCTTTGAAAGTAGACATGGACGCAGATTGTAGTGGCTTAAGTGATACATTTCTAAAGCTGCAGTCAAGTCAAATCTCCAGATGATCACATAGGCAATAATATGTTGGGATGAGGGGCTACTCGCGAACACTAAAGTGAAGGAGAAACGCGTCGAACTTAGCGCGATTTGGACTCAGGCAACCGCGGTTCGCCCCCCACGATGACGGTTACTTCTGCAAAGTCCCTCATCGCTGCCAGCTACCTCGATCTTTGGTTAAAGGGCAGAAATGATGGATACCGGTTGTGCATAATAGCGGGCTATTTGGACAGAATTCAAGGGTTTATTGCTCTACTACAACTAGTATTCCATACCTAGATGCCTCTGTATGGTATGTAGCTTCAGTACACACCCGTCTACACCACGAAGACGTCGCTAACTTTCACAACTTGCCCCGTAGCCATCGACTTGTTTCCACAGATACCTGTGAGAATCGAAAGCGCACCATCGATGTGGCTCGCAGCTCTCATATCCTGATCGATCTCTGCACCTTGCTCACCAAACAAGTCTGCTAGCAGGACTTCATCACCACCGCCATGCGCACCGACAGAATCGGGGATTTCTATGTCCTCGGGCTTCTCAAATAGCTTTCTGAGTGTGATCGATCGCTTTTCGAGCGATCCCTCAAGCGATTGGTCTCCCCCACTATTCACATAGCTGTTCTCGACGACCTCCATTTCCACACGGCCGCCGGTACCGTTGAACGATACACGGAAACCTTCCCAGGGTGCGTAGGCGGTCAAAGAATAGGTGAGTACCGCGCCATTCTCATACTTTACTAGGAGGTTCATTGTATCTTCTATACTTATGCCGTCGCCGAAGACGCTTTGGTCGCGATAGTATGCGTCTTCATGCTCCGCATCGAGGTACATCTTCTTCAACTTCTCATTTTGGTCCATGTGCAGGGCGAATGGATCTTTCTTTGCTACCTCACTACCATGGGCTCGTGTATAGAATTCCTGTACACCTCTCTTCTCAGCGTTCTCTCGTCCGTAGAAGTTCAGGTTTCCCTGTGCGTAAACGGTTTCCGGACGCGATGATAACCAGAAGTTGACGAGGTCGAAATGATGTGTTGATTTGTGGACAAGCAGACCTCCGCTGTTACGCTTATCACGGTGCCAGCGACGGAAATAGTCTGCACCGTGTGACGTGTTGAGCATCCATTCGAAATGTATGCTAGTCACTCTTCCGATCGCTCCAGACCGAAGGAGTTCCCAGACCTTGGTGTTGTGCGGTGCGTAACGGTAGTTGAACGTAACGCGCACTTTCTTGCCCGTTCGCTCGACAGCGTCGAATATCTCGCGGCATCGCGGTGCGTCAATAGTCATGGGTTTCTCTGTTACAACATTGCAACCTAGTTCCAGTGCGCGGACGATGTAGATGTTGTGTGTACGATCGATTGTTGTTACGATGACCTCATCTGGTTTCGTTTCCCGGATCATTCGCTCGAAATCCGACGCTTTGAAAGTGGGAACCTTGGCATGGCCAAGAGACTCCAACTGCGAGTTCGCAAAGTCCAGTCGTGTTTGATTGGTATCGCATAGCGCTACGACAACGGATGTCTCTTTGTAGGTCGTCGCTATTGCGGTGTAGAAAAAAGACGAACGACCGCCTGTACCAATCAGAGCATATTTCTTTTGCTTGTTCTCCCCCGCCATATTTTGCTAACGAGAAATACGAGAATAAACGTTCAACCAAGCGTGCGGCAGCCCAAGACTTTATTCTGCAGCCAGTTCTTAACTCCTTAGGAAACATCCCACGATGATGCATCGGTATATCACTACCCCGGCTAGGCCCTCGATGTTCGGCACAGTCCACCCCGAATGCTGCACCACGCCATGTTAAAATGTCGATCCTGCCTTCTACCGCCATTATAGCCGGTCAGCGAACCAATGTTTCGAGGAGAGGCCCCACAGGCTCCACCCCCATGGGGAAAGTGAAGTAGGGACGACCATGGCGAGGAATGGAGTTTACCGCGTGAGCTCTGCGGGGAAGCTCACTCCTTGCCTAAAAGCTTATGTCGATATGCTACTCGTGCGGATCGAGAGCGGATGAGAGGGTTTGATACGTTGGACAACGTAGCTATGCGGGGCTTTCAACGCAAGCAACAAGCAGCAAGTACGCATGGCCACGAAGGTGTTCCATACCCGACACCAAGATGCGATCAAGATTCGTCGACCCGACCAGTCGGTCTTTTTTATCCGAGCCAGAGCTTTCGATTGATAAATAGATGAGTCGATCACTTAGTAGGTCATTGCGAAAAACACTTACCCGTCTTATAGTCATCGCTCAGTGGCATCATGGCGACAACCCATACTGAAGCCCCGAAAGAGGACACCATCACTCATGTCGAGCACTCTGCGCCTCCGCATACACGTCATGTCGAGAAAGCCGATGCTGCGGCCAAGTTTCTAGCCAACGTCCATGTCAACGATGCATCGTTCTCTTACGAAGAAGAGCGCGCACTCCTCAAGCGCGTGGACTATCGAGTTCTCCCCCTTCTGCTAGGAGCCTACTTCTTCCAGCAACTCGACAAGTCCTCCTTATCCTACGTCTCCATCTTCGGTCTGCAGAAAGACGCAGGCCTAGTAGGACGTCAATACTCATGGCTTGGTTCTATCCTTTATCTCGCCCAGTTAGTCATGCAACCGCTCGCCGCATTTATTCTCGTCAAACTACCCACTGGAAAGGTCATTGGAACAGCTATCTTCCTCTGGGGTAGCAGCCTGGCTATCATGTCCGCTTGTACTGATTTCAAAAGCCTCCTCGGTATGCGATTCGTATTGGGTTCCTTCGAAGCTATGATAGCTCCTGCGTGTGTCGCGACTACGACGATGTGGTGGCGCCGTTCTGAACAAACTCTTCGAACGGGTTATTGGAATGCTATGAACGGCGTTACATTCGTCGTTGGGTCGCTTTTCACCTACGGACTTGGACACATTGACAGCGACTCGCTGTACAAGTACCAGGTCATCTTCATGTTCTGCGGTCTCTTGACTGTAGCGTATGCTTTTGTCGTCCTCGTCTTGATGCCGGATAGCCCGATGAAAGCGAAGTACTTGACCGAGCGAGAACGGTTCATTGCGGTCGAGCGGTTACGGGCTAACCAAATGGGTATCCAGTCTGGAGAATGGAAGTGGGATCAGGTCTGGGAGACGTTGATTGACTTTAAAACTTGGTGTTGGTTCATTGCCATTATCGCTATCTCGTGAGTATACAATCACCATATCTCTGGAGCCTGTTGCTAATGTTGTTCTTACAGCATAGCGAGCGGCGGCATATCCACCTTTGGCAACCTCATCATCCGCGACTTTGGTTATACCAACTTCCAATCCATTCTTTTTAACATCCCTTTCGGTGTGATCCAGATCGTCTGCATCCTGGGCTCCTCTTGGGGAGCAACACGCTGGAGTCGCAAAGGTCTCGTCATTGCTCTTGTCGCTATCCTTCCCATTGTCGGCACGATCATGATGTTGACTGTGCCTCGTCAGCATAAAGGCGTCTTGCTCTTCGGATACTACCTCGTATCATGTCTCGCCGCCATCACACCTTTAATATACACTTGGCATGTGCAGAACACTGCTGGCGACACGAAGAAGAAGTGTACCTCGGCTATGGTGTTCATCGGCATGTGTACAGGTAACGTCATCGGTCCGCTCTTGTACTCTGTTGACGACGCACCTCTATATCGGCCCGGTCTTATCTCCAACCTGGTAATGTTTGCGCTGGTCGCTATTGTCGCACTTCTCATTCCCATGTACTTGGCACTGTTGAACAAGAGGCACGCGAAGCGGAGGGAGGAATTAGGCAAGAGCGCAGTCAGGATTGACGAAAGTATGTTAAAGAAGAAGGAGATGACACAAAAGGGGGTAGAGATGGAGGCACAAGATCAGAGACAGGAGCAGGACAACGGTTTCTCTGATTTGACAGATATGAAGAATGAAGACTTCATCTACGTATACTAGAGACTGGGAATCGGAGGGAGATACAAGTTGCATTGTCGCCATTTGACAGCAGATGCTAGTTAGAAGCATGAATTCTTCTTAACAATACACCTGTGGCTGCCGGAGTGAGAATAGTTGCAGAGATCAAGCGCAGGAACGCGCGACGAGACGATACGCACCTGGATCAATCACGTGGTATGTCACGGCAATTCACGGCATTGGGCGTACCTAAGTAAGAAAGATTGGAATCTGCCCTGCCCCGTGCGCAACGCCGAGAAACTGGCCGACGTTGCACCTACTCCTGTCTGATCTGTCGTCTAATACCCCAGCTGAACCATCTAACATACACGAACAGACCTCGATATGGCAAGTAAAAGCGCACCTTGAGGGCTAGGGCTGTGCAACAACATCTTCGCTGTATGGCTTGGCGAGAACCAACCATCTTGTAATGTGGAACCCCTGAATTGTACAATGAGCTGGCATCAGCTGGTTATTGCTGCTTCACGCATGAGAGAAATCTAGTTTACATTACTAACAATGGGTCCTACCGCCCTTCGAAGTCCCCACGAATGTGCTCATCTGGCGAATACGGAGGCCGCGTCAGAACTCGCCGGCCAACCAACCCGCTTTGAACACGGCTTCACGCGTCGCGCGTCGACTGCGGATAATGCCATTTTCGCAGAGCGTAGAAAGCAGAGTATATCGAACTATTGGAGGCAAGCTACCTGTGGTAGATAGCCGCTTAAGCTGAGCGATGTTGGTTATACCTAGAATAAACGCTGATGCTCCAGCTTCGATCAGGAACGAACAGAGACACCGGCAACTCCGCTCGCGGATCCACAACACGCACGCGAGGCTGGCACACGCGAGACCTATGTAGCAATGGTTCCCTTTTGACTCCTAGATCTTCAGGTTCTGAAACAACTGTGGCGCAGTAAAACATATCCTTTGCCCTAAGCCGTTCCTCGTACAGCATCCTCCTGGAAATGTTGTCAAGAAGATTTCCGATCCATCAAGCCGACGTTCATACTATACCGAACTGCCGCCATTACTATTGCAAGCCACCCCATGGTTCGAAACAAGCTTTCGCCAAATCAGATGAAGCCGCGTCAAGGAACAAGACAAGCGCTTCTTTATTAATAGTTGCGAGACCCCGGATTGGACCCAGTATCGTATAGTTTCTATATCCAGAAGTCTTATCTCGCTTCGCTACTAGCTGCAGCAAAGCCGCTGGCAGAATCTAAGGTGAACCCGCAGGCTTGTGTACACTGTCGGCTGTTACCGATCGGTCGCAGATGCCGCGATGAGATTAGAAACAAAGAGCGTTTCTGGAGTATACGCGTTATTTGTACCTAACAGTAGACCATGCTGCCTAGAGAGAAGGAAACGCGAGATACACTTAGAAAATCACTGAATACGGGCCAAACCCTAGTTGACGGCACCTCGGCACAAAAGCTCTATCCGTGCCGTTACTACAGTAGCAACCTTTCCGCTCAGAAGACGCTAGCTCAGTACCTGCAGTCGTAGGCGGGTTAGGCGACCATACGGATCTAAGTAGCATAGCCACAGTGTTCGAGCTTCGCGCTGCGTTTCACAACATCACTCTCCATATCCCAAATGCTTGAAGTCATGTATGGAACCATACTCGGGGTTTGATAAGCTTGACCATGTTTGTCTTTCGGTCCGAGCTGGCAGGTACCGTCAAGCTGCTCATACCTTGTTCTTCTAGCAAGTGTTGAAGCAACCCAATCCCTCATGGTCTCGCGATGCGTGGAGAAGAGATGATGGATGTCGGCATTTTCATGAAATTTAAACTGGAACCTGATTCGAGGAGTTTGCATTCGACGCAAAGTCATGGCAGTATGTCGCTTCTCTTGCTGTTGAAGCACGGCAGCAATTTTTGCACTAGTCTTAACCACCTGTGACCGTCGGATGATCACTACACCGCACTACGGGTCGACTCCCGGTCGAGGATGTGCACCGTTGGACATGCTACCCACGGTTCTTCTCCTGAAACTCGTATCCCAGCATCACCACAACAGCTTACGAAGGCCTTGTCATTCGTAGGGTGGAAATGTCAAGGTGTGTCAATGTTATAGTAGCATATACGAAGCTAGCGTTAGGGGCGGTGTACCCGACACGATTGCATGGATGTGAGAAAGGGGCATACAGTTGATGCAAGGCATGAAAGTCTTCTCTTCCCACATGCAAGAACAGTGTGTCCCACTCCCTACTCACCAAAGCTAGCATCAACACAGCAGTTCAAAGATGTTCGTCCGCCAATTGGTCATTCGGATTATCGCGGCCGCGGTATTGCTCAAGATACTAAGTGTCATCTGGCACCAGTACATCTTTCAGTCCTTTCTCGGGCACCAGCAAATCACATTCGATGACTTCCCCACCGAATACGCCAAGAGATTGAACGAGTCGCGGGCAAACAATCAACAACCTCAGGAGTCCGACTACTCCTCCACATATAACGGAACCAGGATCCCACGCACCATACACTACATATGGTTCGAGAGAATCTACCCAGGTCATGAAGGTCCTTCTGGAGGCCCGTCTATCGGATTCGGATCACCGCAACTATGTCGAGAGCACAACCCGAGTTACGAGATTCGCATGTGGAATGCAACGAGCGCCCGCGAGTTTCTCTCCAACGAGTACGCCTGGTTCTTACCGACATACGACAACTACAAGTACCCTATCCAGAAGGTTGACGCCTTGAAGTACTTCGCACTATACCATTTCGGTGGCGTATATATGGACCTAGACGTCGCGTGTCGACGCTCACTAGATCCTTTGCTGGACTTCCCGGCCTGGTTCCCAGAGGCATCGCCGTTGGGCGTCAACAATGACCTGATGGCATCGGCGGCAAAGCATCCGATCGTGAAGAAGATGACAGAGGGTCTTGTGACCCACAATTGGAACCTACTCTTCCCGTACCTTACAATCTTTTGGACAACGGGACCACAGTTCACAAGTACAATCTTACAAGAGTGGTTCGAAGAATGTCCTCATGGGAAGTGCAAGGAAGGTGAGGCCAGGAATGACCTTGGTAAGTTAGCGACCTTTGCACGGTAAAGAGAGGTGACCTGGTTTGGCTAACTTGTTCCGTGTAGACCCCAACTCCTTCGTCGTTCTACCTCGAATCTTCTACTCGGAAGAATACACCTTCTTCGGCCATAAACCTGGAGGATCATGGCATGGCGGGGATGTCGCTGTGGTGTTGTGGTTCGCAGAGCGGCCATGGGCGATTGCAAGTGTTGCTACAGCCTTTGCTGGAACAATCTTTGGTATCGCTCGATTGGGGAGTAGAAGGGCCCGACAAAGAGGGAAGATCTATAGTCATTTGGTTTAGAGCAAACAAGATCCCGCAAACAGTACCTGTTGTGTTAGTACCACATCTTTGTATGAATGCTTATGAAAAGCATGTCTGTTAGGATGTGGTTTATGATATACAACGGCAGTTATGGCAGTCGGAAGCCTTGTCGGGCCCTGTTCCGAAGTTCTCTGGCAACTTGAAGTATGTGTGGCCCAGGTCGATCGCACTTTATATGTGTGGATTCGTCCGGTGCCACCGGTTCAATGACGTGTGGTCTTGGGCCCGACGCATCATCCTTGCAACTGTATCTCGAATACATTCAATACAGGAAAGTTTACGCAGACTGAATCATGCCGAAGCCCCACCGGCGCTGCTTGTAGAATCGGAGCCCACCGGATGAGTATCGTTCCGTATCCGACGATTCAATGCTAAGATCTAGGGCGGGATCAGGGATACCTTCTCCGCTCGCCAAGAACTTCTATGTTGACCTCGGAACATACCTAGATGATACAATCCCTAGGTCAGAGACTCTGTTGTTGCTATCTCGCCTCATGGATGAAGTTTGTCGAAACTACAGTCTTCTAAGGTCGGATCACAGAAACAATGCACGCGTGCTTAGGGAATACATCTGTATTGATATCGTCGTCCTGAGTTATCCCAGCTCTGACCGCGTTATGTTTCCTTTCAGATCTCAGCAGCAACACTCACTTTACTCTAATTATCCAGCCACGTCAAGATATCAGGGCCTACTCTAGGGCAATGATCCTGTGCAATAAAATGTAGGACATAGACTGGAAGAATCTGTTACAGATGGAATCAATTGAATCGCAAGGAACGTCACTGAAGGAAGCCTTTTGATTGCTGCAGTTGAAGGAAGCCTTTTGATTGCTGCAGTTGAAGGAAGCCTTTTGATTGCTGCAGTTGTAGCCTTGTGAGCATCTAGGGTTGTGTGATGGAGTCGAGAACGTTATTTTAGCATGAACACGTCCTACAACACGCTATAGTACTGTTTCACAACCGAAGAACGTTTGATAGAACTCCATGTTCAACTAGATCTAAGCATAATGAAGGATGACCAGAAGTATCCGTACACATCGGAAACTCGGGTAGGCCATGTCTCTGAGATAGTGCGAGTTCCTTACTTCGTCAATGGGACTGCTCTGCATGACTCCAAATGCGGAGGCTCTTGTACGAACTATACAGATCGGGTGATGCTTACTTTAGCTTTAGTATATTGTGTGTCTCCCCCTTGGTCGCCGAAGAGGTAGCTACTCATTGACATGTAGACCGGCGCTGACAGCAACCAATGCCAACTTCTCCACCAAAGCCTCTATCGGACGTCTTCATGGCAGCTCTTTAATTTGGAATCAGTACGAACTAGGCTCCACGGTTATGGAAGGGTTGCCGATATAGCGTTCTCCACAGTTCGTGTCAGCACTATGTGGTAGCACTTTGTGTAAGCTATTAGTCAAGATAAGAAAGAAAGGTTGCGGTATCGGCTTACCGGGAAATCCAGCCACGGAACCACACACATGCGGATAAGTATGACAGGAGATCAAAGGTTGCCATACTATACTGGGAGCCGTATTGTCTTGGTTGATCGATTGGTATTTTCGCCTTTTTGGGCATATAACTATATGCACTTTATCCCTGTCTTTATCCGCAGCGCATACCCGCAGTACTCCCATTAAACGTGAAACTATATGTGTATATCGATCATCTGCCACCTAGAAAGGTGTGCTCCCAATGCTAAGAATGACAAAGTTAGCTCGATCTTGGAGACCCAATACCGAGAAGTTGCTATTACAGAAAGGATACCGACGAAGATAGCATGAAGATGGTAATACAGGAACCGCCAACGCCCGCTAACTCAAACAGAATGATGATGACCGAAAAGGGAGATGATGCTATTATGATGCATGAAGGATGTTATGCCGATTCTCCATTGGCGAAGACAGACCTACTGTTCGAGCCTATTACCGATCAGTGTGCCGAAGCTGTTGCCTGCCGGTCGTGGCTCCTTGCCAGCTCCGGCGTAGAACTCGCAACGAAACTTGAGGCACTCAGTTCCGCGGGCATCGTGGTATACCTGTACGATATCGCCAGTATGTAGATGTCCGAAAAGAGCACGACCCTTATCATCCTTCTGCTTCAGGTGTTTGCCATTGATCGAGATACCGTGTGTTGCGCAAGTCCAGATACCAACGTTCAGGTTCTCCAAGGTGGTCCAATCTTTGCCCTGTTGCGATAGTTCCTCTACAGTCTCTTGTGCTTGACCACCAGGCGAATAGAAGAACACAATGAAAGCCGTTTTGGGAACGCGTGTATCACCTCTGTGCTCGTATACGATCGTATTGTTGCCCAAGCGGCCCCAGGAAGTTTTGCTCTGATCAATGTTGAGAACAAGGTTGGGCGCAAATGAATCGGGAGTTGCGATGAGCTTACCCAGCCGCCGTGGCGGTGGACGGATGTCGATTTCCACAGGAACTGAAGGAATTGCTACCGCTGAAGATGGTGCTGCCGCAATGCTCGATGTTGTTGATAGCGCACTTGCCTCCGATGCTGCTGTCGTGTCGGGATATGCGGATGTATTACTCGTAGCATCGCGACTGTTGGACACAAAGTCGAACCCGCTTACTCTAGAAGCATACTCCAGATTATGCGTAGTCGGGTCCTTCGGATCGTAGTAATAGGAAGCAGTCAAAGGGAGATTAATCTGCCGGTTCATTCCGGAAGGTCGTGCTCTCGGAGTAGGCTCGCTGACTTGACTAAAGTCCTTGGACGACTGATCCAGGGAGCTGTGTTGAACGACTTCCGGCGTCTTGGGCGTCGCTGGCATCACCGGACTCTGCGTCCTAGATACTGGTGAATACGGCGAGGTCATATTGAGATCTCGTACCAAAGACTCAGCACCAAGGAGGCTAGGCGAAGAGAAGCCGCGCTCTAGCTGCGCAGGCGCAGTAAAAGGACCCTGGAACTCCGCCTCACCGGCAGTGTGACTAGTGTTGCCTGCTCCATCGTTCTGAACCAGGCGAACAGATCCATCCTGCGAAAGCGCATCGTTGGCATGAGCGCTCAAGACTCCCGAGCTCTGCAAAGCAGACTGTCCAATCTCACCGAACAAACGAGGCTGCCTGGGTGTTGGAATGAGTTGGAAGCTCTCGTCATTCACGAGATGTGAGGAAGTAAACGAAGGCTCGATGCTGGAGTCCTCGTGGTCTCGCGTCTGATTGCGAGGGTACAAAGGATCGGCACGAACTCGTTTCGGTTGACGCTCTGTGACAAAAGCCATGAGCTCGTCATCAGATAGGATGTCGCCTTCTTCGTCCGACTCGGGGATCTCCTCCTCCTGGATACTGAGCTGCGATAGTTGCTGCTCTGCTTCTTCAGGCTCCTCTTCTTCCGCAATGGACTGAAGAGTCGGGTCAGCGAGAAACTGTGCGCCGTCCTTGAGCCAAGGGTGGTTAAGACAGTCGCGATCGGTGGGACGGGCTGCAGGGTCTGTCTGTAGCATGCGCGTCAGAAGATCGATGCAAGCGGCGGACACACCTGCCTTGTGCAGCGGTGTCGGGTCGAGAGGAGTGCGCATGATATTGTTGAACATAGCTTCGCCGGTAGCATCTGCGATACCCTTGAACGGAGGCTCGCCGCATAGAGCGTACCAGAGCACACCACCAAAGGACCATATATCCACAGAAGAGCTATACGAGTGGTATGTTTTGGCGCCGCGCCGGCGCTTGGTGCCTTTCGATTGGCCGTTGAAATCAGGAAATACTTCTGGAGCGCAGTACAACAGAGTCCCGCAGAAGGTTTTGAGGAAGGTCTCCTCGTGTTTGACAACTTTGGAGAGTCCGAAATCTGATAGCTTGACTGTGAAAGGGTCCAGATCGGAGATCAGGATGTTGTCAGGCTTGATATCGCGATGAGTGATTTTCGCGCGGTGAAGATAACTGAGTGCGCTCAGGATTTGCTGGGCCATCAACCTCGCAACATGCTCCTTCATGGATCCATACTGGTTGAGGTAGCCTTGTAGATCGCCTTGCCGTACGAACTCCATGATGATGTAAAGATAATCACCCTGGTCGTGGTATTCAACGAACTCGACGATGTTCGGGTGCCGTAGATCTTGCATAATCTTCATCTCATTGTCGATCTTCTTGTCTAGCATACCATTCTTCATGAACCGGCGCTTTTCCAACTCTTTGGCAGCGAGAAGCTTTCCAGTCATCTTTTCAGCAAGTTGGTAAACGGTCGCAAAGGCGCCTTTACCAATCTGACCTGAGAAGAGTTAGCAAGCATCAATTATGTCATGAGGGAATACATACCGACAATGTTATAGGTCTCACCACCATCCCACTTCATCGATGGTCCGCCATACTGTTTAGTGATTCGCTGAACGGCCTTGCCCTGTGCGTCCCCAAAGTCTGGTTGGCACTCCGTGATGAAGTTGCGCAGGTTTTCGCGGAAGCGGTCCATGTAGTTGACGCGAGAAGGTACACGCACGATAAATTTGATCATCTCTGCATCGTTGGAGTTTTGGATACAGATGATTGATCCCGAGCTGAGCATCCGCATCTTGCTGAAGCGTGGGTCCTTGCACTTCAGAAGCGAATCGTCAACTATGGTGCCGTTAGTCGACATGTCATCGAGCATGAGAAGACCATCCGCGTTGAGATATATGCGGAAGTGCTGGTTGCTTATCCTCTTGCCGGAGTCCTGACCGAAGATGACATCAGCGCTCTGGTGGTTGCGTCCGAATATGAATCCGAGCGGCTTAAACTTCAGCCTCTTCGCAGACGACATGCGTAGGGCTAGGTCTGCGCCAGCGCGCGAACTGCCACCTTGCCGTCCTTCGGGGGCGTTGATGATGAAAGTCTCCTGCTCCTCAACATCGGTGATTGAACTACTCATGGAATCGAGTGAGTTGCGGAAGAGCACATGCTCAGGTCGGGTTTGCGCTGTCTGTTCGACGATCCGAATAGCTGTGGGAGTGGCTGGGTGGAGGATGACTAGAACGTCGGCAATATCACCATCGTTAAGACCAGAATTGTTCCTGCCTAATCGCCGCGGATCCAGGACTTGTTGCGTAGCAGGCTGTGTCTGCTGAGACGGTTCAGCGTCCATGTTGATTGTCAGGCGGATACTTCAGAGCGTATGGGTGAGGTCTCGTTGAAAGTGGTCTGAGACCAGGCGAGAGGCGCGGCCGTGAAAGCTATGGAGGCGACAGAAGTTGTCGAGCGGGTGGTTGAAGGGCGGGTTCTAGGGTTTTATACAAGATAGGCAGCCGATTGCGGGGGTTTGTGATATGTGTCGAGGTGGGTTTAGTGCGAGCTGGTGGTAGTTGCGCTGATAGTAGAGTGAGTGATCACTTGGGCAACGTAGGCACGATTAGGACAGTGCGCTCAATGAATGAGTTGCGCAGTTCGTCGTGTGAAGTGAATTCTGGACGAAGACACAAGTAGAACCGACACCAAAACTCTGCTACGTGCGCCAACCTAATGGGACGTATCAATATCTCTTCGATACCGCAGGCAGCCGAGAGTCGGGAATGCACGCTTCTTTGTAGTACGACCGTCCTCCACCGAGTCTTTATTAATCACTCTGAACAGAACTTCACTTAAACCAGGGTTGATCAGGGACCCTTTTAAGCCTATGTAGCTCCTTGACTTTCTTTTTCTAGGCCTCCGTCTCTATGCCGATCAACTTATGTAGAATGGAATGGAGGCAAATCGGCTTCGATCGAATGACAACGCGTGTATAATACAGCGACGCAGTCGCGGAGATTGCGAGATGTATACGTAGACAAAGGGAGGCAGACGTTTGCCTTGACGGAGTGCGCGTACGGGTATGGAAGAGAGGACGATGCGAAGGGTTGCCCTAGGAACAGGCTCTACGGCAATATGTCAGCGCGAACACGTCGGCATCCATCTCAGCTATGCGATTGCAATTGAGACGAAGACACACCTTGCTAGCAGAACCAAGCAGACACCTAACACGAACGTCGAAAGTGAATGGAAGCAGACTCGAGGTGTCGCGAGTTGTGAGACTTTGGGGCGGCCCGCGCGCACCCCGCTATTGGCTGGGCGCCTCCAAAAGTGGGGCACCTCCTACTTCCTGCATGTAAGGCAGCAAGATCACGTTTCTTCGCGCAAATTTCGCGTCGTCAGTAACGTCATGCTTGGGACTAACCCTTACTAAGTGGAGCCACGATCTAACAGGGCATAGTGGCTATCTTTCATCGTCGCGACAGGGTGAAAGAGAAGCTTTACCGTAACGTTGTTTGTGAACGCAATTCCAGATGCTTCCTTTTACCTAATCGCGACAAATTTCCATACTCCTACGTAGCGTCAGCGTCAGCGTCACACATACAGCTACAGTAAACAACGATCTATCACGGTACAGGGCCCATATGCTTACAGAATCTTCACATTGACAGTATCAATCCAATGCGAAGACTTCAGCACTGTTGAATATATTATACAAGCGTTATGTCCATCCACTCACACGATGCAAGACGTTCTGCGTCCCCGTCCATCCACTCCTGCACATAGCAGTCGCCGATAATCTTATATTTCGGTCCTGAGGTCGTTTTGTTGGTATCCTCATGCCGACGTAAGACAAATGGTGTCTTCCCACCGCTCAAAAGGAAAACCTCGTCACCAACAGCCGTTCCTGCAGGCCCTAATCCAATAGAATTGCCGACGATGATCAAGCGCCGTAAGAGCGTCGCTATATTGATCGAATTATCAACATCCGGGATAAGATGCCTCACGTCACAATGTATATCGATTTCTGGACCATAATGATCTCTGAGCAGTTGTCGAACTATAATGAACAGTTCTTGCCATAGCTTCTCCCTATCAAACTTCCCGTAGGCGAAAAGGAAGCCCTCAGGGTTGTAAACTCGCTTGATGAAACTTGTGTCAAGTTTATGGCCATACTGATTAACGCGATCGATCGTTTTATTGGCATACCGTATGAGGCCGTCAGCCGCTTCTCGTATCTCTAAAGTACAGCTTTGGAGACCATAACGAAGCACATGGTCGCGGCCACCCAGTGTATCGGAACTGTGTGAGAGAGGGTCCTTTGGCCATAATAACATGTAGTATTCCCAGAGCTTGGTCCATACACGTGATTCATTTGAGACAGCTTCGTCACCTGGTCCGCTAAATGGCGACAACCTCGAGTGTCTTTCCCAAGCTTCGAAAGTACTTGCATCGTAAGCTCGCACTCTGCGTGTGCCGCCATCGAGTCTTCCAGGGAGGGTGATATGTATTACACCCGCACATAGACACATCAAAAACTTCTCCCGCAGTGAATCCATTGGAACCCCCTCTTTTTCTGCCTCTACCGTTGGGGTACTGTGCGACCATAGAAACCATCACCGACCAAGCGTCTCTCGGCTGTAAAATGCACTGTCACCTAACATAACTTCACCCAGCGCATCCACAGTCTCGAGTTTTGTAGCTCGTAGTCTCAACATCGAACCGTTTACCGGCCTGACCACAGTTGTAGGAGTAGCCTCCTCTAAGCTGGCATCGTATAGACGAATGGCTTCTGCACGTGCAGTATATGTATACCCTCCTGGCGCTCCCCAATCTGGAACCCACGAAGGCAGATCGTTCCTGAATTTTCGCTCGAGCTCTGTACTAAACATCGAGAGGGATGCTGTGGTATAAATCGATTCTGGTGCCGCTTGACAAAAAACTTCTGTTTCTGCCAGAGAATAATCTGGTATCAGCGGTTCTCTGTCGCGCGGAGTTTGAACCATGCTGAGTAGTGCGTACACTTTGTCTCTAGAATCAGATGCTTTCCGATCCCGAAACTGTCTTAATAAACTCAACAAGTCTAGTGGATGTTGCCTCATACGGAGGTCTTCAATAATTTTTATCTTCTTGCAGCTGTCAGTGACAACTTTCTCCTGGTCTGGCGGCAAAGTCTTGATAACCCACTTGCAACATCCAGAGCTGTGCCTAAGGTATGACTTTGCGGCATTGGCAAACATATCCCAAGATGCAGAAATTGTACCGTAAGTGATCGTGACACGAAGAGGAGCTGTAACCTCTTGTATCACCCATATTCGAGTCCACCAGGGCGTGAAAGGAGCGTGCATGAATTTTCTCAACGCTTCGAACAGCTGCGATCGAAGCTGGGATTTTTCGTATTCCAGACCTGTCTTTGGTACATTTGGGCCACTCTCAGAGGCTGATTTCCCGTCGAGATGGCCTGCCCAATCCAGTTCGTGGAAGAACGAGAAGACATCGTATACGCCTGGTTTGTGACTCAATTTGTTCTTACAACCTTGGTGAGAAATTCCGCCGTAGAAATCGGAGACTGGAGGCGGTTCAGTCGAAGACGGAATAGAACCGTCTAGATTATCTCCAAGGTATACAATGCATTCCTGACAACTCTTATAAATGCGACCCATCAGTTGAACCTTATGGTTCCTTTCTTCGCCATCTTTCTGGTTGATACATCTAGTTGCAACAAGATTAGAACGCGACGTGGAATACGTGCAAGTCTACAGTACGTACAGCGCATCGATCCAAAGCACTAACTCGTGCTTGTACTTCTCCCGTAGATGTCTCAGTGCACTCCGTAGGTTCACCGTTACTGGATAGATTTGGCCGTTGAGTCGAATTGGCCGGGTGACCCGCGGTGAGCCCCATACGTAAGATAGTGCTTGGTAACGAGCGACCTCGATATCGACATATGTCAACTCGCAGATGATCGGGTCGGTCCATCTGCCAGGCGGTAGCTTCACAACTCTGATCTGGTTGTGTCGAAGTGGACCCCCAGGATACGCTGCTTCAATAGGCTCTCGTCGCGCACTGTTTGGAGAGAGAAACATGTCTTCTTCAGCTCGAGCTCAAGTCGCTATCTGTAGGTAGAGAATCGTAGGCTGAAGCATGGTCATCTAAGTTTCCCACGCGCGGGACTGAAGGGCAGGGCAGCGAACTAACCGGTCGGAAGACACAGCCACAGCTGCGCGTACTGCCCCGCGTCATGTTAGAGACGACTCAGGCCTCCAACCAGTAGACATTCCATTTAATTCAAGGTCGAATGTGTGACAAGCATAGATAGAATGGGCCTACATGTGACATCATCGCGAACTTGACACATACTACAGGCTGTAGGTACCAATCGATATGATCGCATCTTGTAACACAAGACATAAATTCAGTGCAGAAAGTAGGGGATTTTGATGAAAGAAGACAACGTGGTCGTGGTAGTCGTATTGTGAAATCAAACGTCCAAGTTTTGATTTAACCGGTTCTCGTAGTTCGTTGCAATACCTGCAATACGGACTCAACAAGTAGGTTTCAGGACTATATACTACACGCAATGCTGAAAGTATATTTTCGCGCGTCCTGCGCATATCCTCTCACATCGTGGAAGCGCGTGTCCCTCATTAATCTTGCCGAATACGGTTTAGCTTCGCGGAAGTGACATCTGGCTCCAACCAGGATTACAAGAACTCCGCAATCAGCTCCACGTCGCATGCCACCAATTCACTCCGCAAATCGTAGCGCCCCTTGACGAAAATGAGGGGATTATGGGCACTTCCGGCGGTGCTGCGCATAGCACTGGCAAACCAGCACGCATTCAGCGTCTTTGACGATTTGCTCGCTTTCCCACAGGTACGATGCGCTGCACACGCGAATAGCATCATCACTCGCTGACAGAACGCTCAGTATGAGGTTTTATGGCCGGACACTTTCGTCACCGAGAACGATGCGACGTTTCTTCTCTCACACAGATCACCCAGCTCGAGCTCTGCAACACCGGGTTCGCAAGAGACGCAGGAACTCTCGAAGCGCGATAAGCCGGCAGCGAACACACCGTCCGTAGACGATACGCTCGAGCAAACATACGAAGCAGTAGTGCTGCATGGCCAGCGGTACCTTTGCAGCATACCCGTAATACCTGAAGAGATACCACAGAATGACACCACATCGGCTGAGGAAGCCAAAGCCGAGGAGGAGAAGGAGCTCATACGGGCAGCAGACCGTGGATGGGAGTTGCTCGAAGGCATGAAGGGTAACTGCATATACTATGTGAGCGGGTGGTGGAGTTATAGCTTCTGCTACAAGGATGAAGTCAAACAGTTCCACCAGTTGCCACAGAGTCGAGGAGTCCCCCACTACCCACCTGTAGAGGATACGAGCGTACACAGCTTTGTACTGGGGAAATACCCGAAAGAGGAGAAGAGCAAGAAAACGGGCACGCAGAAAACGCTTGGGAATGAACAGGGCAGCAAGGAGGCTTTTGATGATGAGGGTGACATAAGCGATGAGGAAGAGAAGGGTCTGGAGATCTCAAGACTAGAGACCAAGGGGTCGAACAGATACATGGTCCAGCGGCTATCCGACGGTACCGAATGCGACTTGACAGGCAAACCGCGCAAGATAGACGTACAGGTATGCATTTGCACGCTCATCGTCCTATACTGCACGATGCTGACATATCTACCAGTTCCACTGCAACCCGCAGTCTGCCGACAGAATTGCTATGATTAAGGAAACAAGCACCTGCTCCTACCTCATGATCGTCGATACGCCCCGCCTCTGCCACGATATTGCCTTCACCCCACCGCAAGAGAACCTTGCGCATCCCATAACCTGTGAGCCCGTTATCCCCGAGTCTGAAGTCGACGCATGGACGCAGGCACAAGTGTCGGCCAAGATGGCCGCAGCTGAACGTCTCATCGCTGCGCACAATACAGCCGACGATGCAAACACGAACCCGCTTCGCGATCTCGCCGACGGCCTCGAGGGCTCTACAAAGCGCATCATCATCGGTGGCATCGAAGTCGGCGCGAAGATGTTTGTTGGAAGCGAAGGCAAGGTGATCGAGAAGTCAGTTGTTGTCGGAGGAGGCAAGGAAACATTCATCGGCACTGTAGCGAGCAGCGATGGTAAGCAGATGTCCAAGGAAGAGATGAAGAAGCTCAACATTGCCGACCCCAAGGATGTCGAGACTTTGAAAGGCAATCTGAAGAAGCTGGCTGGCAAGAAAGGGTGGAAATTGGATCTCGTAGATACACCAAGAGGCAGGGAGTTTAGAGGCATCATCGATACCGAAGATCAGGATACTGAGAAAACGAAGAAGACGACGAAGAACAAGGATAATGATAGTGCAGGAATGGGTAAAGAAAAGGAGCACGATGTTGAGCAAGACGACGAAGAAGAGATGCAGGAGGGAAGCGAGGAGGTATACAAGGACGAGCTGTGAGTTCTTCTAGGACAGTAATGACCCTTGGTCACTATACTTATGTTCACGGCTTATACTGAGTACCACGAAGACGAGAGTTTATAACGATCAATTGTGCAGCCTTTTTTGCCTTTTTGATTCTGATGGGTGATTTTACATGAACCTCTAAGAACAGCCAGACGTGTACTCTCACTTTGCTCGACAACGAAAACCCGATGCCATCATGCTAGTGAAGCCAACAAGTGCTGCAATTCTCCGAACACCACTTTGGTGTCCAGTGTCCACAAGGCACGTTCAGAAGGGGATTGGAACCCACTCCTCGCGTTTCGGGCAACCCCTAGCCCGCTCATGTCCTTCTCCGGCACAAGCCCGGTTCATGTAGTTGGCCGTGATCATACCTTGTTCGAGACTTGCGCCCTCACGAATGGGAACGCTTCCGCATCCTAAGAATCGTCAGCTTCAAGTTATCAGCATCGAAAAGACAAGTCTGACTTACGTCCGCACGTATGGTCTCTGAGTCGCTGAACTATTTTTTTGACATCCTTTGCGTTGATCGACATATGAAGGTTTCGGGCGAAGATACACATGCCCTGGAAGTATAGATGATTGCACACTTGGCACGCAATCTTCTCGTCATTGTTGAATGTGACTTCATCGGCTAGGAATGGTAGTTTCAGTGAGAGCACTCATGATAAGGGGACGACGGAAAGAGTGTTACATGTACTTACGAACCTTGTGAAGAGTCTCAAGGATTTGGTCAAGACTCGCCCTGCAATATTTGCACTGCGAGCTACCTCTACAGTTGGCGCCATCTCCTCCGAGGGTATGGATGTCAGTGGAGTTTCCGGAAGCGGGGAAGGTCTCATATGGAATGTCCGCGTCGACAGTCTGGTCAGGTATAACTCGCGGAACGTCTTGGCTGCGGTTGATGTCTAGAAGCTCGTCGACATTGGCGGAGTCTTGGTCACGAGCAGTGATGCTGTGGGCTGAGTCGAGACCTAAAGATGGTTAGCTCAAGGTGTTTGCATGTGCTGTAGTTGAGAGCATACCACGAGCTACAAGTGGCTGCAGATCATTGCGGACCGTGGCTAGAGCGAAGACAGCCGTCGCCCAAACAAGGATGATAGCGAGAATGTTTGGAACGGTAGTCTTCATTTTCACCGTTGCTCAAGATTGATGCAGTTCGAGGGACAGTCGAGATCGAGTCGAATAGATTCAGTCAAGGTGTAGAGAAGTAGAGAATCGGAGAGGGAGAGAATTCTAGAAATAAATATTCCGATGATAGCACGGTCAAGGCACCCATATCTACGGTCCAGTAAACGCTCGTGGGAGAGCTCGGATAGTGGTAGCGGTAGGGAATCGGGCCACGATCTCTGCAGAAAATGGACATTCACCATATGGACTGTAGTATTAGGAATTGAGGTCAGTGCTCCCAACTCCCATGTAGCATACGTGAGTTTAACCATGCGCTTTAACAGCTGTTAAGAATGTCTTCCCAACGATTTCAATATAAAACGTCACATAGAAGAAAAGCCCACACGACTCGAGAATCTTGGCAACTACTCATCGAGTCACATATCTGTATAGGAGGAAACTATCGTTCTTCCTTCCTCGAGCAATCAATTTCTCTATTTTATACGCTAAGCCCAGGTTAAGCTCGCTCAACATTTGCATATCGCGCGATCGAGCCTGAAATACATGACTTTGGCAGGAAAGACCCTGAATGTGGGAGACAACTAGGAAGCGCGACGAAATACAACGAACCCCTCGAAAGTGAGCTTCTACTGGTTCGTGTAAGGCAAGAAGGATATATAAGCAGAGTGATGTATTCCTCCCAATGCATGGTTTCTGGACTTGCTTACTTCTGTCGGGAAGTGGACGTTACGGCCTTGATCCTTAGACTTTGATCAAGTTGGCTGCAAGAGAGATTGAGACCACAGATCGCACATCGTGAACTAGACATCTATCTCCAACGTAGAGACACAAAGAAGACGCCTCTATTCTCTAGCTAGCATGAATTAGAATCATTAGTAGAGAGACGCAAGAAGCGTGCGGTAGAGTGAAGCATATAGAAAGCAAGCTCGTCCGCCCCTTCTCTCCTCCCCTGTGACATCATTTCATTGAGACTAGCCCCAACACGCTCGACCCCACCTCTACAGAGCCTCAGTTCCCCTCTCTCTTCCCCAATCTAATCTTATCTCCCCAACCTCCACAGAATCACTTTCGAAGGATCCACCATCGCGCACTCCGAGCCTAGGCTTTGGTTCTTGGGTTCGCACGCGTGGATCATCCCAACTAGTGTGCATGAAGGAATGACCCATGGGCGGTATTCCAGAGCATCCTTCCGGGACTTCATAGCGAACTAATCGAATGCACGTATCGTCAAGACAATGCGTTGGCGTCATAACGTACCAAGAGCTACGGACGACAGGAATCTCATTAGTGAGTAATGCGCGCGCAGAAAGCCGCATCGTGAGGCAGAAAGTTGCCCTCTCTACACCGGACACCCGTCCATCGCACAACCTAGCGCAACGTAAATCTTGGATTTACAACGCATACCTGCATTTGCAATCCTCCATCCTTGAGTGCATTCATCATGGAACGTCAGATGAGCCAGATAACCGATTCGCGGTAAGCGAGCATGGTGCTTCGAGACGAGAAGCGGGGGGCGCAGCATGAAGGACCTCAACAGACCTCGTATCTGCATGCATCTAGAAGGGAACGTACAAGTCTCAGCCTCACTTTTTGCTGCCCCAGGCAGAAGACAAGAAAAAGGCGGAAATTTAGGTTTGACACGTCAATGTCTTTTGCCTACTTTTTGCCTTGTTTCTTCTTCGACTCTCGTGATGGAGTTGGAATGTCCTCTTTCCCAATAGATGCAAGGACGTAACAAGGACGTAACACTTACAGTTGCAAAGTGCAGCCAGCAGCCAAAACACCCTCTCATCAGCCTGTGCAATCAGCGCCCGTTCCAAACAAAAATCGAAACCGATGTCGAGACCGATGGCCTCCGCCATCGCCTGTGATGTAGAATTTCCATTATGCTGTACAACCTCGACGGCCTCCTTCACAGCCCCGACTTACCGATCACCCCCCCTGTCCACTCTCCCGTTCTTCCTACCAACCCACCAGTCACCCACCCCCACATGAGGAAACAAAGTGCTCGCTGCATGGCCATACACACGTCCGGTGAACAAGCGATGTTCACCATGAGGCCAGCAAATTACATTTTGCGCTTAATTTCCGATTAGGTAAACGTTGATAACACTGTTCCTGCCTATGGCTATGTTGTAGATTTTTTGTTTCGGAGTGCAGGGGGTGCAGAATTGGTGTTATGGGTGCGCGTTGCGGTCTAGATATGTTTATTAGGTGTGGGGGCTGTGGTTATGTGGAGAGGAGAGGAGAATGAGGTTGTGGCTGGGGGCTGTTTGGACGGTGTAGTGATTTTTGGGTGTAAGATGAGGATTGGATGGGATTGAGGCGGAGAGGTATTGTCTGGATATCGGGATAGCTAGATCCTGCAGTGATGAGGAGTGAACAGGTCAACATTTGAATAACGAGCGCGCTTTTGTTATTCTACTACGGAAATCGTGACCGGCCGTAAAGCATTGCTATGTGTATAACCTATCCCCAAACGCCCAAACGGGTATCAAAACTATAGTGACAGTCGTAAAGTGTCGTGATCTTAAAATCCAAAATCTAGTCCTCGTTATGCATATGTCCCAAACTCCCTTTAAACGGCTCGCAGCTGATCAGTCCTCTTCGGAGTCCGCATCACTGTCTGCTGCTGCACTTCTGCGCGGCTTGCCGTCACCAATCTTCCATACTGCACCATCTCTTACAACAAGGCCTTCTTCCATGAGGTAACGCTCAAGCCTGTCGTCAACATTCCATGTAGCTGGGTCGAGCATCTCCAAGCGGCCACCGTCCTTTTCAAGATGGCGTCCAACGTGCTCCATGCGTTCCTCCCAAGATGTAGCACCAGCAAATGTTCGCTCGCAGAACAGACAAGTCGAGTGCTGCGGTGGGTCTCGTAATCGTAGGTTGCAGCGAGCCTGATGTTTGGGAAGGCTCTCTTCGGAGACGGGGTAGTCTTTCTGAGTACGGCAAGACTTGTCCTTCGGAGCAGCGTGCATACGGCGAAGATGTTGTGTGAAAAGGTCTTTACGGTTGAATTCGTTGTAGTACAGGGTGCGTGCATCGTTGGAATCGGCTGATGGCGGACATAAATCACAGCGCCAGTAGCCGAGCTTGATATGTTGGGTGCTGACGTGCCTCTTCCACTCGTTCTTAGAAGAGAAGTTAGACGAGCAACCATACCCAGCGAGCGGACAGGGAAATGCGCGGCGATCCTCGGCCTGAAAGCTTGGTTCAGTGCTAGTCTTTGAAGTCTTAGAGGCCCGACGACAGCTCCTCTCCGACTTGATAGATTCTGTAGGACTTGGGACGAGAGAGTCTTTGCGGATGGGTTTACGTCGCTTCAGTGTTCGACCTGTGCTACTGTTGGATGTAGTAGACCGTCTGCGCTTACGGCTGGAAGACGGGCTGTAGTCGGAGTCGGACGCGGGCTCCTCAGGAAAGTCGACGGGCTCCACTGATTGTGCATCTCGTACAGAGTGTCCGATTCCGGAGTCTGCGTACGTCCTGTAATCCGGAGTAGCCTCTTCCTTGACGGCAGCATGCTGGTGGTCGCAGGTAGTCTCTTGTTTCATAGTACTGTCCTCAACATCTTCTACCACTGTCTCAGGGAGTGCAGGGTCATACTCAAGCTCACGAAGACTGATGTTGCTGCGCTCTACAACATGAGACTCGCATGGGTATGCACCTCCTTGAAGATATTCGACTGATGGGTATGACAGTGATAGTTGAGAGTATTCCATCGGGCTTCCGTATTGGTTGCTGTGACACATGTGTGGTGACCTGAGCTCGTCTTGGGTGTTTTGACTAGTGTTTCCAGAGGAAGTACGATCCGGTGACGCATTGCGAAAGAAATCTGCCGGAGGCCACTGTTGCTTATAGGGCTTCTCGTATCGGCCGTCCAGGAAAGGTATCTTTGCGTAAAGCATGCCTGGCGTGAGCGGATTTTGATCGACCATGAACCGCTGCATGGGTTGCATGCTGATAACACCGTTTTCATAGTCATCCAAATAGGTGTTGTCTTCCGTATGGAAATGGACTATACGCTCCTTGCAGGGTATATAGTTCATGTGCTCTGTTGCCCAGATGGGATAGCGGGAGTCGTCCATAGCCTCTATCTGCGGCAAGTCTCTGAATTGGTGACCGTCCATGGCTGATGTTGGATCGTTAAACAGAGTGGCAGAGGTAACGATAGGAACTATGCGTCGTGTGGCGCCTGAAAGACGGGGAAGGCGGGAGATGCGAGTTAAAATGTGATCAAGATATCTCCTGGTAGTAGTGCCGGACAGGAGCAGTCCTAATACTCGGACTAGACGTGAAAAACGAGGCAAAAGAGGCGGAGTGCCAATTGATAAATGTGTTAGGTGAAGGCAACAAACTAGGAGACCTAGTGTCAGGTTGTACTGCCGTGACCTTTAGTGCAGTCTATCCGTCCCCCCGACGGTCATACTCTCCTCTGTTTTATGCTGAGTAGGCCGCGCAGAGCCTCATCCTCAGCCACCAATGAGGGGCCTTGTCCCTTGGCATGTACTCCCCTGTTCACCGGTGGGCCAGCTGTCGCATCTGTCCAGCCACCACTGAACTGTACGTGGACATTTAGCACCTACCACCAAAATGGATGGGGTCAGCCCCAGGACAAAGCCTCTAATCAAAAGCAATTACGCTAGTGATGAACGGATCGCTACCGTATCGCGATACAGCCAAGTCTACATTTGTGCCTGAGCTGCTTCCGCGGAATGCACGTTCGTTAAATCGTCAGGAGGACGATGGGGGGGCCATGTGAAAGTTACGAATGCTAATCGCCGGCCCACCAGTTTGGCCGTTGGGGGCCGAAACAAGCAAGGAGATTGAACGACGGACGTAGGACCCTAAGAAACGAATCACTTACCGTCAAATACCGTCGTCTCTGCTCGGAAGCCGCACGTACAGATCAGTCGTTAGTCGCTGCCGCGTTACCGCACCTGCATTAGGGACATGATTGTCCCGACAGCTGCCGCGCAGAACGAACGCTGATGAGAAGCCCAGGTCCCGATCAAGAGAAGCCGTCGTCGGTCAGAGGGTGGACGAGTAAAGACTTTCATTGGGAGTCGGTGCATAGTGGCTCGCCGACTGGGGCGCATTTGGCCCAGCGAGACTCGATTTAGGCATCAAGATAGGGCGAAGCATGGCTTTCCTTGTCAATGCAACCGTCGTACATTACTGGGAGGCAGTGGCAGAGCACTAATGACGATGCTATCAGTTCATGAATGGTAGAGAAGATAGCGAAGATACGCCTGGGCTGTTTCGACAGCTGTATGCACCCTTCACTCCATCGTCGCCTCGCGGCTAAGGCAACAGACTAACTTCGCAACGGACGCTGGTTGGTAAGAGCTTCGAATGTCTTGGGCTCCCGGGGCGCATTTGGGGGCGGTGCGTCCCGTGTCTTTGGAGACTGACGAGTGGCGGGCGGGGAACTGTGGATTTGGAGGACTCGGAGCTTGTGCGCCGTCTCAAGTCGAGAACAACCCACTCGGATGGCATTGCGCTGCCCCCTGCGTCGGCGCGTCGGCGCGTGGGTGAAATGGACGCGATTATCTTCACAGAATACATTCGCTGTCATCTGTCAAAACATTATCCGGCGGCTCTGCCCAGAGGTGAGAAGATGATTGAGGGCATGGAAATAGCGACACACAGGAAATGCGCTACCTTTGAATGCTTGGCATTAAGTCCCCGCAGATGGCGTCAAGCCACAGCTACCACTGCCACGAAAACCGTACGACTGGAACATGATGACAGTCATAGAAATTAGCTATCTCGCGCCGGTTGTCTGAATCTGGGGTCTTTGCGCAATGGGAGCGCGGGATGATAGCTTTCTGGGCCCCTTCTAGGTATGTATAAACGCCATGGCGGTGCCATGGCCAGCAACTGATGCCCTGTGCCGACATCACGCTCCAAGTTTGGCAACAAGGCGGTCTTCAATGCCCTCCAGTATCCATCGATGCTCTAGTACCTCCAGATTCTCGGCTTCACTAAGAAACAGCTTATCCGGATCCTGCTCAGGACCCATCACGCCACCCGCGCCTGGGTTGGCCATAGCCATTTGTTGAGTGACTTGGTTTGCAGCTTAAAATAACATGGTTAGCTTGACCCAAGTAGGCAAATGACAACAAAAACGTACCATTGTTGCTGCCAAGGATGAAGTTGTAGACGGGCTGGAGACCGAACAATGTCAGGAAATACCAGGACAAACTGGACACCCATCTAACGTCCAAGTCACGCGTCCCTACCCCAGATTGCAGCATTGACTTGAACTGTGGCGTCAATGGGAACGGTAGTTTCACTGCGTTTGTCGGTTAGCCACATCTAATATTTGCTTTTACAGCTCGGGAGCAGCCGAATCTCAAAGTATGCCGACGAAGCGTGCCGCCGGGTCGCAAGAATGATGCCGGCGCAGACGACAATAATCGAGCCGCTCGCTTCGCCCTAGCAAGTAGCGCATACATGAAGGAGCTGCTCCAGTAGAGCCAGGCAAAGCGAGAGGCCACGCAACATCCAGATATCTGATCAACAAACGCCGGGATATCCGCAGAAGCTGAGCGCTAAACGAAGGCTGTTCCTGCCCTCTTGATCTCTTCGGGAAACGACTGCGAGCCGCTTTCCTTTGAACCGCCATGGATACTCATAAAGAAGATAGACTTACTAATAACGAACCCCGAGAAGAAGGCGTTGATCCACCCCATGATCAACGTCTGTGGGATCATCATAGTCATCTGCCCCTTCATCATGCCCATCATACCCTCCATAGCCGCCGGATCACTCATAGGATTCGGTCTCGGTTTCCCCCTCAGCTCGGGCTCGGCTAGAAACTTTCCCTCCTGGTACGCCTGCACCATGTAGGCTTTGCGGGTAGCAAAGGATGTGGGAGAGAGAACCTGGGCATTGGTACGTAGGTTGACACCACGTACAAGGGAGCGCTGTTGTCGGATCTTGGCCAGGTCGTGTTTCTTCGGGGTCGACTGAAGGAGCGTCATAGCGTAGTGGCGGAGGATGCCTGTCAAGACCTAGACTTTTTCTTAGCTTGCTGTAGACATGGAGGCGTTGAATGATGCGTACCATGACCACTGTAATGGGGAGTAGAATCCACCAACTGTAGAATTATCAGCCTTCTTCTTCTCGCCTGCCAACAAACACCAGACGTACAATAAGGCGGGATCCCGATGGATCGTCTGAACTACGGGCTGTCCCATTGTGCCGGTAGTAGACATGGATGCGGAGAAGGAGTGAAAGGGTGAAGGTCGGTGGTTGTTGGTTGCTTGACGATGATAGCTCGCCGCTGAGGCTCCGGCGGGATGTTGCGACCAGGGTCCGCGCTTTGCGCTTATGGAAAGGTGTCCATCCACGCAACTACATCACCAACTGCGCGACGAGCTTCTGGCTTCACTACTAACTCTGGTTTCTGTGCAGCTCTAGCCAAGGCATACCCACGAATTCAACATGTCTGCAACACAGAAAATCGCAGTCCACTCCCTCTCCGGTATGCATTCAATTCCCCGTCATTCCGCCCATTCAAGCAGCGCGTCTGTCGAACATGCGACTAACATGCATGCTCAGACCTCAAGAACACGACGGATGACGCTCTCCCCAACTACCTCAACAGCCTCAAGTTCAAGCAACTCCACACTCAAACCGATGTACGGTTAGTCCTCGGCTATACAGCCGTCACCATCGCCGGCGCACTCTTCTACTACGACTGGAAATTCGGCTGGGAAGCCAGCAAGCCATACACTCTACCCGCTGTCGTCGCATATTTCCTGTTAAACGGAGCGTTCAGTTATTGGCTATGGTTCGTAGAGAGAGGTGTTGTGTATGAGGGGGAGGGCAAGACGGGAAAGGTATGTTATATGCTCCATTCACCTAGGACTACCCTACATGACATTGCGTAGAGTATACTGACAACAACATCAAGGTGAAGATATCTTCCTCCACAAAGAAGCACATCCCAATTTACGAATGCGACGTCGTCTTCACACCCGCACCCTACGCTTCGAATCCCAAACAAACGATCCACATCCGCGCGGCCATGACCCGGTGGTTCACCTCGGATGGGTACTTTGTCGCGAAACCCTTCCAGCAATGGCTCGCTTCTGAGGTCCCTGTTATTGGCGCTGCGGACCCTAGCAATGTGGTTGAGGAGATTGGCCGGGGAAGTGCGGGCATGGACCAGACAATGAACCTGAACAGCTCGAATGCGGTGGATATCTTGCAACAGCTCAAGGCGAGTGGTGCCAAGTTTGCGAGCGGGGATGCGCAGAGGAGGAGATAGATCATAACGGGGGTGGGCAAGGGGCTTAGGATGGAATGAGACTGGGGCGTTCAGGTGTCTACGGTTTGACGCTGACCATTTTGCACTCGTGGAACAGCAAAAGCATCACAATGGCTCAGTGGGTATTCAAAAGGCTTTCACTTGATATGAAAGCTATTTCCGCCAAGTAGGAATACTATGCAATGGCTAAGCTATACTAAACGCCAACAAATGCCGATAAAACGACGTCTTCATCATCTCCCCTATACCCAATGTGGTTTTACTACAAACCCCCGTTTATGCCATCTCTTGCTCGAGCATAGGCAATACCTCCAGCTCCCTGTGGATGATCCGCTCAAACTCCTCCCTGTCTATGCCCGACGCTCTCGCCAAGCGGAACAGACTCTTGATATCCGTGCTGATGTGTTGTTTGATTGCGAGCTCTGCTTGACTGTAGTTCTCGGCCTTTCGCTCCAGTCTCTCGACCGAGTTGGTCGATGCGGAGGAAGCAGGCCGCGGATGGTTGAGCGCTTCCGCAGTGGCACTCCGGTCTTGCTCGATTGACTCAAGGTGCACCGCGCTATCATTGCCATGAACACCGCCACCGTTCATCAGACCATTTGTGTATGCTGGTGGCATGGACGAGTCGTAGCCATTTGGCCCCAGATTCGAGGCTTCGAGAGGTTCGGTCTGTGGTTCGCGGGTATAGCTGAGAGCGTTGCCATTGAGTGTCGACTTGCCAGCTGCGGGGTTCTCTTCGTCTGGATCATGTGCGTCGAGAGCTGGCTGCACCTCGGAGGCATAGCGCTCAAAGTACTCGAGTTCCGACTGTGTTGGTCCGATTTGTGTTCGGCTACTGGTTCTTGGGGCAGGGGATCGCCTAGGCTGTGGTGTTCGGCCAGGTGTCTGATCATACGCAGCCCAATATGAACCGTCGTCCTCTTCTTCTACTGCTTCCTCTGTAGCAGGTTCATGTTGAACTACCGCTGGCTGGGCTGTGACGCCGTTGCTCTTGACTGAGATAGACTTTCGCCTGAAGCCAGCCTCGTCTGCAGCGGGAACGTTTTCGAACCACTCGGTACCATCTTCAGCGTCTTCCGTTCCTCTCAGCTCAGCCAACAGCCAGCGGTTTCCTCCTTCGCCGCCAGTGCACCAGAGGTATGTTGGTATAATTCCATACTCGCCCAGCACCAACTTCGTGTGTAGCGTCTCGGGGTCTGATCGTCGGTACAGTATCTGGTCTGGTTCCTCCACTTCAATCTCCCCAGAAGCTGGGTGGGGTTCAACGTTGATCTTTTCGACGATTTGTGGTAGTCGTGAGGCGACCTCTCGGTCCCAGCACAACAGCGACAACCACTCGTTGGAGGACAGAAGTTGTACACGTTGACGGAGGATAGGCGATAGGAGGGGGAGAAGACCCGGAGGGACCTCTTTGGAGGCGTTCGCTGTCGACAGACAGGCGAGCAGTGGTGGGAGGAGCTCCCTAGAGTCAGGCCGTGGAATGACTTGGTTGAGCCCAGGCATGGCTGCAGTGTGGGGAAGGTTGGTTTGCAGTATAGTGTGGAAGGCTGAGCGCAGTGTTGGTTTTCAGTTAAGAATACAATGAGTGTTCAGGGCCTTTTGGACAGAATCGCAGAGTCGGCTAGTCTCGAGAAGACGGTGTAATAGATAGGCCTAGGACGTTTCGTCGGCTTTGTGCTTTTCTCGTGCTTTTCTCGTCTTACAAGAGCCTGTGCTTTGTAGGCGTATGTAGCGGAGCACGTAGTGTTGGGTATTGTGCAACTCCCAATGCTCCGTAGTGTTGTTTGTGCTGCTTGTGTGGTGCTGGATCAGTCTGGTGATGCTGTCACATGCGAATGCGACCAGTGGCGCGCACAAATTCGCAGACGCTGAAGCGGGGAAGGTAGGAAGCGATAACTGGTAGGTAGATTGAAATGGAAAAGGAAGAGGAGGAGAAGCACTCTGAAGCACTTCTTGTTCCATTTTCGCGAACAGCGGTACTGCAGAAACAGTGGATGCTTAGCTGTTGTTAGTCTCCGCTCCACCGAAGGGTGACTGCCGTTCCAAGACGCGCACCGGTTACGATTGCCCGCACGGCTAGATCGTGACATGGAAATGGTTAGCCTCATCTAGAGCCTCATCAATCAGACACGCTCTATAGCTAACTCAACGACGCGCCCAAAGCTGGGGGACTTGGGTCGGAAAAATATCCAAGCCTCGCGTGAGATTATCCCGCCGGTTGCAGAGCACTTTCATACCGTGCCGAAGTCATCACTTCTCACCAAGACATCTGGCAGGACATGCATGTATCCACCAGGCGTGGTACATGTATTCTGCCATAGTCCGTTCAACCTCACAATGGCATCCAACGGGTGTAGAAGACCTGCAGTGACGTCAACTTATGCGATCGCCAGCCCTGGATCGGCGCAACACCTGCACAAGACCCTTCATGACGGGTACCTTACATATTCTGGTAGCAGTAGTCGAGAGCTGAGATACCAACATCTTGGTTCGCATCTCCCACATGCGGCTTCATCGCATCGGACATTTGGTGCTCAATTCCATCGCATTGTGAACAGTCCCACTGACGGTGAGTACTCAAGGCTCGCCTGGCATATCCAACACCAGCGGCACGTTTCATGCCCACTGGAATCAGACCATCACTGTCGCTTGTGGCTCCAGCGTTCATCACAGAATGCGGCACTCGCAGCTATATATCACAACCTATGGGCGCAGCGCATCATACCTTACCTCTCATTGAAACGAAGCGATCCTGCTATTTCCGTCATACTACTCGCCCGCAGCGATGTGACCGCATACCTTTTCAAATTTAGCCTAGATCAAGATAGTATGCGCTGAAGAAAGCAGGTCGTTGTGCTCCTTCGCCATATTTCCGCGAGCCCCACAACCGTCCGGGAGACTATCCGGCTTCGCTCTATGAAACTGGGGCCAGCCACTATCTTATCCGCTTGCGACGTGGCTAGAAAAGCTTCATCCCTAGACGTGGCTGATCATGCAAGGCAGTCCATGTTATGTCGTCACATCGCGACGTTCGCAGAGGGGCAAAAAAAAACAGCTGCATAAGGTGACCTGTGATTTCCATGACGAGAGCTTGATCACTAGCATGCTGCCATCTAACTGGCATGCACGGCAGATGAAGAGCAATTGCAGGCTTGGCTTACCTTTATATAGCATCAGCATTCGGCTGCTAAACTGCTAAGCGCCAGCCTACGCAGGCGCACAACAAAGGCTGGGAACATGTTTCGAACATTGAGCGCGTTTTGATCTAACAGGCCCGATCGGACTAGATGACAGGAGTTACTACATGCATCGTAAACAGCAGATCGAGTTCACCATGAGGATATGACCTCGAAGCATAGCCACCCGCTCGCCCCATGTTCAGCCCCCTGCTCCCGCTTCTGTATAGTAACTGAGGCTGTGCCGTTTGTATCAAGCCTGCCAAGAGCGTGTCACACATCTGCAAATCTGCCTCGAGACGCCAGTCAAGCTCACAGCTGCCGTCGCGCCGTCGCGCTTGTTTTCAGTCGATCTGCTCTTTCTTACAACCTCTCGGACATCCGAGCAGCCTGCGCCCACATTGTTTCGAGAACGCGAACAGCATCCGCTTGGCGTGCATCCATCTACCCCGGCCTTACCATTCTGGAGATCTTGGAGGTAATCAGCCTTGACCGGTGCCTCGACTTTCGCTCGTTGCTGCGGCTGGCTCCACCGTCGACACGGAATTCCACGCTGTTTCTACCAACCAACAGAGAACCTCACGCTGTTTTTCTGTTGCTCGCGCGCCGTCTCCCGATTTCGCTCGCGACCCACCCTGAAGCTGTCAACATTGTAGAGTGCCGGCACTGCCTCTAGCCTCAACGGCTCCAAACTTCCGTCCTGTGCGAGGCAGATCGCCATCCAACTTCAAGCTACAGCGGCCTGTCCTCTTTCGCTTTCAGCCGCACTGCGATATTTCTCTCTTTCGTTTCGCCTCTCCACCAGTCTTTCTGCCTGTCTCGACGCGCTGCGGCACTTTCCCCCCGCTTCTGGCTTTCTGACTTTCGCATAATCAACCTCAGTAACCTTCGGGCAGCACTATGCCGCCCTAAGCAGTGTGGGCCACAGTCACGTTACCAATCCACACCAGCTGCTCGTCGCAACCATCTATCAATCGTTGCGATCTGATCTGCCGTCGACTCAGCCACCAGGCCGTTCGGTATAATCAAAATAACCATGCAAGCAGTTGACACGCATACACAGCCTTACCAGGACCCTCGGCGTCAGCCACGCCACCATCACGATGTGCAGGCTAGCGGCTATCAACTTGCGCCTACTACCGGCAACTTCCTAATGCCAGATGCGCAAGGCACATTTACGTACTCTGCAGAACCGGCATCCATGGTCTACGATGGGTCCATGGTATCGCATCCCTCGTCCAGCACCCCTGGGCAAGAATCCATCTTCACTCCAAACGTCGGATCCTCTCTTGACTCTTCATTGAATCCGGATATGTCATATCCCCCACCGAATGCCTACAACCAATCTCAAAACTACGGTTTTTCCCCAGGATCCTACTACGGAAACGGCCAGAATATCTCACCCTCACATTCGATCGATCACATCAGTCCGGAAGCTGGCTACATGAGCGATCCCAATTATCAAGACCCTAGCACTTACGCCACTCCAAACTTCAACGGACACGTTCTCGACGAATTCTCCGGCCTAACCTTTGCCGACAACAGTTCAACCAACAATTTCCCGGCGTTCCAGGAGCATGTGGATATGTCAGCCCTGACCTCGGGGTCGCTTAACACATACAACGCCCAGCCGAGCGTTGCCCTCAGTAATACTTCACTAAACCCACACCATCAACTGCTATCGCCTAGTGCAACGAACAATTCTAGTCCTGCGCTTGGCGATGAGAGCTCAGCGTTCCCCTCCATGCAGTACAATGGAAACATGTCGACGCCGCCAAACAACGGCACTCATCTACCTCAAGCAACACCCATCACGCAAACGCATAGCCCAGCCTTGACGAACAGCTCCGGAGACGTCTCGATGGTAAACCCTCGGCCGCTTACGCGACATCTGACGAGCCCCATTGTGCGTGTGGAGCATTACAGTAGAGAAGATTCACCTTCGCGTTCCGACAATAGCATGCCTGCCAGTAGACACAGCTTTAGCAGTCGTCGATCTGCCAACCACTTATCACCCTATGCCCACAATGATACATCCGACGAAGAAGGAGATTCGCAGGAACACGTTCATGTGCGATCAGCAGTTCGTGGACCCGAACGCAACGATGATGGTTCTTGGTTGACGACAGGAGAGTCCGGGCAGAACGGTCTCAATCCTGATGATCGACGTCGCATGGGCGACGCGTGGGTTCCCAGCATAGAGGAGATTGCTGAACAACGGTCGAAAAACGAGAAGAAGCTTGAGGTACAAGAGTGGCTCACCAAGAGTGAAGTTGGAAGCGAAGCAGGTGACGTGGGGCCTTCGAATAATCTGCTTAAACCCATCACGGGTAGACGCCGAGCAAAGAGTCACAACGATGTTCAGCGCCGGGCTCTCCCAAACAGCTTTGGTCTGGGTGTGCGTACCGATTTCGATCGTATAGACGATTCGAGTATACCTGGGCCTGGCGTGTACATCGACGAGCGAAGCGATTACGGCGACTACGACTACGAAGACGATGAATCGGCAGAACCCGAATCCCCACCCGCTGCGATCGACATCAATGCAAGTCACGTCGAAAACTCGTATTTCCCTCTCACGCAAGAATCTATGTCAAAGGATGGTGCTGTTGTCAAGCCGTGGGTAGATGGACCGTCGCAGCCACATCCATCAAACACTTCGGCTCGATACCAGCCACCTACGTCAAATGCCGCAATGATGCGCTTTTTGGTGCGATCGAAGGATGTCGAACAAGCTTCGCTTGCAGCCACCGTTGGTTCACGTCGTCTCAGCGAGTCTGACATTGGCAGCATCCGTGCTGCTCCAGGTGTCATCAAGGTTATTGAACCTGAACCGAGGAAGAGCAAAGACCGACAACGTCGTCCCAGCTTCCTAGAGAATATCCTGCCCAAGCGTACACCAAGTAATCTGCTCAAACGTAAGGGCAGTATACCCGTACAACAGTCGGATGCATCCTCGGACAAATCCAAAGAGCCTATCTTTGAAAAGCCAAAGCGCATAGGTAGTTGGGGTCGCCCAAAATCACCTCGAGTTGATACCAACCTGAGCAGTCATAGCAAAGAAGCAGAACCACGTAGTTCTATGGGCCTATCTGCGGCTGCGGGGCCATGGTATAAAGGCCCCAGAAATGTCATCAAACGTAGCCGGAGCAGGAGTGACATCGGCCGATCGCCAGGGCTGGCTGAGCTGATGACGCAGCATGGAGGTCCACCTATGCCTATGTTAGCCTCACCACTTGCAGACACAGAGGCGACGAAGCCATCCGCACAGCCAAGCCCCGCGGGAGATGACGACGATGAAGATCAGGATCCTGTGAGTATGGATCTTACAGTGCGCACGGATCCCATTATTCCAACGTATGACGGCTTCCGATCCCATGCCAGACAACTCAACCCACGTCTGGGTGACTTTATGGTTGAGCGCATCACCCAAGAGCAGATGCGCAGATACAAAAGACTATTGGAATTCAAAGTCAAGCATATCAACGCCGTGCAACACAAGAACTGTGCCTCCAAACATTTCTGCACCGACCTCGGTGGTGAAGCAAAGCAGCTTCCTCCAAAAGCAGGAGCTAAGGATGTCGATACTCCATTCATCGGTTTCCAGGTTACTCTACCCGGATCCGACGACGACGACGGCGAGCCTCCACTAGAGGGCAATGTTGCTCCTGCTGCATTTCCATCAGGTGTACCACTGCCTCCCGTCAAACGCCTACCAGCTGAGTTTGAATGTCCCCTGTGCTTCAAGGTCAAGAAATTTTACAAGCCGTCCGACTGGACCAAACATGTACATGAAGACGTACAACCTTTTACATGCACCTTTCCTAATTGCGGTGAGCCCAAATCATTCAAACGCAAGGCAGACTGGGTCCGACACGAGAACGAGCGACATCGTCAGCTAGAGAACTGGACGTGCCAGATCGCTGATTGCAACCACACATGCTATCGCAAAGACAATTTCGTGCAGCATCTTGTCCGCGAGCATAAGATTGCTGAGCCACGTCAACGTACCCGAGCTGTTAATAAAGATGCCCCAGCTACTGGCGACCAAGGTGAGATGCGCGATGTTTGTTGTTTTACAACCCGCTAACGAAAGACAGACGACATTTGGGCCATTGTTGAACGATGCCGTCGCGACACCACTAAACAACCAAAGGACGAGCCATGCCGGTTCTGTGGTAATATTTGCAACAGCTGGAAGAAACTGACAGTCCACTTGGCAAAACATATGGAGCAGATCAGCATGCCTATTCTCACACTGGTGGACCAGAAACAACTCAACGCAGACAGTATCATCAGCCCGGTAGTCGAGCTGCCCGAAAGCCGCAAGCTATCCATGACTCCAAGCCGCTCGCCAATCGATAACCCGTCACGATACAACCCCACTGCAACTTATGCACCTGGTATCGACCCTCACAGTCTCTACCCTCAGGAACCGAAGCCTCAGACAGAATCCGCAGGGATGCAAACCTACCCACCACCGCAAATGGCACCGCCACCGGCTCAGCCCAACGGTTATGCAGATTACGCGGCAAACAATGTCGCATACCATACGAACCAGACCTACCCCGGCCTCCAGGTCCCTCGGAAGCCACTCGGGGGTTACGCGAATGGGCTCCAGATCCCAAATCAGCCATACCGAAATGGAAACATGCAAAACGGGGTGCAGCAATATGGCATGAATCCCGTTGGCACCGTTCAGCAGCAGCAGTCAATGTATACAGACTCTCCGGTCGACACCACGATTACACCCTTTCCTTCCTACTACACCCAAGAGCCACAGGGCTTGACGACTGAGATGCCTAACATGGGATATGACACCAACAACACTATGCATTATCAGCAGGGAAGCACCTACCCTGCCATGTCATACTTGACGGCGCAACACAACTATCAATACCAACATCAGCAATAAGAGGGAATGAGCGAGGGATGAAGTTTCGATAACACGAGCACGACGCAGATGCACGTTGTAATGTTTGTTTTGGTTTCTTTTACTGTCGTACGATATCCACTCTTGCGCAATGGAAGATGATTTCATGGTTATGAGGCGCATTGGTTTAGACGTGTTAAGATACCTACTGTCGCTTACAGAATGGGTCGGCTACATTATCAGCATTTTATGGTGCAATAGGCATGCATGATATGATAGACATCGGCGCATCACTTGCACGATACCATGTCTCCTATACCTTTCGTTCTATACGATGTGATGTATTTTGTGGAGCACAGCTCTAAACGGAAGCTGTGATCCACTTTCCATATCTCAACCCTCCTCTCCGAAAGGACATCGTTGCGAAATGTTCATCATCAGCAACAGTAAAACCCCCTTCCTGAGGCATATTTGCACCTGTTTTCAAAACCCAGGCCTCCGCGCCCAGTCACACACATCAGCATGGCGTGCTAGATCGATCGCGCCGTCGGGGAGCAACCCGGTGTTGAGCGGTGATTGGCTGCCTACATCCCCGACGCATGGAGGACCTTCTCAACACAGCCACCCGCAACATGAGGTCCTTTACCTGCAATTCGATGAACGGCTCGCTAGGTGCATGCACAGCACGAGTGAGCTTCCAGAAACATAAAGAGGGCAAAAAGGGCAACGGTTGCCTTCTTAGTACCGCCCCGGTGAGAGGAGGCCTGGGAGGCCGCCCACATGCGCAGTAACCCTCACCATCGCGATCACACGCATAGAGCTGCGATAACCACAGCGTGTCGAAAGCAACCGTGACGACATACAACTGACCTCTATTCCGCTCATCTCGAATCGAAGTTCCCGGATGCATCCCGTTCAGTGCATGCGCAAGCGATGAAGTGACGACGTCTTGGTGGTGGAGCCATCCCTCATCCTCACACCGGCAGGCAACGAATGCCCGTGCGCAGGGACACGAAACGGAGGACCTCACACACATACCTGTTACACGCACCTATCTGGCCTGTCATTCTTAGCGGATTGGGGCGGTGTGCTGCAGCTGGCATCTACTAATGAATACCTGCGCGCCTTTTTTTCTGAGACGGTTTGCCAACTGCGACAGGCGTAAGGCTACCATACTGCACGAGGCTGAAAGTTGAATTCAGAGGTATGTATTGCTATTGCCTTTTAGATGGTTCCTTGCAGCTTTTTTTGTCGATGCTAATGGGGTTCTGTACTACAACGATGCCTTCTTTTCGAATTTGAAAGGCGGTCGATGAGAGTGTGGACGACATGTTGATGCCTTGGGCAGCCCCGAAAGATGCTGATCCGTGACAGCGAACATGTCACACCACAACCCAAACGGGGGCTATCGACGACCCTACATCAACCTTTCTGAGAGTAGATATCAGTGCAATAGTCAAATACCTTACTTGCATATCGAAACTGTGCCGGCGGAGCCATGGCAATCCTCTCGACGACCACGGAGTGCACAGGATGGACGCAGCCGGAGGCCCAGCTCACCAGCGTCCGTAAATACTGCAGGAAATATACCGCACCTAAGAGGTCTCAATCGCATGAACTATCCACAGAACCTCTCTCCTGTAGATAGTGGCATTGGATTCGATATGCCCAGGGACCCATCTTTGCTTGATCCACATTATGTTCCCCCTTACTACGACGCAAGTCCGAGCCGGGCGCCTGAACCAGCATGGAGTCCATTCAACCTGAGAAACCCTCAGGCTGGTGGTTCTCACGGTCCGTTACGTCAACCGAATATGGATTTTCGGTTTACAGGTGGTCCGAGATCAGATGTTGATAGCCAGGCTTTGCTGTCTGACGAGGGTTACTTCTCACGTAACACCCAATCTGTCATGAGCAATGAACCCGCCCATGTCAACCAAGAACTACCAGCAAACTTCATGTCTAATATCAACAACATGCGCGTCGAATCCGTCGCTAGCGAAGCTCCCACGATGTCCCGGATGCCTTCAGATCAACGGTCATTCGTCAGCAGTCGTAGTGGAAAGTCAAGAAAAGAACATACATGCCCACAGTGCCAAGAGGTACTCAAGTGTAACTCAGAGTTCAAGTTCGTATGCGGCATCATCACAAGATGACCAAGTGCTGATTCATGGTGGCAGGAAACATATGCGCAAACATGAAAAACCCTTCAAGTGCGAAGAACCAGGCTGCAAGCGAACAGAGGGATTTACAACAACAAACGATCTCGAAAGACATCAGAGGAGCCTTCATCGGAAGGGTATTGACAAGAAATCTTACAGATGTGCGATAGAAAACTGCAAAAATAGAGAAAAGACGTGGCCGCGTCTAGACAACTTCAAGCAGCATGTAGAGAGGATGCACAAAGACGCAGACGTACAAGATGTGATACAAAGGTACATCCGTCCGCTTCACGTTTGAAAAACGAGCTAAGCTGACATTGACAGATCAATATGTCACCCCAAGAACGCCGAATCGCCCATGGAAGAGGAAACTAGCGGTACATCAATGGACATCAACCTTGCAGTAGCTGGGATGGAAACCCATTTCTCGACGAGCCCGACTGTGGATATGTTACCCTTGTTGGAATTCCAAACGCCACAGGGTGTCAGGCATTCATTCTCGGCTGGACAGGAGTCCAATTCTGTAGGAAATGTAAGCTCACTGTCTCGGCTGTCTAGGGGTGGACCTACCTTCGCACCTAATCGTACTCGTATTGAGAAGTTGCCGAAGATGACTCGCCCTCGACATCATGCACCTGGACTGTCAGCGCAACAAATACAGGCTCCTCTACTTACTACCAAGACGGCTTCTGGTACATCTGGAAGGAGTAGCATCAAGGCCCAGCAGTCTTTCCTCGACTCTGCTCTGTCTAACGCCCCGCAGACCAAGGCTGAGCAACAAAAAGAGCTTAAAAGGAAGTCTGAGCGGGAGTCACACTCACCGGGCCCTGAGGATCTCGAAAGCCTCATGTTGGAAATGATACAAAAAGCGAAAGACCAGGTCAAACGCGAAGACAAGTCTGCAGAACAATCACGGCCGGAGAAGAATGCTGTGTTGATGGATATGGTAACGGAACTCTTCAACAAAGGTCCAGGATCCTCTCATACAGGGCAGCGTCGCTCCACTAAAAACTCTTCTCATAATGACAAGAAATGTCCACAGCCGAATTGCAAATTCGCTGTCGCTCGTGTATGCGATCTGCGCAAACACATGAAGCGACATTACCGGCCTTATGGCTGCACATATCCCAAGTGCCACAAGCGGTTTGGTGCAAAGTCAGACTGGAAGCGTCACGAGAACAGCCAACACTTCCAGCAGGAAGCCTTCCGCTGCGGTCAAGCACTACAGACAGGCGAGATTTGCGGTGTACACCTTCATCGAGAAGGAGCATTTAGAAGCCACTTGGAGATACAGCATAAGCTCCCGCATGAGGTAGTCCAGGCACGTGTAGAGGACAGCAGGATCGGCAAGAACTGCCAAGGTTCGTTCTGGTGTGGCTTGTGTAAAGCCGTAAAGCAGCTCGAAGAACGGCGCAATGCAGCGTGGGACGAGCGATTCGATCATATCGCGCGTCACTTTGAGAGGGACAAGAGAAGTATCGATGAGTGGATCTGCGCTGAGGAGAACCGGCCGAAGAAAGACTTGCTGGAAGAGAAGAGGAAACATGAATTTTTCGATGATGAGGACGAGAGGGAGAAGGCCGGAGACGTAGATGCTACTGGAGAGGATGATGATGTTCTGCAGCCACAACCGCCACCTCCACACAACATGCCTGGTATGTCGATGCCAAACCATGCAGCATGTCCGCCTCCGCCACCGGCAGACTTTGGGCAGCCAGGAAAAAGGAAGCGATCGGCTGAAGACGACGCATTTGCTCCGCGCCCCCCAAAACGCAAGCAGACTACGTTCATATTGAACCGCTACTGTGTAAGTTGGTCACCCCTGTAGCAGAGTATGGCTCGACTAACGATCGCAGTGCTCGTGTAAGAATCCGTGTGGTGCCGTAGATGTTGCGTGTATTACTTGCCCGCATGAGTTGTGCGACAACTGTGGATTCCAAGAGGAAGAGGCTTTTATGATGGATTTCTTCCCGTGAGGCACAGAGGATCTCATGGCGCTTGGGTGACCAAGATTTGTATATCTTTTAAATGTTCCGCTACGTTCATGTTGCGACATCAGAAGTTCAAGGCAGAAGTTCTTAAAGCTTTATATTCGCACGAGTGCAGTGAATGAGTAGAGGGGCAGCCAGATGTGACAATGCTCAACTGTGATGGTAATGACGTTGCAGGGATGGGTGAAAGCATGTCGGCGAAACCAAATGCCGAGGCGTGGAGTTGGAAACGTGTGCTCATGAACCATAGCTCTCGAGAAGTTCCGTGACGCGGCCTTGCGACCAACAACCTCACCTTCTTTTATCTTCTCCTGCAAACATGGCTGCCGCCGTAGATGACGGGCAGCTTCTCAAGCAGGCGACTGGCCGCAATACTCGAGGCTTGCTTCGAGTGATTATCCTAGTCCTCATCGCTGCCGCTGCTGTAAGCAGCCGTCTGTTCTCCGTAATCCGCTTTGAGAGCATCATCCACGAGTGTCAGTACCACAATTGGGGAATAATAGAGCAATTGACTGACTATGTGTCACAGTCGATCCGTGGTTCAACTTCCGAGCGACGAAATACCTGGTACAGAATGGCTTCTATAGCTTTTGGGACTGGTTCGATGACCGTACGCACCTCCGCCGCATACCCCCTCAGTACCTTGGAGACACAATTGACTGACATGGGATACAGGAACATGGCATCCTCTTGGACGAGTCACTGGTGGTACGCTCTACCCCGGATTGATGGTCACCAGCGGTGTCATCTACCACCTCCTCCGCGCCCTCGCTCTCCCCGTCGACATTCGAAACATCTGTGTCCTCCTTGCCCCCGCCTTCTCAGGTCTGACCGCGCTCGCGACCTATCTCCTGACCTCCGAGATGGTCCCTTCGCCCTCCGCCGGTCTGCTCGCTGCAGCCTTCATGGGCATCACACCCGGTTACATCTCGCGATCTGTCGCAGGTAGTTACGATAACGAGGCCATCGCCATCTTCCTGCTAGTCTTCACCTTCTATCTGTGGATCAAGGCAGTCAAGAACGGATCCATGTTCTGGGGTGCAATGAGTGCGCTATTCTACGGATACATGGTGTCAGCGTGGGGTGGATACGTCTTCATCACCAACTTGCTGCCTCTGCACGTTTTCGTCCTAATCTGCATGGGACGGTACAGTCCGAGATTGTATGTCAGCTACACTTCGTGGTATGCGCTTGGTACGCTTGCGAGTATGCAGATTCCTTTCGTCGGTTTCTTGCCTATCCGCAGTAGCGAGCACATGTCCGCGCTCGGTGTCTTTGGCCTCCTCCAGCTGGTTGCCTTTGTCGACTGGGTTCGCGCACAGCTTCCTGGCAAGCAGTTCCAGACGCTGCTCCGCGCTCTTGTCCTAGGTGTCTTCGTCATCGGAGTTGGAGGACTGGTGCTTCTGACCGTCTCCGGAGTCATCGCGCCCTGGACTGGCCGTTTCTACTCGCTCTGGGACACCGGATATGCCAAGATCCACATTCCCATCATTGCCTCCGTCTCCGAACATCAGCCTACCGCATGGCCTGCCTTCTTCTTCGATCTCAACTTCATGATCTGGCTCTTCCCCGCTGGTGTCTACCTGTGCTTCCAGACTTTGACCGACGAGCAGGTCTTCATCGTCATCTACGCTGTACTTGCTAGTTACTTCGCTGGTGTCATGGTTCGTCTCATGCTTACTCTGACTCCCATTGTCTGCGTTGCATCGGCAATTGCTTTCTCAAAGATCCTCGATACCTACCTGGACGTCAAGTCCCCCAAGCCTGTTACCGAGAACGGCAGCACTGATGCCGTGTCAGTTGCCGCCGCGGCAGTGATTCCCGAAGGCCTCCGATCTACGCGTAACCCGCTCGTTGGAATCTACTCGTACGCCTCCAAGCTTACCGTTGCCGGAGCCTCGGCCATCTACCTCATGCTCTTCGTACTTCACTGCACATGGGTCACTTCCAACGCCTACTCTTCGCCCTCGGTCGTGCTCGCCTCCAGACTTCCTGACGGCAGCCAGCACATCATCGACGACTACCGTGAGGCATACTACTGGCTCAGGCAGAACACCCCCCAGAACGCTAAGATCATGTCTTGGTGGGACTACGGTTACCAGATTGGTGGTATGGCCGACCGCCCTACCCTCGTCGACAACAACACCTGGAACAACACGCACATTGCCACTGTTGGTAAGGCTATGAGCTCCAGGGAAGAGGTCAGCTACCCCATCATGCGTCAGCACGAGGTCGACTACGTTTTGGTGGTCTTTGGTGGTCTTCTAGGCTACTCTGGAGATGATATTAACAAGTTCCTCTGGATGGTCAGGATTGCAGAGGGTATCTGGCCTGATGAGGTCAAGGAGCGCAACTTCTTCACCGCACGAGGCGAGTATCGTGTTGACGGGGAGGCCACCGAGACCATGAAGAACAGCTTGATGTAAGTGATTTAGTCCCTGCCAGTCCTAGCAGATGCTAACAATGTTACCAGGTACAAGATGTCGTACTACAACTACAACGCACTGTTCCCGGCTGGACAGGCCCAAGACCGTGTTCGTAACGCTCGTCTCCCCGCACAGGGCCCCGAGCTCAGCACCATTGAGGAGGCCTTTACTAGCGAGAACTGGATCATCAGGATCTACAAGGTCAAGGATCTTGACAATTTTGGCCGCGACCACCAAAGCGCCGTGTCGTTCGACAAGGGCCACAAGAAGAAGAGGTCCACCAAGAGGAAGGGACCTAGGGTCTTGAGAGTGGAGTAGATGTCATGGACATATGATGATCTTGCTAGTGATTTGTAGCATTTGTACAAAATAAGGCCACATTGGCATTGTTCGCAGGCGGGCGTCTGGGAAGAAATAAAAGAATATTAGCTCCCATTGTAGGTATCTATGAGGTGAAGTGCGGTGAGAACGCATAGATGTCGCGGCCAGCGACATGGCTCTAGTACCATGATTGGGGGTGATAGGTGTGTATAGCGGTCACACAATCTTGCTTGACCATATCCTCTTTCACTTCGACTTCTTATTCACTGCTTACGGTGACATGTTTTCTCACGTCGTCGTTTGTCCGTCTTTTGTTTATCATACCTTTCTTCTTGTCGCGATTTCCTCTTGACACCTTCTTGCACCTTCCTAGTCGCCCACGTGGCTCTCACGATCAGGGACGCTCGTCGGTCTTCCTCCACACATCGAGTCGCACGTCCGCACCTACCACAACCACACAATGGCGAACGAAGAGCAGAGAAGGGCTTTTGAGTCGTACATGGGCCGCAATGCGGGCAGCGGCAGTGGCAGTAGCGGACAAGGCCAAAGTCAAGCTCAGCCAATCTCTCAGTACCCGGGTTCCTTCGCCCAGCCAGGCAACTCATATCTTTTCAACGTGTGAGTGCGCCGTTGTCGCCTAAGGCTAAAGGTTGGCTAATAATGACATGCAGAAGTACTTGAGGTTGGACTATCTCGTCGACTCTCACTCTTAACGCGCCAATTGATAGGCCTAGCTTACACAATTTGTAGCAATTCCAAGGACTCGGGGTCCCCCCCGCAGCGCCAACACCTCCACCGGCAGCTTCCTCTTCGGTCGCTTCGTTTCCAGGGTACCAAGGAGGCTACCCCCAGGCTGGATACGGTCAAGGCACATACGGTCAAAGCGGGTTTCCACAGTGCCCACCGCCGCTCCTAGATCTACAGGCTCAGCAACAGGCTCAGCAGCAGGTGCCAACAGCTGTACCACAAGGATATGCCCAGGCACCAAGAAACTATAACACTCAACCACCGCCTCCGCCAGGATACAGCACCGACTGGCAGTATAACAATCCGGGGTCTGAGATGAATCACCGGCGAACGGGTCCTCTTACAAGCGCCATGGTGCCATCATCACGAGTCACTCAGCAGGGAACTATGGAGTCAAGATCACGGCAGACTAGCGAACAATACCACTACCAACAACACAGGAAGTCACAGACAACCGCAGCACCATCACCGCAGGTTGAGGAAATGGCTGTGCCAGTTATGCTCTGTCACACCTGTAGTCACTGTGGTCAAATGCGCTCCACAGGCTTTCATCGCAATAACCCTGTCCTTCCTGGCAAGCCTATGGTCCCTTCACTTTGCCGACGATGCAAAAAGAAGCTTAAGAGCTCACATCACTCGAGCAGCAGATATACACGTATCCGAAAGTGTACGGCTGATGTACCATGCGATTGGCCTGGAGAGTGTATACATATCGACATCGACCGTGACGATCGTAGTGGTCGGAGACAGAGTAGAGAGGAGATACACGTTACACGATACTCTCCTAGTCGCCCACGTGTAATCAGACGGGAGTCTAGTCAAGCACGCCTGGGCCTACGGGTACTCCAGCAACCACAGGAGGGGTCTAGAACCGAGCAGAAGATCCAGACTTCTTCATTGAGTCCTCGTCGTTCTTCCTGGTATGCTGGAGAATCCTGGCCCCCGCCTGACATTGTTCGCACAAGAAAAACGCGGTCGGATGAAGTGTACTCTGCACCGCCTGCGCCGCTACTCAGCCATACCTCAGCATCTGATGAGGTATGGCCTCCACCAGATATTGTCCGTACTCATTCCTACAGGAAGGCTGAAAGGAGTCCACCGCGCCACGCGAGTTCCAGGATCGTTGAGCTCAGTCCATCCCCGCCTCCTCGGACCAGATCTACAAGAACCGTCTATCGGAGTGAGTCGCAAGAACGTCGACCTAGGGGGCAGACTAGATCTCCCGCCCGTGTCAGCTTCCGTGCTGAGAGGCAAAGTGAGGAAGCGGGGGCTCGCCTCATCTCGCATCCAAGGCCGTACCGGCCGATTATTCCAGAGCAGCGTGGTTTCGTCAGAGCATCAGATGAAACTTCGAGTAATGCTGACTCTGTGCCGCGTCCCCGTCTAGAGTCGCCTAGTCGAAGCATCCCGGGACCTATAGGCACCGATCCCGAGACCCCTTACCGGCGGAAGGAAACAATACGCGAAAGCCAACGGAGCATGCATGTCGAAGTGGGAGGGCCACGGGTCCACTTCGGTGGTGGACGGAGACAGGAAGAGCTGGTACCTGAGCCTAGAGGTAGGCCAAGGTACGCAGATGAGCGAACGGCAAGCGGCGACGACTACACGCACTACCGAGGGTACTCTCGGCATCGAGTTGTAGACAAACCTCTGCCTGAGCCACTAACTCAAGACTTCGAGAGGATCCGTATCCGCCACTCATCGCCATCTCCACGAAAGGAGTACGAAGAAGAGATCCGCATCGACCGACAGCGCCGTCTTTCGCCCTCGCCTCCGCCTTCGAGACGTTTTGAGGAGATTCGTGTCCGGCATACGTCCCCACTAGGCGCTGGCCGCACACCCTGTCCACCGCCCTCTCCTCCGTCACCCGAACGGCCACCACAGCCACTGTATCGTCACATCTCCCGCACACGAGCCCTCGAACGTACCCGGTCTGTAACCGCACCGCCCAGTCGCCGAAGGCAAGAAGAAGATCACAACGATTCAGAAAGCGCGCACTCGGGCGAGATCACTGAAGTTAGAAGTTGGAAGGGTATCGATGAAAATGGGCAGCCTACTACATTCGTGGGAGAGAGGAGAACTGTGAGAATGATTGACCAAGGAAGCGACAGGGCTGGGCTTGCGAGGGAATATCGAGATATGGGTAGAGGTAGGAGATTAGACGCGAGAGAAAAGACGACCAGTCGTAGTTGGAAGGATGTGTAGGTTGTTGGTGGTGAGTATGGAGTGACGATGGAGGTATGTACAAACTTTGCGCTTAGGAGTTTTGTGGCTGCCGTGCAACTAGGCAGTGACCTGCGATTGGCTTTCAACGATTACTGGAAGATAGCTACCTATGACACGACCTTGAATTTCTCTTTTAATGCCAACTTTCCAGGAAGAAACAAAACAGGTCAAGCGAGCTTAGATCTTGGTGACTGTCTGCTATGACACTTTGAGGAACGACGCGTGCACAGGCCTGTACGGCACATATATAAACTCCCATGTCTTAGCTTTCTCGGTTTCCTACATCATTCTCCATGTCCAAAAAAAAATAAACCCCTCGAAAAGAAGACGTGACATTTTCATGGGTCTTCTCTTGTTCTGGAGCTGAATTACCCCCCGAAAAGAGCTAGTGTATGGATCCAATCATTCCTCTACTTGCACCTATATCTCGATAAATCAAGATTCAAGCGTGCGCCTGTTCTCGAACTAAAAGCCCAAAACGATATGCCATGAGACTGTGCTTTGGGAATCTTCAGATGAGAAACAGTACACTTGCCTATTTGCAGAGCGAGTGGTGTTTGCACGTCTATGGATCATCGGCATCTTGCTCGTTCTCTCCTCACATTCATTTTCGTTTTTCCTATCGAAATCTAAACGGAAGCTAGTAACATTTCCAAAAGCCTACTACAATTGGGTGATGTTGTCGGCTTTGCTTTGGATCAAAAGTCAGTCAAGCGCATGTTTTCCCTTCGAAAAAGACCAATGCCACATCAGATGGGTCGAGGGTGGTCTGGTACGAGCCAATACTATGGTGTCCGCTGATATGTGGTGTCTTTGAACTCTTCATGATAAGCTACGTACGTTTCGCTTGTGATCAACGAGTATAACAGCTTGACTGTCGATTCGGGCCTCTTCAGTTGATGCTGTTTCCACTTGCGGGTTCTACGCTGATTCCAAAACCTGACTCTGCAACGAGCAAAGTTCGACAATCGTGCTCACGCTTCCCACTTCCTGCCGGCTAGCTTGTAGGCGCTCTTTCACGAATGCCTCGGTAGCCGCCTCTGCTTCTCTGGCCGTCTTTCCCCATGCCGCTACGTCCTTGGAGCCAGCGGGCAAGAGATGGCTTTCACCAGAGAGTCGGAGAAGCGCTTCTTCGATATCTTGGTCTGCGGATGCAATCTGGTTTTGGAGGTGTACAGACTGCTGGAGCAAAGATCGCTCATTGTTGGCTATCTGAAGGAGATGTGGAAGGTAAGGTAGGAGCTTAGTAACCGGTCGAGTAGGCTTCGTTGTCGTAGTTTTGCTCTCTTCAGAGGGAGTGGTTTGACCGCCATTTCGATCGTTAGCCCGAACATCCAGTGGTTGCTGGAGGCTTGCGTGAGCTTCGAGCAGGCTTGCACGAGCTTCGATGTACTTGTTGTACGACTCTCGGATTTGCGTTTCTGCTGACGCAAGGTCGACAGGTACTGCGACGTTCACTGGGCGCTTGACGGGCGAAGCGTCCTCGAGGAAGACGCTATCTTCTTCCATCTTGGCCAGCTCTCCTTGCACCCAGTCAACAAGCTCGTCTCTTGCTCGCTCGAGCGCATGAACTTGCACCTGTAAGCTTGGCTCACCCTGGAGCTCATCCTGGGCTTTCTTCCTCGCGGCCTGGGCGCGCTCCATAGCTGTTCGCGCTTCGAGGACTTCCTGATTTAGCTTGAAGACCCATGTCTGGTCGTCTTCGGCTTGTGATAGCTGCTCTAGCCTCTCGGCAGGTAAATCCGGTTGCTCGCCGATGGCACTTTTGATGGAAGCTCTCGGATCAGCTGCAGCAGTCGAAGGCTTTGCGGTGAGGAGCTTATCTAGTGACTCTTGGACGACTTGAAGTTCTGCATAGCGACGGCGCTGCCGTACCAAAGCGACGTAGCCTCGTGTAGCCTCGTCATCGTATTCTGATTCTGGCTGTGTCGGGTTCTCGTCTACGTAACGGTTGCGTAGATCTTCTAATGAAGCCTGAAGTTCCCGGTGTCTTGCTTGCGCTTGGGACCTAGCCCGCAGAGCTTGTAGATATTCTAGACGAGCATCCTTCAGGCCTGGAGGGTTGGTATTGGCGGCGGAAAGGTTCTGCGGACACTCATGATTCAGATGCTGGTTCTGAGTTGCTGCGTTAACAGGCCTCAGGCTTGACGTAAGATACTTGGAAAGCGTTCGTCGGATCCTTAGTGTGTCTTCTCGAGTGTTTATATATGACGACAGTGCGCGGTCGACTTCGGGTATTGGGCATGGCGTTGGGGCTGGCATGATGGGAAGTTGTTTACACCCCGCAACTGGAGGCGGGACTAGTGACAAAAGACTACCCGGAACTGTGCGAAACTCTCTTGGGAAATGACTAAATATAGTAGTGATCGCATTGATTGATGTCACTGAGAGTTGCTTTTGAACGCGCGCTAGGGTACAGCTGACAACATGCCCAGGTGTCAACGGGAGACGGCATTCGGTAGCTGTGGAGCTAGGACAGAACGAATCTAGAGCTTTTCACTAGCGCAGATCACGAAAACACGTGCTTGTACGCTTGGCATATGCATAAACTCAGACACCATGTGAGCGTTCATCTGCATGAGGAAGAGTCGAGACGGTGTCTCTCGCGGTGTAACAATTGTCGATCTGAATTTCCAATGCGCTTTGGCTGAAAATACTGCCGAACATGTGCCCTTGACAGAAAGACGGCAGCAGGACGATGGATTTCAGGAAACCATACAACTCCAGCGCGCTCATATGTTAAGCTTCTACCATGGCTAGTGTTCCGACTATGGCGCCTGGCCAAAAGGAGGACGGGAGTGAGGGGGAACTGAATTTGTTCTTTTGTTTCAAAGATACGCCGAAGTACTACCAGTGGGGGTTTGCAGGAAATTACGCACGTCTCTCACGCGTCTCTCTGCGAACAAAAAGCAGTTACGCGATAAGACGAGGACTATTGACGTGAGCATAAGAACAAGGTGGCGCGTACGAGACTGCCGCTGCATCAACACAAATTGTATAATATTCTCGCGTTACACTGAGATATTGACGTGTGACAAAAAGGGTTGCAGGCGAGAATTGAGTGAGCAACAAACAGGGCAGTGGAAGCCATGGGATAACTGATTCCTTGGACCACCAGCGGCCACTAGATAGGACACGGCATACCCACATCTCGAGGATGAGTTCAGCTGGTGCAGTGCTTCTTCCCAGCCGCAGACATGGCATTAGATTTACAGTGGAGTCAGGTTCATGCGTACGAGACAGCGGCCCTGGAGTTCGGGAGCTAGTCGGATCAGCAGCGGGCGCATTACGCAGGGTCTGTCCCACACGGCGTTGTATGGTGTTGCTTTGCGGTGTTTGTCGCTGGGATAGGGCTGCTGGTGATGAAGCAGCGCGGGCAGGGCGACTTGTCGCGATATGAGGCGGTGTCAACGATGACATGGTCCAATGCGCGGTGGATGACGCGAACAGGGACAACACATCACTTCAGCCCCACCAATGGCACACGAGAAGCAGCCGTTGCCCGCGTAGATTTTCGAGTACCAGGCCCCAATGTGTTGGCGACTAAAGCAAAGATACGAAACAGAGGCACTTTGTCCTGCAGGTGCCACAGACAAGAGCCACGACTAGCTGCAAAGGGAGGGCTTGGCGGCGGACAGGGATGGGCGATTGACCGACGTCGATTGGAACTTATTTCGCTTGAACCCTAAGGAGCCCTGCCTGAGGGCAACTGCCTCGTCTTTCTCCTTTCCCGCCAGCAGCAATTCGCCCTCTCGGCCGCCGGAGCGCTGGAACTTCTTTGCAGTGACTTGTTACAACTACTAACATCACAAGTACATTCGCAGCAAAAGCAATTGAATAGCACCAGTCCCTGCGTCGCGCTACAACCGCGTCGCGCATCCACCTCAGAGCGCAACTGCGTCACTCCGTATACGTGGTAGCGATTACACACGGGACGCCCGCTAGGCACCCCGCCATACCTTCAACATGCCTTTCTTCAAGAATGTCTTCCACTCCAAGGACAAGCAAAAGGGCGCCAAGACTGCCCCCGAGCCCGTCGCACCGCCAAAACCTCGCTGGGAGGAGTCATGGACGCGCAAAGACGTCGCTCCAGACGAGATCCAAGAGCTCATCCACGTCTGCACACAAGAAATGAAAACGAGGGGTACGTGGGAGTCGTCAGTCGGTACTGGTACACTCATTGCTAACTCCCAATAGCCCTAGACATGCCCTTCATGCTTCTCCCGTTCCGCCCCACCTCCGACACGAGTGCCTCGCGCAACTTCATACGCAACTTCTTCAAAGCCGACTACGAGGGCACACGGCAATACTCAGGCGAGGGATTGGCACAGGAACTGCGTCTCACTGAGCCATTGGTAGGCCCATCTACCTAGAACCCCACACCAAGCAATGCGCTGACGTAGACAGACGCTCTGCAGTATCATAAAATGGTGCTGGAGCAGATTACCCGGCGGCGTTGTCACCTGGGACGCGTATGAGCTCTTCCGAATCGGCGAGTCTGGTAAGGCGACTGCAAAGACCAGTCCCGACAACAGCTGATGTTGTGTACAGATTCAAACTTCGCGCGCCACGCATTCGATACCTTCATACCAATTAGCGTCGACTCCGAAGCTCGCAAGCGCATTATATTTGACTTCTTCGATCTGTTATCCTCTGTCGCGGCAAGAGGCAAGAGCAACGGTATGGGTGGCAGGAAGCTCTCTCGTTTAGCGGGATGGTGGGCATTTGAGTTTGTCGAAGACGGCAAGGGCTTCGATGGCGGCTATCGTACATGGGAGAAGTAAGCATGCCCTTCCATTGGATGTGAAACACATATTGACTAAATCCTAGGGCCGCAGATGCTGCCAGTCATCTCTTCTTCGCCTACCTGCGATCGCTGTCTCCAGACATGAACGTAGTTGGTGGTATCTCAGCTCTGCCCCGATCCCTCCAAGCGTTACTGTCCCAGACCGAATATCCCCCGCAAACCCCGACACTCATGCAAACGCGCACAACCAAGGTGGTCATGATTGTGGATTCCGTTTCACCCACACCATTCGCGTTACTGCGTCGCGCAAAGAACTTTGAATACCGAGACGACGACAGAGCGCTGCAGCAGTTCTCCGCATACGAAGACACCGTGAAGGCTCTGACTGATGAGTGCCAGAGAGTACTCAAATGCATTGCAACTGCCAACCAGTCGACAGTGTCGACAGACCCAACAACACCAGACCCGTCATGGTCTCGCTTCGAAGACTTTGGATTTTCGGGGATTATGGACAGTTCCAGCAGTACAAACGGTACCTCAATGGGTGGTAGCCCACGGGAATTCTCCAGTCTTCGGTCAGGGCCTCACTCCAACAACACCGACTTGGGTCGCCCTACCACTCCTTCGTGGGCGGACTTTCTGTCCTCGGGCTTCGCTGACGAGAACAACCAATCTCCCCCAACTACCCTGTTGATGCCAAACCAGAAACTCCCACCTCTAGGAGAGAACCGTGTACACAGCTCTCAGTCGCATGTACGAAACGGTCTCAACGAAGATGACCTTGAGCCCGGCGAGCTGGCAAGCATAACCAAGTTCGAACTCGACGAGACCTTCTGGTGGGTATGGATGATCAGTTTGGCTTCCGAAGAGACTACCGACCGCAAAGCCGCTTTCGGAAGATGTACATTGATTGAGACTCGCATCCAAGGTGCAAAGTGGCTGGTCATGGAAGAGCAGGTCAAGGGCGCATCTCCTGGGCCTGAGGAAGGCGCTTACATCGCAGAGAAGAAGTCCAAGTTTAGCTTCACAAAGCGTGGGCGACTTGGCCGCCGGAAATCGACAGGCAAGAAGCCAACCCCGAAAGAACCATACAACCGGACAACTACCAACACGCCGATGAGCAAGACCAGTATTGGTCCAGACCAGCATGCGAGAATTCAGGCTGCGGCCGCAAAACTAGCCAAGAACGAGCGGGACGAGAAGGACGCAAAGGAATTCGCGCAACGCCGAGGACGTAACGACGATACCACATCAGTCAAAACAAACAGCGTGCTTACATTACAACCGCATCTGGTGAACGAGGCCGGTCCGGCCATGCAGTGGGATAAGAAGTTTGGCGAAGCAGCACTCGACAAGGACGCACTCCGCGCCCAGTACTTGGGAGATGTCAGGGCCGGCAGAGGCTCAAAGAGCAATCTCATAACATCTGCCAATGGTCGCTCGTCGCCGCTGCCTCCCGAGGTGTCAAACCGAGATCTTCCTGCGCTACCAAAGTCCGAGAGAGGCGAGTCACGCTCACCAGCTCGCATTGACACCAAGCCGACGGAAGCTTCTGTGACTCCAGTACCGTGGCCAAATGACTCACCCACTCAGACCCCGCTTCCTCAGCAGCAGTCGTTCCCTGTTCCAGTTACACAAGAACAGCCCACGCTAATAGAGGAGACGCCCTTCGCAACGCCGCTGCCCATCCCGGATGAGAAGTCTGTCCAGTCAGGTACGACTCCGAACCAGCATCCTGCGTTGAGAAAGGCAGTACCAGAACGCAAGCCAGTTATGGCTCCTCAGCCCCAAACCCGCGTCAGTGAGGATCATGGTGCCGCACCTGGGAAGAAGGTCTCACCGAACAAGCTGAAGAAGAAGGAAGGTGGCGGTTTCAGGAAGCTATTTGGAAGGAAGAAAACGGAGACGCCTTCAGCGGTAGCTGCAACAGCACCTGCAGACGATTCGTACTTCCAAGCATCCGATGCCCTCCGCAGTACCTCCCGACTTGATGACCACCAATCCAACGTACGTGAGCCATCGCCGACCTACACTGATGATCAACCTGAGCCTGTGCAGGCACCGTCACCAAAGTATGAGCCTAGTCCCGCTGCTTCATCCGGTTTCGCCGAGCCTAGTCAAGCTGGCGGTCCTGTTGCTGGCGGTCCAGCAACGCAACAAGAGATCGATCAGGCCTTCTCACGATTCGACCAAGGCCCTATGGAAGACATGCCTGCTTTCGCCCCTGCCGACGATGAGAGCGAGGACGATGCCGCTGCTGCCCCGACTGTGCCTCGTCGACAGCTGCAACAGACGAACCCTGGAACCCCAACCCAGCGTGCCCCAGAGTATGCGGATGATATCTCCGAGGAATCTGTCGAGTTCACAAAGCAACAATCGCCGTCTCAGGATCGATGGGCGCAAATTAGGAAGAATGCTGCCGAACGCGCAGCGAGGCTTAGTGAGGAACAGGTTCGACGGAGCCGAAGTCAGAGCCAGAGTCAGCGTACTGATGAAGGCGAGACGAGTGGCGAGGAGACTATTGAAAGCCGCGTGGCCCGCATCAAGGCGCGTGTTGCCGAACTTACTGGCAACGTTGATGGCCAGCCGGCTGCAGCTGGACCTAGCGGAAGACAGTGGTAGAATGTGCCTTGGTAAGGCTCGCATTGCCTTATTGCTCAGTATTTTGCTAACACTGGTCAGATTCTTTTTAGCATCAAATACCCCGTCTGTTTTCCAAGCGTACAAAGAGCTCGATACCCTCTCCGATTTCGACTTTCTGGTTTTTCCCTTCCACGACAATCGGCATAACTTGTGCTTTCTACACTTAATACCCGTCAGCGCCATACACTTATGCCTGACATCGGCTTGCTTTTCGTTCAATCTGTATCTGCTTTCGATTTGTTTTTTCGTTTTGTTGAGATACCTCGGGAGGAATGTACATTGTTGTCTAGGTACACATCTTTGCGGATATGCACAGTTACGTGGTCACGCATGTTCGATGACCAATAATATATACTGCGACGGAGACGACGTAGTGTGTTATATGTTAGAGAAACAGGTGCGAACTTTCGAATGTTTAATAAAGACGTTTTGCGTGTGTAGTTGCCTCCATGTGCTCTAGCTTGCGGTGCTGTTTGGGACATGGCTCGTCACTGTCGCTTTGAACATGTCATCTTGTTAGCATTCGAAATATGTGTCGAACAGGATGGTGTACCAGTAGGCTTATCCAGCACCTTCTGAAGAAATTGAATTTTCCAAACCGTACTGTCATCCCCCAAAGTTGTAGAAATGATTGGAAACACGTCGATGAGTCCGAGTCGGTGACTAAAGCCAAAACTGATTTTCCATGTCTCTGCGCCAGCTGTACCAGATTGATTCGAGACTAATAAAGGCTTCACGTGCAACTTCATGTGGCGGTGGGCTACCACATATTCGGCACATGCTCTAAATCTTTTTCCCCAAACTTCTGGCTACATGTTCTCTCCTACCACGTAGCGAAGCGCAATGGCATGGTGGAGTAACAGCCACTCAACCAGATAATGCACCGCTGAGGATACGCGTTATGAGAAGACGTTTGAATAAACTCGGAACACCTAACGCGTCCAGTTCTATTCTGGACATCTGGTCCATCGCCGCTCTCCTGAGAAGTGTGCCTTGACGATCTTTCGTAGGCGCCGACGACGTGCAGTGATCGATAGTGAAGATCCAGATGGGTCGTCTCTGTCATCATGGAGTCCGTATAGACTTACTTCATCCTGGGGTACTGCCCAAGAATAACGTCCGGGCAGGGTACCTGCATCTACCACGCGTTCTTCAGCGAGGCACAGGTTTCGGATTGGGGCCACAGGCCATGGCGGTTGGAGAGTTGAGAAGCATGAGGGCCAGCGTGCGGCCTAAAATAACACGAGATCTGTGTACCTGCATCGACCAGGTCTCCGGGAGAGTAGATACGAGGTATTGGTAAGGAGCAAAGAGATGGTTGCCGGGTGGTGTGCGTGTGAGACTAAGAATAACAACCGAGAGTGTACCTGCATCTGATAAAGAGTTAGATGCGGCGGGCCGCTTATTTTCCGGTCAATGTCACGTTTCTTTCATCGAGTGACGCGTTGCTGAGTGATGCGGGTATCTGATGCTTCAATTAGAATATTGGAGGTTGGTGGAGGAGGGATACAACCGCTGGCTCGGTGCGGCACATTCGCTTCAGCAGGTGAAATCTACAATCACACACACTAGTAGCATGTTGGTCGTGAAGTGTACGCATGCGGAATCACAAGCTAATGTGAAGTGTGGAGAACATATGGAGTCGGCGGCTAGGCGGGTGAGATTATGTCAACGGGAAGAGACAACCATGCAAATGGAAATGATAGACGAACAGCAGCTTAGCAACGTGTAACGTCTGGATGTCTGGTCGTGTATGTGTCGAGGTAAGCTGTATCAGTCAGTCAATCAGGTGCAGTAGCAGGTGCGCCATGCCCGCTGTGGGCGTGGGTTTGCGGCATGGCTTTCTAAAAATATCGCGTTTCGGACATGGGAGGCAGTCGCGCTAGGAACCGTGTGCTGCGAGTTTTATTCCAACTTCAACCTTGGGACATGGAAGTAGATACTGGAAACAACCTGTTTGGACGTTGTCCGATCGTCTGCCGCCGACATGACTGCATACAGACAGATGGGTACTGTGAAGATCGAGTTGACTTGGATGCCGTGCCGCATCCGGTGGGGAAGCGGGGCGCCCTCGACGGCTGTCTCTGATGAATGACTGTCATTGCGGATAGCGAGGGACTCGGTGGCAGGCCGCAGCTTCACACAGGGACTGCCTTCATAGTAAAAGAAGCTAAGGTTTGAGAGAGATGATTGACCGAATGCTCCGCCATGTGTCGCTAGCAAAACATGGCTCGCTAAGTGCAATGCCGCACAGGGAGCACCGAATGCCTCCGCCCTGCGCCTATCCCACTTTGCCTAACGTCTCCCAGCCTTCCGCCTTCAGTTGACCTCAGGGTCATTACTTTGGTCATCATCTCTGCAAGCGCCGACATGTGTTCCCGATAGATATGGCACGCAAGAATAGCGACCCCCGTCTGATCGCTGCAGAGCCGGTAAGATGGGTTTGCTAATCTGAGAGTACTTTCTGCAGTCAACAGGGACTGCCGTGAAGAGATTCAAGGTAGCGTGATGCCGGTAAAATGGCTGGCGGTCTCATTCTCATACTGTACCGCATCAAGGGTCTGCTCTGCCTGTGTGAGGCCTCCTGGACCCCAGGTCTGATATGTCCTTAAAATAACTCAGCTGGGCGTTGTCAGTGGAGTAAACAGCCCAAGTCGAGTTAGACAAGTCTCCGATGATTGACAGACAGATTGCACACCCAATTGCAAGGGGACAGCGGACGTGGCACCACGTTCCAAACCCAGCAAATAACCTGTAACCGGGCATATTAGCGATCGGATGGCCTGGGCTCTGCAGACGCCAGATTTCTAAATATAGGGGCGCCCACCCACTCCATCATCGTTTCCTCTGCACATCACGTTCAGAGCCTCAGAGAAACTGTGAGTGCAGCAACCGACCTTTGTGTCGCGCATCACAGCCATATAGCCCTGGAGTCGCGAAAAAGAATTGTTCATCAACCGCGCCGACTTTCGCCGCCCGCTCCCTACTGCTGGCCGCGCTGAAACGCTCCACGTCTTCGTGATCACGCCTCTGCCGCGCAAGCTAATACCATCTTCTTCCTGTTCCTCGAGGCATCACCGTCGCTCCATGCGCTTTGACGTCTAGTATCGTCATTCACCATGGGTCGCAGAAAGATCGAGATCAAGGCCATCAAGGACGACCGGAACCGCTCCGTGTAAGTCAGCAGCCCCAGCGACATTGCGATCAGCCATTAACGCGCCATAGAACTTTCCTCAAGCGCAAAGGCGGTCTCTTCAAGAAGGCGCATGAGCTCTCTGTGCTCTGCTCAGTAGACGTTGCAGTCATCATCTTTGGCCACAACAAGAAGCTCTATGAATTCTCTTCCGGCGACATCAACGAGACCATTGGCCGGTACCAATACGTATGCATCCCCTGCTACCCTGGATAGAGAGTTGTGCTAAAGTACATGACACTGACAGATCACGCAGTATGGCGGCGCACACGAGCACAAGGGTCCAGAGGACTTTATGGGCAAGAAAGATGGCGAAGACGACGACGATGAGGATGAAGAGGGCGCCCTCCCCCGAGACTCTCACACGCCGCCCGAGCACCCCATGATGCCCCATCACATGCAGCATCCGCAGTTCCAGCACATGAGACAAGGAGCGCCATCAATGTCTCCGCCTATCGGCAACGGCGTTCCCTTCCAACAGCGAGGTCCCTCTCCGCAGCCTCCCCACCACCTGTCGCGACCCAACTCGAGAGTAGGCCACATCCGCAGACCGAGTTCGAACCTCGCGCCGCCCCAGCCATACCCTTCGCAAGCTCCTCCGCCGCCCAACAGCTATGCCTACATGCCGAACCCGCCCTTTTACAACCCCCAAGCTGCCCAGCAGATGGCCCCTAAGCCTCAGCCTACACCGCCCGCCACCCAGTACCAGTTCACACATCCCATGCCTACGCATCCCCAAGTCCAGTATATGCAACAAGAGCAGCAACGCCGACAGTCAATGCCGCCTACTTTCCAGCAGCAACAACAACAGCAACACCATCTTCAGCAGCAGCAGCAACAGCAGCAACAGCAACAGCAACAGCAACACCAGCATCAACAAGAACAGCAGGCACAGGCACAGGCACAAGCGCAACAACAGGCACAGCAACAGGTACAACAACAACAACAGCAGCAGCAGCAGCAGCAGCAGCAGCAGCAGCAGCAGCAGCAGCAATTGTCCCCACCGCCTCCACTCCCGCAAGTGTCTCAACCGCAACAAGACCTCCCACAACAGCCCACGATTACCGTTCCATCTCCACCGCAACAGAACGATTTCCAGAGCCCCCCTCTTCCCCAGCCGAAGCCACTACACGCATCTGCTAGGCATAGCATCTTCACGCCAATCGACGACAGCCAGTCCATGCTCGCAGCGCATTGGGGTAGCAGTAGCAATTCAAACCTGTCTCGCAGTGAAGCCCCATACATCAAGCAGGAGAACCGCGCGCAGTCTATTGATGTGGCCGCCATGTCACGATTGCAGCCAAATGGGGAGCCAAAACCTCAAGCACAGCCTCCACAGCTACCTGTTCAGCAACCACCGCAGCGAACGCAGTCTACGTCCTCAATGCCCACCATCCCCCCTCCGTCACGAACAAACAGTCTGCGCATGGGAGGTGAAAGCAAGCCGAGATTGAGGGTGCAGATCCCGAGTGAACACTCAGATGCTGGAAGCGCCACGGCCGACTCGTCTCCAAAGGACTCTGGCACAACTGGCGCGACTCCCGGACGAAGCACCGATGCATCGCACTCGTCTGGCGTAGTCCTGCCTCCTCCGTCACCCAGTGCGAACTCGCTGCTTAGTGCAGGTGCAACTGGCCCGCCCAACCCCTTCGCTCGTCCTCCGCCCCCATCGAATAGCAATTCGTACGGTAGCCGCAATGACATGGAAACCCCAATCTCTGCACTTCCCAGTCGCTTTGTTGAGAATGGCCTCCTTCCCTCGCCCTCCAGCTTTTACCCCGAGTGGGGTTTTGGTCGCGACTCCAACATGCTGCCGAGCCCTTTGACTTTCCAGACTCCCGTAGCCCCGAATGGACCCAGTTTCGCCCGCGATGATTCAGCAGAGCGTAAGCGCAAGACGTCCGACCAGGGTTCGGATGACGGCAACCAAAAGCGGGTCAAGACCTGAGCAGCGTAGCGGAGTTTGAAAAGTCGTTTGAAGCGACAGTCTTTCTTGCATGGCTTATTTCCGCGGCTATGCTGTATTTGTACCTCATACTTTCTGCTTCTATTCCGGTCTTTACTTCCCGAGGACCAACTAGCGATGCTCGATGCATACTATACTTTTGCTATTTTGTTTCAAGGCTTTGTAGATTCGGGTGCAGAGGCGTTGGATACCCACGATGATAGTCGTTGTTGTCATCTACTATTTTGTCTCTTTTCACAATTTGACGGTTGCACCTGGACCTTCTTGGGCATACCGGTTATGGCATAACGAATGATCAGAGTCAGGATATGTACTTTTCTGTAAATAATACCAATGAAGAGCTTGGCTCAGTCCACATAAACAAACAAAGGTATCCTACTGCGCAAGCTGTACGTGACTCGGCACTGCAGTGAGTAAATGACCTGCAAACCCCACAGCAACTGGCCGAAGGTTCGGAAATCGGAACATTGGGTAAGAATGCTACGACCGAATTTTGCGTGTGCTATATACTGATTTGCCCGTATTCGTATCGTGGTAGACATTCCCTACCATGTTGACAGCACGAGCACTACTGCGTCATAGAGCCAAGCCAGCTGCCCCGCTGCGCATACGCCTTAACCAAGGGCTTCGCCGTTGGTGTCAGCCGCAACCGGGCTGTGAAGGGCGAAGTTGGGCTTTGATCGCTGGAGCCGCATCTTACTCGGCTGATTGTGAAGTCTTTGTACTATAAGCTACTAGCATAGCATCTCCCTGTGTTCCCGAGCCACTTGCGCGCCTGACAATTGTCTTTGCCCGCCGAGAAGCTGAAGCTTGGTGTCACATTCATATATCAGCCCCGAGACCTTGCGACGTCTTGCTTTCCACCTCACAAACACACGACAATTTGATCCCATCATGGCGTACAACAAAGGATTCAACCCGGACAGGCTGCCTATGCATGCCGAGCCTGATCAGGTATGCTTCTTGGATGCTTGACGCGCAAGCAAGACTGACGTAGACCAGGCTGCTGCGATGATGTCGCAAAACGCACCCGCAGCCTCACGCCCTCCGCGCACAAGCTCAGCGCGCCCGGACTACAACAAACCTCCCCCGCCCGTTCCCAGTGGCCAAAGATACGATACTCGTCCAGATGAGCGCTACGGCGGCAGTGGTGGTGGACGCGGCGCAGGAGGTGGTGGATACGACAGCAGACCCCCACCAGGCGCATACAGCGACCCGCGATACGACAGCCGGTACGACTCGAGACAGGACAGCAGAATGGCAGTCGGATCGCCTCCACCGGCCAACTATGGCCATGGACCACCGCCACAGGGATATCATGGAAGGCCGCAGTTGGCACAGCAGTCGAGGCCGCCGCCTACACCTGCGCCGCCAAGGGATGCGAATGACCGTGAAGCACTCTGGAGATTGTTCGGCGCGGTCGACAAAGACAGTATGTAATAGCGAGGAATCTAGAGATATGCAATGCTAACGCATGCGACAGAGAGTGGTGAACTCACAGAAGCTGAGCTGCGGACTGCGCTGGTCAACGGTGACTGGACACCTTTCGACCCACACACCGTCCGTATGATGATTCGAATGTTCGACACCAACAGATCTGGCTCTGTCAACTTTGACGAATTTTGGTACTTGCTCTTGCTCTTCCCCTACCAGAATTCAAGCTAACACACGTCTTCCAGCGGGCTATGGGGATTCCTCTCTGCCTGGCGCAGCCTCTTCGACCGCTTCGATCAGGATCACAGCGGTAGCATATCCTACGCTGAGTTCAACGAAGCCCTCGTCGCCTTCGGGTACCGCCTTTCCCAGCAATTCGTCACCCTTCTGTACCGCACGTACGACCGTGATGGACGCAATGCACTGAGCTTCGACCTATTCGTGCAAGCGTGCATTAGTTTGAAGAGGATGACAGATGTGTTCAAGAAGTACGACGAGGACCGCGATGGGTATATTACGCTGAGCTTGTAAGTGAATTACGAATGAGGGATTTTAAAGTGTCTTTGGAACCATGCTAACTGATATGCGCAGCGAGGAGTTTCTCACAGGTGCGCAAGCTTTATTCCTCTTCAACTCGATTTCGGCCTCCACTGATACCGGACTGTACTAGAAATCATCCGTCAGCGATGAGCAGTAAGAACACTAGCATACGTTTTGCTCAATCTTTAACCTTTGGATACGTTGCCAACTTGGATGCTGCTCAATGTCAGCGACCCATCGCAAAGGCGAACATGATGTCTCCATGGCCTCAGGTTCCAAGTGACCTAGTGCGATGGTGCACGATAGGATGCCTGACTTTGTGTCCAAACGAGCGAGAAACATATGTGGTGATGGTCGGAAACCAGGCACACTTGATGAAGGTAACGAATCTAGATACCCGTTTAATACAAACGAAAACTTTCATACAACGACAACAACTACTACTACGGTTCTCTCCTTTCCCTCCTATTCAAGCGCTTTGCATATCAGCTGGCGCACTACCAACACCTAAACCTATCTCTCCACCCCCTCCTTCCGCCTCCACTGCCACCACGACTGCCATGGTAATAGTCATCGTCATCGGGCTCGGCGTTGTACCTCTTGACCTGCCTTCCCGAACCAGCATGCGTATACGTGTATTCTCGTACGCCCCGACTATCGTGGTAGCCGTTGTAGTCGAATGCGGGTCCGTAGTGGTATCTTCAACCGTACAATTAGGAACAATAGTAAGAAAGGGTTAGACCCAAAATGGCGAATAAAGGAGGGAGAGTGTGAGCGTGTGTGTGTGTGTGTGTGGCTTACGCAGCTCTATCATATCGGTAACTGTCTGGACTTCCCAGTGTACCGCGGACACTATGGCCGCGATGTGGTTGGATGGAGTACCATGACATGATGCGTGGTCGTCGTTTGCGATAGTTTTTCCTAAGAGCGAGAAAGAAGTAGTATTAATTTAGTACCTATTAAGAAGTTAGATTATGGTAGATGAGTTTATGGGAGAAGAACAGAAAGGGTTACAACAAGTGACATGCCTATATACTGCGACGATGGGGGTGTGAATGTGAGGATGACGATGTGTACTTGAGCTGGCATGGTTGGATGTCGAGTACATGCTGGAAATTTCATGGTGGGTAGATGGAGGTGTGTCTGGATGTTGATGGTGACGATCCTGCAGTTGACGATAGACAGCGGAGAGCACATGTTCTGGACGTCGCTGTGCACTTCACTGCAACTCCTTGTCATAGCTAACCGACGGCGGATACAAGTGTTTCTTACATAACTCATACGGCGACAAAAGAAGATGGCGCAGTAGCGGGCGCTTTCCAGGTGCCACTGCTATCCACGCCTTTTGACTAATTGGCTAATCAGGAAAGTAGTCATTTCTACTCGGCGTAAAACAAAGGTGGGTGAGTAGGAGTGAAACCGTAATCCACAGTTTTTCCAAAAATTACTCAATTGGGAAGGGGTTTGAAGTGAGATGAGATGAGATGAGATGAAATGAGATGAGATGAGATGAAATGCAGAAGTATGAAAATCCAATGTCCTTCATTGAGTATATTGTTGATTTAAACTAGGGTATACAATCTTCTTCGTCGTTAAATCCTTATGAAACACATTCTAGTATCTGGGGGTATATGACAAACTTCAAGGAAAGACGTGAACTCGTTCGTGAGGTCGTGAAAAAGACACCGCTGTACTCCAAATATCCCTCTATCCCAACATGACCAATTTGATCGGTTCAGGAGCCCATTATGCAATCTTCAACTTCCAACTTCTTCTCCTCTACACCTTGTAGGGCTTGCGAGCACGGCGTGATTCACGTTCTTTGCCACCAATGCAGAAGCTCGCGATCCAGCCAAGGAGAGCGATGAGCATGAGCGCAGTAGCAGCCCAGGTCAGAGCAAGGAACTTGCCACCCCAGTTGGCTTGAAGACCGATGTCGCCGCCTTTGTCGTTGATGATGTCGGTGGCTTTGACCATTACAGCCGTGACAAGCGCACTTGCCAGGCCGATGGCCAGGAATGCAAGTGTGGCAAGAAGGAAGTTGATACACGGAGTGAGTCTTCCATTTCCAATGAAGATTCCAAGAATGCTAGTGACGAGAGTGATGAAGATGAGGCAAATCGCAATGACGTAAAGAACGAACATAGCTGCCATGAGTGCGTTGAGTGTGTCTATTCCACTCTGAATGTCGTCTGGCCATTGGAGGTCTTGCAGGGTAATGTCCACACCCGTCCTGTTGAGCGCGTCTTGGATGATGGCTGTAGGGTCAAACTTGTAGGTAGCCCTGCTCTTTGCGCACTCGGTGACATTCTTGCTAATATCGTCCTGACTCAGCGTTGCATTTGCCACCTCTCCAGGCTCATATTGTCCTTGGCAGTAGTTGAGCATGTGTGCCGAGTACCAGTCTTCGACGCCTATGCGCTCGCGGAGCTCGTCAATCTGCTCGTTGATTTCGTTTGTGACGCTGTCAGTTATGGAATCGGGGATGAGGTTTATGATCGACGAAAGTGTAGAGTCGGAGTCTGACGATGCCGAGGAGATGAGCGTTTGCCCAACGGCGGAAGTATTGAGTGTGAGGAGAGAGTAGTCTTCCATGAAGCCTTTCTTATGGCCAGCGAACAGGCAGAGGAACGAGAGAATTAGGGCAGCGGTACAGCATAGCACCGGTAGTACGGCGATAAAACGCATAGTCGCAGTATTGTTGGCTTTGCGATTGTGGTGTAGGTGTGTAGATGGTTGCGGACCTTCTTGATGCTACCAGTGAATGGCGGTATATTCAAAGAGCCACGAGAGGCTGAAACGCAGACAAAAGACAAAAAGCGATGGCTGGTGAGTGTGTCAAAGGCGAGTCAACCACTTATACGTGACGTGCAAATACAAGGTTGGAATGCGACGACCGTGTGAAAGACCCGCACGTCACTAACTAGGGCCCAGCCATGGCAACAAGCGAAGAGCAAACCTGACCAACGGGGCCTCAGCCTCAAGATCAACGTCTTGGAGATACGAATCAGGGCCTATTGAGCACACTGACCACAATGTTGACGTGTTGCTGGGCGTATGTTGTTCAGACCCTGGAACTATGACGCAGCGCAGCGCTAAGCGAAGCAACTGTGCAGGGGTGAAGCAGGTACGACTGGAACATAACAATGCCTAATTTTTTTTTTGGTTGGGTGATAACGGAAGACTTTGCAAAAGAAAAGGTGTCACAGAGTTTCATCGTGTACTGCATCGGTGTGGGCAAGATCGCAGCGCTTGCAGATGTGTCAGCCACGTGAATGTGGGGTGCACAGCCGCAATGTGCGCGTGCGAGTACGAATCGATGAAAGACTACGGGTGACACAAATAGAAACTGGATTCAACAAGCCCACATTTACGTGAGCAAACGCACCATAGTAGACCCAAGACTTGAAGGTCGAGTTTGTTTGTATTCGGGTCTATTGTTATGTTCCCGTCCTCTATTTGTGAGGCATCGTCTATCATGATGACCGTAAGTGCATTACTTTCGTAAGTGGAGCAGCCTGTGCTCTCAGACTTTTGAGTGGAATCGTTATAAGCGGTTGTAGTAGTGTTGCGCGTTGCGCTTTGGTGTTGAGGAGTCGAAGTCGCTTGGCTCGGTGCTACCCGGCCTCATGACGGCGTCTTCTTGGAGTTCTTTGTAGGCTGGGCTGTTGATGATGGACCGGCGCTGATGCCATCCGTGAATGGAGAGTATGGCGCCGTCACTGAGTGTGGGGGTGCTCGCTGCCCGGACTTTGTGCGTGGAGGCTCAGCAGATCCTGGCCACTTCTTCTGCTCTTCATGGATCTTGTCCAGGGGTTCTCCAACTATGTGGTATTTTTCCCAATTGATCGGCGGGCATCGCACAATGTTCTGCGGCTGTGGTATCGCGGGGAACTTGGGTGGGTCTGGCTTCGCCCCCATATGCGTCGAGTCTTTGCGCGTATCTGCGCTATTCGCGTCTAGGTCATTACTAGTTGATGAGTCGGCCAGACCTGATAGCGTTGGTGTGAGAATGTCCTGGTATGACTGGGAGGCCTGCGCTCTTTGTTCCTGCAGCGACTTGACGAAGGCTTGCGGATCAGACACAGCGGCTGCCTTGAGCTCTTCGAGCGCTTTCAGGTCGCGCTTGCTCTTTTCGCGCTGCAGCTGCAGGAGCGAGATGGCGGATCGCAGTGCAATAGCATCTGGGTTCTCGCTCTCGGATATGGCGACAGAGGGCGGCTGTGGCCTGAAAGTGGCAGTAGGTGGAGGGGCAGGGCGGGGTCGGGCTTCGGTGCGCTCCACAGGAGCTAACTGGGCAGCTGAAGCCGTGGGCGTGAGAGGCGATACAGGCGGTCGGTCAGGAGTAGGCGACTTGGAGCGGTTGCCAGAGTGTTCCGAGGCCGTCGAGGCGTCGCTGGAGGAAACTGGGCGTGGAGTCGTGTCGACCAGGAGCGCTGGCATGGCGGCGTAGGGGAAGACGTCTCCAGGCGCAAAGCCGGAGAGTCGTGGCAGGATACCGATCGGCGACCACTCTGCAGTGAGAGTAAGGTCAGACCACGCAGAGGCCTAGGAGCTTCTGTGGTAAATCTCCGGCGGTGGTTCGCCGCGAGGTGGCGGCGGTTAGGCGCTGTCTAGACCTGTGCCGGGGCCGTCCATGCCAGATGCGATTTGCGATGGGAATTTGTGTCGTACAAGATTGCGCGCGGGAACGCCCACGCACTTATCGACACGTCGCTATTTGGTTGGGAAGAGTGTGCGGAGCCGGCTGCGGGCGAGATTTTCTTTGGCTGCGAGTCGGCTGTACGGAGAGCTCGGAAAGAGTCGATCTCGTCTAATAGACATGTCTGTAACCAAGCCAGATATCCAACACCAACCAGCAGCAGCCCATGTTAGACAGTCGGCCGACCACAACTCGATGGATCGATACGAGCGATACGATACTAGGCTTCTGGCATGGCTCTGCGTAGTATCACATCATGATACTAGTCACATACGTCTCGCCATATCACTCCTGCCATGGTCGGGAAGGAGTACCCGAACATGGTAATTCGCGCTTCAGGATAGTTAGCATACAATTACGATGTCCCTTGTAATCTGTCCTCGGAGGTCGCTTACACTGCTCACTGGCCGTGCGAGGCATTCTCAGACGACGACTGCATGATGCGCCGCTTGTTTGCAGCCTCTGCAGAAGACCATGTCATGTCCACTCGATCTACACCTTGGTCGAACAGAATGGCAACACGCTTCAGGGATAGAGGAGAGAAAGCAACCAGCTACAGACGGCACCGGCACGAGGCAACGTCAATGCACTCGTCTGAAGTTGCTGCCGACTCATAACCGATACAACGGCTTTCAAGATCTGGCCTTCAGATTGCCAATTTGCATCTCGCAAAACGCGTCTATCTAGCCCGGCGGCATATTCGCAGATTCACGCAGCCTGTAGCCGAACGCCTGCAAGGGTCAGCGAGAGAGAGCGAAGCCACCCATGAAATCCACCAAACCGCCATCTTCAGCCCGCCAATGGCAGTAGTTTGACAGGCAGTGCCGCGTGTATAGCCATCAGAATCAGTCTCCATGGGTGTAGCGTACCCGTGCAGGGCTGCCGTCCTACACGGTGAGTCGCTCTTGCTTTTTCCTAGCCTTGCGAGCCTTCAGTTGCTCCTTCTACTTGCAGAAACTCCAGCTCAATACACGCACGCCCATTTCCCTCATTACCCGTCCCGTCATCAATCTTTCCCTCTCCACGTCCATTTTATCCTTCCAGATGCCGCTCAAATTCCTCACTTCTCGACCCTCGACTATCGTCCACTACCTTCCACCTGCATGACATGCGCTACGTCTTAGCGACAGCCTGCCAATCAAACGACGATCAAACTGGCACCGACTGCCCGCTAAACCCTAAAGGCCCACGCGACCGAAATCACGTTCGTTAGCCATGGCTCCGAGTGCAGACTTAACAGCACAGTCCCCGCTGGCGCGCATACCCAAGCTGAAGTACAGAAATCCGCTGCCGGCCGACAGCCTTTCGATTGCCTCCGATACTTCCCAAGACAGTGGGCCCCACTCTCCATATAGTCAAGAGCCTCCCGCGACCCCGGATTCGAACGCTCCTTCGAACATCTCCCGCCCTTCCTTCGAAACTACCTCCGTGACGTCATCCAGTCTGGCTTCCATATCCTCCAGCAACTCTTCGTCAAATGGCTCCAAGTCATCGAAGAAGAAGAAAAAGGGCTCTGTGCTCGGCTTTCTTTCTCTAAAAGAGCCGTCTCAAGTTGCCTTGGAGCAGTTCGCCGAACACCAGCGCAAGCAGAACGCCAACTCAGGAACATCCACACCTCAGTCAAAAGCTAGCAGCAACTATGCTGGCCAAAAGCTCCCACCATCTGTCCCCAAGGTCAATTCGAAATGGGACGGTGTTCCTGATTCTGTCAAGCACCGCTACTCGACATCAGGCGGATCAAGCAAAGGCAACAGAACCAGCGTATCCTCCAAGGGCTCCTTTGGCTCGCCTCTCAAACAAGCCCCCTGGAACGAATCGAAGTTTTCTGTAATGACCGATGGTACTCGCAATCCACCCAACTCAGTCGCCTCCATGTCCTTGTCCAACCTTGACATCCGAGACGGGACTTCTGGGCTTGGATCCTCACCATCTACCACTACGCTCCCTGAAATGTCTTACTACTTCCCCGACGGTCCTGCTGCATCGGGCGCGCTACCTCCAAGATCTGAGAGCGCAGGCGCAACGTATGATTCCATTTCACAACTACCAGTTCGGCTGTCAGACTCTACTTCGAGTGATCGCCCGAGCATAGACGGATCAGTAGACTCCAGACCGCATTCTCCAGCCTCTTCAACGACATCAACGGATACGGTCGTCATGGACACTGCAGAGACCATCTTCAGAAAACTCAACGATCGGCCCAGCCAAGGTGCATGGGGGAGCGGTGCACATGCTGTTCAGTCACCTACTCAGGACGATTCTGATGATGTGCCCGATTCACATGACTTCCTCTTCCAACCGCAGCCTGTCATAGAACGCCGACAAAGCGACCCAACCGCTATCTACGAGTCGTCTTTGGCTGCATCGTACATCCCACATTACGCCCCTCAGCGACCAGTTCAAAATTTCAGTCGGCCAATGGCAACCAGGGGCCCACCGCCCGTCCAGCGCTCTGCACACATGCCACACTATAGGAGGACGCCATCAGCCCCAGCGCTACCGACCTTGTACGAAGCCTCACTGGCCAGCACCGATGATCTTCGAGAAGATCGCGACGACGATGATGATTCGTATTCGATCGCGCCTTCTACCATCGCGCCCTCTGAGCTCTCCAAGCATTGGTATGAGTCTCCACGTGAACGCCTGGGTCTGGGCAGGCGCCTTCAGATTAATGACGTCTCACCTTGGGACGAGCAGAGAGAGGCCGCAGGTAAGCCCAAGAAAAGTCGATTGTCGATGTTTGGGAAGGCTGTGTCGAGAGGATAGGCTTTGCGGGCAAAGCTTGCGCATTGGCTGACTCTCAGTGGGTAGCTGCGTGCGATCCCCAGCGAACATCAACCAGTGCCACACTGACACTCGGGTCTTGATTCGCCAACTTGTGTACAAATTTTTGCGATTAGCGATATCCAGCATTTTCTTCGCTTCGGCGACATTCATGTACGGCGGCATTTCTGGACGCCAGTTTCTCCAACATAGATACCCATTTCACGAATCTTACATATCCATTTCCTGATGGCTACGTCAACCTGCATGGCCCTCTAGGTAATGTAGTACTTAATTTCTTTTCATGGGGGAGGGGGTGTTGATCTTCGTTGCGATTACGATCTCATAGGGGTGGTAAAGGAAGTGCGCGAATCGCGCGTCCATTCGAAGCTCGGATATCAAGCACTACCCATGTCACATCATGGGGTGTACTACAATGCAACGTTTTGCGTCCATCACACGCGTCCATCACACGCGTCCATGCAAGCCATGGCCTCACTAAGTGACCCCTTCGGACCCTATATTGCTTCTGCCGTCGTTCTTCGGGCCCACCGCTAGCGCGCATACGTAGTGATCTCCAGGTCCGTCGAAACCTTAACGCCTTGCAGTATCGCGAGGAGCACGCCTTATTGCCTTCACATTTGACAGGCTCAATGTGATTCGCCTAGCGCGCTTTTATTCCGACGTAATTCGCGTGCGATGAAAAAAAAACATCCACTCGGTCGACTCGGTATGTCCGCCGAGCAGGTCAACCCGCATCTGGTATGATAACACGAACCACTCAAACACAGCACATCTAGGCGACGTTTAAATGTCATGTAGCACGCTTAAAACAGGCATCGACTTCCTCGGCTGACCTGCCACGCATGTGAAAAGGCATCCACCTTTCGAAAGCTTCTTCTTATCAGCCTAAGCAAATCACGGTGGCACTAAACCGATTGCCGACATACGCCCGCTAAAATAGCTTTCTCCAGATCATCGTGGAGTATCATGGTACCTCCTTGCGACACTAGCTTGATCGACAGGGCAGATCCGAACATCTCTGGGTCACCCATGACCAAGTGTCATGTTTATTTCCAAAGGTGACAGCGACTGCCACTATGCTGATAAGGTTACGCTTTTGAAAAGGATATCACTGTGTGGATGGGAACCTTATACGTGGTTTCATGATCGAAGTACACGCAAGTTGCGAAGTGTAGGTCACGAGAAGCTACAGCGCGGAGCATGATAACACCGCTAGTCTCATTCCTGGACGTGGCCTTGTTCACCGCCAGTTTTTCGTATTTTGGAAAGAAGGGAGTGTAGAGGAGGAACTTTTATGGGATTAAGGTTTGCTATTGATATACATGACGAACGGCGCGCAGATATCGATTACAAGAGCACAACTGCGCACGAGGTTGCGCAGTGGGGTTTTGATACAACGGCACTACTCTGGAAGGATCTGATCCTATTCGGCTCGGCTGATTTCAATTCGCTTACTGGCTCTTACGGATACCGAGACATGAATTTATGCCTGGCCTTTCTTGGTACGCGTTCTTTGCTGGAGAGTCTGTAACAAGATATTGGAAAGGAGGTCGCGGCGAGATCTTAGACGCTTTAACTGTTTTGGATGGTTTTCATAATCTTGTGACCATGTGTTCGCTCAGTCTAATTTTTGCGTACTTCCCTGGAAGTGTGCTTGTTGAGCAAACAAAGAGTCGCACAGCAGATATTTAGGTATGTGGAAAATATCGTAGGCAAGGACATATCAATGGTTTGGACGTTGCAGTCAGTGGCCCGAACATGTAGCTCTATTGACTGTCTTTTGACCGCCGTAGGTTCGCATGTGGCATGAGGCGTAGGTTTTTCCCACTTGACACCGTTATTGTATCCGAGAACTCAAAATTAATCTACTAGTGATGGATGTGCTGCTCGACGATTTTAAAGAAAGGAGAACGAGCAAAGAACCATGTAATCTTAAAAGGTTATTTTTGAAGTTCAACAGGATGGTGTTGCTAGGGAAAAGTAAGGGAGAAGAAAGAAGGGGCTTCATCTGCCTTCACCTACAGCACGGATACATCTGCGCTGAGTGGAAGTTGATCAGTATGCTGACTGTACCTGGACTGATGGTATAAAGCCTGCCTTTCGCACACTACAATCTTTCCTCACTATACATGTGCCAAGATAGCATCTGAGAGCCATAAAGCCCAGGTTCATGGCCTGCTCGTGGTGTTTTCCAACCACAAATATACTCAGCACATAGCGATGTTGCAACGGTTCTTGGTATCTCGGGTAGGAAAGATAAAGACAGTATGTTATGTTATCTAATATTTGAGCATCTTCTGAACAGAGTCCGCGCCACCTCGTGTTGGCCCAGCACGAAGATTCGCACATTCATGGCTCTCACAACACTTTGGCAACCCCAACATGGTACCACGACCACGCATCCTCACTTTCTCAAGGTAGCGCTCAAAAGTTTGATCGGGAGTTTCATCCTCTGGGTAGCCTGCGTCGCAATCTTCTTTATGAATATATTTCAAGGTTTTCCCTCTGTGTTTGCCTGTCTTCAAGATGTAGTGCGTACATGGATCGCTCCTCGCTCAAGCGCGATACTCCTCGTTGGGCACATTCTCAAGTGTCTCGTTGCAGGTACAATACGTCGGCTAGAGGGTTTGCTTGCGGGTGCCTGCACAAGCGTCCGGCTTCGGTGGGGCTTCGGTCGTGCCTGTAGGACCTATCTATGCACGTCACTGTATCAGCTTTTTCGCACTGCTCAAACTTCAATTCTACAATACCTACTGCCTAGGACGCATGTCAATGAACTGAGGGAATGTGTTTGTCAAGTAGATAGAGATAGTATAGATGAAAGGGGATTAGCTCCACATATGACGGAACCGCAGCGCCTGAGGGGCGCTAGACTCAAGCGAATGCGAAAGTGCTACCGATGCGAAGGCCAGCCACAGCCATGGAGATCGAGAAGTTGGAGGCATACTACGATGTCGACATACAAGAAGACACATAAGTTACAGATTTCTTCGTTTGCAAAATGCTGTTTTGATATCTTTTCTCATAAAGCGAGAAGCTACATGATGTCACATACCAGTATTCTCATACATACTCTAAACGCGCTCATCGGCTGCCTCTGCATTGTAGTCATCGGTCTTACGGCACACGGAATCACATTGAAAGATGAGCTCGAGAGAACCATTCCCTTCAGCGTAAAGGACACTGGCATGTCGTTCCTCTTCTGGCCTGGGTGCGGTGGCCTGGTCGATATGTTGCTTTTCATCTTATTGTGGAATTTAACTCCCTGGGAGCAAGGCTCGGTATGTTCCTCACTTCATAGCGGCATATAAGGGTATGCTGACAATTAACAGACAAAGAAGCAAACGGCATATCTCAATAGCCTTCTTTTCGTCGTAAGCTTCATCTTCGGTCGCCCACTCATAGTATTCGTCTATGTTTTCGTCGAATGGGGTCGTGCAGTCAAGAGCGGGATTAGTACATCCTCCGGATATGCTACTGTTGAAACCTGGGCTTGCGCACATTCGAACAAGGGTGGAAATAGTCTCGCAGACTCTCTTTGTGAAGAGCTTCAAGCAGCGCGCTATCTCCTCATTTCAGTGCTGGTGTTGGGAGCTGCGATGCTCGTATTAGTGCTTCGGAAGAGACTAGTCTTTACGATGGACCGTTCCGCTGTAGGAGTATGCGCTAGCAGAGTACCAATGTCTGAAGTTTCGCAGGTATGACGGAGGAAGTATTGGAGCTCCATCAATCTGACCCTATTTGACCTGTGCAAACGTAGCATTCGTACCCTAGGTATTGTGATGATTTCCTCACGGTGTTCGCATTTCAAGCTTGGTAGTGGAAGTGTTCAAGTTAAAAGTTCGGATCCGAATGAGATTTGTAGACTCGGTAATCTGTTGCTGGGGACACAGAGGTCGAGTGGCATGGAGGGGCAAGGGAGCTTGCCGGTCCAGGCCTAAATAGGCTAGTCAGTCGCGAAACTCACGTTTTCACGCGAAATAACTACTGATTTGAGACACCATGACGTCGCACGATACGCGTCGTGTAAGATCCTCTAAACTGAACTTGATCATCTTGCCAACAAACAAACAACTATCGTTCGCATCATGTCAACCGAACCGACATCTTCTGTAGCGGCACCAGCATCTTACTACATCTCCAAATCGAATATCTGCGTAAACAGCAAGGGCGAGAGCGTCGGTAATGGTATATTCGCAAATCGAAGGTTCGGCGCGGGCGAGGAAATTGCCAGCTTCAGGCGCCCGCTTGTTGGCTCGTTAGAGACCGAACGACTGCTTGACACCTGCGCGAACTGCTACCTCTGGACAGAGGGCTCATCGACTGGAACAAGATTGTATGTACCCGAAGGAGCGAAAGTAAATAAATGTGCTGCCTGCCAAAGATTTCAATACTGCAGCAAGGTATGTCGAGCTGACGCTTGATGAACAAACGAAACTAAGAAGCATTAGGCATGCCAAAAAGACGCATGGAACCGGGGGCATAAGCATGAGTGCAAGATATTGAAGCCAATGGCTGGTAGACACCTCCCAAAAGCCTTCCTTGCATGCATGGAACTACTCACCAGGCGGAAGCATGGTCTTATCCCTGATGGAGAATGGGAGCTGCTTTGTCGCTTGCCTTCCCACATCGATGACTTCAAGCGCAACGGAACCTATGAGAACATTGAACTCATGGCTATGGGTGCTGGTCAGTTCTCGTTGTCACAAAATCTGTTCGACAAGGACTTTGTTGCCGCAATGTATGGCCGAGTAAGTTGATCACGAACCCTTTCAGGTGCTCTTGCTAAATCGTACAAGGTGATGTCGAACGCTCTAACACTGATCACGCCTACACTGGATCCTCTGGGTATCATGATAGATCCCACGCTCTGTCACATGAATCACTCCTGTGATCCGAACGCATACATTATGATGGATGGACCACATGTGGCCATCCGCACCCTCCGACCCATCAGAAAAGACAAGGAAATATTCATCTCCTACATTGACACCACCAACCCCTACCACAAGCGGCAAGAGGAACTCCAATCCCGATGGTTCTTCACCTGTCGCTGTGCAAAATGCCAGGAGAAGGCCACTCTCCAAGAAGACAACTGGCTAGTACCAGCAAATCCTCAGTTTGTCTTGAGCAAAGACGAAACAGCCGCAATGGCAGAGAGCCAAGAGAAGACTTTCAACCTCTACACCCAGCTTCAAGGAATGGCTGACTCAAAGCTCGTTATCGATGCGTTGCAGGAAACTCTCAAGATATGCTATGAGTCAAGGTTCTGGCCAATATACCGCCAACCGTATGCTGCGGTCCGCGACGATTTGATCGTAAACCTACTTTCCGTAGGGAAATATCAAGAGGCATGGGCACAGTGTGCAAAGCGGTACAAGCACATACTTCCCAAGCTGTATCCAGTTCCTTTCCACCCGGTCCGGGTAGTGCAGACCTGGCAGATGGCAATGCTGGCCGCATACTTAGCCAGCACCGAAGAGGGCGTGGGTGCGCCAGGAGTGAATATGGGTCTCATCGCCATGATGCTGGTAAAGCAGGTATTGGATGTTGCGCACCTAAGCCATGGACCGGCTAATGCGTTCACGAAGAGCGTGAAGGCCAAAGCGGAAGAGATGATAGAGGAGCTCAAAAGAAGTTTAGGCAATCCGAACAGCGAAGTCATGAACAAGGAGCTTGAGATTCAGAGAGATAGGCTGATGGATATGGGCGACTGGGCTAAAGATGGAGAGCAACCGGGGGAGTTAACGACCATACCTCTGGATGAGAAAGCTTTCAGTGTATGATGCGCAATCAGTATCACGAGCTTCTAGCGCTTTTGAAGTTATCAAAACTTGACACTACTCATGGTTTACCAAATGCCTCCCCAAAGCGTTGCAGACGACCACCCTAGAGACTATAACCCCAAATAGGTTACGTTATACTAATGCTACCTGCCCTTGGAATGTGAGGTCTACATCCAGCTCGCAGACAGGTGTGAGCCTGTGCAAGCCTGCCTTCTCTACGTGAAGGTGAGTGGTGATGCACAACAAAGGCCCACAAGTTCTCACCGTCACCGCCGCTCTGCTCAGACAGCAGATCCCCTCACTACGCGAGCATAGCAGCGAGGCGCATGCCCATCTCAGCTCGCCCTCTGGCTTTCTACTTGATCCTCTTGACACCCCACTTCAAGCTCCATCCTGCTACATCACACTTAGCCAGCGCGAGCACCGCTGTGCATCATCACATCTATTCAAGCCACATTACACAATCCCCTCACTACCATACCTTCTACAAATCACCATCATGCCCCCTAAAACTGCTATCCTGGACGGTCAGAAGATGGTCCCAGCCGATTGCGTCTCTGTCCTCCTCATGGCCTTGGGAAGCACCACCATCACCAGGGCGCAGTACGACATAATGTCAGCTCTCGATGGCACACGTACTGCGAGTTCTTTTGAGCATCAGTTCCGCACAATCACGGCCAAGGCGAAGGAGCTGAAAGCCCGTGCCGAAAATGGCGAGACTTTCCAACCCGTGGCACCTGGCAACAAGCGTGGTAAGTATCAACACTCTCTCGACCTCTCACGAGCCCGGCACTAACAGTGTGTAGGTCAGACTACCCCAGCAACCCCCAAGAAGAGGAAGAATGCGTCTTCCGGATCCGACGATGCGACTCCTTCCAAGAAGAAGGCGACCCCCAAGTCACGTGGCAAGCAGAGTCAGACCCCACTTGAGAACAATATGGACGAGACCTTCCCCGAAGACGCTGTGGAGTTCATCAAGAATGAGGCCAAGTGGGAGGAGGATGTATTTGCTTGAAGGTTGCTGGACGTGATGAAACAAAACCCGAATGGTTAAGCGCTTCGAGCTTAAGTTGGAGCAAATGGACAGGAGTTAACCTGTTGCAAATGCGACAAGAGCTTGATGAATCAGAAAAACATGGACAGGACTAAGGATGGACATGGTTCGTGGGGAGAACGGAAATCCAATGACCACCAACTGCCTCTCAATGAAACCTTACGCGACTGATAATATGGCCGAGAGGTTCTCCGTCTGTCAGTTCTAACAGCCGGGTGTAGCGAACAGTGTTGCAGCACATGCTCTCAAACATCTTGCACACGCACATTGATTTTCGGCATAAAGATTCTGAGCCTGCAGCACAGTGGAATCGACGATGCGAAAGATTCCCATTCAGCAACATGCACACATCCCAGGATACTCCCTACATGCCAACGCATATGACCTCATCCACTTACTGCTCTTCTTTTCTAGGTTTCAGTGACTCTCTTGTCTGTCTTGGTCTCAACATTGCCGATGCTGGGCATGCATTTGGCTTTTCTGCAGAGCTGTAAGGATGACATGCTGCAGCTTACCATAAGCAAAGCGCGCATAATGTACGCCAACATAGTATGTTCTATTTCTCCGTGGCGCCCAGCTATACCGAGTGCACATGTGCAATAGCGAGCTGGGATATCCGTCTCTTGAACATTCACCGCTTCACTCAATTCTACCGCGTCTCTACTGCCGAACAATTCGGTCGAGTCGAGCCAGACTGCCCAGTTGATAATCAAATCTCCTTTCAGTGGGACCTGAATCTCGGGCCGTCTGCACACACATCGGCTCTGTGCTAGAAACCGTAAGCTCATCGCCGGTGTCGCACCGACCACCCAGTCTCGCCCCCAAGCTGGCAAAGTTGTCCAGGGACGGTCGCAGATCGCAGTCATGTCGGCGCATATCGATAGGGGGCGATCAGAGCGCTGGTTGGAGTCGCCCGGGCTGAAGATGACGTCGCCCTTCGGCTGTTCAGGTCATGTGCGAAACCGGCGTTCGCATAAGGTGGTGGTGGAGCTGACTTGCTAGGCAAGGGAAAGTAAGATGGCATGTGCTGGGGTGGCCGAACGAGTAGGGGCAGGGGGGCACCATCGGCGCCAATGCAGGTACAGCAACGATAGTTGTGCCTTGCGCCAGCAACATCGTCTCCAGCGTCGAAGAGTTGGAACGACAGTCGGTCGCTATCTTTTTGTACTCCAAATCACCCTCTCGTGTTCAGCGTGGTCATGCGACAGCAGGATGGCAGCGAGGCCCCTGAATTTCCCCGGATTATTGGATGGCTTATTCCTAACCTCCAAGCAGCTAGCATCGTGGCACAGCGGCCGTTGGCGTGCTCCTCATGCGCCGGGATGCATTCGTCGGTGAGTGGCCCAAGGCTAGACGCTCGCTCTGTTCCTAGGCGAGATGCGTCTCGAGGGCTGTGGGTGAAGAGGAAAAGGGGGCTCCTGGTCAAGCGTCTCACTGGGCGAACGGCCGATTGGGCGCATGAGCATTTCCTTCATTAGCCTCAGAGCTAACCATACCACATTCGGTCGGCAATTTTGCATCCTCTGCCGTCGCTTTGGCGTCTCGATCCGGTCCAAGGCACCGTTGGGTGTCAGCGTATTGTTTCTTATACCGCGTCGCCCGCCGTCGTCTTTTCTTCTTCACTCTCACGTCGCACTATCGCTGTACACAGTCACTCGTTCTCTATCCAACTACATATACCCATACAGCTACTACAGTTCTAATACTCTAATCAATCCAACTACCGTCAACATGCGCTTCTTCGAGACCATCCTTTCCGCCGCGGCCTTCGCTGCCGCCGTCGCTGCCCTCGAGATCAACGACTTCCCTGCCGAGGGTGTTGTTGCTGGCCAGACCTACACCATCACCTACTCCCCTGCGGACGACACTCCCACCACCTTCATCCTCCGCCAGGGACAGTCTACCGACCTTGACACTATCGGCACTCTTACCAGTATGTCTTGGATCCCTACGTGACCTGATCCCACAATACTAACCCAGTCACAGCTACCGCTACTGGTGGAACCTTCGAGTGGACCCCCGAGACCTCTCTCCCCAACGAGGACGACTACGCCCTCCAGATCCAGCAGGGAACCACCATCAACTACTCCGCTCAGTTCCCTCTTACTGGTGGCTCTGACGAGGATGACAGCCCTGTCTCCTCTGCCATCTCTTCCGCTACTGCCTCTGCTTCGTCCGCTGCCTCCTCTGCTGCCTCCTCTGCCTCTGCTGCCCTCAGCAGCGCCATTCAGAGCGCCCAGTCGAGCCTGATCACCAGCGCTGCCGCTACCGCCTCTGCTTCCGCTTCCATCAGCCCCTCCGCTGGTGTCAACTCCACTGTTTCCACTGCTACTCTCTCTCGCTCTGCCTCTGGCTCCGCCACTGGCAGCGCCAGCCTTCCTGAGGTCACCGACTCCGGTGCCAACCTCATCGGCAGCCCCATTGCTGCCATGTTCGGTGCCGCTGCTGCCTTCGCTTACTTCGCTTAAGCGCTTTCCTTCACGACCTCATAGTTTAATTGTCCTTTTACGATATATTAGCATTGGAATCTGTGGGAACCTCCTCTACCATCTAGTGTCAATCTATTCACGCGAGCACTGGCGTCCGTGATCTGATGTGTCGGATGGGAACGCTATGCAAAGAGCTTGTATGGACGTAGCAGAAAATGATAATATGGAAGCATTTGCCTCATTCATCTGTCGTCTTCCCAGTGATACGTGTGCTTGCGGTATACCTTAGTCTCATGATTTGCCAGATGTACGTTTGCTTATTCGAGGTCCTTCGCTTTCGATTGATGTGCACTCATTGTGAAACAGGGTCTTCATTCTGCTTTTTTTTTCGAGTGCTTGTTACTTCCGCTGTACCCCCAGAATCTTCCTTCTCGTAGTACAGACGCCACGATCAAACATCCGCGTGGTACCACGTCCGTCATGTCTGTCAGTACCGTGGTACGAAGCTGTCATTGTGCGTCGCATGCGCGCCATTTCGTGCATGTCTATCACGACAACCTGGTTGTCCACAGCATTGGAGTCCATTACCCATTGGCTTGTGCGCAGCATGACGTCTGAATCCCCACATACCTGAAGAATCTGAAACGCGGAGTCGAGGATCGCACACCTGCTGGCTCGCTCGTTGCGCGTTGGAAACTGTGGTTGAGTGCCCTGCAGCGACCCCACAGCGGGACTAGTCTCCACCTCTCCACAGACGCATCAGCAAGCTGCAAGAACCCGCTGCTCGTTGCCACACCGTAACTACACCTCTTCATCTTGTCTCTTCGCTGTCGCCTGCCTCTCTCTAAAGACCCTAGCACTCTACTCTGGCTTCACGGGAAACACAGCCGCAGAGCTCCACACCAGCAGCGGTTGCATCGCCACCACCAACTAGCCGGCCGGCGTACACCGAGTTCTATCACCACTAAGGTAGAAGTACTGCGCAAGTTTACACCGGTATACCAAGCAAGCCACCAGCATACCAACCCAAAAGAGTGTAGACAGGCAACACAGTGTGCTGCCGTGTATTGCGCGTCCAATATTTCGCATCACGCGATCAACGGCTTTCCCTGACCACACAACATCTTGCCACTACTTCCTCGCATTGGCGCTATTCAGTAGCGTTCGGGCCGAGGCTGATATGCAGCCCACTATTGGAGCCTAGAGACGAATGGATGCGCTGTACATTATATTACGAATTGTAAAGGCGCCTATGGCTCGGTCAGCGCTGAAGGATATTTTTAGTTGGCACTGAGAAAGGAAGACTAAATACTGGAGGGATGGTAAATCGGTAGCAGCTGAAACCGAACCCCGACTAGTGCATGGTGAGTTTTCGCTTTCGCTTTGTCTCACGATTTGTGAGATTGTTCTTGCATCAATCATCTCTCTCTCTCTCTTGTTCAGCCCGCAGCTACCCGCAGAGTCCATAGCCCAACGTTGGGCGCCATCATGCAGTATGCCTCTTGTCCACGTAGTCGCTCTCTTCGCTTCCACTAGTTGGTTTTATTGTATTGGCTGGTATTTCTGTATCATGACTAGGCTGTTAACATAATCATCATTATTGATATTTACATTTACATAATATATCGACTTGGGTTCACTCGCATTATAGGATCGTCACTTTAACGACGATGGCGAAGATGCCAAGTTGATGTGAAAGCACTGAGCTCGTCATAAATCGAATACATGCTACGTGTTACCCTTGCCTTTTCACGCACTGCATGCTATCCAGACCTGTACCCAGAAGAACTCAATGACACGCTACACAAAGAGTTAACGCAGTGTGGTAAGATTATTCGTGTCGATTGCTCATGCTTATGCTTGATCAAGTTTGTAGCAGACACTCATGAGCTATAAACAGGCCATATGTGAATCTCAATCTGATCAACCTCAGACAACAACCCTTCTCAACCTATGATCAAATCTTCCAAACGCCAACACTACTCAGTTTCGTTCCCATAGCTCTTCTCACAAGCTGATGTCACTTCATTGATCCAATTAAATAGCCGCAATCAGATTCTCAATATCTTTAGTCTTTCCAAATCTGCTAGTCATCAGCCAAATTTGGCCTTTCCGCAACCTCCTTCTCTCTTGCATCAATCTACATAAACACGACTCCCGCAGCCCCAGCAATCGCTCCAGCCAAACCCATCTTCTTGAAACCCCTCGCCGGCGCCGCAGCACCTGTAGCCTCAGCAGCCGCCGACCCACTGCTCGTCCCCGTAACACTCTGCGTACTAGCACTCGTATCAAAACTTGCACTCCTCGACGCGACAACACTCTGAATCCCACTAATCACCGTAACATCCGACGTCGCTGAATTTAAAGGCACCGGTGATGCTGTATCGACTGCTAGACTCGGCGCTGTGGCATCTGATGTTGGGAACGAGCTTGTCGGGGTGACGACAGCGCTGTTGTCAACACTAAAGGCGTCGCCCCATGTTGGTGTTGAGGAAGCGGGGGGGATGAGATTGTCTGTTGATGATGTTGGTGCTGCAGGGTCCACGGCAAATGGCTCACCCCATGATGACGTTTGTGCGGAGGAAATGCCAAGGAGGGAGAGCAGAGTTGTTTTTCGGAGGGAGGATTTTCGCATTTTGGATCGTGCTGTTAGGTATGTTTGTTTCGTGGCGTTTGAGTCTCTTGTTCTTGGCCCTTGTGATGGCAGTTATTTCAACATGATAATGGAGACTTCCGTCAATACTTTGAAGATGTCAAACAGTCAACGGCGAAATTTCAAGCTTTTGGCATGGCTTCTTTTCACTTGGATGTCGAGGACCCTGCGCCCGTTCCAATACTCCGGATCATCACTATCAACCCGTGCAATTACCTTATTGAGAACGTAGTGCTCACAAGTCTGACGTAGAGGTCCAACGCAAACAGCGATGCGTATCGGATTGACGTGGTGAAACAACTTTCCTACTGGCCTGTGATTGGCTAAGATTCACCGTGGACGATACATGATTGGCTGAAGAGACTTAGTGTTGTTTCGTTTTCGGGTCTCCGCAATGCTGCCGCACGCGAAGAGACTGCCGCACCCCGAGGGTTTGTAAAGCCGAAAAGACGCGTAACATTTTGTGATGTAGTATGCACTCATTTCTATTATAAGAGTGAAATATGCTAAGGTGAGGCTAATGGCTTGCTATGTCGGCCATCAGCAACCGAGACACCAGTTGTCATCGAAGTTTTCCGAGGAGGCATGTGAGTGGACGACTAACAGCTCATCGACTGTCAATTCAATCTTCATTTTTGTAGCTTCGATAGGAAAGATCAGGAACTACCACTTGACCAGATCCTGCACTTGGATAGGCAAGCCAGATTCCATGGACTTATTGGCACCAACGCCGACAAGAACGGCATTACCGCCATCACGAATATACGCAGCCCTCTTGAAGCTGTCTTCACCGTCGCTACCAACGAGCACATCCTTCAACAGAAGAGGGTCGCCTCCGCCATGGCCCCCTTCCCCCTTGATGACATCCACCACATATGGCTTACCCCACAATGGATAGACAACGATATTTGTCTTCTCCACGCCGCCCTGAATGTAGTTGGCTTCAAGCTCCCCAAGCCCCTCGTTCGTGATGGTCTCGCCGCCAGCTGAGTATCCGCCTTCGACGACATTTATCTCGATGCGGCCCTTGCTGCCGTTGAAGACGCAGCGATAACCCTCCCATGGTGCATAAGCATATGTGTTGTATGTCATGACGGCTTTGTTCTTGTACTTGATGACCATGGAGAGATTATCTTCAATGGTGATACCATCAGCAAAGCAGTTGCGGTCACGAATGTAGCCATCCTCGTGCTCAGCTTCCAGGTAAAGCTTCTTTAGCTGGGCGTTTTGGTCGATATGAATGGCAAACGGGTCATCTTTGGCAGCCTCGTTGTTGAGATAGCGCTCGCCGAGGTTTTTCTCTCCACGTCGCTCTGCATTCTCTTTACCGTAAAATCGTAGGCTGCCAACGCAGTAGACATTCTCCGGCTCTGTGTTCAACCAGTAATGCACCAGATCGAAATGGTGAATCGACTTGTGCATCTGAATGCCACCACTGGTATCCTTGTTTCGATGCCACCGACGCATAAAGTCAGACCCATGCGCGCAATCCAGGATCCAATCCATATGCACGGTCGAAACCTCGCCGATGACACCAGAGTCGATAAGTTCGCGCATCTTGGTATGATGAGGTGCATATCGATAGTTGAAGAGGACACGAACTTGTTTGCCTGTCCTCTTCTCGGCATCGATCATAGCCTGTAGCTTCTCCTCATCGATAGTCATTGGCTTTTCGGTAATGGCGTCGCAACCCAGCTCCATGGCACGGATACAGTATACATGGTGGAATTTGTCGATGGTGGTGACGATGACGACGTCAGCCTTTTGCTCCTTGACCATCTTGTCAAAGTCCTCTGCCTTGTACGTCGGGACGCGCTCGCCACCCAGTTCGACCATTCGGTCGTTGGCAGCTTTCATACGCGTCTGGTTCGTATCGCATATTCCCACTACTGCAGCAACCGATTTGAAGTCTTGAATGATGCTTTGGTAGTAAAACGCGGATCTGACGCCCATGCCTACGATGACATAGCGCTTGACTTGAGGAGAAGCCATATTTCTGGGGAACTAGGCGCGTAGTTTAATAGCAGAAGGTATAGGCGATTGGAATGATTAACTGATGCCAGTGAGACTGACGGTACAGCTGCTCTTATACTACATCTCACCGTGCGTCTGCATTAACCAACGCAACCTCATACCCATGTACCGGTACCCGTGAAGCATCAAATCAGAGGCCATCGTAGCAAATACTGCTCGTGTCGAATAATCACTTGTCTCGTTGCGGGCGTTCAGGTGGAGTAGCGAAGCTTGGAGAGTGTAGAGTGATCAGGCCTGCCGACCCAGAAAAAGACTAGTGGTCATTGTCCCCGCATTCTACTCCAATGACAAGAGTGGGGAGGCGGAAACATCCAAATCAGGGTCGGGATCAGAAACAGCGAACAAGATATGGCCAACAACATTCATACAAGTGTTGCGCGTAATGATGGTGGGTCATGTTCTGGTGCGGGGTAGGTAGTGGTTTCTCTTTTCGGGACGGGTAGACAACGACACACCTCGTCGACATCTTGCCTAATGTGGGTTGCTCCCGCCAGTTGTATGCATTGAACTACTTACGATCCGAAGAGGTTACTCGACTATGGAGATCGTATGGCAATCGGGCGAAAAGGCACCGAAGAAACGGACAGCTGCAGCATGCCCAGCTTGTCGCGCACGCAAGAAACGGTGCTACCACCTTGAAGACCACGGGACCAAAAGGAAGGAGCGAGTTTACAGAGCAATGAAGTCAGTCCAAAGACCTCATCCAGAGGTCGACACCCGCGAATCTGACCCAAGTCCCGGTCGTGTGAGCGAATACAATCCTGAATCCGTTCTTGCAGCTCTATCAGAGGATGCCGAACCGGGAACAAGCGATTTGGCACAAATACCTCATCCGGTAACATCGCGGCCTACCCCAAAAGCTATAGCACCTAGTTCATCTGTTGCATACGAAGCACGACGCAGATTGGTATGGTATAAACAACACAAGATCCGCGCGGCGCCGCCGAACTTATCAAAGTCGTATCGAAGGTATCTACAGGAAGAAGGGGCCTTTACTGCTCTACCCAAAACAACGACAGATGGTCTCTTGCCTTTGTACAATTCGACATTAGACGACCTCGCTCCCATTACAGATGGCGCCTCCGTGTTCCGCGACCACAGCAACGGGCAAGCGTCTATACACTTGGTGAAGGCAATGTGTCTCGTGGCCTGCAAGACGAAGCAAGCGGCCCCTTTCCTAAGATTGACAGATTCCGGCCCCCTCCTCGAGCCTCTAGAATTTGCATCAAAGCTACTGGCCGGGCTAGATGCTGCTATCAAAGCAGATTTGGAGCCCGACCGCATCGTCAAGATCCAGATCTTAGCACTGATGCATCTGCATAATGATGGGCTAGCTGGCATAGATCGCGCGTCTAGTTGTCTTTCGCAAGCCATCTGCGAAGCTTGGTCCATGTGTATACATTTGAAGACACCTGGGAATCCCAATGACGAAGAGTGTAAATATCTATGGTGGTCACTTCGAAACTTTGATCGCCTAGGTAAACCCATCATGGCAGCAGGGCCTTTCTTCATCGATGATGCGGATATTGGTGTTGATCGTATAGCACCAAGTAAAGACAGTTATCGCTCTCAAGTCATGGCTGTGAGCCTGAGGCTCGGAGATTTGATGACCACCGCAACCAGGGCTTACAAAGCTGGCTCCACGACCGCGGTGGATGGCTGTTGGGAGTTTCCATCGCTCTCGGAACTCACAGGCGGAAGCAACTTTGATCAGTTCCACATGTCACATCGAGGTAAGACCCTCCTCAACTTTGTCCTTCAATTCGCTCAAGGGAGTAGCATACCTAGAGATATGGTATCATGTTGCTGCCATGCTATCCTGTCGCTATAGTGGGCCAAACACCATACAATACAATCGACGTCTTGCCTCGGCGGACCAAGTGCTCGAAATTGTCTCTCGGGAAGGGTGCGAAGGGCTTCCTCCACTCCCACTAGTACCATACGCGATGTCCATGTCCACAACGGCCATCTACCGCGCATTACATGATGGCGAAAGAGAGATATACAAGGCAGGAGAGGATCTTCATCGATGTTGCGACGCACTAGATGGACTTAGTCAACGATGGACTAGCGTGAGAGGCGTGGGCAAACTTGCAAAGCGACTCTGCAGACTCATAAGCGACGGGACATTGAATGGCTTGCGAGACGTACACGGAAGTAACACTTCAACATCCGACAGTACAAGGGTCTCAACCCTACCTATGTTCGCTAATAATAGTGTGATTACGAATAACCCGGGGTTCTCGTATAGCGATGAGACATTGCAAAGGCAGCTCAATGAGATATGGCCAAGCTTCGATGCATCCTACCCTCAGATGGACTGGGCTTTCCAGGATTACGGCTTCGACATGGAATTCTCCGGTCCGTTCGACGACCTGCCATCTTGATAGTAGAGATAGTAGAGATCGTAGAATGAAGGTGGAAATTACTACAATCTACAGCTTCGGCACCTCGACCTAACTGGGAGGGCAGGAATAAAAATGAGACCCACACACTTTCCACAAACTGCTTGGTTAGGAAGGAGTTGATGGGAGATGAGATAGAAGTCATGCATAGGATGTTAACGTGCATGCGTACCTATGCGAGACTCATAACTTCATTGCTTGTATGTCTTACTCATATCGCCTGACCAACCGGTCTATTACCCAAAAACTCGCCATTCTGCCCACTCCAATTCGCCTGTCCATTCTCTACACTCGGCGATCTATATGCAACATACCCCTGCTGCTGACTCTGCCCTTGTCCCTGTGTATTTGCAGTACTCCCTACATTCCCCAAGTTCAATCCATCTCTCTTCCCAGCGTCAAGTTCACTAGGCGGTGGCATCTCTCTGCCGTCGATTTCCCAGACATTGGCGTTTGTCGGCATCTCGTTACTTTCCGGTATTTTTGAGTCAATATACTGATGGTGTTGGGGTGGCTTTTCCTCGGAGTATCTGGGTGCGGGGGTCGAGCTGTGTAGAGTGTGTCCTGCGGCTGTGGCCCCGACTCCAGCTCCCAATGCTGCTGCGCCTCCGAAAGTTGATGTTGATGCCCATGGTGGTTGACCTCCGGGTGTTATGGGCGATACTGGAGACATCATTGTTGTCGGTTGTGTTGAGGACAAGTCGGTCTGCGTAGGGAGGGTGGTTGTGGTAGGGTACGCGTTTTGTTGTGGAACATGGGCATATGCGCCGTTTGGTGGTGGAGAGTGTTCAGACGACGAAGATGCTGCTGCACTGGCCTCCTTGTCGTTCATGGCTGCGGTTCTAGACTTTTTCTTCCTGTGGCGGAGGAGAAGGAGGATGAAGATGCCAATCAAGGCCAGAGCTGCAACGCCTCCTACTACCACGCCGGCGATTAGGCCCGTTGATGGGCCGGAATTTGAGTCGGAGGACGATGCCGCTGCAGCGGAAGAACTCGATGATGTTGGTACTTGCGATGCAGTACTTGAGGCGTCGTTTCTTGTTGAAGATGCTCCTGTTAATGTTGGTCCAGTACTCGCTGTACTCCTCGCTGTACTGCTTGCATCCCCTGTTGCACTCGTAGCGGTAATTTCAGCCGCAATGCTCGTCGGATTCGCAGGTGTGGGTAAAGCATTTACCACACTACCCGCTACACTCTCAATGATAGCCGTAGGCACCGCAACACCGTTGCTTGAGAGTACTGAGGAAACATCGCCAACGATACTGGATAGAAGATCACCAATTTGTCTATGTTGACGCTGGTGGTTCCGCTGTACTTTTTCTGCGCCAATGCTACCGGCTGCACGGCAATAATCGCTCATGTAACTCTCGGCGCTCCAACGATCTGGCTGCGATGCTGAATTGGACGCATAGTTGTCAAAGCATGAGACGCGCCATAGGTACTGTTCGCACAGGCACGTATAGTCTGGAGTCGGAGTGGTATTGCAGGGAAAGTAGCCCTTGACCGCCGATATGCAGGATGTTATCGCACTAAATTTGTCGATATCAGCAAGTAGTCCAACCCAACAATCAATTCGCAATCGACAAGGTGTAATTACATCTGCTCATGGTTCCCACCCTGACCAGTCGAAATAATGGGCCATCGCAACGCCGGTACAAGTTTGAGTAAGGCACCAAGCATCATCACCTCATCAAGAAGCGTTGTTGACGAAAGAACGGACCCGGTTGGAGGGACAGCACCGTCAACGCTTTAACATACTAGCCAGGCCCTAATTCTATCAGGCTTGTGAGGTGGCGGTAAAAGGACCTGCTATTCGCTAATCCTGCAACGGCAGAAGCGGGGACGACCGATCCATCTATGTAACGTTTTGTTCCGAGCACCCGTCTCGCGATAGGAAACCTGTTGAATGCGATGATGTAGGTGTGGAGGTGCGGCGTGCAAGTGGCGGTGCAAACCAGGGGTTCCTTGAAGTCTAACTGGTGGGGACCAAAAGGTGTTCCCTGATCCAGACTTTAGCCTTGTGCGCTAACGGGCCGCCCTGATGACATCGCAACGTGGAGATGATGAGTTTGGTCATGATCACCGTTTGTGGGACGAGAACGCGACGTGCTAGAATAATTGGCGTGCGCAATTGTGTAACGAGAGTTGCTGCACCGCCACGCCTGGAGTGTTCTGGGACGGGCACTCTGTATGGCATTCCGAACTGTGATACGTGGGGTATGGTAGAAAGTAAACTGCCGACTCCAGAACAATGCTCCGCTGAAAAGAAATGGGTATTGAAGCACTGCCACAACCGTTCTCTAGGCCTTCAGAGCGAACTTGGAGAGGCGTTCGATAGGACCTCACTTCCCGTTGACACCATCTCCGTGGCCCTCCAACCGGTTTACCAGCCTCTTGACGCCACTCCACTCCTCACTACGTGTCTGTACACCTCCAAGGTCATCACCCACTTCGAATACGGTGACGACGCCATCCATGCCACCCACGGCAACCCTGCGTCCCTCGTTCCTCTCCCATGCCAACTTGTTGAGACTACGGTTCATGTAGCCCAGACCGGTCGGCATGTTCGTAAACGCGCCACGCTTGCCGTCACTAGGCTTCACCGATTGAACAGGCACCTCGACGTCGACGTTGATATCCCAAACTTCGAGACTTCCTGCTCCATCCACAAGCGCGAAGACCGAAGGCTTGACGGGCGACCATCGGACATCGTAGACAAGATCTTCGCGTGCAATATCAAGGACAGGTGTGACTTGTTGCGTGGCACCAGGAAGTGTGGGATTGGTAGCGCCTGTGGCAGCTGGTGGACGGACCTTCCAAAGTTTGACGCTCCAGTCAACACTTGATGAGAGGACAAGGTCACCTAGATCAATCTGACCCTTGGCAGGATGGAAGTCGAGGCTCATAACAGGTGCGGCATGGCCGGTGTATTTGACGCGACCATCTACACCTGCCTTCGCGCCGGCTCTGTCATAGCGATGGCAAGGGTAAATAGTGCCCTCTTCTGTGCCGGCGAGGAAATAGGTTGGATCTGACTGAGGGAAGGCAATGCTAGTCACCGCCATATCGTCAGTCTTCGCTGGTGGCGGTGATGTCAGCTCGAGGAACTCCTGGGGTTGTGACAGCATATCGACGGTCCATCCGCACACAACTCCGTCCGTGGAACATGAGATGATGTTGTTTGCGTTCTGGGTTCCAACAATGTCCAGCGAGTAGACCGGATGTGTATGACCGGAGCCAGTGAGTGGCGTCTTCTGCACTGGCGCAGACTTCGCGCGGGTGTCCCAAAGCAACACTTGTCCTGAGTATGCGCCTCCGATGATGAGGTTGGGATGGAACGGGGAGAATTTCGCGGTGAGGATATCAGACTGAGCGTGGAAAATGTACTCAGGTCGATCGTGCATGTGCATATTCCAAACTTGTACAAGACCGTCTGGGTCGTGCGGAGCGGACGGATTCTTTGTGTATGACGCAAGGACGAGTTCTGGGAACTGCAAAGTTTGTCAGTATTATAATCGCGAGACGTCGCCTCAGTTCGTACCTTTGTAGAGAACCCTAGATCCGAGATCATTCTCTTCTTGCTCCATCGCTCATCCCAGAATTGTGCAATTTCCTTGATCCGCCGACCCTTCTTGCCTCCGCTGGAGCCATAACCCTCGTCATCGTCGTCGACGTCTACACCACCAATTGCGTAGTCTGCCAAGATATCATAGTCAAGTTGTTGGTCGAGCGCTCGTTCCAACACTTTGGTACTGCGCTCGACGAAGCCAATGAAGTCTTCCGAGTTCTCCACAGCCGTCAATTCTTCGTTTGTGAGTGTCTTGAAGGGAAAGTTCTCGTCTGAGCCTGGTTGCGGTGCACCCTCCTCAGGTGCTTGTTGGACAGCTTTGAGCTCCTCCTCGATTTCCTTGCGCAACTGCGCTCTAATCTCTTCGTCCCTCTCCTTCTGCCTCCGGCTCAGCCTCTTGCTCTTTGGTGACCGCGTTGGGCTCTCGTTGCGCTCTGTGTCACTTCCCCCAACTCCTCGATCTTTCGACGGGCTCCACTCTATGCTTGCTTGTACACCCTTGCTGTATGTGATGATTTCCTTCTCCTTCTTGACCTCGTTTGTGACGACGCCATCAGTCTCGTAGACTGTTGCCAGCGGGCCCAGGGAGAGAGTCTGCATTTCTCGGTCCACCATGCCGGTAGGCGCTTGGAAGCCGGAGGATCCTTCATTGTCGCTGCTCAGTTGTCCTGCGCTGACTACTGAGGTCGGTCGGGTTGCTCGTCCAGCGCCTGCTGGAGAGCCAGGCTGTGTAGAGCCAGGCCTACTTTCCCCAAGAATGCTGTTGATGAGGTTGGTGACATCGGTCCTGCGGTCGAGGTCTTCGCTGCGTCTTGGTGTTGGTGAAAGGACCTGATATGTCAGTCAGTCACTGGTGAGACGCACTTGAGCAGGCGGCTTACTTCTCCTAGTGGGCTGCCAGTCATGGATTGCCTGCTAGCGGATTCTGCCTTTCTCAGTTCCCTCTGGCGCTTCAATTCGGCCAATTTGGCCTTCTTTGCGAGAATCTCATCGCGCCGTTGCTGCATTGTGGACTCCATGGCGGAGACGTGGAGACGTGGAGTGTGGGATGTTTGGTCGAGTATGTGTCGAACTTGGTCGTGCAAGACGTAGGCGGGTTTATAGATGTGGAAGTTGTATCCTCTCCACCTCAACTATCCCCAGACTATACCAAGTGCAAAGTAACTAGAGGCAGGCGCGTCGGTTGTTGCTCAACGTCGCGCCAAGCTGTGGTTCAGGGACGAGGGCACTAGCTCGCAGCCAGCGATCCCGACCAAATCTTGCGCCAGGTCCAACCTCAACTTTCACAGCTCAACGCCCAACAACCCGCATCCGCCCCGACGCCCTCGTCACGACTCTCCGGATCCCATCCAGCGGTGTAATTTCCATCGCTCATCCGGAATATCTGCCATTGGACATATACGAGCCCGATAACGACTATCGCAAGTCCTCGCACGATCCTCACCATGTCCACTTCCGTCGGTGTCAACGTACGCTATGCCCCTCGAAGCGGTTGCCAAGGTCTCTAACACGGCCTTGTGGGACTTTTGCTAGCTCTAGAGATGGAACAACAAGGCTAATGGTGGTATTTACAGGTCCTCCGATGGTCCGCACTCGGATTCGGCGTCTTCTACGGTGCCTACCACCAGCTCTCATTATCCGCTGCCGATAGGGCAAAGGCCGCACAAAAGGACTGGGAACACAAGGAGGCGTTGATCAGGCAAGCAAAGCAGCAATGGGCACGAGACCACCCCTCAGAACAGCCAAAGTCATCAGGAGGTACGTCAGACCGACGACACATGTCAAAATTCGCAACATGGACATGTGGTTATACCAGTCCAACATATACTGACAGTCCAACAGCCAAGGCAGACCCGAAAGACCCCAACGCCGACCTCAACACCCTCCTCGGCATAACCGACAAATAAGCGCATCGAGAGTGGTCCCGTTTCCTACGTTAGCATGGGCATAATGCGGCCGTTTCCCATCAAGCCGAGAGGCGGCTCGGTGGGGGAGAGCAGTCAACAGTGGTACGACATCTACGAGATACCAATCTCTTGTACTATGTACCTTTTGTACAACATAGACGTCGAGTTGGTCACGTTTTCAATATACATGCTTTAGTTCGATCTCTTCATTTGCCGTCAGTTCGACACGTCAATGTACAAGTCAGCGTGCTCGACTCCAAGCAACTAATTGAATAGTCTCTCTGCCCCACTCATGCAAGACTACCCTAGTACTCAACAAAGCACTGCGAATGCCATACCCGTCATTTTCAGATTTTGACATTTGAGAATCATCCCGGTTTTGAGTAAGGAACGGTGCTTATCTTGGAAGACGATAGTTGTTGCCAATGGTATATTCTATACATGTATCATCTCCACCCCCCCGACCCGCCATGGGCAGGTTCTATGCTACACAGACCATCAAAACGCGCAGAAAGGATGAAAAGCGGAGCCTCAGAAAACGCCCTGCAACCCTTGGAAAACAAGAAGGGCAACAGAAGAGTAGAAATGAAAAGCGTTGAGAAGCGGCCAAGGACAATATTAACATGAGGGCGGCCGCCTCCATACGCTTTGTCAACCTTCGCCCCAGCCCGAACGTCTAACATGACCCTGTAATACCAATCGGATGCGGGGCGAAGGCTGTATAATCGCACATTTTCAAAACCTACAAGGAACCCGTGATGATTCGTTTCATTATCCAAACACCTATCTCTTACAAAACCTCGCCAACAATCTTGGCTGCTTCCTTGTATGTCTTGAGCAGCTTCTCGCACTTCTCACGCTCGGCCTTGATGGTGTCGTCCTCGTACAGGAGCTCTTGGAACAGGTCCTCCTTGTACAACGTTGAGACGAGCCTGTTTTGTACAACATCTTTCGAGTGATTGACGAGGAGATGCATAATGGCCTTGGGGACCTGATCAGCGACTGTTTCCCGGACAATGTTGAAGTATGACGAGATGAGGCGGCGGATGAGCTCGGTTTCGAGGGCTTCGCGTTCGGTGAGTGCAGGTGCTTGCTCGGGGTTTGATGGCTGTCAGATGTTAGCGTATGGTCGTAGTGACATTTGGAAGAAAAACTTACGAAGCCGCCTTCAAAGTTATCTGTTCCCACACTTGGACTTCGGGGAGGGCCGCTCATGGCAGCGCTCAATGGGGCATCGTAGTCATCGGAGTCTGGTGGCATCATTGCCAACACGTGGGCAGGCTGCTTGTTGTCTCCTCTCCGGATGCTCTGCGCAAAGCTTGGCTCACTATTTTGGCTGACGTGTCGGCTACCTGGCCGGTTGTCGAGCGCTGCTTGTGCTGCCTGTTGCGGGTTGGCGTATGCGTTGTTGCTGTCTTTGCTGAAGAAGTAGTTCAGGAAACTGTCGCGTGCAGTACCAGGAGGTGACCGGTTGCGGTTGTTGAGCGCTGCTGTGGTGCTCTGAGAGCCGTTCATCATCCGCCCGACGGCAGGTGACATGCTGCGGCTGGTTTGTGACTGGTGTTTCCGGAGAGGAAGAGCTTTCAGGGTCGCTCCCTCGCCTCCCTCGCCCTCCTCAGAACCTTCTCCATTCTGACCGTTCTGAAGTTCTTTTATCCTCCTCTGTTCTCGCCTCTTCTTCTCGGCCTCCATTGCAATCTTCTTCTCCCGCTGCTCCTTGTCGTTGATTACAGATGACATGGCGGCAGCTGCTCCAAGGAAGTTGGGGTGGTTTGTGTTGATGTATGCCCTTTGGATGTCGATGAGAGAAGCGACGTAACCAGAGCAAGGGCCAAGTTGTTCTCGCAGAAGGTCCGAGACGACTTCAATGAGCTTTCCCTGAAGCCTAGGGTATCTCGTCAATTCGGTAGAGCCACAAGTGTGGCAGATCTTGATAAGTTCCTCGTATACGAGCTCCACACAACGTTGACTGGGTATCTCCAAAAGCTTGATCTGAGGCTTTACAAGGAGGTCGAAAGCCAGTTCAGGCACGAACAGACTGGGCCTTGGACCAGTCGAGTTGCGAATGGCCGTCCGAATGTCCAATACGGAAAGGTTTTGGGTGGGGTCCACTTGCTCAAGCGAGTTACCAAAGACTGAGTTGAAGATGTAGTAGATACGAGCACCACCACACAGCTCCTTGGTGGAGATTTCAGTAGAAGTACCATCGATGGACGAGATGAAAGACGAGGCAAAGCGGGTCATGAGCTGCAGGATAAGCGAGCCTCGGTGCTCCTTTCCAGTGAAAGCTACATCGCCGTAGCTAGCAAGCTCTTGTTGTGTCTGACCCATAAGCGTGTTGAGGCGTGCCTTGATGTCTGGTAACCTATCGCGAATGTGGGCCATGAGGGTCTGGTTGAGGCTTTTGGCGAGCAGCTGAGTACCGCATCGGTTTGCCATATTCCGGTACGCAGGGTGGTGTCGGAAGAAGTCTCGCTCGGCTTGCAGGGCATCGGAAAGCGACTTGTTGCCCTGGATGTCTTGTTGTGACCGGTTGACAATACCAATGAAACCGAGCTTCAGAGGGTATACACGACCAGAGAGAATGTCCATGGCGTTGGTACCGTGATCCATAAGATCCAGCTTTGTAAGGACACCGATGGTCCTCTTGCCCATGGGGTCGACATGGCGGGCCAACTTTAGAGCCTCGGAGTTTACGAGATCGACGTTGGCGGGGGAGACAGCGAGGATGACACTGTTCGGCTTCGCAATGTACTCGGTGATGAGGTTTCGTGTCTGCTTCTCAATATCGGAAGGTTGGTCGCCAATGGGCACCTAAGGGTGTTAGCTCCATGTTGGTGGCAGAAAAAGTTGCCATCACCAACCTTTGTTAAGCCGGGCAAATCAACGAGCGTCAAGCTGAGGACGTGCGGCGAGTAGATCTTCAGGTTGATCGGTTGCCTGTTGATGCCCTTGTTGTTTCCTGCTATCCTCGAGGTCTCGTTCTCGATCTCGCGCTTGACGTCGGCGAAGTCGTAGAACCTCTGGCCGGGAATGTGGAGAAACTCTCCCCATTCTTGCTGGCCAGCTACGCTTGCTGGTGTGTGGGGTACGTGAACTTCATCGTCGTCGTCTTCGTCGCGTTCGCTCGGGAGGTTGATGAGTTGGAGGATGAGCGGCCGGCGTGTGACGATACCGCTGCCACGAGGAAGGAAGTCCTTGCCGACGATATTCTCGAGTACTGATGATTTTCCGGACGATTGTGATCCCACAACGACCTGATCGAGTTAGTGGGATTCTGATTAAATTCGACAGAGCTTTGTAAAATCTGCTCTGCGTTCACCGCATTCTCTTCTCTGGCTGGGGCGCACGTACAATCTGGGGTAAATCTAGGGAATCATTTCCAATCGTGTTAAAGACCAAATCTTGCAGCCTGTTGACAATGTTGAGGAGCTCCTCGCCCAGCGACGCCATCGCGCTGGTGTTTATGTGTGGTTTCTTCGCTCCTTACTTAAAGGGTCCGAGTTGGTGTTGAACAGCCAAACAAGACAGCGGAATGCTGTACGGGCCAAATGTCGTCCTACGGCGTGGTAAAAGTGTTGCACTGTGCAGATGCAGGATCGGCGAAGTGAGTGTGGCTGATGGCGGCTTCGTCGGGGTCCAGAGGCTCGTGATGAGAGTGCCTTTGCTGCAGCTCCGTCGTCACTTCGCTTGAAAGTTCCAAGGTTTGATCATGGCGCACGTGACGGCCAGCATGGCAATGCACCCCACATTCAACATTCACATGTCTCCTTAATCTTAGTCCATATTGTTCATTCCTTTCGCATAAAGGGGAAGACACCCTCAACTACTTCGCCAAGCACACGCGTTTTGTCAAAGCAAACACGAGGCTGCTGAAACTGACAATCTTGGTCGCGAGCCCTGCGAACGCCACCACACGTCGATGCATGCGGCTCGGCTCCAAGGCTGGACACGGTACACAGGAGCTTGCAGCAAACCGTATGTATAGTGTGCACACGATCAAATGAGTAACAAGACGAGCTTTTCCACCACATGGGCAGCGTCAGCAGTGCCTGGTGATGCGCAACCCGTGGCCAGCATTAGACATACAGAACACGAGACTGGCTGGCTGGCGTCGTAGTACAGTTGGCACAAGAATCTCCTAGAATTCTTCGAGGATATGTGGACTCTACCCTCCTAGCATGGCCACGTATTATCGCATTACCTCTGGTAGTCCAGAAAGTACCATGGACACGCTGGCGTACACCGTGTACACTGGATCGCGCTCGGGTATTGTCGGACCCTCGGGGATTCCCTTGTAGTAAGGCGACGGCTATCTATCAAGTACATCAGCCTTATCGCTCTGTAAGACGCGGCCAAACGCGACAACACCAAATTATCAAAGAAGATCCCCAGCTCGTATCTCCGCATCCTGGGGAATCCAATGTGATCGTCAGGTCGGTTCGACGCACTTTACCGCTAATTGGAAAGGCTGAAGCAGCTTCCAAGTCCCTACGGAACCACATCTCCGCATAAGCTGATAGGTAGGTTTACACTGCCCTGAGTGAATCATTGCCTTACGACTAAGCTTCCTTCCGAAGGAAGCCTATCACAATGATAAGGCCTGTTATCAAACTCACCGCAAACAAATGAAGCAACAGCGTTCTCGCACCGACTACAAAGGTAAGGTGCATTCTTTGTCATTTGCTCTAATCTATTCAATCATCCTCACCACACCTCCACACTGTTCTTCTGCTCTGAATCTATTCTGGGTATTCTGCCGCTCTCAACTCTCAACTCTCACCTATCTCGACCTCGCCCTCTCCGACGGCTCCATGGCCTCGGAGTCCCTCATTCTCACTACCACAGAAGAACAGCACAAAGACGTCACAGTGGGGACCATCACATGCACTGCACCTATCCCATTTGGAGGAGACGAACAATGGCTTTACCTACCCGCAACCAAGAAGTTCGATCTATCTCGCGGGTCGCAGCAGAGAATGGTCTTCGAGTGCGATGAAGAAGATCGCAACCACACCGGCTTCATGATCGACCCTGGTACCTCGGTCTTGATTGTTGTCGACATGCAAAACTACTTTGTTCACCCAGTTTATCGAGATCACGCAGCAGGCATTGCCGCCATTGCACCGACACTGAAAGTTATTGAGAGATGTCGTAAGGAAGGGATTCAGATCGCCTGGCTCAATTGGGGAATCAGTGACCATGACTTGAAGAAGATGGCACCTGCTATCCAGCGAGGCTTCAGCAAGAGTCTAGGATGGCACGTCGGGCTCGGCGCCCAGCTACCCGATGATCAGGGAAGGTGCTTGTTCAAGCGGACCTGGAACGCCGAACTCTACGACCCTTTCAAAGCAGTCGCTCAGCCTGGCGATTTGTTCTTTGACAAGACGCGCATGAGCGGACTCTGGTCTGAGAAGGAGCCTCTACACGAGTACCTCCGTGCATCCGGCAAGCAAACCCTACTTTTCGCTGGCGTCAACACCGACCAGTGCGTATTCGGCACCGTGTCTGATGCCTACTCCTACGGATGGGACTGTGTCCTGATCCGCGACTGCACAGGCACGATGACGGGCCGAGGGGCTCAGGAGCTTGCCGAGTACCAAATCTCACAGAACATGGGGTTCGTCACCACCAGCAGCGCTTTCTGTGAGGCGCAGATTTGTGACCATTTTGAGGGTTGCTGATTCAATGGCACCCGTCTTCTACGTTGGCGGTTTCTTGTTCTTGAGCGTGTTATCCGAATACCCATAGAGCTACAGTCTAGCAGAAATATATTTACATGACATCTGTATGAGTCGTGTTGTTGCAAGGTTGTTGTTGCCCAATTACGTCGTAGCTGCCCAGACCGTTAGTGGATCTGCACAAGTTGAGGTACGGATGACGCACGACACTGGGGTGGAGATCTTTCACCTGAGGAACTACCTCACGCGATAACGTTCTTCTCAATAAACTGCACTTTCCACCCAAATACGTCTGCAGCGTACTTTGAAGCGACAGTCCAGACAGTAGCATAATTCTTGAATCAATATCCAACAGTTCGCCAATACGATGTTTTCTCGGGTTTCGATAGGCCTGACTTGCTTGATGCAGCTATGCGGAACAGTCGCGTTACCAACTGAGCAAAGACCATTATTACTCAACGGTCCCAAGAACGTCCAGGCTGTTCGAACCAAGTAAGGAAATTCATTCACTCTATATGTACTCCACTAATTTGCTACAGACTCCAACACGCTGAGATAATTCCTACGGTCATTGACGATTTCCTACCTAGCCTTACACTCTCCGTTCTCTGGTCAGATGCCAAGGCCAAACTCGGCAACACAATCGATCCAGAAGATCTTCAAGAACAACCCAGCGTCGTCCTTCACGATGACACGAGCCCCAATGGAATACACAGCATGTCTGACATGAGCTACGTCGTCACACTTACAGATCCGGACGCGCCGTCCCGCGACAACCCAAAGTGGAGTGAGATGTGCCACTGGATTGCTTCCAACGTCACTATTGCGCCAAACACATTCTCGATCCTACCCCTACCAGAATTCGGCCTCACTGAACAAACCGAGTCGACTGATGGCGGTCCGGAAGACGTAATCGAGTACAAGCCTCCTGGTCCACCGCCAAAGACGGGCAAGCATCGCTATGTGTTCCTTGTCTTTGTGCCCAAGAATGGAACGACTGAACAGCTGCATCTGAGTAAGCCGGAGGACCGTCAGCATTGGGGTACTGGAAAGGAGGGTGGTGGCGTGCGAGAGTGGGCTGAGCACAATGCTCTGGTGCCTGTTGCTGCCAACTTCATCTACTCGCAGAACGATAAGCAGTAGACGCGTATCGTTGTGCTGACTGGATGCATGGAATGCCGAGGGCACATGCATCTCTATTAGCTATTTCTCTTATAATCTTTCTGCAAGCGGCGAAGGAGTTTTGTTGGTAGCGTACATGTAATGTTGATACCAGGATTCTCGTAATGAATGCACATACCCAAGCCTTCTCCACATCGATTGCATGCTATGCGTTATCGCAAAGACAAAATACTTGCGCCATCTTGATGGGCAGAGCGAATCTGTATTGACATTGCCGGCAAGGTGCGTCGCTAAGTAGCCCTACGGATCGTGAAGCTTGTGGGGCGACAGCTCCTGCTCCGGGCCGAACAGGTTGCACGCACCCCGCGTCTTCAACCTCACCCACAAACGACCCGCGATCACAGCCGGTAATGTGATTCTGTGCCACGCACGCATGCATCATCTTACCACGCCATTCAGGATTCCGGTCAAGACATTCAATTCGCCAACTGCATCGCCAATTAACCGGACGAGGGATGCGACAACTCCAGAGGACCCATATCAACCGGCCACGCAGCCAATACTGGTAGGGCCAACATAGGCCTACGCGCTCGAGACGACGATGGGTCAAGTCTACCTCCACATACCCCGAATCACGTATTGATTAGCCTCCCTGGCCCTGGGACAATGAATGCCATAGCTCTATGGACAACTTTCGATGTGAATCCCCGTCTTTCGCATGTCCGTAGCGATCACCTTACCTGCAACAGACTCTCCTCTCCATGAAAATCAACGAGGAACTATGGATTCTCACATCTCGACGAGCGGCATTCTGTGAAGCGGCCGAGGCGGTGAACATAACGGTCGAGCTCTAATCGAGCTGGTTTCGAGGCTCAACACCAACGAATTGTGAGGGAGTTGCTGGGTTGGTCTCCATTCGCATCGTGACTGAACGCATGCATTGAATTGCCACATGATACGTATCTATTATGCGAACGTCATGCACGACGCACTGGACGAGGGTAATGATGTTCGCCAGCCGACTACGCACGGCAATCACGAGCTATAGATTAAACACCCTCTTATTTCTATCAGCGATAAACAGCCCTCCAATGGCCCGTAACGAGTACGACTTGGACGAATGAGGATAACACAGGATGCACACTATCCTCGTACCGATCAGCTCTTGAAATTCCGAGTCGGCTGTGCATGCGCGCTTATCAGATCATCTAGGCGCGTTCGCTCAGTGGTCACAATTTCAGCGCGGCACAAGCCAGGATGTTGATGTGTTGTTGCGATACGCTAATGTTACTTACGCACAAGGCTGGGTGTGCCGAACGAGTGGAGTAGGTCGACATGCTCTCTCACCGGTGAATGACACTCGAATGCTGCCATGGCTATGCTCTGCAAGCCACCAGTGAGTTAAGTGAACATCAACATACTCGTTGAAGGCTGAGAGCGTAGTCACATCATGATTGGACTATTTCCAGGGTCGACGTTTGTTTCGACTTTCCGATGTCTGCCTTTGCGGCTGCGCAGTGCTACCTACTTAAATGCCGCGGATGGCCCTGTGTCATGAGAACAAGCCAGTCATCGACTACGAGAACTGACCTCTACTTCAAATCTCCACATATTCTACACTACTTCGTGTACATTTCTGCAACGCATTCCGCACTGCCCAGGGCTGTGTCGTACCACGTCATCGTTGTCCAATCAACAAATAGTCGCCAAGTCTAGCCATGCATGGCCAACAGCAGTCTTTTTCTTCGTCGACTCACCGGCCACAATCGGATTTCTACGATTCCCATACGACGTCTTCTGACTCGGAAGATGATATGGGTTCAAATCAAGAACGTGGGCTCTACGATGCCATTTCCGAAACACTAGCATACAGTGTATTCTCGCAGAAGTATTTCCTTCCCCACGACGACTTCGAAACGCTGGTCACCGAAACAGCCATTAAGGAGGAACTCGATAAGGCCATGAAAGGAGAATATAGCCCATCACTTGTCGAGTATATTGCTACACATGCACGAAAAACGTTTGCTACGTTGGTCGTCCAGGACAAAGTTCTTAAGGCTGCCAACCTTGAAAAATTCAGATTTGACGACAAGTACCTTCCTATCGCTGTGGAGGGATCATGTCTCACTTCTCTCAACGGCTTTTCAAGAGATTCATCCGCCTGGAAGTGGTTTTACCGGTGGAAAAAACAGGAGAAAGACGGTTTTTGTGAGAAGCAATGGATATTTCTCTCCCAAATCTTCAGGAGTGATAGCACGATGGAAGATCTACACCAAGACTGCCGGTTGCCGTTTATCACATGTGATTCTAAGAGCGAGGGGGGTAGTTTCAGCTTGCTGCACAAAGCTACCATACACCATGCTCACCAAACCGTCAGTGCAGTCAGTATCTCCATCTTGAAGTTCCAGGATCTTGCTAACTTCAACAGGGCAACCTCGTCATCGCGATCAAAGAACTACGAGATAAGGAAGTTGGGGCCGACCAGAGAGAACTTGTTGCCTTAGACATGGCGCGGCAGTTGAAACATCGACATATCGTAAAGTTTGTCGGCGGCTTCAGACAGGGTTCTACCAGGCAAGGCCCCACAAGTTACCTGCTCTTTCAGTGGGCAGACGGAGGCAACTTGCGGTCGTATTGGAGCGATGAGAACAACTGGTCTCGAGATGGAGATCTTATCAGTTGGACTACCGAGCAAATAGGAGGACTAGTTGCAGCACTTGATGAGTGGCACAACAAGCCATCACCAATTACATCCAACGGCCGACACGGAGACCTGAAGCCAGAGAATATTCTCAGATCTCTAGGACCGCAACGTGGAATGTTTCAGATCGCAGATCTGGGACTGGCAAAGGTACATTCACTACCAACAAATGCCCGAATCAAACCTTCAGCAACTCCAGGTGGGACATTTCGATATAGACCACCTGAGGTCGGCAGATTGGGTGACCACCACCGGATATTCTCTCGGTCCTACGACATGTGGGGTATGGGCTGTATCATTCTAGAGTGGATCATCTGGTTGGTTTATGGCACTGAAGGGCTCAACACATTCGACGACCAGGCATTTCCCGATGAGTTCGATACGTTCTGGTCAAGGGAAAGCCAAAGTCGTTCTATTAATCCAGTGGTGGTATCTTGGATCAAACACATGAACGACACATGTCTGGTAGACGGAGAGCAGTGTTACAGTATTGCTCTACGTAGGCTTCTCCTTTTCGTGAGAGACAGGCTGTTGGTACCAGATTCAGCAGAACAGGACACAGCCGAAGTGTACCAACAAACCATAGACGGTAATGAAGTACCGATATTCGTCACGCCTGCTTCAGAGGTCAAGGTGGTATCATCCACCTCAGGGAGAGCAAAGAGCAGAGAATCATACGAAGCGCTTCAAGAAATCGGTTCTATTCCAAACGGCAATCCACACTACATGTACAACCCAAATGTTCACATGAGCGGACCAAACGGTCGGGTTCCACAAATATCGAGCAAGTCAATGATGCTTTCTCCGACATCCAACTCTCGCCAAGAGGTGAATGGTCCCCTCGGCAATCGATGAGCAAGTTTCTGATGTCAAACCATCAGCAGAAATCGCGTGATCTGATCCGCTTAGACTATCAGCGACAACGGAATGGTGGAATAGCCAACACCAAAAATCCCTACGCAATGCCTGGTACACTGGATGTGTGGATGACACGCTTCGATAAACTTTTCGCAAAAACTGTCTTCGGTAACCTCGATAAGGAGGAAATTGCCATGCTTGCTCCAACGTATCCTATTCTGACCCCTCTATGTCAGGACTGTTCGAGCACGGAAACCGGGGTCTTCTCGAGGAGCTCATTTGTAGTATCCTACGAACAAGCCCAAGCATCTCAAACGACATGTTCTCTATGTGCTGTCTTGTACAAACAAATGGACAGTATGACAGGAGATAACAAAAACAAGATGGTGCTGCAAGAGGGGTCTTCGCTAACCACTGCAAGAGGAGAGCCTCCCATACTTTCGCTGATAGTAGGCCCGTCCCCTGGTAGGCTGTGCATTTCATCCTTGGAGACCAATATTAATCGTGGACGTAGGTCTGAATCATTTCCCGGATACTTACCAGAGAGGTTTCCCCATTCTACCAACCCCTGGAAGTCACATCCAAATCAAGTTATTAAAGAGATGGATCAAGTGGTGTGATCTGTATCACGAATGCAAGCCAACCGAGGTCGCTATGCCTCGTAGACTGGTCGACGTTTATCCAAGAGAGGGTTGCAACAGCCACGGTCGTGGGGATTCGAATATACTTCGTCTAGACTGCAACATCATTAGGAAAGACAAAAAATATGTGGCTTTGACACATCGGTGGGGCGACCCAGCATTGCATGGGAATCTCCATTTTTTGAGTAACGAGAAGCTCGAACGTTGGCAGAATCACCTTGATCTAAGAATTTTACCACAAACCTTTCGAGACGCAGTAAAAATCACTAGAAGCCTCGGTATTCGTTATTTGTGGGTGGACGCGCTATGCATAATTCAAGATGACGACGCGGATTTGCAGGCTCAGATTGGGAAGATGGAAGACGTCTTTAGGTGCGCGTACGTTACGCTGTCGGCGACATGTGCGACTGGGAGCGACGATGGCTTTCTGCGAACGGAACGCAAACCAAGACGCCACTATCCGCTTTCTTATGCCAATCAGTCTGGTAGCGTAGATATGATATATCTGTGCGATCCGATCGATGACTTCGAACGCCATGTAGAGCAAGCTGCATTGAGTAAAAGAGGATGGGTATTCCAAGAACGAGCGTTGTCTCGGCGTATTATTCACTTCACAGAAGTTCAAGTCTACTGGGAGTGCGGAACGGGGATCCGATGTGAAACTTTAACAACGTTGTACAAGTAAGCGTCATGAAGCCCTCTCATACTATGGCAGTTAAGCTCACTATTGCACCAGCCACAAAACGTCTTTCCTCTCCGATCCCCAATTTCCCGATGCTATGTTGAAGCGATACAAAGGCATGCGCATCGCCTTCTTCGAAGAGATATATGAAAAGTATTCTCAACTCGACTTTACCCATTATACAGATAGGTCGTTAGGCATGGCCGGAATTGAATCACGGTTTGCAAGATTGTTCGGAAAGGCACAGTATGGCATCCTGGATGATCCGACTGAGTGCAGCTATCTACGTCGCACTCTCCTTTGGCGACGTGCAGACCTGACCAAAGTGATGACCAAGATCGACTATCCACCCAACAGACGAGTTCTCTCATGGTCATGGATGGCGTTAATGGGCCCCATATGCTTCATGGATATACCTTTCGGTGTGGTTAACTGGACTCCTAACCTTGGATCACCCTTCAATGACTGTGAAGATTCCGATGACACTCCTGGAGCTCTTCGTGGCGATGCGAGGGACTTTTTCAAGCAACGTAACGATCGCCTTTTCTTCGATCGACACAATGATATGCCCCCACAGGCCCAACTTAAATGTATGGTCCTAGGTACGCAGGATATATCGAGTGGCTGCCTCTTGACGCATTATGGTCTACTTGTCGCTACCACAGGAGAGGGCAGTGACGTCTACGAACGAGTAGGAGTCGCCACATTCGAGCGAGGCCAGGATTGGATGGTTCAGGTAGACACTAAGCGGATAAGCATCCTGTAGAGTAACTCTTGCTCAATCCTTTCGTATCCCCGATGTTTAGCACCATGTCTGATCGTGGAAGACGGTCTGTCTTCTTTGTTTGGCTATGAAATCTCAGAGTGTGGAAGTTGTGCCGATGCAATGACCCGTGTACAAACTTAAGATGATATAAATTACGAATTATTGGGTATCATAACATACTGTGTTGATGTACGCTCTTGGCTTCATTCTCTCAACTCCCTTATGATAGGTTTCAAGAAACGTAACGGCGGACCGACTGACCATGGCAGGAGCCAGGTGCGGACCGAGAAAAGTGGGATTCAGTAAAAGCTCGGAAAAGGTCCGTCTGCCAACCACTAACCCCAAAACCTCTGCATCAAAGACATTTTTGCGTTTCCTAGTCCTTGAATGAATAGATTGTACAAGTGCAACCGCCATGCTCCTTGACAGATGTTTGCGGAAACACATCATTAGGTACGACAAATACGAAGTCGAACCCAATGATATTAGCAAAACGATACTAGGAGAAGACGAATAGTACGAACGGCGTCACGCACTGTCAGGTTGACGACATGTTTATTTCAAGAGGGACAACGATGGATCTGACTTAGGGCTCTTGCCCATACGAAACTACCTGCCTAAACGTCCGGTCGCAAAATCGGCCACCCTCTTCCTCTCTTCCTCATACTTAGCTGATCCGACCAGCTTGTTCTTCTGAGGGTCCTACAGAAACCCCAACCCATTGGCTTCGTACTTAGCCACCCGAGCTCTGGCGTCTCGATACCGGCGGTCCTTCTCGTCGGCAGAATCCTCATCCTCAGCCCAATCGCTAGCTGAGGTGGTTGTGGCCTTTGAAGGCTTCGATTCCGTGGATGAAATGGGCGGGAATTGCTCTGGCCCCGTCTTCTTGGAGCCAGTTTGTTTGAACGTTTCTGTGATCTTGTACCCAACTTTCTCCGCAGCCTGTTGTTCGGGGGTAGGGATAGGCTTATCGTTAATCAGAGCTTGATCATACCATGCATTGAGCTCCGGTGGTGCTGCCTCTAGAAACTTCTGTGGCTTGAACACGTCCCTGTTAGAATACACGCGCGAGCGACCTGCGTACTTGGAATTCGGATTATCTGGTGGCAGATAGGGGCCTCCACTGGATGCCAAAATCTTGCTCATGAACTCCTCCGAATGCCATCGCTGCTCGATAGGTTCTGGGACCCAATGTCGGAACGGACACAGTTCCCAGTTCTGGAACTCACAGTTCCCATTAATCCACCCCTGGCAGTAGCCGACATCCATAGCTGGTGTGCCGCCGTACACTGCAGGATTCAACCTGGTTGCGACTGCATCTTCGCCTTTAGCGTTCTTGATGGTTTGTCCATCTTGCGAACCACTCTCGTATTTGGCTGTCTGCGACTTCGGCTGGCCGGCATAGTTCTCCCAGCGAGTCCAACCCTCGCGGATGAGCACGTTATCAACAAACCCGCTCGAGGGAGGGTTGACCCTGCTATATGTGCCCTGAGTCGGGGCTGGCTCTTTCTTAGCTGGCAGACCGTATGCTGGTGGGACTCCAGGGCCTTATCTGGCACCTGGCTGCGCTGCCTGTCTAGGAACTTGTGCTGGGTTCAGGCCTGGCAAATGTGGACCTTGGGGAGTGGCTGCTTCAGGCGCCATGGTAGAGCTGCGCTGTAGCATCGTGCCAAAGGTCGGGGGTACTTTCTTGCCTGGCTGTGCTGTCGGCGCGCTCTCGTTCTCTGGTAGGGGCGGGCGCGCCCTGTACGAAGGTGGTGTGAGCGGCTTCTTCTTTCCTGAAGAGGCTGGCTGGCTGTACAAAGGCGTCCTATCCACTGAAGGCGCGGCTCCCGCTATGATCTGATCATAATACTTGCGACTGGCGGCATCGATGCGCTTAATGCCTGCTCGCATGATCTCGCGATAGCGAGCGTGGTCATCCGGATACCTCGCTAATTGAAGCGACTTCTCGGTATCCAACATGGGTGCCACAGGCATGGGATTGCCTGCGAGAACATCAGCCACTAACTGGGTATAGAGGCTAGCCAGTCCGTTGAGCTCCTGGCGAAGCTGGTTTACTGGAGTCTGTTAGCTGATCATCGCTATACGACACTCGTGGGAATAGTTACGGATTGGGTCTTCAGACCCAGAAGGCCGAAAACCTCCGCTACTGCTCTGCATGGTTGTAGAGTTGATGCTGGTGTTGGTGTTGGGGTGAGGCTAGTGTGGAAGCGGTCGGCGATCATCAAGGTGGGATCTGCGCCAAGCGCCATTGTTTGCTGAGGTGAAGGTGACTCCAAACACATCCCCACTCACCTCTAGGGATAGAGTATGTACTGAAACTTGTCGTTTACCACATTTAGGTGCTTGTGGTAGTTTAGGCAGTCTTACGTTACTCGATGAAGTCTTACGTCTGTACTTCCAAGGTTGACCGCGTTAAATGGCTACCTATCACTGCCTTCGTATGTACCAACAGAGCTCTAGCAGCACTACAAAAGACCAAGACAACATATCTTCCAGTGTATTCTAGTACCAAGAGTCTTTTGGTAGCCCCGTAGTAGCTTGCCTCGCTTCACTCGTCGTATGTGAGTTTGCGATGTGTAATAAATAAATGGCACTCATTAGACACTGCCGCCACATGTTCGAACTTGTCGTCCGTTGAATAGATCTGAGCATGAAGTGCTGGCACGTTTCCAGTGTCACTCAAAGGGTGGGGCTGCTGGCGATGCTGGAGATATAGAAACACGAGGAATAGCCGGGCCGAACAGTACGGCGGTGGTCACTGAGATGCCTCATACAGTAACTTTACTCGATGTCGCTAAAGCAGTAGCATTCCGGGGTGGAGAGTTATCCGAGGACACGAAACTTGTAGGTAGCGCTGGATTCGTAAACGTCGTTGGTGCAGGAGTCGGAATGCCATTCTTATGAAATAGTATACCCGGTGGCTGTCCCATCGATGTTGAAGAAGCAGTCACTGACAGTATGACTGGCAGAGAAGAACTTGGGCACAGGATGATATTCATGCACGATGACTGAGAAGATAGATCTCCGCTCATGATCAAGGGATGCGCGTGGGTGCTGAGTGCTAGCGGAACTGTAAAGAGGATATACATGAAATGCGTACGTGCTGGTTATCTTGATAATATTGAATAGTAGTAGTTGTAAGCTTTCCACAGGAACTGGTAAGCCGTTATATAGATCACGTTTGCCCGAGTACTTGAATGATAGCGACGTATGCATGGGCTGTTTGCACAAAGTTAAGAGAGGAAGCCGACAAACAAAGAAGGCTTGGATTCGACCAGACATGTTGCCAACGACTAACAACCAAACCTACATGTGTATCACATATCAATTGTAAACTACTGCTCCGATTAGCTCTTGACTTTGGCTTGTAGCAAAAGTCCAATTGTCTCCACCAAAGTATACCTTAATATGTGCCGCTGCTGCCCGGTGGGACGAGAGGACGTGAATCTTTTAACATGTGCAATCGGCGAACGAGCGGTTTCTCAACTCAATACCGAAGATCAAATTATGAAATTTCGGCATGCTGGATGACTGAAACAGATCACCAACTCCATGTTCCGTTAGGTCCGTCTTCCCAACCCTAACTCGGTACGGAAACCATGACCTTGTCGCTTCTCGCCGAGCAGACAGATGACCATGAAGTTCATCTTGAAGCAGCCGTGTCCCCATAATATATTGCAGGTGGCTTGGACCAGCGTTGCTAACTAATTGGACGACTTTCCGCAAGCTTCGTGCTGTCGCCTTCGACGGTCGGCTTTGGCGATGTAGCCAATGTACAGTAGAGGCTTCAAGGGTATGTTCTCGGCGCCTCACCTCGCGCATTCTGCGAGGAGTTGCTTGCAAAAAAGCCACACGTTATTGACACGGCATTCCAAGCGGGCACTTGCCCTCGAACTGAGGTATGCACGTGTAGCGAGGGGGCTGACACGCTTCCACTGGCTGCCAAACTTGGCGTCAATTCGTTTGAACGCCTCTTTGCAGATGCTGTGCTCTTCGATCGTCGGATCGTCAGATCGTTGGAAACATATCTCTGCAACCATTTCACGAATCTTTTGGCTTGATCGGTCGTCATCGGTTGCCCAGCAGAAGCAGTCAGGGATCGTACGTATATGCACGGGTGTGACTTTGCGCGCTCCTCAAAGCTGTCAAGTGTCTGCCGAAGGTTAGCATCTGAATCATACGCTTGTTTCAGGTTGCCGCTCGTGAGCTCTTTGACGACTCTTTCTGGCATGCTGCAGAGGGACATATGGAACAATTCTGTCCAGTAGTCTCGAGCTTGCTCGACGAAAACGCTGCCGCACTTTGATCCGCTCTCGTGCTCAGCTATGCATGCTGCATTAACCAAAGGGGAGAACCTGACTGTCTCGATGTGGCTGGCCAGATGGGCATAATGCCCGTTGTATTCTGGCTCAGGATCATTCAGGATGCCAATATTCTGGCAATCTGGAATCTCGGACGGAATCTCGTCCATCTGTCCATATTGCATCTGCGTGTCGAACGGAGCGTATTCGACACCCTCGCCGTCTAGCTCGTCTGCGTCGTGGGAATCGTATGCTTCTGCGATATCAGAGACGTAACCCAGATCAATGCGTGCATGCTTGCGAATCGGCGAAGCGGCATTAGCTGCAGATCTTCGCAAAGGTCGAAGGCGGGCGCTAGGCAGATCCTCTTCTGGATCTGCTGAGCTTTGGCTAGCTTGCGAGCGTGATGCACCCCTGCGGATAGGAAGCGCTTCTCGACTGCTCGGCCCTGGCGTCCAAGTGGCGCCGGTATGTACACTTTCCGCACCGTCACTAACAAAATCCTACATTTCGTGGTGTTTCGCCTTGAATGGGGCCGCCATGATGTGGTATAGGCGATGCACCCGGTGGAGTCGTCGATGAGATCTGCCCTTGGAGGCAAGGCTCCCCAGGGGTCTTGGCATCGGCATTTCCCGCCACTTGAAATCGAACTTCACACCATGAAAAGCATACCACGACCTGATCATCACTAAGCTTGTAACATACTGCAACACAATTCCCATGTAGGCTTTTGCAAGATGCATTGATAGGGCACTCGGGTTTTGAAACCACTACTTATCGGTGCATTTTTGGTGTCCTTCAGAGACATGTCGAGCTATCCTATTAAATGGGCAGTATACTGCCGGCAGTGTGCAAATAGGTAAGCTGATGTGCGTTTATAATGCAGCAAAGTCTTTCAATCGTCAGCTTATGATGCCTAATTCCTGTGTATTCAACATCGCGCTCCGATTTAGTGTTAGGCTTCTCGGCGATGCAATCTTCTGTACCTGCCTTTCCGTAGTCTCGTAAAGGTATTATTTCACTGCACTCTTGAATATCTTGTAATCTCAATCTCATTTCTCATGAGTCCCCTTTTATCACATCAACATCATAGTGGGAATGGTCAAGCACAAACTATCGTTTCTCTTGTTTCAACATAAGGGCTTCTGGTACACTCGAGCTGGACATCTTCGTTTGTAGAAGCATAACATTGCAGAGGCAGTGCCGCGAAGTTGCTGCGAGAGTAGTGCACATGGTACGTCATGTCTTCCATCGATTTCAAAAACTTTTGAGACTACTGGCTTCAATCACACAAGGTGTAAGAGGGACAATACGGCAAGTGGCCAATTCGACCTATCTGGAATTGGGTGAACGTGAAAAACGCTGCCGGTGTTGCTGGCGGCGAAACGATCTGCCGTAGCGTCGTTGTTGTTGCTGTTATAGCAGGCAGTCGCACACGCCTGATACTCTTCTCAACAACACACGCCAACACCGCCTGCCGCCGTCAACATAGAGGAACCAAAGCCTCCAAAATATTTATTGGCTCTCGCTGTGCTTGTAGAATGCTGGGCAAAGGCTGGCACCACAGATAAGTGGTGTCTGTGCCCTCGCCGTTTGCAGCCAGCGTCTTATCACCACCGTCGGTACCTTGAGTAAGTTTTGACTGTACGAAATGCATACGAGACATACACTGACTTCATATATTCACCTCTGCAGGTGCCGCAAGAATCACCCATGTGCTCTATGTGACAAGCAGCGTCACAAAGGAAAAATGTGTCATTGAGCGCTCTGGTACTATAGAGCGTACTTCACTGATGACTGGTTCAAGGACCATATGCCCCAATTTTGGGAAGAGAACAAGGTTCTCATCCAGAATACCGCAGCGCAAGCTCCTCCTGCTCCGGTGCAGCAACAACCGGCGCCTCGACCGCAGCCGCCACGAAACGATGACCGCCGTGACGACCGGCGTCAAGATACCGGGAGCCGTGACGACAGCAGCGACCGGTATCAAGATAGCAGACGCCGACACCGCGACCACAGCCGTGATGACAGTCGTGATGGCAGCCGTGACCGGCATCAAGGAGGTAGGCACCGCTCTTACAACGGACGTAACGGTGATAATAGGTTGCATCGCTCTCCATCTCGTTCTCCACCCCGGCAGTCTACATGGAGTGGACGCGGGCGTGGCAATACCCGTGACCGGTCGCGTTCGCCTTTGCCTTCGCCGCGCAGACAAAATCCTGACCCAAATTGGGACGATCCACTACGTGCCCTCAATCGTGTCAGAATGGCCACGAAGCACGCATGGAAGGCGAACAAAGCACAACAAGGGAATGTCACAATGGGAGGCGTCGAGAACGCAGAAGCCGCCCAGAACGCTCTAGCTCCAAGCCCAGTTGAAGATCAAGAATCTATTGAGCGCCTTCGGAGGAGCGTCGCCGAAGGAAGGCAGCAGCACCTGGCCGAAATCAATGCAAAGAATGCATTCATCCAGGGACTGCAGCAGGAAATATTGCGACTGCAAAACTCGGCAGCCCAGCCGAAGCCTCCAGTACCACCCCAGGAGCAACATAATAGTAGCTCCAGATTCAATGCGGGAGCACCAATGTTTACTCCCCAAGCCGCAGCACCAGGTAAGAAGCCACAGAACGGTGGCTCCGACCCGAATGCAGAAGCGCCACTGCCTTCCTCGAGTTCACGGCTAAAACAGAGATAGTCATATTACTCTCCAAGGCCCTTGTGGTAGACCATTGCGCGCACAGATAATCAGAATTTGCCTACTGGATTGTCGACGTTCTCAACCCACTCGTCTAGATTGTCGTTCTTGCTATTGTCGTTGACTAGAGTGGCATCTTTTATACACTATTCTTCACCATCCTTAGATTCCGCATTGAGCATTATCCTCATTTTTAGTGCATCCCCCCTTCGCCTACTTATAAGGCAAATTATTAGTGTTTGTTGGTGCGTGAATAAACTACTCTGACTCATCTTCCTCACTACCTTTATCAAGCTCATATGCTGTACCATCGTCTTCGCTGTCTCCGTCGAGGAACCAGGAGGGACTTTCCTTCTCATCCCCTTCATCCCTTGTAGAATTGTCATCCACTTCTTCTGTAAAGCTCTTTTCTTCTTTCTTAGCGACCTCAGGATTGACAACTCCCCATTCAAGCTGCTCAATCCGGTTGGTCGTAGCCTCTCGCTCCTTGTCGAAGTTCTCAACACGATCCACCATAGCCTTGAGGTCTCTAGTAAGACGTTCGTTCTCAGCATCAAGCTCTGCGAGCTCACCCCTCACTTCGTTAATTTCGGATCCCATGGCATGAATCGTATTGGCATTATTCGAGGACCAATGTTGGCTCATACCGCGCCAATACTCGACTTCTCTGGTGAGGTCTCGATTCATGTTTTCCAGTTTCGTGATAACCGAATCCGCACATGAGTTGGAGCGTTCGATCGTGGAATGCATGCGACTGAATCCCAGGTTACGACCTCTTATCTGCTCCAACAAACCTAAGATCATTTTTTCTTTTTTCTCGATCAGCTTTTCGTGTTCCTCGATCTTCACATGCTGTTCGTCAATCTCGTCTTGCGCCTCCTGGCTAAACTTGTTCGCAAGCGCCAACTCTTTCTTGATGTTTTCCAGTGAAAGCGTCATGTCGCGGAGCTCGTTAGCCTTGAACTTGATTTGGTTCTGCATTTCCCAGGCTACGAGTTCCTGGGAGGAGGCTTTGCGTCTCGCTTCCTTTAGCATATCCATGCAGTATCTCGTGCTGCCTGCTGCCCAGTCGCGCTGGGCCCGCGTTTGGGTCAGCTCTTTGGCGAGTGCTTCGCGGAATTCGAAGTGGGCGGGGGCTATCTTTCGAGTCTGCTCAAGCACAGTTTTGGCATCTTCGAGACCATTCCTTGTGTAGTAGAGGTTCATTTCGATATTGGCAAGTTTCCTTTCGGCAGTCTTGTTGAGATCATCTACGACTGAGGAATGCTTAGCTTGGGTATCCTCAAGCTCTTCTCTGAGATACTTGATTTGACAGAAAGCGGCGTGAGACTTTTCTTCAAAGTATACGGTGGCGGCAAAGGCGCCAAGGAGAACGGTTACGGCCTGGACGAGATGAATCGCAGTGAGTGGGGTATCGGTGGAAAACATGTGAAACGTCCTGACCAGGAAAACAGCGGCCACCACGACGAATTGTCCCAAAGCGAAAGGAGTCGTGACGAGGGAATTGAAATGCATCTTGGTCTCAGCAGGTAAGTATTCTGTTGTATCCAGATAGTCGTAAGGAAGAAACTCAGTATGTATGTAGGCGTTCGTAGTTGTATGCGTTCGTCTTGGACATTCAATATCTTCGGAAAGGTTTGCGTGGAAAATTGAGAAGTGAAGAGTACCATGGTCTTTTATATCCTAGCAGGAATTTTTAACTGATTGAACATGTGTGTGTTCTGCCCACTCACTGAGAATATGCCGTGCAAAACGTGGATAACCATTGGGCCGCCGTATAAAGGTCCAGAATCGGTGTGCTGTCATCAAAATCCCTGAGACGTGACTCGAGTATCCTTATCGTAACCTGGTAACTGTCATAGGTGAACCATGGCATCAACAGTGAAAACCATAGATTTAGTGAGATATAGCCACAAGTAATGTCCCCGCGAGTAGCGAGCACCAAAATATGAGACGACATTGTGGGATGAAATATTCTGGAGGTCGATTCATGTGCAATACCTGACAACTGCTGCAAACAAATGATGACGTTGACTGTGGAGTTGGGTGAGCGAATTCTGGCCACGAGTGACCACTATCAGGGCCATGGCAGTTGATTCTGAAATTTTTAGATATGTACAAGGAGGTGCTGACTGTTCGGGTGCATCTCTAGAAGTATTGGTACTACCAATGTAAATCGTTTGGGAAAGTGATTGGAGTTGATAGAGCTGATTTCACAACTTTTGTACCTAGACTCTTCCTGTGATGGCTTGACCACTGCAGTCGAGCGCATTGTGAAGCAACAACAAAATCGCCAAGTCAGACTTGTGGCATCGAGCGAGCTTACTCATTCAGCTCAACGTAGTTGGCGGGGAAGAGACCCGATTGGCCGTTGTAGCTACCGAGCCACCAGTCCTCATCTGGGAATTCCTACAACAGTATTAACATTGGTCTAGACAGTCGTGCAGGTAAACTTACAAGTCCAGTAACTGTGGCTCCTTCGGGGAAGCTTAGCTCGTTATCCTCAGCGGCTTCATAGTCGTAGAGAGCCGTGGCAGTAGGGCCAGAACCGCCAGCAGGCTGTGGTGGTGCCGCGGCAGACTCGGGCTCCTGTGGTGCCGAGGGATGCGTGGGCAGCGCTGGTGCAGCACCAGCACTGTCGTCGTCCTCCACCAACTCAACATAGTTGGCCGGGAACAGACCACGCTCGCCTTGCGAGTTGGTGCCCATCCACCAGTCGTCGTCTACCATGTCGATATCCGTGACGTACTCGCCTTCGCGAAGCTCGACCTCGTTATCCTCGGCCTTCTCATAGTCATACTGGATGACTGCACGTTTGCCAGAGCCACCCGCACCCTCATCGTCATCTTGACCAGAAGCGACAGCAGCGGCGACGGCGGCACCACCTACAGCGGCGGCACCAAAAGTGGCAGCTGCAACAGCGGCGCCAGCGCCACGGGCAGGATCCTTAGCCTCCACTTGGGGCTCGGGAGACATGTCGCGCGCTTGCTGCTTGGCTGCTTGATCAAGCGAACGAGCAGGCATAGGCGGTGCGTGTTCCTCGGCAGGAGACATCTCCTCGGGTTCCCGCCCGCGAGCAACTGGCATTGCAATACGAACAGGAGAACCAGCAGGCTCGGGGGAGGGGCTACGAGGCGGCTGGGGCGGCGGAGAGGGCAGGCGCTGGTGTTGGGTTGCAGGCACGTCCTCTTCCTCTGCTTCTGGCTCCTTAGGTCGGGTAGGCAGACCCGGCATCGGAACACCCCTTGGGCCTGCGTTAGGCTTGCTAGAAGTGTCAAGAGGTGGCGGGCTGGAGGCTTGTGGCTCTGGTACAGGGCGCGAAGATGGTGCTCCCATGATGGGGGCGGCACCTGAGAAGCGATCCTTGAGCGAGCTTACACCACCAGCTGCAGGCGAAGCAGGCTCCTCCTGTTGAGGCGCGTCGCCCGTGCGTTGCTCACTGAGGTTGCTGGCAGACTGTCCTGTTCGGGTAGTCTGTACAGGAGCCCATGATTTGCCGGAGTAACCACTTTGCCAGCCACCGCCTCCACTTTGTTGGCTCTGGAGAGGAGTCGGGCGGCTTGCAGCATCAGCGGTAGGCGAAGAGATGGATTCGCCACGGGCCGCCTTCTTCTCGGCCCAGATCTGTGCGGGTGTCTTTCCTCCTTGGTCGGCAAATGTCTTGCTCGCAGCGCCGACAATTGGTGCTGGAGGGGCAGGCTTTGCACCGAATCCTCCAGGAGTAGGAGCCTTGGTGCCGGTAAACGTGCTCGCACCTGCAAACTTGTTTGCGACCTTGGGCTTTGGCAGGCTGGTAAGGCGTTCAGGCTGAGCCTTGAAGGCTGCTGACCTCTCTGCAAGTGATTTCGGCTTCTCTTCCTCCTCCTCGTTGTTCGACGCTCCTGTCGCGGCTGGGGATAAACCAGAGGACGGAGGAGCAGCTTGTGCCTTTGCACGAATGGCGGCGATGTCAACCTTGCCGACAGGCTCGTATGCACCCTTGACAACAGTGGGTCGGTCGTCTTTGGCATCGCGCGCCTGGGCTCGGATTGCTGCAATGTCGACTTTGCCAACTGGCTGATAGGCGCCCTTGACAACTTCAGGGCGGTCGTTCTGCGAGCCCGGGGGCTGAGAGCCGGTGGATTCATCTTTTCTCGCGGTAAGCTCGGCCATGTTGACCTTGGTGGGAGTGTAAGCGGTTCCGACCTTCTCCAGCTGAGACCTGGAGACCTGAGGGGCATCAGCACCCCATCCATCCGCATCTTCATCACCCTTTGGCGCAGGCGCGCGCGAGCGGCCTAATGGGTTAAATCCAGAGTTTCCGCCTCCGATCGATGTGGGTGTAAAAACGGGCTTCTTCGCGGCAACGGGAGGTGGGCCGCGTGAGGCAGGAACGTCGGGGGCACCACCGTACTTGGCGCCGGATGCATCTGCGACCTTCTCAATGATCCTCTCGGGGGTGAGGTCTGCATCGGAACGGGCGGTAACTTGGACGTGGTATCCCTATGCAAATTAGAAGATGAGTAGGGAAAGGCTGGAAATACGCACATGTAGAAGCTTCGAGACAACTGTAAGGTGGCTGCCGAAGTAACCCTTTGTCCGCTCTGGGACACCTTCACCGCACTGTTTGCATATCAGCATTGTGTTTTGGGCAGCTGCTACAGAGAGCTTACCCAAGCTATGAGGACGTTCTTAGGCAGCGATGAGTTTGGGTCCTTGACTTTGACGAAAGCAAACTGGATGCGGCCATCAGAGAACTCATCTATCAGGTCGAGTAGCTCTCCCTCTGCAAAATGTTAGCTATCATTCTCTGTCATGACCGTCGCACAAGTTGTGCTGCGTTTCGTGATGTGCCGACACCCGGGCTTGGGCTGACACCTTGCTACAGCCCAAGAGCTCTCCACGCCAGTGTGTTTGCTGGCTACACTGCATGCATAGCCATTGAGAGAGTACTATGTCTAATCCACATACCTCCGGTGCTCTGGACCTTCAAGACGCTCTCTTTACCGCCATCTTGCTGGAATGCGCTGACAAGCGGGGCAGCTACCGTGAAGACAGCCCATTGACCATATGTGGGCGAGCTGGCCTGGGGACCAGATGGCGCCGGAGCATTGACGACGTTCTGGTAGCTCCGGGTGATGTTGGGGCCGTTGCTGGAGGTGTTGAGCGTGGCCATGGTGGGAGGACGAGGAGTAGAGGGGAAGCTTGGGGGATGTGGTGGAGAAGAGGAGGGCAGAGAGAAAAGAGGCCCAGGTGTTTCGCAGCTAGCACGATGGGTCGGACAAGGCAGAGTACGCGTATCCGTATGTGTGTATGTGTAATTGGGCGTGAATTATCCTAGTCCAGTATGTAAGCACAGCCGCCGCGCACAAGTTCGGTGTGAAGAGCAACTATGTCATGCTTGGCTCGGGCACCTAGCAAGCGGTGCCGACGGCACGCCCAAGACCTTCAAGGAGACCCTCGTCCGCCTCACCGCAACGATTGGACATAGCTCCTTCGCACCGTCTGACAACGCTGCATGCAAAAGCACCATATCCTGCATCCTTCAAACCGCCGCCTAGACTGCGGGCTCCATAGCAGCTGCATTCTAGCCTTCTTTCACCTCCACTCTGCCACGACAAACACTAGCATCGACAACACACCCATCGCACCGCCTTTTCGAGTCTCCTTCCCGACGCGCGCTGATACAACGCATCTGTCGCTGTCGTCTGCCATCGTCATATGTCTCCATGTCTCTAGCCTGCTCACGCCGACGATGAGTATTTTGTGAACTTTGCACCAGCACGGCTGCGTCGCCATGGAGGACCGGGAATCGAGCGTAGCGTCGTCGGTCGACTTCTACAGCTCTAATGCAAATCCAACCCATGCGCCGGATGCGCAGAGCGACGCGCCTCTCGCAAAGCGCAAAGCAGAAGATGCGCCAGTTGAGCATGAAAAGAAGCGCAAGCTCAGCGTCTTCTCTCCTTGCACCTCAGGCGACTTGAGACGTTGCGCAAGGCTACCACCTGAATTGTGGCAGCATGTTTTCTCTTTTTGTTCGCTTGCAGATCTTGGTCGATTGATCCAGGTCAATCGATCTTTCCTATCCTATCTCACAGACGTGCGCAGCGTGTCGACTTCAAAGTCACATCCTAGCCGTCTGCATCTCCTAAAGTCTGAATCGTTGTGGGCCTCTGCCCGCAATGCAATGTGTACCAAGCCTCCGAAGCCACTCCCAGGCTTCACTGAGCTGCAGATGTGGCAGCTGGCTTGGTCCAAGAGATGCCAGTTCTGTAACAAGCTTGATTCTTATACTCCAGGCGAGCGCATATGGCAGAAAGGACCTGGTGAAGCAGGCGTGAGAGTCATCTGGCCCTTTGCTATCAGAGCGTGCGGGCCGTGCCTGCTACAACAATGCCAGACGGTGAGTTGCGCCTTCCCATTAGACGGTCGCGACTGACATATCTAGGACGCGAGCCTTCTCTTTTCGGCTGCCTCCGCTCTACGACCCGCCCTCCCCTTCGCGCTACTCACAAACGACCAGCATTACATTGCTGCATATGCACTGCAATCTGTGACGACGCCAGCCAACGTGGACATTGCCAAATACTATTACAAGAAGCATGTTGAGGAAATCACGCAGGAGATGAACGAGGCCATTGGCCGTGGTCCTGCAGCAGCCGAGGAGTGGTCCAAAGGTCTCGATACTCGCGGCAAAGAACGCATGAAGGTAGCCGAGAACTGGGAGCGCTGGGAGGTCAAGAATCAATGGATGGAGGAGCACGAGGATGCGAAGCGCGCAGCATCTGCAGCTCCCTCACATGCTGCCACGTCACACAGAGAACCTACCAAGTCACCCCCTCGTCGAACTCCCTCCCCCATAATTCATGCCCCGGTTCCAGCGAGTAAGTATACCTCTGTTGTCTCATTTGCTGCCAGACATGGCGATGCCTCTCGATACTTCAACAACACCCCTCCAGTTCCCAACCTAACAGGTGTAGCACCATCGTCTCAGCATGCGCAAGCGAGACCGCCTACTGTTCCACCACAGGCTTTTACTCCTTCTGGTCAGCGAAATCTTCACGATGCAAACGAGGCCAAGGCGACCCGAAAGACCGACATAGAACGCCGGTGTCAGCAAATGGATCCCCCTATCGCCCCGAACGTTCTGCGCCACATGGACTCGTTCAAAGCTGCTATCCAGATCTCACAGCCAATGAACGACTATGCATGGAGTGTGCTTCAACCCCGCTTGATCGCCCAACTTCCTGCTGCCCAACAAGCAGAAGCCGACCACGTGGCTCGGGCTGCTTCATTTCCCACAAAAACAGCGGACCGCCGCCACCCGGACGCGAACTCCAAGGAGGCCAAAGAAGTCATGGACCGGGAGTGGGAAGAGTCGCAACGCCCTATCCGCGACCGGCTCGATGCCATTGCGGACAACTTCATCAGCCAGGACTGGGATCATGGCAACGCCGTAACTTACGATAATAGCCCAAAGTTTGCGGCTGACCTCCTTGCTCACGTGCGACGCACATACTACGCTGAGGAAGCGGAACAAGAGCCTGCTCACTCTGGACAACATACGCAGCCTTCTACTGATAGTATGAATACTAGGCCTAAGCTCGTCCTGGATAACATGAAATGGGTGTACGACAACAAGGTCAAGCCTCTAACAGAACAGTTCCGTAAGGATATTTTCCTGTGCCGTGGCAGCGGCTGCGAACATAACAACAAATTCTATGGTTTCGAGGGCGTCACCCAGCACTACGGAGCCAAGCACACTGCTGCCTTCAGTTCAGGAAACGTGGTCGTGGCGTGGAGAGAGGCCGAGTGGCCAGAGGAAACCCCATTCCATCCAGAACCCCTGTCCGTGAAACAATCTCACCATACTCATCACCCTTCTTCTAGCACGAACGGGTTTGGTGGCTTTTATGGCGGATACTCACGCGCAGGCACATCGACACCCCACATGCCAACTCACCATCCACAGGCGAGCCCCGGACCTTACAACTACGGAGGTCAGTACAATGGACCGTTCGCTCCACCACAGGTCCCTTCTGGTACAATGCCTGGATATGAGTACCCCCAGCCATATGCGACACCTGTGGACATGTACGCACATCAAGCCATGGGGCCCCCGGGTTATGGTGCTCACGCAGCCCAAAACCCATATCTGACCTCTCCTGCCATGATCAACAATGCTATAGCTCCCCCACCACCACCCAACATGCCACCGCCCGGTCAAGGAGTTCCTGAGATCGTTCCTAGCGGTACAGAAGATACCGGCCAAAGTACTAGCTCGTTTGACAAGCAAGTAAGTACGGTCATCGACATGACCCAGGACGTCTGGAAGCGCACCTCTGGGATCAAAGATATGCCAAACAGCCTCAGGATCTATGTGTTGTTACATCGCGTCATCTCCAAGTTCCATGTAGAGTTCAACCACGAACCGAACTTGAACCACTTCATTGATGCTCTGTCTAATCATGAAATGCCAAAGGCTTTGAAGAATGCACCAGGTCTCTCGTGCAAAGCTTGTCAGACCGGCTCCTCACATCACCTGGGAGGTTCCTTCTACTCGAAGTCGGAAGAAAGAACAACCTACACTGTCCTGGGCCTACTATCGCACTTTAGGAGTCAGCATCTGCCATATCAACAACCTTTACCTGGCCACGGAATCCCTGTTGCCCCTCTGGACTGGAAGGAAGACATGATCGAGCTGCCTAGCGAACGTTTCATTTCTGGACTCATACACGCTCCAGGCATGGACGACGAGAAGCTACTAATGATAGCGACTGTCTTTCCAAGCCTATTTCCCATGCCATTGCCCAAGATCGGTGTGATTGATAGCCATGGACTAGCTTCCCCAGCCTCATCAGGACCAAAGGACACGGACAAAACGTCTGGTGCAGTCGATGTTCCCGGTGAGACTATAGCACGCCCCAGCTCTGTCATGAATACTGCAGAAGTAAACTTGTCGCTGCCACCCAAACCGTTGGAGGCTGGTTATGACCCTGTTCGACCAACCCTTGCTGGTGAATCGAACGAGGCATCAGGCTCCACGAATAGGAAACGTTCCTATCGACAAAGCCCGCCCGCTGAGCGCAGGCAGCACCACTACGATGAGCCTCGATACTATGTAGGTGATTTACAGTACTCAGCGAAACGTTTATTGGAACTAACATGCTTTTCTGTCAGATGTCTAGGGACCATCTTGATGATGGCTATCACCGTCCGCGGGAATACGTGGAATACGCCCCCAGCCCCAGGATTATCCATGCAGGCCCTGCATATGATGACTATTCTGGTCGCCGGACAGCATTCCGCGAGCAAGAGCGATTCTATGGACCACCCGAAGAAGTGGTCTATGCACATCCGCGGGAAGGAAGTCACGGTAGTCGGGAATACAGTGCGTATCCCCGCCCGGTTCGATACTACGAGGAAGACGATCATCGGCCCGAATACCGGTTCATGAACGAGCGCCAGTCAAGAGATGCAAGTCCGCCTCAGGGGCAATCTGCAGCGGATCGATTCCTAGCGGAGAATGAGCCCCCGCAGCCACCTCCGTCACAAGTACAGCCAGAAGCGGACGCTGCCGTGTCAGCGCAGGAGAATGGAGACGGACCTCATTACACACCCCCACCACCAGAAACTTCTTTACCAGCTGAAGCAACAGCATCTGTGCGCCCTCTTGCACCACCACACCCTAGAGCTCCATCCACTGTTTCCAACAATTCTCGATACGATGATTATCAATCTAATGGGTACCGGATGCCCATGCCTGGACCGAGCGGCCCGCCACGAAGGTCTGGACCTCAACGCCGAAGAGATCGGCCCAATGACAATCGAGGGTCGTCTCGATACCATCGATACATGAGTGTGGCACGAGAAGATCCCTATGGCCGTGGATCTAGCATGAGCCGATCGCAAAGTAGGAGATACGAAGAACAAAGGCGACGCATAGATCAACAAGAAACACCGCAACCCAATGCCGAGCCTGACTACGAGCCAGCGTATTCTAGAGAGCATAGCGTTGATCAATCCGTACAGGATGATGGCTTCTACCCGCCTGCCCGCCGTCACCCACGTGGTTACGTATCCGTGCAAGACCGCCTGCATCCACACGCGTACTCACCACCACGATATCGTTACGATGAACCTCGCGGACCACAGCCAGTTTACGTGGATGAGTACGGGCATCCTATGCACGACTACGAAGTTATTCGTGTACGCGGTGACACTAGGTATCGCGCCCCGTATATGCCACACCAACCTCATCGATACGAACATGATCCATATGGATACGTACCGGTACAATATGAGAGACCCCACCCACAGAGATACAACAGTCGCCCTGAGGAGTATATGTACTACGAGGAAAGAGAGAGGCCTATGCCTAGGCGAGCGGCGCCGGATGCAGAGAACGATGTATACGAGCCGCCACCACCGGAGATCAAAGTGGAGAGCGTGCCTGTGCCCATGCCGCCAGAGGCGTCTTGATATCACATGTTAGCGTGGCGTTTGAGATTGTAACGATTCCCTGACTTTGTCTGTACCTCTGCTATGCCATGTTTGGGTTTTGCATAGCTGGGTGTTATGGGTTCCAATTGGCTAATTCTATCTCGTTTGATTTGGTGGTCTGCACTATCAGGTAATGACGTTCTTGTAGTAATCTCTTGCCCAAGATTAATATGATAGCCTTGCTTCTACGAATTAGGAACACTGGGTGAAAGCCAATACCCCCTTCATGCTGCATGACATGGACCGTATACAACCACAGATACAGAAAAGAGGAGATGACGGGCAATTTTTATTTTGGCATGTGTGCCTTCTATAGGGTATCAAAATGAAAACGTGACGGAGGAAACGAGAGAAGCATGTCTATGCAGTCGACTGAATCACTGGTTCCACTGAAGACTTCTCATCCACGCCCTGAGCGGCGGCGTCGATTCTGTTTTGAGTAAGGCGCTGCAATATGGTTAGTATAGCTCTGCAGTTAGGTGTATGATTACATACCAACAAGTTCCTCAAAAGCACCGCAATGGTGACCTTGCCAATGGCAGGAACATAGATTGAGGCCTTCTCCTTGACCTCTGGTGTGAAGTTCCTTTCACTGGAGAAGTTGATGCATGCGGCTCCGTCCCTCATCAACTCCAGTGGTACCTTGTACTTGTCTCCAGGTACACCGCTGATGACCACATCGCTAAGTGGGAGGCAGTCGTTGAGAGTCCAGCCAGGCTTCTCCACCACCTCGTGTCTTCGCTTCCTTAGGCCAACGCCTCGCGTAAACTCTTGCACGTCGCTGATATCCACGCTGTATACATGGGCACCGTCATTTGCCAGTAGTGCGGCCAACGGTCTGCCTACCACCTCACTCCTGTTAATGACGGTAATGGTGCGCCCATGAAGCCTGTTGCCGTACGGGAGGATGGTGTTGTAAATCCTCAGATATTCCAGGATCTTGATCACGGCCAGCGGTGTACACGGCAAGATGCTCTTCTTCGTGCTGGCAGGGTCAAGGAAGCGAATATTCTGGTACATGTTGAAAATGTAACGATGCGACAGCCCCTCAACATCCTTGTCAATAGAGACAATCTGCTGGAGATATTGGTCCTGGCGGTTGCCGAAGATGGGGTAGTAAACGATTATGCCGTCAACAGCAGGGTCATTGTTTGCTTCGATGAGGCGGTCCTCAAGAAGTTCGCGATCGACTTCGCGCAAGTCAAAAGCGAAGCCACTATAACGGCGTTAGTAGGCGGTATTCACCCAGCTTGCAACCACAGGCATAGCCATGGAAGAAGTGAGTATTGATCAGTGGACGCGCTCACTTTTCAACACAAGTTTTGCCCGTCCATTCTGCGTATACCCTCGCCGCAGGATCAGCGCTAGAAAGGAAGCCGACAAGGAGAGGTTTGCGCTGAATTTTGCTTAGGCCATCGCGCACTTCGTCCAGGAGACCCTTGGCGATGTTGTTCGCGAGGATGACTTTGCAATTGGGTTTATCGTCGGCCATGGCGGGGTAACTTTGCTGTTTGGGGATACGTCTGGGGATTCAGCGGGAGATAGTAGTCAGTGCAAATGGATCAAGAGATGAGTCTTCCGAGTCTGACTTTATTCCACTGCACGGGACCACAGAGACCAGTCAAGCTTCTTACATTGGCGCAATTAAACGCTCATTTTCCTCGCTGCCGACACTTCCCATAACTTTTTTTGCGCGAGCCGCCCCACCATCCGATACCGGCCAATCAGCAACACCGCAACTCTGTAACGTCATTGCCGCGAGTCTGCAACTTTCTGAATCGCGTGCTTTCGAGGTACCCGACAACACACTACGATACCCCGGACGCGACGAGAAGATGTCAGATATCCAACAATATCTGCTCGACTTCGACAGAAATAAGAAAGAGGCGACGGTGACTGCTCAACGGAGCGCGACGCGTATGTACGAGGTTCCGGTGGGGCATTTGGTGGGATGAGGACTGATAATGGACAGGACTGAAGAATGGCGAACTGAAGCTTATAAGCCTGGTCACTGACCTTGGGGAGTACTTGAACAGTGAAGATGGAGCTACAAGATCGAAGAGTACGTACTTTCGGTATGCAGTAAGGTCTATGCTAATTCGCCGCAGCAATGTCGTATCTCGCGGAAGTACTGGCATCTGTTCCGCAGAAGGTCCTCTCCCTTCAACAGCGTACGTTCACCACGATCACACAACATATACTGCATCGGTTCCTGTACGAGTCTACCACAGACTCTTGGTGATAACGCAATTCCAGCACTGATACGAAGTGTTGAATGGGCATTGCGCTCGCCGAATGAGAGCATACTACAGTACAGAGAGCTGAGCTAACCCGGAGCTTAGGAAACCTACTCTGCGATTTCATCCTTTCCCGAACCGAAGACAACGAAGGCCTCGGATCATGCGCGAAGGCACTATTGGCACTGGAGGAGCTAGGGAAGTGGGATGATCAGCGGGTAATTAGCATCGTTGACGCCCTCCTCAACAACACACACCCGCTGCGTCAGTACAAGCAGCAGAGCGAACGCTATCCAGTATTGCGCCTGATTGACACACTCATGGCAAAGTACCGCGAAGTCCTACGAGCCCACCACGACGCAACACCAGACTTTTTGGGGCGCTTTATAGCATACTTTGATGGAGAGAAAGATCCTCGGAATCTGATGGTCGTTTTCTCAATACTGAGGGTACCGATGACGGAGTGGAACATTGGTGGAGATGCTCAGGACCTTTTCGACGCAGTCTTCAATTACTTCCCCATCACCTTCAGACCGCCCCCTGACGATCCATATGGTATCACAGCACAAGACCTGAAGGATCGCTTGCGAGATTGCATCTCATCCACAGCCGACTTTGCGCCATATGCGTTCCCTGCGCTCCTGGATAAACTCGATTCTACATCTATGAACACCAAGCGAGATGTTCTGTCAACAATTACCGCCTCAGTGACCGAGTATGGACCACGGACCGTATCGCTATATGCAGTCACACTATGGGATGCGTTGAAGTTTGAGGTACTAAACGTTCAGGAGGAAGACCTGGCAAAAGAGGCACTCGCGGGCCTGGCCGCAATCGCAAGGATGCTTTCACAGGGTACACCAGGATCACTAAACGCATACCTCAAACCAATTATCAAGGAATGCAACGAACACCTCGAAGACGCTCCAACAAAGCAGTCACAGGCTTCTGCAAGGTTTCTGCAAAGCATTGCCAACGTTTCTCCCGAAGTTACCAGTATTCTGCTAGCCGGAGTACTTCCGAACCTTTTCTTGCTGTTCCAGACAGCTGACACCATGGCAAAGCGCCGAGGGTTGTTGGAGGTTCTTGTCCAACTCGTAAAGGCCAACATCGACGTGTATGGCGACTGGAAGAAGATGGGTCCTGGCGGAGCAGAAGTCAGCAAAAACGCGCTCGCGCAGTTTCGAGACCAAGCACTGGAAGTAATGTTGAATGGTCTCGAGACAGCTCCCGCTAAGGAAGTATCTTTCCGACTAGTCTGTCTCGATGGACTCATCCAGCTTTCAAAAGCGCGAGGACTGCTAAGCGATGAGGATATCGGCCGCATCATTCAGCTTTTGCATTCGGTTGTCATCCACGAAGAATCGTATGGGAAGGACGAGGTTAAGGAAGCAGCGATTAATGGCATCGTCGAGGTTGCCCACCAGAAGCCACAGGTTGTTGTGGAGAAAGCATTCCCGGCTTTCCTTGCTCAGCTTCCAGATACGGATGCAAATGGATCGAACAATTACTCAACTGTGCTCGAAGCCTTTGCCAAGCTAGCGGGCGAAGAACAAGTTTTCGACACGGTCATACTGCGGCTCAAGAACAAGTTCAGCGCGGCAGTCCAACAGGGTGCTTCCTCTACATATATCGTTGCACTGCTCTCTGCGATGTTGTATGCACTCAAGAAGGGCGAGAACAAGCTGTCGCAGGGTTCAGACAGTTCGACCTACTACAGGGACATCGCACTACCACTTCTCCAACGCGCATCAAGTTCTGATGAATCACATCCGGTGGCGTTTGATGACGAGACAACACTGGATCTTGTCGGTCGCATATGCAATCTGATTATCAGATATCTGCCTATCCATCAGCAGAATACTGTTGCTACCGAGCTGTACACCCTATTCCGTGAAAAGCCACAAACCGAACTCCCGCCTTTCAACCTCAGCGCTGGTGCCGAAACGAATAAGACGATGATCGTCTCTACCCACCTCCTCGCTTCCCTTCGCAAGGATGCGATCCTGCCTTGCGAACTACAGCTCCTAGTCTCTTCTCTCGCAAACTACGCCCAGCAACCTTCCCTATCTCTACCTATCCGATCAGCCTCCCTTCGTCAGATGTCGCTTGTCATCAATAAGTACTACACCTCTGCCGCACTCAAGACATGTATGGATCCCCTCGTTGCGGACTTCGATCTCTTCAACCCGGAGAAGCTTGACCCACCACGGATACGCATCATCTTCGCTTGTCTTAAAGGCATCGTACTACGGAGTAGCCCTGCACTGAACACGTTATATCCAACGCTCTTATCCCTACTATCACATCCGAAGTATGGAAGTACAGTTGCCCAAGGTTTCACAACTCTGTTACAGCCTGACGACCTTCTCACCAAGGAGAACCACTGCCAAATTCTCGGCCTACATAAGCACAAGAGCTTCGCATTGTTGGTACCAAGCATTACAAAAGCGTTCCGGGAAGCAGACCCCCAGACCAAACCCAACTACCTCATTGCACTTAGCGGTGCGCTAAGATGGATGCCTTTTGAGATAGTTGTTGAAGAAGTCGGTCAACTCGTCACCCTCCTCCTACAATCTCTTGATCTTAAGGGCGCCGACAACGTCAAAGAAGCGGCGATTGGTACGCTTACTTCTACGCTTGTTGAGAAGCCAGAAGTACTTGAGGAACATGCTGGTGCACTCATCTCCCGTCTTCTGACTAATGCTACTGTTACCAAGGAGAATAAGGCTGCGCCACCACCGCCAGCAGTCAGAGTAGCGGCGTTGAAGTGTTTGCATCTGGTGGCGGAGAAGTTTAAAGAGGAGCGAATACTAGGGTACAGGAGGGAGGTTGTAAGGAGACTTATTGCTGCGCTGGATGATGTGAAGAGAGAGGTTAGGAGTGCGGCGGTAAAGTGCCGGGCGAAGTGGTTGCTGGCCGACGAACCTGATGATGAATAGATGGCAGATACGATGATGGACGTATAGGCTTTGGATGTCACCCTGAACAATTTGACTTTTGAGACGCCTATGACTTGCTACAAACGTGCAGATTGGTATAGTCTCACCCAACATTCGAACGCCGAAGTGCCTTTAACGCCACCCATGCAGTAGTTACATCCTGTGTCTTAATACGCTTCATACCCTGACCTTCTTGGGCGTCTTCTCCTCATCATCGCCCTCACTCGCCGAATCCTCGACGCCAACCTCCTCGTCATCGTCCTCGTTCCTTCCTCGCTTAAGACCCTTCATCTTCCTTGTCTGCAGATTGGCAAAGTCTTGCTTGCCAACGTGAATCTTACCCGTCTTGTCACCCATGATATCCGTATCGATGTTCTTCTTTGTCCGCGGCTCAACACCCTTGGGCTTCTTGAGCGATGCCTTCAGCATATCTGGGTCAGGGAACATTTCGCGACCGAGGGTAAAGTCCATGCGTGGACCCATCTCCTCGACCTCGATACGCGGCAGCTTTTGGCCTGAGCGCTTGGTGCGGAGAAGGTAGAAACGGAGTTTTATTTGGGGGTTGGGGAGCGCATCGGTAGGTTCTTCGGCCGAGATGGAAATGAGGTATTGGAGACCTTCGACATCGACTTCGGTCGCATCTTGACCCTTGAACAGGTCGATGAACAGGCTCTTTGCCAGAGTATACTTTGTCTGGTTGGGGTCTTCGAAGACGGTGCCGTGGAAGCTGATTAGTGGCTTTAGGCCGATTGAAGGCTTCTTGTTCTTGAACTGCTGGAGCGTGCGGAATGTCTCTGCGTTGATGTACAACTCCAGCATGTCCAACATCTTGTATGAGAACGTCCTTGCTAGCGTTAAGCAGTGTGGTCGCTTCTTAGAGTGTAGGGACAGGACGAGGAGCGAGGTGTCGTTCTTCTGAGAGAAGAACTCCAGCGAAGTAGCATCGTCGAAGGGGTGGATGTCGTTCTTCTTGGTGAAGCGCTCGATAAAGGGTCGCTTGATAGTGCAGAGATCGGCGACGGCGAGCTTGAGGATCTGAGACGTCTTCTGGCCAGAGACGAAGAGCGTGGTCTTGGGGTTCTCGTTCTGTTGCGGTTCGCGCTTTGCCATTGCGCGCTTGGCGCGGGCATTCTTGGGTTTCCTAAATCATGGTATCAGAATCGCCTACACATGCAGAAGCTATGGCTATCTTTACGTACACTGCCTTGATCATTTTGTCGTTGTTAATCTGGGTGGTTTGCTCATGCCGAAATCTTGGCTAACAAAAAAGTTCCGGGGCCCAGCGGCGCCGGGAAGACTATTAGCCGATCTGATAACAAATGCGGCAATGGCGGGGTGATTCCGCAATTCGGCCCTCTGACGTGATTTCATAGGCGCTTTGAGGCGGCAACTAAATATTAATCAGGTCATTCATCTTTCATTGTACATCCATTGGCCTCCCATATCCGTAATCCACCACAGACGTTTAACCACCGCCTCTACCACGACATACACGATTAGCACCATGGCTACCATGCAAGAGATGCCCGATGAGTCGGCTTTCCACTCAACCATCTCCGCGCTCCCACCCTCCACTCTCGCCATCATCTACTTCCACGCACCATGGGCAAAGCCATGCGAGCAGATGGGAGTTATCCTGAAGACGCTCGCCAGCACATACCCCGTCGACGCGCCCATAAAATTCCTCTCGCTCAACGCCGAAGAACTGCCCGAGGTCTCCGAGCAATACGATGTCACAGCCGTCCCGTACATCGTTCTTCAGAAGGATGGTAAGACGCTGGAGACAGTATCGGGCTCAGATGCATCCAAAGTACGCGCGGCAGTTGAGAAATACGCTGGTGCCGGCAGCGGCCAGTCGTCCAGTTTACCACCTGCGCAAACCGTCACACGACCGCAGGAGAACGGAGACAGCACAGGAAAGAACCTCGCCGGTTACACGCCTGGCGCACAGGACCCCAAGACCGCCCCCGAATACAGCGCGAGCGAGCACCGACAAGGCGAGCAGCAGACAAACAAGGACGAGCTACACCAGAGACTAGGCGAGCTGGTCAAGGCAGCACCAGTCATGTTGTTCATGAAAGGCACACCAAGCTCGCCGCAGTGTGGCTTCAGTCGGCAGACAGTGGCAATTCTACGTGAAAAGGGAATAAGATACGGCTTCTTCAACATTTTGGCCGACGACGAGGTGCGACAAGGACTCAAGGAGTTTGCCGACTGGCCGACTTTCCCACAGCTCTGGGCGGATGGCGAGCTAGTAGGTGGTCTTGATATTGTAAGTACACCATCCGGTCAGCATGGAAAATGTGCTCTTGTGTGTCTGTGAACGAGTCACATGGTCCTGCGCAACCTCGCGCATATACACACGCTAACATTTTCGCAGGTCAGAGAAGAATTCGAGAACGATCCCGGTTTCCTCTCTCAGCACGCCGCCAATGCCCCCAAGACAGCAGCTTAGTTGGCTTCAGACGCCAAGTACGACACGATAACCAGATTCCAACAAACGGGGAAAGCGGATGGAGAGTTCAGGGCCTGGTGGAGAGACATCGGACTGGCATCGCCAAAGGACTACGACTATGATAGCGGAATCTCGGACGAGTAATGCGTTTGAGCATCCGAATGTCTTCGGGCAGGCTCGGTTGTAGGTTCCAGACCATGATCGAAGGTACGGTTATAGTCTTCCGTGAAAATGTAGGACTGGAGTATGGTATTGTACTGTTGGCCTGGGAGCAGACATGTTCGGTTTGTAGTCTTCTCAAATACCAATTTTATTACCCGTGTTACCCAAACAGCTTCGCCTATGTTCGTAGCGGTGATTCCTGGACGTCGCAATGTTTACTATACGAAACCAACATGTTCATTTTCGTGTCCATATGAACCCCCTGGATTGTTTCTCTGTCTTTCCTTGATTCCACTTTGACAATTTCCTGGCTTTCAAAAACGAAGACCATGTCGGCCGTGTTTCTGTTTCTGCGGCTGGCCCGATCCAAGACTAACGTACCTTGTCTCCCGCTTGCTCGCAAGTCCCAAATCAAGAAATCTTCTTAGAGTCGATGTCACTGTATGTGCTCATGAGCTGTGACGAGCATTGTTACCTTCGACATAACCCGAGCAGAAGAATCATCCATTGTATGGTTGTGCACGGTGCTAACGTGTATATATATCACTCCTAGTTTCACTGTCTTTGATCATTCCTTACTTCACGGACAAGTTTTCAGGTCTCAACAATGGATACCAGCTTGTTATGGGGGGTCTCGTCTCGGGAGTCTGAATCTCGGTATTCGAAAAACATTTATAACTCACAGTCTTTGGTTGCGGATTGGGCCAATAATACACTAAATGGCGTCGCCGTTGGCCTTGATGGAGACTTCTTGCATCCGTGGTTAGGCTCCAAGAACAAAAGGGTACTGCTGTCTAGGTATGTGTTTGTGCGTGGAGGACTGGTCCTTCTATACGAAAAAAAGAGAAAACTAGGTTGAGTCGTTAATGGTACCCTTGGCGTGTGGCTGCATATTCGGTAAAGTGATTTCCGTTGTGAGATTCCCATTGCCTGACCTTGGATGGATGCCAAAGTCGTGTGATTGTTGGGCTGACATGGAGGATCGAGCGCGTATTCGATGATGACACTTTTAGCGCGTTCTTATGCCGACGCGGTTCCCCGCCCGTCGCTGCCTCGAATTTGACCTTCACCGCAACACTCTTTTTCCATCGTAGATCGTCAGGACTTATAGAGAGGCTCTAGTCTGGGCATTTACAGGCTTTGGACAGCGCTGCACATCATGTGTCTTACACCCAGTACCATGGTTGTATGCAGGTGCAGCGGTAGTACACCTTCAACCATGCTTCGGACTCCGAGACTAATCACGGCAAGTCGATGGTATGCCGCAAACACGGTTTTATTTTAGGAGTCAGCCTGTCTCAACATGATCTGCTTGCAACCACGTCTACCATTCACCAATTCACAGTATTGATCCCAAGCCATCACTCTCTGAGCCTACTGCTCACTGCACGTAATCCATTAACCGCGGCCACTTTCAGAGTGAAAAGCAACAGATAAGACACAACATGCCTTCAACATACTCACAGCCAGTTTCCAAGATACCTCCGACGAAGCCTGATACGAGGTTTCTCCCTCGGATCCTCTGCCTGCACGGCGGCGGCGTCAACGCTGCCATCTTCAAAGCGCAATCACGATCCCTCATCCGCCACCTTCAACACTCCTTCCGCCTCGTATGGGCTGACGGCCCCTTCTTCTGCGACCCCCACTCAGACATTATCGGCGTATACAGTGACTACGCACCGTTTCGGCGCTGGTTACGATGGCTTCCGGAACATCCTGAAATCGATGAGGACACTTGCATCGAAGAGATTGGATATGCGATGCGAACAGCAATGGAAGACGATGATCGGGAGGGCGGCACAGGCGAGTGGGTAGGCTTAATGGGCTTCAGTCAAGGAGCGAAGCTTTCCGCAAGCCTACTGCTCGAACAACAAGCCAGGGAAACGCAAGCACGCAAAGACGGAACAAAGATCGCTACTGGTCTCACAGGAATCCCAGGAATAAGGTGGAGATTTGGAATACTACTAGCCGGCCGAGCGCCCTTGAGCAACCTGAATCCTGAGCTCCTCAAAAGCGAAGCACTAGTGAGTGCGGGCAGCATCTCGGAAGGGTTTCAGTTTTGTAAAGAGGTAGACGAGGAGGCTACGCTGCACAAACCAACGCTTCATGTCCACGGCATGGCTGATCCAGGACTGCATCTACATCGAAAATTACTACACGAGTATTGCGAAGACTGTACGGTCACGTTAGTAGAGTGGGAGGGCGCCCATCGGATACCGCTTAAGAGTATGGACGTTGACCGAGTTGTCGACGCCATATACGATATGGCCGAGATGACTGGGGTGAAAGTCTTGAGGACTGTTTAAGATTACGAGATGGCAATTTTGGCGGCATCGCCGTTCCCACGCTCAGCAATGCCACCAAACGCAATCTTCCAACGATCACTTTCTCCTTATCATCTGTGTACACACAGCTCATCTCGGAGACAAGACCAACGGGCTTGCTGAAGATGAGCGGCAATACCAACGGCATTCGAGTGAAAGAGAGTTTCCTGGTAGTTATGCTCGTCACATTCCTTTGTACAGCGGGTTTTGGAACAACTTACATGTCATCGGAGCACCCGTGTTCTCTCCACGCTACTTCATAACCTGCTGAGCCCCTTCACATGTTCGATCAGGCTATCTAGACTTCCAAACATCCAAGGCTCATGATCGTCACTCTCAACTCTCCAACTTTACGTTAATCAACCATGGACACCGATACGTCTGCAATCTCCTCTTCTACTTCGCCAATTTCGAGGACAAGGATAGGCCAGGACCTAGCTACTACCGCGCGAACTACTTTCCTGTCGATGTTCCGAAGCCTCGTTTTGTCTAGACTGAGTTGGAGCTGGAAGGTAGCCTCGTAGACGATAAAAGTATCCCGGGGAATTGGCGATTTGGGTTGGCAGTGTTGATATCGAAAGCAAAATCGGAATACTTGCTGAGGCACGTGTCGCTAGAGAGATTTAGGTACTTCCGGGAGAATGCGACGGTTGCGGCCAATGGTATGCAGCCAAGAGACTCTGCTATACCCCCTTTTGAAGTTGAAGAGTAGGATTCTTCAAAGATAGTAATTTTTGGTCAAGCGTGTGAGGTTGTTTGCCGAGGATCCAGGTGAAGAACATTCCCCTGCAAGATTAGAAACAGATTCAAAGAAAATCGCAGGCAGCGAGGCGAGAGCCTTGAAGTCAGAGTCAAGTTGTATACAAAGTAATATCATCCCAACATGGGACATCGAGAAGAAGATTAGTAAAACAGATAAGTCATGTCACGTCGCAACCTCCTCTTGGTTTGCCTTCTTCTCCCGCTCTTCTTCCTTCAACCTCCTCTTCTCTGCTAACTCTTGTCTCCACTTCATTCCATCTTTCATAATCCAAAACACGAACCCTAGCAACACCGCCATGACAAGCGCTATGAATGAAAACGCCCATCCCGGATTCATAGCATGGCACATTGGGATGATCGCCGCCGTACCACCGGCACTCATCATACACCTGGCGAAATTGACTGCAGCAGTTGCAGCAGCGGGTTTGTCGCGATGGAGATCGAGGAGCAAGCCGTTGGTGATGTTAAAAGCACCAGTGACACCAAAGCCCATGATGAACAGGGCGACTTCCGGGCCAACGATGTGTGTTTGATATTTGAGTGTCCAGCCGAAGATGACCACTCCGATCATGCCAATAATGTGACATGGAGTCAAGATTTGCAGACGAACGCGCTCGATGGGGAAGTTGGTGAGATCTTGTTGTTTGCCTTTGGAAATAGTCATACCAACAGCTTTAGCATAGCGGCGGAAGTTCCAGTCAACAACTCGACCTAGGGTGAGCGATGCAATTAGGGAAGCTACACCGTTGGAGATGTAGCAAAGACCGATGTGCAATTCATCAAGACCATATGCGGCGTAGAACAGTTCTGGGATGGCGGAAATTGTGACCATCTGACCCGTGAAGAAGAGACCGTTGTAGAATAAGATGATACCAGACTCTTTCTCAGCTAGGATGCGAAACGTCGCAAGCGGATTAGGCCAAGCGATCTTTTTCTTCTCTGGCTTGGGAGTGATGCCGTTGGGCGACAGCTTAGCGAGCTTGCGCGCTTGTATGCAGCTAATGACGGAGCGGTTTACACCCTGAGGAGGTATAGAGCCATTACCAACGACTTTCCGGCAAGTCTCAGGGAACAGAAATACAAAAATCACAAGCAGCACTCCGGAGAAGATCGCCAGAAACCAGAAAATAGATCGCCAGCCCAAATACTGCGCCAGTAGCCCACCTATCGTCGGACCGAAAGCCGGGCCCATTAATACACCGGCTTGTGCATAACCCATGTAGGTTCCTCGCTCAGCCGATGTAGAGACATCCGCGACGACTGCCATTGTCAACGCAATAGCAGCCGTTCCACCGACTGCTTGCACCATGCGCAGAATGAGAAGCGCAATGTAGTTGGTTTGGAGTGCGAGGCCGATATTGCCAATGCTGTAGATAACGAAGCATATGATGAAGGTCAATCTTCGTCCACTATTATCCGATAAAGTTCCGAGGAAAGCAGGAGCTATGGCTTGGGCGATCTAAGATAGTTAGTTGCAGTTACCGATATCGGTGGAAGGCACAAGGTCAGCGATACCTGAGCTGGAGAGAGCCCATGGGTAGCATGAACGTGTCCAGTCCACATCATACTAAGACTAACTGTTCAGACGTACCATGTATGTAGTGATCGAGATATTGACCTGCGTAGGCGTGATATCCAGCACATTGGATAGCACGTTGAGCGCTGGAAGGAACATAGACGCGCCAAAAGGCGATATCAGAGCGGAAATGGATACGAGGAAGATGATCCATGTCTTCATGCCTTTGCTAAAAACAGAGTAAGGAGGTTCAGAAACCTGGCGTTCCAGGTTGGCTTGCGATCCATCTTTCTCGACATCCAATTCCTGGCATCTCTCGTCCTCACTAGCAATGTCAATGTTATCGTCGCTTGTGTTGTCTTTCGTGGAAGCCATGGCGAGGCTGTTATGGACTCGGCATGCAAGGCAATGTGGTTTTGGGTAGCGTGTTAATTCCAGTAGATGCTTCAACAAGGAAGCAGTATGTAGTGGCGCAGAACCAGTGTCAGGGTCTCGAGGATGTGAAGCTGGGAGAGCTGTCGACGAGGTCATGAGGGTGCGTCCACCCTTAATCCACCTGGTCGCCTATCGAACATGACGCTAGTGCCGGGACGTGGAAAGGATGCCGTGCCCCGTTGAATCTCGCTCCGCAACATTGTTAAATCCAGGATCTGAATGCGTGTGAACGAAGTGATGTATGCAAGTCGGGCAGCAACTAGCCGATATTGGCCGACCGTTATGCAGGGTGAGAGTATTGGTTGAGACCCTATATGGGGAGACGCGGTATTATCGTGTTGTTGCTGTATCGCTCTGTGCATACTATGCGCCTCTGTGGAGCGATGACGCACCTGAAGAGGTCATGAAAGAGGCAGGTGGGCGTCGGGGGGCGTATTCCGGGGATAAAGGTGTCGGAAAGCTACTCCCGGCGCGCCATCGGGAGTGTTAATGCCGAGGGTTATCAACCGCCTAATGTTCAACCGACTCTAACAGAATCTGCGTAGATTGATGTTGAGACAAGCTTTCATAGCAAAACCTTGTCTACAATCGCGGACTGCGGTGTTGAGACTGATCCGTCTTGCCATCACCTGCGCCGCGCATGGCTTTACTCAATCCTTCAAAGCTGATGCGGCATGAGTCACTGTGATAACGCAAAGCAGAACCTTGATACTGATCAAATGTCTATAATCTTTTGTACATACCACCCACGCTTGTATTCATAACATCCTCAAGTACCCTGATCATTGAACGCCGATAACATGCTCTTTCTCGTAATGTCGTAGGTAAAGTCCTCTAAACCCTCGGTCGACTATGGTCCTTATGTGTATATATCGTCGTCACCATGGAAGAACCTCAACACCGCTTTCGCGACGAGAAGACCGTCATGCATCCAATCCGCTCTCTCAGCAGCTTCATCCGCTTCTTTCTTGCTCACACTCCCACTATCGACCCTCATCTCAAGTTGCCTCTTGACTAAGGCCTCATCAAACTCCATGTGACCTTGCGTGGTGAACAACCTCTTGTGGATATACACGCCCTGGACGCCAGTATGATCACTAGTTCCCCAAACGTGAACCTTAGTGTCCTTTGGTATTAAATCGGTCGTCTCGGTAGAAGGAGGATTGACGACGTGGTCAAGATGCATTTGGTGAAGGTGAATCTTAGTTTGGGTTTCGGGCAGATTGAAGAGATGGCGGCCAATGTCGGACAACTGAATCGGCTGATGGGACAGTTCCCATTCGCCATCCTTCTGTGGGTTGACCGTGGAGCCGAGAGTTCTGCAGAGGATTTGGTGTCCGAAGCATATTCCTGTGAAGCGAACGTCGGGGCGGTGTGTCCAAACGTCTATTATGCCATTAGCTATTGCCGTGTGCTCATACACCACAGATGTAGATGCATACCTTTGATAAACTCAATAAGTCTGAGGATCCAAGGATCATCACCGTGTGCGTCCCAGCAACTTCCTGTTATGAGGATGGCATGTACGTCGTCGCCAATTTCCTCTAGCTTCGGTATCGCGCCACCTTTAGGCTCAACCACATATTGCATGGAGGTCTCGATACCCAGACTAGGTTTGTGCTCGTCTCCAGCTTTCTTGAGAAGCTCACCTAGAACGACTCCGAAGGAGCCAGTCTCTTTTTGAGTGTCGGGATGTGTCTCGTCTGTCTCAAGAACAAGCATGCGGACTTTGTCCGGATGGTTGGACAAAAGTGTTCGGTTTTGTGCGATCGGTGGTACCATCTTTGCTGTAGTTGTGTGGAATTGGCGTGGTATAGGAAAGAAGAAACACTGTGGAGCAGCTGGTCTGCAGGTTGTAGTTTTATGTATGCAGGGTCCGGCCAATCTTTTGGGTAGCAGTGACGTCTGTCGTAGAAAGTTTTGCCCAGAAGTGACGACGCATGTGGGCTTGTACATAATCAGGTCAAGTCCGAGGAATCAAATGCGAATGACAAACACCAAGGCGCCGTCCAGAGCAGCCTCATGTAGTATACTCCAGCCTCCATCTTGGCAATGTCGTGTTTGAGGGTTCGATGACGATTCCGCTTTGACGTCGGGTGCTGTGGAGAGACTTTAAGGCCTAAAATTGAAATTTTAACGTAATAGCAGAGGCTTAAAGTCTTGGGAGCTCTGATGAATCCCGATGTCCCGGCCAGTTCGGAATAAGATAGACGCTAGGCATGCAGGTACTGAGGATCGATGTGGCTGCGTGGCTGAGCCAAGTGATCTGATTCGTCTGTCTATTTTGGCCGACTAATATCATGCTGTGGCTGAAATACCTACTCCACGCCCTTACCCTTCAGTTTCAAGTCTTCGGGGTCATGCGGGGCTTCGGCTTTCTTCCCTGTCGATTCCTTACCAGTCAAGACTTCGGTGAAGATCTTTCGCAGCGCTTCAATTGCCTCTTCGCCAATCTGGTAATGCACAACAAATCTACCACCGCGGACCCTTACGCCGTACTTCTCCGCTAGCTCGATAAAGTTGTTGATGTCAACATGATGCGCCTCGAGGTCTAACCAAACCATGTTGGTATCTACGGGGTATTGCAGCTTGCCTCCAAGGTCGGTCCAGATGCTTGCAATTTTCTTTGCGTTCTCGTGGGACTGGGTGAGCTTGCCACCAAGGAATGTCTCTTCAATGGCAACGCGCATTGGAGCTGCAACAACACCAGCTTGTCGCAAACCTCCACCAATAGACTTGCGAATCCAGCGGCTGCGCTTGATGAAATCCTTTGTGCCGACAATGATGCTACCGATGGGCGCTCCGAGACCCTTGCTGATGCACAGGCTTATGGTATCAAACTCGGCGCAGTAGTCTTTGAGGGTACCAGCGCCTGCAGCTACAGCTTCCCACAGACGTGCACCGTCCAAGTGCATTATGATGCCGTGTTCGCGCGCCCAAGCCGATATCCGCTTCACTTCAGACAGAGGCATTATAGCACCATTGAGCGTGTTTTCGAGCGAGATGACGCGCGTAGGGCAGGCGTGGACATCGTCGGAGATGACAGCGTACTTCTGGATGTCCTCCAGTGTGAGGTATGTTCCGTTCTTCGCATCAAGTGGTTGCACCATGGCTTGGCTCAAGGTCGCTACACCTCCAGCCTCGTAGTTGATGATGTGGCCTCGTCGGTCGCAGATGATGGCGTGGGGAGGTGTGGTAAGGTGTGCTCGCAGCGCGACCTGGTTGCCCATGGTGCCAGACAGCACCAGGAGTGCCTCCTCCTTCCCACTGAGATCGGCAACGAATCGCTCAAGCGAGAGAGTAGTTGGATCTTCCATTGTGACATCGTCAAGCAGGCTACACTCCTGGATTGCTTTCAGCATCGACATGGTCGGCGTAGTGTGCACATCGGAGCGGAAGTCAAAGGCCGCTGGGTTCTTCTCGCCGCCCCAGGCAGTGCCATCGTGGCTTGTTCCATTTGTTGTGCTCTTGCTGCTTTTGGCAGCGTACTGTGAGAACTCCGACATGGCCAAGTATGCTCGTGAAGTATGTAGCTGGCGCGGGGATTGAAACGCGGGGTGGACGAGGGGCGCGGTGAAGGCTCGATTACCCGTTTTCAAGGTCTTTGCTGGATGAAGGTAAGGTCAATCGCACAGTCGGTGGACGGACCCACGTACTGGAGAGGCGAGTGAGCGGATATAAACGCAGTGGCGGCATCGCGGCGGCATGTTGGAAGGAAGGGCGCAAGGCGTGAAGCAAGCCGAAGATAGGCGAGGCAGCTGGCAACGCGGAAAACCCGCTATTCCGATTCGCTCAACTTGACATCTACGACCATCACAATAGGAAGGCGACAATCCAAGTACCACTGTCATTGCTTGCATTGGAAGCTATTACCTGAGCAAAATCACCAGCGACCAAGCGACGAAATTGTTGAGAGAGGGGTTGGTAACACGTTCGAATGCATCGTGAGCTCAACGGCGTAGGGAACGCAGTCTTGTACTTGCCATGTTCCCCCTTTGAGAGACAGTTCTCAGCAGAATAGGAGGCTTGGATTGAGCCAGGAGTTATTTGGTTGGTGTCTCTGACACCCAAGAGCTATCGTTTTTTGTTTGGGTCGTTGGTAATGCAGTAGTCATGGGCACTACTCACGTGTAAGATGGTAGAAAATATGCCCGACTCCAACTTGACGCGCTTCATCACCTTCTACAGTGCGCTCACGTTTCCACCTCGGATCTCCCATACCAGATTTCACAATAAAAACTTCGAACATCATCTCTGTGCACGGGCAGAGGAGTTTCCAGTGGGGAAAAAGTATTACGATATCAGGGAGAACTTTATGCTGAGCAATCAGTGCAAGTTACACGACCATCCGACCGGACGATGCTGGAGGTCTTATAAGGTAGTCTGAGTTATGATCGCGAAGATGCTCCCGCTACAGCTCTCTACGCTTTCTCGTCCATTTCACCAGACATCGATAAACAGCGGTTTATGGACTTACGGCTAGCATAATGCCTTGCACGGAAGATTAGGGATTCTCGAGGGGAATGACAAGATGAGATTAAATCAGATGAGCGCTCAAGTAGAGCAGTTTGTCACCGTGGTGAGATCTTCTTTTCCTCTATCCCAAACGTGATCTTTGACAAGGATTTTGCTGCATGTGCGGCCGCCAAAGTATATCAAAGCTTCTCAGTAATGGAGACAAGTCAAAGAATCGGTAGTACTATTGTGCCAATCCACGTCAACGCCTTCACCCTCTTTCTTCTTCATTTCATCGACGAGTCTCTTCTTGGTATCTTCGAGAGGCTTCTTGGTAGGGACTATATGGATCCAAGTGTCAGGAACCACACGCTGGTTCATTTCCGCCATCTTCAGATGTAGTCTCACTCTAGAGATACTTGGGAATGTCTGGCGGAAATGTTTGCGAAAACCATCCCGATATCCAACGGGTATGTCCACTGAGATGACGAGCCGTCGCTGTCCGAGTATACGGGGTTTAATCCATCGACCGAATGTGTCGAGGTTGTCGAAACAGAACTTATTGAGCCGGTAGCCAATCGCTGATGTCTCAACATACATCTGTCGGCATACTTTGTGTATAGCGAAAGTCAGTGGGACAAAGCTGGACGAAGAATTCGGGCCTTTTATGAAAGGAAGCATGACATGTGTGAGCCTAATGTCCCCTCGAGTAGGCCAGTAATCACGGATATCGATCTGGTGATAGCCGGCAGTATATTGCCAAATCTTGTTGCAAATCTGCTCCGGAAGATTGAGCAGAGGGGACTGGAGGGAGTTGGCTTTGGCGCTGCTGTATGTCAGCTTTCGTACGATGGATATTATGGCATCAGACGTACATCTCCATCAGATCCGAGTGAACAGGAAAAATGGCCTTCATCAACCCATTCATGTACTTGCGACCCGGCTGTGAAGTCTTGCGAGTATCGAGAAGTTTCCTCTTCTTCACAACTTTTGTGCGCTTTTCGGGTGTCGGGTGATTACGAGGTGCCACAGAATGAGTGGACAGCTCATATGAGCCCATCTTAGAGGTTTGATGTATTCTTGTTGTTTGCATCAAGAAAGTGTAGTTGGAAGACAGCAAGGTCAAGAGAGCTTGACAGCTGCACCCGCAAGCTCGAAGACGCCCACATATCGAGCCACATCCTTCTAATGAGCGAAGTGCAAGAATCGATGAAGATGAGGTTTGTACTTCGAGACTAGTGGAGCCCCCGTGTAAGTTGAAACAGGAAGTGAAAGTGAAGGGAACGGTGAGCTGCCGACGCAAACACTTCCACGTTTGTCATAAAGCCTCACCGCAACATGCTAGTTTCCCGCAGAATGCAAACTCCTATGTGGAAATGCGCATATAATGTATTGATTGAACCCCACGGTAGCTGTGTATATCCTATAGCTTCCGTGCTCGCAGGCTAAACTTTGCGATTATGCCCGTTTCTTCCCACCAGTCTTCTTCCAGCCCGCACTTCTGCTCTTCCGTCCATTGGGACCCTTCTTCTTGCCTCCACTGCCCTTGAACTTGAGCCCACTCTTACCCTGCCTCTCACTCGCTCTGTGACCTTCAAATACAAAACCTTCCTTCGTTTGTGCCTTGGCGACTTTACCCAGCATCGACCTCGCACGTCCTTGTTGTGACTTCTGCTCTTCGGTAAGCTTTTGTTTGTAACCAGCACCAGGTTTGCCCTTTGCTGCTCCCGGTGTCTTGGTTGGCGGTGGTCCTCTCGGCTTATCCTTGTTCTTCTTCTCCGCTTTACAACGCGTCACACGAAGTTTGCGGGGAAGCATAGGCGGGAACATTTTCTCGTTGAGTTGCAGCGCGGCTTCCACGCCGTTCTCATCCACGAACTGGACGTAAGCGAACCCCTTGCCGACTCTCGTCTTTGCATCGCGGACTACACGCACGCTCTCGATTTTCCCGCATTTAGCGAAGTGGACCCAGAGACCTTCTTCGATGTCGGAGGCGGGCTTGTTCTTTTTGGGCTTCTCGCCTTCTGCCACGGGTGTTTGGGACTCGTCATCTACAAAGGGGAGGTTGCCGACGAAGACACAGCGACGATGGTCGACTTTGTAGGGATGGGCTAACGAGTCGACGTGGAGGTGACGCTTGAGTAGCATGGAACCGTTTAGTCTCTTGACAGCTTCTCTTGCGGCAATCTTGGTTGTGTAGACCACGTATGCGTTTGTGCTCTTTGTAGTCGCGTCCATAATGTCCTTGGTTGCAAAGGCAGCGCGTTTGGGGAGCGAGGTACCGAATGCTGTTGATCGGAAACGGATCGACTCGATCTTGTGCGGAGGCTTGTTGTCGGCAAGATCGGATATGAAGGACTCTAGATGCTTCTTGAGGGCCTTTTCGGCGGGCTTGGAATTTATGCACTCGACCGAGACATTGCTCAGGAAGACTGTGCGCGATGCCTTCTCTACTTCAGAAGCGCTCTCGTCGGTCTTCTCCATGAGCGACTCGTGCTTGGGGATAGTGAGGTCTTCGGCCTTGTCTGCAGCCTTGACATCTTCCGCTTCCTCGTCCTCGTCTTCTTCATCTGAAGACTCGTCTTCGTCGTTCTCGTCTGAAGACTCCTCATCCTCATCGTCCTCATCATCTTCTTCTTCTGTCTTGCGCTTCTTTTGTCTTTGCTCCTCCTCTTTCTCTTCCTCTCGTGCCAATTTTCGCATGTAGGCGTCCTCGATTTCCTCCTTGTCACCTCGCTTGCGCTTCTTGGGCTTTTCTACTGCGCCGTGCAGTGCGGCTTCACGCAGTTTTGCTAGAGCAGCCTCGTTCTTGGACTCGGATGCTTCGCTAGCATCTGACATGTCCGCGTCTTCGTCTTCATCCTCGTCGTCGTCGTCGTCGTCGTCGGGCAAGCTTCCAGATGCCGAGCTCAGTTCCGCATCGTTCTCATCGCCTTCGTCTTCATCTTCACTCGAGTCTTCGGTCGCTTTTCCTTGTACACGCGCTTGGTACCGTGATTTTGGAGGCGCTTGTACGGGACCCGCCTAGATATCAATTAGCAACCACTCTTCAGTACATATATACGACAGACGTACACTGGCCGCAAACAGCGATGCTAGCGCAGGGTCAAACGCGGTTTTGTCGACTTTGATGAATGAACTGTCTGACTTGTGACTCTTCTTGGGCGTGCTTGTCTTCTTTTCTGTCTTCGCAGAGCGTTTGTCCTTTGATTTGGCCATTGCGACAATCGAGATGTTGCCGACAGCAAGCTCGTCAAAAAGTTTTGGTGGAGACCCTTCACAGCGATTACGCGCTAGGCCCAGATGGCGCCTGCAGGCGGCAGAAAGTCACCGCCTGAATAGGGCAGTGCGGTCATTCGCAAGACTCTCAGGGCCTCTCCCGGCAGTCGACCCGCTTCTGAGCGCAGTTTACACCATCCCGACTAAGCTGCCCTCCACAATCACCCAAGACACACTCATGAGAGTCGCGGTTCCGCGTTTGCATTCCGACGTCTACAAACATCCCAGACCTGCCACCCCGTCGCTCCTGCCAGAAACATCCCCACACTCACCCTCGACGCCCGCGTCCTTCACACCAGCAACACTGTTTTTGACCGCTCACCGGACCCAGCGTCCTCGACCCCCCGCAACGCCCATACAACATCGCCGGCGTCTTTAGTATTACTTGCAACTCATTTTCAGGACATTGGTCACGAGTTGAGGCAGTCTTCGGCGTGGGCGCACTATGAGCGCGCCCGAACAGACTAGACGGAGCACCTCGAGAACAGCTCCTGGCCCCAGTGAAGAAGTCGCGCAGACTCAAAGTACGTTACCACCCACTCCGTATTGATCCTGATGCGCTCTTTCGGGTTTCTGAAGGGCAGCGTTGCGCCTTTGGTCGCCTCTCGAGCGACTGTCGATCTTTGCGTCAACAACCGAGGCGACGACAGAGTCGCGAACTTCCCTACCTCACCACGTCTATTACCCACGTCGTCCGAACATGCACCAGATCTAACAGCCCCTCACAGGTGCAATTCCAACACCCACGACAGAATTACCCGACCCCACTCTCACAACCTCTCAGCCAGACCACTCTGCGCCAGCGCAAATACCAACAGCCGCTGTCCAAGATCCTACCGCAATCGCTGCCGCGATGCTGTCTACAATGGCAGCTCCGACTACAGTGCTTACAGAATCACTGCCCGCCGAACAAGCTCCTAATGGCTTTGATGATGTCGCCGACAACGGCTCTAGCAGCTTGAGCGAGCTCGGAGACGCATCAGACGACCAGTCAGAACCCACACCACGGCCAACTGCAGTAGCAGACATGGACGAAGATGATTCAGAGGCCGAGACCGAGCGGTTACACAACACGCCTCGGAAGCTCGCGCGCACAGGTACAGAGACATCATTACTCTCCGAGCCTATATATACGAGAACACCAAGCAAGCTCGCGCATTCGAAGACTATCGAACACGACGAATCGGCTCCTCCCACACCCTCTGCCATTGGAGACGACGCAACGATAGGCGAGGCATCTACAACCGAGAATCCCCTGCATTCTCTCTCGCTGATCGCAGCATCAGAAGCGGCGAATCTCGAACATGTAGGCATAAAAAGGAAGCGTACCAGTGCCGAAGGAAGTCCAGTAGATGAGCGTGAAGAGGAACCACTACGGAAGCGAAGCGTAAACGCGAAGGCCTCAGCGCTTGATGGTCTGGCTGACGCTGCAGCGGACCGACAGGGACAAATGGACGCAGACGAAGAGCTTGAGAACGCTGAAGAGCACCTATCGGCCCTCGCACGAGAAGAACTAGAATTGGAAGAACGACAGGCCAACATCGCCGCGCAGACTGTCAGCGAAATGGCCACTGTCGCAAAACACGCGAAACCAAGGAAAGGTGGCAGGAGGGGGAAAAGAAAGACGGAGGACCCTAGCTATGCCTACGCCGAGACGTTCGCAGCTGCTGAAGCACACGAGGCTGAAGCCGAGGGCGAGCATGACGACGAGGATAGCGCGGTGCTCGACGAGGAAGTGACCAAGAAGAAGCAGGCCATTGACGAACTTGCAAAGATTGAAAAGAAGTTCAAGCTTTTCCGAGAGAAGTAAGCAACTTGCATGGGACTTAACCACAAGCATCAGCTGCTGACTGCCACTAGATTATGCGACGAGCAGATAGCGCAACTCGAACGGGAGCTTGAGATGCTTAAGCAGCCGAACTGTGTCCACCCCGAGTACGTTGCTATGATCAAATGCGTAGACGATCGACGCGCCGACAAGATCGCATACGAGGCGAGGCTCTTGGAATACAAGCAGAAGAATCTAGAGGTAATCACAGCAGCAGAGCGGCATCAGATGCACAGTCAATACTTCCAGACTGTGCGACACATCCGCGAGGAGATTCTTGAAGAGTGCAACCAGCGAGTATTCGAAATACAACGTGGGCGACGCCAGCTTGGGTGCGACGAGATTGAGTACATGGTACGACTACCTGAAAAGCGGTCAGATCAGATCAGACACCAAACAGCGTACAATCTTGAGGTTTCCGTTCTGTCAGGTGTCGCCAAGTACGTCGGGTTCCCAGCAGCACCAGACATCAGTGCTGCACGACCAACGGAGATTGATGAGGATCTTCGAGCAATGAAGGTAAGTGGCTGAACGCAACTGCTAGAGAACTAGCAGCTGATTCGGCGCGGTAGATTGCAACACGTGCTCCAGCACCGCCTCCTTCGTTCCGTACCTACAACAGAACGACAACAGCAGACGAGGCAGCCGCAGAAGAGCAGTTTCTAGAAAGCACGCCATGGGCCAACCCACGACATCCCTCACACCAAGAAGGTCGGTATCCTCCAGGACCGTCCCGCGTACCCAGCTACCAAACACCAGCTGGCCAACGTCGAATGGTCGATCTCTCAGCTCCCAACGGCTCTGCCTCTACCATCGAAGCGAACTCGAACCCCCCGTCATCGAACGCTCACAACGCAAACGGTCTGCGAGGCGAAGCAGAATCTCCAGTCCTACACATGAAGCGCGCGCCGGTCGATCATGCAGCGTACGCGGAGACGCCTGGCTCCGATCCTCGCAACAACATGGGTGTTCTGAGTAGAGAAACCTATGGGATGATGTCAAGTCCTGCAGCGCAGCACATGGATATACCGCACGAACAAGCTGGCCAACGTTGGGGTGGCAGCATGCGACCCATTAACGCAGAGCTAAACACAGCGCCAGGTCCACCGGGTGCAGGCCGACCAGATGCGGCGCGAGCACCATTGACACAACGTAGTGGCCTCGGTACTGTCAGTGTTGGCAGCGGCCTGTTTGGACGGTGACGTGCATGATACACGCTGAACCATTGTTCTCGACATCTGTTTTACTATCTGTTGCGTCTTCCAGTACAGTACCATTGGGCGGCGTTTGTTGCGGTAGACTTGGTTTGCATCCACAGCGGGCTGGCAAATTAACATGAGCATGACATGATGGGAGGTATAATCCCTTGGCGTTTCCGTGGCTAGTCATCTCCGCTTTCATGTATACCTCCCATGGAGGCTGTGTATTTTGTTTTGTTTAGGTTCATGTTCATACTTTCAATCCTTTGAGAGCGGGCTGTGTAATCAGGATGTAGGGACTAGGGAACGACGGAGATGATACCTTTTGATATCCGCGACGAGCACAATCAATGCTATTCTGATGCGCCAAAGTTTAGCTGTTCTTCTCCAAATGTGTCGTTTTTCGTAATCTATGTTCATCAACACACTCTCTTGGTCGCTGTTACTAGTACTGACGAAGCTTCTCGTCAGCCTACGGCGAGCTCGTCACCGGATTTGGACTTGACCTCTTCAGCGCTCACATAACATTCCCCTCCTGATCTTTCGGCGCTTGAGAACCTTGAGACCAAAGATTGACCCACCTCATCTAAGGTACCTTCCATGTCTTTACGAGAAATAAAACCGTCCACTATTAGTACTTGCCCTTGACAGAAGAAAGGTGAGTAGACGATGTGGAGATAACAAGCAGGCGAATGGGTTATATCCTAATCACACTGCTCTCGGCAGAAACATGAGAATACATCAATGCGTCTCTGATGGCTTGTGGTAGAACTTCTCGATCGAGTGTAACACGCGCTCATGCTCCGAACCACCACATTGAAGAATTGAAGCCGTCTTTCTGGCAATGTGCCGGCATGTCAAAGACTCTTCAGACAATAGGAATCTGGTCGTTATGCTCAGCTCATGTATCATCTCGACCATGAAGTGTCGTTCTGCACATTTGAGACATGCACATACATCCGACATCGCAGTCGTTTTAAAACTCGGCTATGCGTCTCTCAAAGGCCCAATTTTCCATGACTCACGTCTTGTTGAGGAGAGAAAAAGAGAGACACTGTATTCTCGCAGACGCGTTTTGCTCACACAACACATGGAATGAATAAGTTGGTGTTTCCGAATAATTGATGGACTTTTATATCAAACGTTCTTCTCAGCACTCATAGTGCTTGGTGTACGCCGTCAGAAAACGGGACTCACCTAGTCATCGAGATTTGGCTTCTTCGGTGTGGAGAAGTGGATGTGGTATGAAAGGTAGGTGAAAGTGACGCGGCGTTATTCTGTGTTGTGTCAGGGACACGGTGATTGGGCAGCGGACGTTTCCTTGGTCATGGTACAGAATGGCGGCTTTGAATCCAGCATTCGAACCATCAACATGCGCATATCAAATCTAAGTTAACATGCTACGTCTTTCTGAGAACTTGCAAAGTTTGAATCCCAGCGCTGAGGCTGAACGCAATAGGGATCTCCAGAACGCGTAATCCGTAACAGAACATGAATACTTCGGCAAAGATTCTTAGACTTTAGGTTCATGAGCAGAAGTACTAGAGCAGACCAACGTCATATCGGACAAGCTTACACAAAGGCCGAGGACGAAGCTGAAGTCAATGCGGGTGATCGTCATGATCACGATGCGGTCCGGTCACGAGGCATATGCGTCAAGATGGAGATCCCATGTGACAGACTGGACAGCTACAGCGGCAACCTGCATGAAGCGGACTGAACCCTTTTTCCAAAATCGCACTTGTGAGATCTGCAAAGGTGGCTGCGTATGTAGAGATGCGGCTCCTCTTCGGGGTGGAGTCCCGTAAAGCTCGTGGACCATGAACCTGCCCACAGCCCTTTTGAGATATGGTTCTTCACTCTTGGACCCAAAGTAAACTCAATTTCGCAAGAAGCGGAAAGCAAAAGGCCGAATCCAGTATACATCGTAACGCGAGTAGCTGATGAGGCTTTCGGCATATGGCCTCGGTAGATGCTCGAGATCATCGCCAATGCTTGAGCTTCGTCGATCACGAAAAGCAGCTGCACAAGTCGGTCGTTGAACATGTTAAAAGGAATATCACTAGGATGAATGGAAGCCCAGAGTTGGAGGCGAGACGGGCATGATCACTGAAGAGGTTGGTAGTCTTAGCATGAACGTCGGCTATGGTATTGATCGCGGGTCTCTTTTTCCCGGTGATAGGAGTAAGTATGCATATGGTGTAGAGGCCGCTGTGTGTCGAGGTTTTGCTTCCCAAATGCGGTCGCATATAGACATGGAGTCTTGAAAAAGTGGCCTAGGAGAGCAGCGATGACCAAAGGAGTTGGAAAATCAATTGGATGGCTCTCGATCAGGAAGTGACAATGTTAGCTTCCTCGTAACGTGGTCGATATCGAACTCGCATATACAAACGACTTTGGCTAGCCACCCGGGAGCAGTGATCGCTTTCGTCAAACCCACGTTGTGATCGTCGGTCCCTGGCAGATGCCGACGCGTGATGCCGGTGGCTGACCGTTTGGTACAGGCTACCGAAAGATCGACCCGTGCAGATCCGAGGGTGGTAAACGAAGGCCACGCGAGTGACTGCCATGTGTTCGCGTAGAGGCAGTTGCCGATGCCTGCGCTGGCCGCATATCGTCACGCGTGAGTCTGGTCACATTCAAAATTTGGTTCCCGAAACTTTGGCTGGTTACAAAGGGCGCGGCACGAAAGTGACAGTCAACGCTGACTTGTGGCTAGATAGAGTGGAGGCTTATCTATGACATACACAATATCAGATTGCCTGGGGGGCCGTAGACTGTAGGATCTGTAAGGACCTTTCTCTTGAATCAGCGACACTCAAAGATTTCTCGTGGCCTTTGGAGATCGTCGGGTTCGCTTGACGTAACGACACATTGTCGGCAGATGCCATCTGCTAACGCGTTAGTCAAGCCCAAGGGTACCACTGCGCTGGATCGTAAACACGTCTTTAGATGTGCGGTCAGGATGCTTGCGTATACGCCGTCCCAGCGATTTGCGCCATGGTGGCTGGATTGGCAAAGCAAAGAACCGCGGGGTCTCGCGCTTGTGATCTGGGGGATTACGACGTCGGACCGACAGCAAACCTTCGAAGCCTGAAGCACATCGCACCCCATTCGCGAAGCATCGTGATCCTGAGAGATGCGCATGCATGTTGTGCTTGAATCAAGGGAAAAGCTGCGAGTCAAAACTCACGCCATCGCTAGAATGCCCCACTAACATCGACTCGGATAGTCACGATTTCGAGCAAGCGAGAAAGGGGAAGAAGGTGCGCGTTGATAGCGACAGAGTTTCAACCCGTGGCATGGGTCTGTTTCGACTGTGCATCAGGTATACCTTGTAGGGCTGAGGTATCAGCTGGGACGTGTTTTGCATCCGTGTCAGGGAACATTGATGAATTCGAAAACTCACCTCGTACCGATGCCATTGAGATACACCGGTGTACAGAAGTTGCCATACCAATCAATAGCTGCGAACGACAGAATGCTTCGAATGTGGCTTGATAGTGTCGGAGGCATGGCTCCTAGACCGTTCCGACTTTTCTGGGTGCTCAACACGATGAGAGCTACCTAGCTCGAGAACGGCGAGATTGCAACCGTACCGAGAAGCCGCTGGGGGTGCTCAACAAGCGGCTGAGTCTTCAAGGTTACCACGGACCGTAGGCTAGGTAACGCGTTCCACACATTTCTACGGCAAGGTGGTATGGTGGTATGGAAGGTTGGTCGAAGAAATCGCTGTTTCTAAATCGTTTAGCTCCTGTGTTCCGCAATCTTTCCCGTCAGCTACACTCAGGCCTGCGCCAGAATGACATGTCTGTCATCGCGACAGTGCACAAACGTGCCGTTCTTCATCACAAGGCGAATGTTGTCAAGCATGGAATAATTGTATTCCAGCCTCGCGTATCTCAAATGCCGCATCGGGCTCCACAGGTCGATCGTCAACGCTGTGAGAGTCAGTGAACATGATCTTCGAAAAGCAAATAGGCCCCCATGTGGGTTTTGAGCCGCGAAGAGAGCAGCGGTCGAAGCCCGGCGACGGTTGGACGGACGCGAGGTGGAGTGAACGGCATGCAGATGCACTAGTGGCCTGCGCCAAGTCGTTTACCTATGCACAAAATCGCTCGCCTGTGGCGTTCCGGAACGAACCACCATCTTTGGTCAACCTTCCGGGACCTCAAATGATTTCATCTACACAATTTCAACCATGCTGTGACAGGGTAAACGGTAGTGATAAAGAAAGTTTGCATAGGTTTCGTACATTCTGTGCTAATCAGGCGGATATTTGAGTTTGCTGGTCGTAATAACGTCTTGTGGAGGACGTGTCTCCTTCCTGGACACCTCATCACCCTCCTGCATATTAAGCGAATTCCATCTAGCGTTAGGAATCCGCTGTTCCTGAAAAGTATGACCTCCGTCGTTGGTAGCGTCTGCCCTGCAAAGCGTCAGCAGAGGCCCACTTCAACTGGTCTGGGGCAACTTCTCCATTCGCCCTAAGTTTCAGCTGGGCCATTGGTTGCGTTCAACAATCATGGAATCTAGTGCAAGTCCTTCCGTGCACATGCCAGGGATCACCTCTACGGCGAGAATTGCACCTCTGGTACGGAAGATGCATGACCCTCGAATAGCGGCACTACAGGGAGGCGGTTCAGCCCCACTTCATACCTCAATCTGCAGTTGCCGTCCGTCATACCCAATGGCTAAATGTACCTGCATTTATTCCTTTCCGTTATGGAGTCTCATATAGATCAGGCCTGAGACTAATCGACCTGGCCTGGCATTTCTGACAGCTCTTGATATTCTCCGACCTCCCAGGGAGTTTATAGTAAGGGTCTGTTCCGGATCAACGCTTTCTTTTCGTTTCCGTCTCTCACTTCCTGGCCATTCGATCGTACACGGAGTCGTGTACGAGTACGAAGAAGGATGAGGCTCCTACAATTGTTGCTCCCGTTGCTGGCATGGGTGCAGCTAGTAGTCGCTCAGGAATCGGCTATGCTCGCTGTGGCCAAGCAACTTCCCAAATGCGCGGTATGTACAGTCTGAGCACTGCTCTCAACACGTACTGATGGGGTTCTTCAGCAAGTGTGCCTTACTGAGGCAGTCGCCCAATCGCCCGTTCAACACCCGGACCTGGCCTCAATATGCGCAGATGCTAAACTGCAAGGCGAGGTAGAAGCATGTGTTATGCAATCGTGTACACTGAGACAGAGTCTGAGTGAGTGCTTCAGTTCCCATCATTGTGTCGAAAGTTACTGATTGCCATCCTTAGCGACCAAGAATGTTACTGCAACAGGTTGCCACGCTCCGACACGTTATTCTGGCGAGTCCATTCGCGTATCCAACTTAATTCTCTCAATCGTCACCGCCGTCTGCGCGCTCACCAGGATTATATACAAGGCTGTGTTCTCCATCGGAGAGCTCGGGTACGATGACTACAGCGTCTTGGCCGCACTGATAGCCGGTGTACCATCTGTCGTCATCATCGACAGGGCCATCGTTCCAAACGGTCTCGGAAGAGACGTATGGACAGTCAGCTTCGAGCAAATCACCAACTTCGTCAGATATCTTTACGCCTTGGAAATCCTTTACTTCATTCAGGTTGCTCTTCTGAAGCTCACGCTCCTTTTCTTCTTCCTTCGGATATTTCCAAAACCTACAATCAGGCGTCTGCTTTGGGCAACCGTTGCGTTCAACTGTCTCAACGGTGTTGCTTTCACGTTTGCGGCCATCTTTCAATGCCGACCGATATCGTTTTACTGGACAAAATGGGATCAAGAGGGATCTGGCCAATGCATCGACATCAACGGATTAGCGTGGACAAACGCCATCATCAGCATCGTCCTGGATGTCTGGATGCTCGCTTTACCCTTGTTCGAAGTTTTCCACCTACAGCTCTCCTGGCGCAAGAAGCTTAGCGTTGCCGTTATGTTTTGCGTCGGCACATTGTGAGTCACTTGGTAGATAATCACTGGTGGGCCATCACTAACACGAAACTCAGTGTGACCGTCATTTCAATCCTGCGCCTCCGATCTCTCGTCAACTTCGCCGCTTCTGCGAACCCAACATGGGATCAGACGGACGTCATCAATTGGTCGAATATCGAGATCAATATTGGAATCATCTGCGCCTGCTTGCCTGCACTACGCGTCATCCTCGTTCGTCTATTCCCCAAGGTCCTCGGTACGACCAAGGCCACCGACCGACCCTACTACGCATACGGCAGCCAAAGCCATGGAATGAGGAAGGGGGGAAGTGCGCTGGCTAGTGGCCCAGGAAGATCAGCCGTCTCAAACGGTGGGCGAGATCCGAACGCTATCACATATACCAAGACTTTCGAAATACGGCATGCAGATAATGATGAGCAGTCACTCGTGCAGATGGAGATGGATCAGTTTGGACCGAACAAACAGAAGAATCCAAGTAGCAGCACTAGTATTTCGAGTTTGTAGATATAATATCTTAACAAAGCCCTAGTTGCGCCACCAACACTCAGAGACGAAGCCCCATTTGAATATTCGAAATGTGGTCCTGAAGGTAGCAGACGTCGACACCAACCCTACGCAGCTACGGCGCACAGGGGTATGCGAGCCGATCATGCACACAGCCACAGCCAGCTGCACCTGGGCGGCTACCGCAGCAGTCCCACATCTGCCTTATTCAACAGTCTTTCTTCCCAACTCTTACGAGACAGTGGATACGAGTGCGCTTTCTCTTCCGGATGAGCTAGGCTTCTCACCCACAGAACTATCTGCGGCATCCGTTTTCCCTCCCCCGTGTGGCTGCGCACAGAAAGAGCGCACGCGATCTGAATTGCGGTCCCTGAGAAGCTCGGCACGTCTATGTCACCTCTGGCAATCATAGCTTCATTGCAGTTGTTGAGAGATTCCATGAACAAAAGTTAGAGCGCGACGATTCGAAAGTACGACTCTTGTCCGGAGGAGTGGAAGAATTGAGCGGCAAATATGCGCCTCTTACATGCGACAACTCTTGAGTTCGAAGTCTTCCACGACAATCAGACTCCGCGATATCTTATACTGTCTCATACTTGGGGAAATGAGGAGGTTACCTATCAAGACATGCGCTTCTTGCAACAGTGTCATGCTTTGCCCTATAGTCTCAACAACAACAGCATACTCATGGCCGCGTTGGAAGCGGCCGCAGGACTGAAGATCTCCGCCATGGATAGAATCCCTGTTCAGGCTCGCACTGGTTACGAAAAGATACTAAAAACGGCCAAGCTCGCAAAGGAGCACGGACTGGACTATTTCTGGATAGACACCTGCTGTATCGACAAAAGCAGCAGTGCCGAGCTACAGGAAGCAATCAACTCTATGTACCGATGGTACCAGCAATCCTGGTTATGTGCTGTATATCTGGAAGACGCCTTTCCTGCGCGAGATCAGTACTCTGGTGTGCTGTTCGAGTTTGATATGGCATCCATGCTACGGGGATCCAAATGGATCACTAGAGGTTGGACTTTGCAAGAGCTTATTGCCCCTGAAACTCTTGAATTTTATGACCGAAAATGGGGACTCATGGGCTCCAAGATCGATTTTTATGCTGCGGTGGCTGAAGCAACCGGGATCCCTCCCACTGTGTTATATACCGGCGACCTAAGTCGAGTTTCAGTCGCACAGAAGATGTCTTGGGCAGCTAATCGCGAAACGACGCGAGTGGAAGATCGCGCATACAGTCTGATGGGTCTCTTCGGGATACACATGCCTATGCTTTACGGAGAGGGCGACAATGCGTTCAGGCGGTTACAAGAGGAGATTATAAGAACGACTCCCGATGACTCAATCTTTGCATGGAGAGCAGTTGAGGGGTCCATTTCCAGTTGCTCTGGCCTATTAGCGAAGTCACCCGATGATTTCGAAGGATCACAGTTTATACAGTTTATGAGGGACGGCCGTACCCAGTTTGCTACATCAAACTTAGGCCTGAGATTGGAAACGTGGATTTACCCATTATTGGATGGGGGCTGTGATGAGGTGTGGGACGACTCGATTTTTGCTCTCTCGTTGTGTGTGATGGAGAACAGAAGCACGGTTGCTTTACTCGTTCGACGACTTAGCTCAACGCACTACACTAGAGTCTCTCCAGACACCTTCAAGACTTCCAAACATCTGTCTGCTAGTAGGAGCAGTCTCGAGACGGTCTATGTCGAACACACACCCCACATTCCAAGCTCTTTTCGAAGCCGTGCGATGTATTACTTCCAGTTCCAGTTCGACTCTACAGTATATCGTATTCAAAGTGCACAACCAGAACAGCTGTGGGACCCAATTCACAACCACCTTTCGATCAGTTCCGAATATCTTACAGACAATAGTCTGAAAAAGAAGGAATACTCAGGCGCGCCCATGTTTTATGGCACGGTTCGGCTGTTTCACCGAGGTACTCTCTCCTTAGCATGTTCGATCAACGTTGGGCACAACTTCCTGACCGGACAAGCATGGTTGAGGCTTTTGAATTCTGATTCTACACCCGCGGATGCGCATTGGCGTAGCGTATGTCAAGAATCTGAAGGGTGTCACATGGAAATGCCGCCAGCACCACCCTTTCGAGTGTTGCGAATTTCTGAATCCGAAGTCGTTAGAGTGACGATGCTTCCTGGCTTGCATCGCGGTATGATCTCTTACATTGTTCAAATATCTCAAGAGCAGAGTCCATAACCCTCTATGCAACCGACGCTGCATGATTCACTTATACACGACTGTAAATGATGTACGTGGCTGTGCTCAAGATCTGGATTATCGTCTCATGGCAAAGCCTGTACTAGTTGTCGACATCTTCGGCTAGTTCTGGGAGGTGGTTCATTCCCTATTGTTTTCATATCCCCGGTTATTTAGCGATCCCGGCCTGCAATATGGATGTCCACTTCACCCAGCTTATCTGCCGTAACCGACTGCCATTGGGCCGAACACAGCACTCAAAAAATGTGAATAGTACACGCGGCGTAAACCTCTTTATATGTAATATAGTAACTCATTTGAAGATCGTAGCCATAGCCGTGGATAGAGCCCCTACCCGCTGTCAGGTACAACATATGCCGAGCCATCTTTGATGCAGCGCACCGGATCTTCTAGAAACCGATTGCATGATTCCGCGGCCTTATATTGGTGATTATCTGCATTTCTAAAACCTTCATCTTGAGACGCTGCGGTATCATGTCTATCCTTCTCCCCCTCTATGTGTACCCAAGTGCAGGCGCGTGGGATCCGCTGTACGCTGCGTACGTATACCATTTCCCACCGACCTCTTTCACACACTGACAAAGTCCTAGAGCAAAAGCGCATAGAAATGTAGACTTTACCGTCATCATCAACCCCTGCTCTGGCCCTTGCATGGGATCACTCCCCGACCAAGTGTACCTCGATGAAGTTCCCAAACTTCGAGCCTACCCAAATATCCGCACATTGGGATATGTTGCAACGGACTACACAGATAAGCCCATCGAAAGCGTATTAGCAGAAATCGACACCTACGCGCGCTGGCCGAAAGTCACAAACATCACCGGGATGCGCGTCGACGGAATCTTTTTGGATGAGACACCGAGTACTTTTGATGAAGATGACTACGCGTATTTGAAAACGGCAAAACAAGTAATAAAGAACAGCACAGCATTCAGTGACCGCTTCATAGCTCACAACCCCGGTCTGATACCCACCTCCATCCTCACCTCGCCCACTGTGCTTCAAGAATCCTACCTCAACCTCACCGATCTCACCGTCGTATTCGAAGAGGCATTCGACAAATGGCTTGACCGAGACGTTATGGTTCCGTTACAAGCACACAAAATTCGGCGCTCAAAGTTGGCTGTGATTCTGCATTCCTTGCCGAATCTGAGCGAAGAAGTGCTAGACTTTATGGTACAGCAGGTTGAGAACACAGCGGATTGGGTTTTCCTGACAGACAGCGCGGATGACTATTATCACAGTTTTAGCGCGATGTTTGGGGACTTGGTGAAAGCGGTTGACGGAAGTAGTTGAATGGGGTAGTGAGATTCAGACGTTGATAATCCCCACTGTGGTCCAAGAGTCCCAGACACGCACCTTGTCATGCTACTGATCTTGGACATCAAGCTGCATGAGTATATGAGAACCAAAGAAACCATCAATTGAAGGCCATAGGGAAGACCAGAAGCGGTCAGGTATACTCAAAGAAGAAAAAAAGGTAAAAAGAACTTCTACGTGAGCCGACTCACACTCCCACAAGACCTCATCCGCGTGGTTCGACATGTGCACACTGAATTGGTCGAATGTGCCTACCATGCATCACTCAATACCCCTTTGCCGCTCTTCTTCACCATCTAACAGCATTCTGCCGCACACTCGCAGCAATCAGCACAGCACTCGCAACCCTCCTCGCAAACGAAACAACAGCAAAGTGTCGCCAAACTAGACTCACGTTAGCCCAATAATCTTCTCAAACCAGAATGCCTCGCTTCGAAGAGCCGTGTTGACTTACCAAGCCGCCAAACAACCCCTATCCTTCTTCTGCTTTGGTGGAGGACCCTGTTGATACTGTCCCTGAGGAGGACCGTAGTACATTTGTTGTTGTGGCGGTGGAGCGCCGTATTGTGGTTGGCCATAGCCTTGGCCACCTGGGGGACCGTAGCTGTGAGGATAGTGTTAGCATCTTTTTGTTCTTCCAAAACGTAGCCATTCTGCGCAATGGTGAGGAGATTCGGGGTGCGCGAGACTTTGCGACGCATGTCCAGGTCGTGGTCTTGGATTAGGAAGCAACGTACCTTTGCTGTGGGTACTGAGGACCGCCTTGGTAGTAGCCTTGGTTTGACATGTTGTTTAGGCTTTTGTGGAGATATATGCGCGGGTTAGGAGTCGCGGTGTACGTTTGTTGGACGTGTGTTCACAAGTCGCGCGTTCGTCAATGCCCAAGTGATGTAGGTAGGATGAGGCAGCAACCGGCGGTGATCGATTAGGTAGCTGTCGCGTCGCAAACCAAGCTTTCGCCGAGGAATCCTCAGAATCTTAATTTCTCGCTTGCGAGAACCGTGTATTAGAGCCTTTGACTTCGTTCTTCGAAGTCAGGTTAGGTGTAAAGGGATGTAAGGCTGGAGGAGATACAGTGGAGCCTTGTACGGGAACGAGGGGATGCGCCGCCTTTAAACTGCGCGCACCCTCTCACTCACTCACGCGGACATGCATCACTCGGCCCAGCCGGTCTATTACGCTAGTTAGCATGAGCCACATTCGCAGTGGGCCGAGTTATTGGCGCAAATAAGCCGGGGTGCGAAGGCTGCTTGGTGTGCTTTCGTCATCGCCACACATGCTTGTCATGCTTTTTGGCAACGCGACATCGGGGATTTCCAGTCGCGGCTGCATGATGACGAAGACTTTGATGATGCAGTTGGCCGATGTATGCTTACGATTCTTTACTACGAGTTAGAATACCTGACAAGCAGAGCCACAAACGTGTGCGCGGTTTTACATGGATACGACATCGAATCGGCCAACCAGCCAGCCACAGCAGGGATATTCGTGCCACCTGATGTGTCAGGCTAAGCTTTACTTGGCAAAGGCTTGGTCGCATCAGTTTCGCGCCAAGGGTGAACGACAGCTCGAGACAAGGGGTTAATCCATTCTGCACAGTTAACATATGCTACGTACAAACTCTCTTACAGTGTCGCATTTTCGGAATGCCATTGTAGGTTTTCGAAATGTCTATATTATCGAAGCTACACTTCTCCGTATATCCTCTTGAGTTGCAACTCAGCCATCGCACCGCGCACGTCAGCCTCAATCTAGAACATGCAATACCGGGCCGATAGGGAGGCGCACGCTGACTTTCCACACCAATTAACATCGGGCCTACCAAAATACTCAAATCAAGACTGTAACCGTAGAGCAGCAACAACGCCATACTGCATGTAATTATGAATATTGAATGCGAACAAGTGCGATGTGAGCTGATGAAGAATGCTATGGTGCCTTGCGAATCCACTCCTCCAAACGACGAACAAATATGGTAAAACTTATGTACATTTACATATGGCAGTAGGGTAATTAAGTGGGTGCTCCATAGGTAAGCAAAGGGGCGCGAAAGGATCAAATAGCCATCACAAGCGGGATTAGAAGCCGAATGGGTTTTGGGGCGCTGGTCGATGGTTAGAAAGTGTTTGCAAAAAGATATGATCAGGTACTTACTAGCATTGGCAAGGTTCGCCCTCCCCGTCGGCTGGGGTGTAAGCTTCTTCGCAGGCTGTACACCAAACTTGATGCTTGGAGGTGGACCCGTCTTCTGTGGCACCAAAGGCTGTGCCGTAGGCATCGAAGGCATTGGCGGCATGGGAGGGATAGGCGGAGCGCTTTGGTAACCAGTCGGTTGTGGCGCAAGGGCCGGGGGCAGGAAGCGGTTGACGCCAGTCGCCTGCGGGTTAAGTGGGGATGGTTGGAACGAGTTGTAACCCGTGGGCTGAGCCTGGAGTGGCTGGAATGGTGCGCGTGGTGGGTCGGCAAAGGGACTGCCATTCCCGAAGCCTTGGGTGAAGTGGGGCTGTTGTTGGAAGCCAGTCTGCATGGGCTGCTGGAAGCCGGTTGGCTGCTGCTGCTGGTATTGCGCAAACCCAGTCTGCATAGGCTGTTGCTGGGGTGGAGACATGGGGTTGTAGCCTGTGGGTTGCGGCATCATGCCGTTCTGCTGGAATCCAAAACCGCCATTCTGCTGTGGGAAGCCTGTCATTTGCTGTTGCATCGGTGGCATACCCTGCATGCCTTGTCCTTGTCCTGAGTTCTGGCCCATCATGTTGGGGTTGTAGCCTGTGAGCTGAGGTTGTAGAGGTGGAGGAGGACCAAAAGCACTCTGTTGCGGGTTCATAGGGGCAGAGGAAGACCGCTGTGGTGGTGGAGCGATGAGACCACCAGTGTTTTGCTGCTGAGGAGCTTGTGGTCGCATGCGTGGCGGAGCCATGTTTTGAGGTTGGGTAAGAGCCTTGATGGCCGCAACCTGTTCGAACAAGGTAGGAGTAGCGCCCGTCGGTTGTGGCTGCTGAGCGGGAGCGGGAGGTTGTTGAGTAGGTGCTTGCGCCGGCTGCGGTGCAGGAGCAGGAGGTGTTGGCTGAGCAATCTCATCAGGCTTGAGCGCAGGCATATCTAGGAGGGATAGGTCGTTCATGGATCCAGTCAGCTGTGGTGGTTTCGCTGCAGGTGCTTGTGCCGGAGGTGAGGAAGCTGCTGGCGCAGATGTGGACGCGGTCTTGGATGGCTTTACATCCCACGCATTGTCATCAAATCCGTTTGTGGTCTTGTCAGGGGTGGGTGCGGATGCTAGCGGTGTCGGAGTACCATCTACGGGCTTCTTGACGGTGTCATCGGATTTTGGTTCAAACGCCTTGGGATCAACGACATCGTTCGTTTCAACAGGTGGTGCAGGACGTCCTTTGCGAGTGTTGTTTCTCAGTGCACCCCCTGGGCCGGAGAACAACCCACCAGAAGCTCCCTCTCCTCCGTCTTCAGCGTTCCGCTTGTCCCTTCCGAGCTGTGCGTCCAAGTGCTTGGTCACACGTAGAATGTCACCTTCCTTGAGACCCAACGTGCGTAGAAGCCCAGGGGTAATATCTGGTATGTTTTCTTCCGTCATTTCATCCTTGGTAAACGCCCTAGCGTAGCGTTCGCAAATCTGCGGGTTCACACCACACTTCAGGAAGAAGTCGAACCAATCGTACTCTGGCTTCCTCTCGACAGAGATACCAGTTGAACCCGAATCCTTCCCGCGGGGCTGTTGCATGCTCTTTCTCTTCAAATCCGACAAAGGCTTGTCGTCATCCAGAGACTCTCCTGTGACGCGTTCCACGTATTCGAGGTCCTCTACGGACATCTTTGTGACAGGTACGGCGATCTTGACTCCATTAACTTTGTGTAAATGAATCTTGCCATCCTTGATGAGGATAAACTCTGCTTCAACCTTGAATGATCCGGAGCGGTCTGTCCAAGTGCGTACTTTGGCGGAATCTAACACTTTTGATTAGCATCTCTCCTCACACATAATGTGTGTTCTTGAGTCCCACTAGGTAAATGTCCAGCGTCCACCGAAGGCGCGGACCCCTTTACAGGAGACAGATCAAGAAACTCAAGTAGTGAAAGTGCTGTATACTGACTTGGCTTAGACGAGGACTTTGAACTCGAGTCTTTTGCGGAGCTTTCGCGCTTGCTTGATGATCTCTGTGAAGTACGACGATGGTCAACATTTGTTTGCATAAGACTAGAGTTACGCGAAGGCAAGTGCAGGCCAGGGCCTACCTGATCGTTCCTTGCCTCACTTTCTGGCCTCTTCTTTCTTGAGGCCTGGCGAGCAAGCTCCTCTTCCTCCCGTCTGTTCTGTTCGACAATGGATCGACCCGCGTTGGTTCCCGATCGAGCGATGGCGGCTGCAGGAGCATGTATGGGGGCAGTTTCTGTGATTTCAACGTAGTTAGCTGGTACGACACCCTCTTTGCCATTCTTCAGCCGCCTGACTTTCCACCATTCGTCACTGGCAGAATCGTCGAGGACCAAGATCTCGTCGCCGAGACCTACGGTAACCTCGTCATCGCCTTGTGCCATGAAGTCGAATAGCATGACGCCCTTCTTTTGCACATTCGAACTTCCCGAACCAGCAGCGAGTACTTCGCGCAGTCCTGCACTCTTAGCGGCTCCTGCAAGCTCACCAAGAGCCAACATGATCTCCGATGCGGTGTCTTTGGCACCGCAGTGGAAGTCAACACTCTTGCTTGGCTGTTTCAACTCCATGAATATGTGTTTGCCTTCTTGCGAGTAGTACTCCATCTTTTCTGCGCTCCATTCCTGCTGTGGTCCGTCGCGCGACTTCTCAGGTGCAATCATAATCATTCCTTTCGGAATGTTGACGCCCAGTGTGATTGGCATTTTCTTATTCTTGCCCGGCTGTGTGATGTACTCGTAGATGTTGTACAGATGGTATCCAGAGCCGGACACGGGCGTCGCGGGCTGCTCATCCCTACTCGGAGGGTCATACTGGTCGAATGTAACGCTTCGGGGAGGGGGCGATCTAACTGGAGGTGATGGGGACCGCGTATGTGCGTATTGAGTTGGTGGAGGTGAGTATACTTCGGATTCGGGCCGTGTGGGAAGACGAGGCGGTGGCGCTTCTTCGTCCGACTCTTCTGGGGTGAACTGTACACGTCGTTGTTGTTTCGGAGGCGCGGTTACATTGGGCGGTGGAGAGATGGTTGATCGCGGTGCTGCCTCTTGCGACTTTTTCTGTATGATGCCAGCCAGAGCAGCAGCGGGACTCTGCGTTGGGGGAGTGTCTGGAGTAGGCGGTTGGTCGTCATCAAAAGAGTCCCTCGCTGCTGGCATTGGCGGGCGACTAGGCAACGCTGGAGATGCCACAGCTGCTGCTGCTGCTGCCGCGTCATCTTGAATAAGCTCGATGTAATTCGCTGGTGCAAAGCCATAGTCTTTTTCCACTCCCACCAGCGTCCAGTCGGGGTCCGTGGTATCGTAAACGTCTAAAATAGCATCTTCTTTGAAGGAGAGCTCTTCGTCTGTCTGGCGGTCGTAATCGAACAGGGCTTTGGCTTGGGCGATGGGTGCGGCCTACGTGCATGGTTAGCCTCCAGACTATGGAATTCCACAGAAACGTTGTCGTTGTGTTTGATATAGCTTTGCGACCCAAGCTGGGCTTTGTGTTGTAGGTGAGGCGCAGCATACCTCTTCAATGTAATTGTTCGGAATCAAGCCCTCAGGCTCCTCGTCGTCTCCATCGCGTCCCTTCTTCTTTGCTTTCCACCAGGCGTCAATCGTCGACTTCTCCAGCACCATCAGGATGTCGCCCTCGTCAAGGGCGATCTCATTGCTGCTCTGGGGCTCATAGTCGTATATGGCGCGGTATATGCCTAGGAACACCATTGTGGCGGCTACAAGTGCGGCGCAATCTCAGAAAGTGTATACAGCGTGTCGGGGTAGGTTATGAAAGGTATGTATAGCCTGTATCGATACGCATAAACTCGGCGGAGGGCCACGGGGGTGCTGTTGCCGTTCGAGGGGCCAGCTGGACAGGGGGAAGCTGCTCGACGCTACCAGATCGGCGGCCAGCAGCTAAAGAAGCAGGAAGCAGACAAATTCGAATACAATAAAATGCTAGGAGCGCTTAATGACCAGGACTGCGGGGATGCTCGTGCTGTAGCAGCCGGGAGTGGTGAGACAGATGGGAGTTGGGTCGACGATGCTTGTGAGCAACTCAGCACGAGCCAACCCGCCTTGTCCCAGACAGTCCCCACACCGACGTCAACCCGCTTTCATCCCATGTTCCTGCGACTTGTCAAGCGTGCCTGCGAACGGCTTTCTGCGTGACAAGCTCACTCCTTCTGCTGTTGCCTGGATAGGTCACTCGCTCACAAATCACTTGTCTGAGCCCTTTCGACGCAGAATGATGCCCAATTGCGCAGGGTATACGTAAGCATAGTCAGAACTAGGGATTATAGTAATGCGAATTGGAATACTGGTAGAATAGATTTTTCTTCAGGGTCTGCCTTAGGTCAACCGCATTCCACTCTACGCTCTTCACCTAATACGTAAATCTGAAACCTTCCGTCCCTTCCAATAGTCGCTTTCCCCTAGTCTGCCGCTTGTTCGATGTATAGAAAAACACCGAGAACACACCAACCAGTCCAATGATCAAAATATGACTCCCTATGCTCACCCAAATCGCCGTCATATACCTTGGACTCTCTGATTGTCTCACAATGAAGCTTCCGGCAATGCCTCCTGCCCCGTTGAAGGCTGTAACCATTGCTGCAGTGAAGACCCTCTTCCACTGCCCGACGATGTTATTCGCCTGATAAGTCGCCATGGCAGCCCAGTTTGCCACATATGCACCGGTTGCAAGGTAGGTGCCGATATACCTCACTGTGACCTGGTCCGAGAAGCCCAGCATGCAGAACCCAATAATCAGAGAGACGCAGTTGAAAACTATGATTGGCCCTCTCAATTGAAACTTGTCGCCGATGATCGAGGACAAAATAGCGGGAAGAACCGCGTAGTCTAAATGTAGGTGTACAAAGTCAGTATATGTCTCACATGCAGTTCGTACAGGGACACTTACAGTACGGTGGCGCAGATAGTAAGATCGATTTGTTCGAAGAAAAGCCCATGCCGCCTTGCAGAATGATGGGCAGGAAGTAAGAGAGTGACGTCGAGACAAGGTTCTGCAGGAAGTAAAGGGTGCAAAATCCGTAGACTTTCACATCTTTGGCGTGAACGAAGACTTTGGACCAGGCGAAATCGTCAGGCTTGACATCGCCTCGGTCCTTTTGGATGCGAGAAGATGCCAATGCACTTTCGTGGGGCGTGAGGAAGTAGAAAGAGTTCTGCGCGTGCTCAGGAAAGTCGACCATCCACCAATAGGTCAAGATACCAAAGAACGCGGTGATGCTCCCCTGCACCACGAACATCCACTGCCAGCCTTTGAGCATTTGGCCGTCGAGCTGGTTGAGCCCAAAGTTGACAATGCCGCCTGTTGCCAAGACAATGACTTCACCGCTCTGCATCAAGGCAAAACGAAGCTGTTGCTCTTTCCGCGTATACCATGTCGAGATGAGATATGTCAAGCCTGGGTAGATACCCGACATGGCGATACCGAGAAGGATGCGGAGTGCGATCATTTGCCGCCATGTTTGTACGAAAGCCGTGCACAGTGTGATGATGCCGAAGCAGAAGGTGATGAAGGCGAACCAGATACGCGGACCAAATGTCCGAACAGCAATTGTTGATGGTAGCTGGAAGGCAATACTCGCAATCGTGAAGATGAAGATAGAGACGGAGTATCTGTTGCCGACGTCCAGTTCCAGATCGCTGAGCATCGATGTAACAGATGCGCTAGATATGACGCCGCTGTCGAGCAGATTGAGTGAGCACAAGATACCCGCGATGCTGCAAAGTCGAAGATCGACCTTCATGCGAATGCTGTTGCGCCATTCTTCTTCGATTATATCTCTTTCCTGGTCGTCAAGCTCATCATATGGATCGTCTTGTACTTCTCGGATTGATTCATCCGCCGAGTGTTGGCTGGCTGTACGCTTCGTCATGTTTTCGCGGTTGTGATGAATGAGGGGCAGGAGGGTTGTACGACGAAGAAGTCATCATGTAGGTCGCACATGGAAGTAGCCAGAACAATGCTTATCGTAACACACTCGAAATTGGTGTACATATCCGGTATGCAGAAGCTCCGCACTTCTCAGGTGCAGATCTCCGGTTACTTGCCGAGGCGCGGTTCCGCACACGAATTCCGCAGCGAATTACTTAGCAATGACCAATCCACAAATTCGGATATTTGCACTCGGCTTTCCATGAATCCGCGGGTCGCACGTGCGATTGAGCATGTCACAGGTCTGTTCACAGTCAGGCACGAAGCCGAAAGTTTTGAGAGATAAAACTAGCATATGAAAAGGCTGGTGCAGCTCCGACGAGCATGACGAAACAACCTCAGTCCAAAGTACACTCTACTGAGCTCTCAATTTTTGACACGAAAAATGCTCTTATTTCTCGGTCGTACCTCACGCAGAGTACAACTTGAGGATATGAGCTTTTTTTGTAGCGCAGATATGCTCATGATCTTTGACAGCTAGCCGACATGCGATTGTGGTACAGATCACAATCCTCAACTGGGGAAACATCATAATTTCGACAGCTCGGTTTCACGCACAATGTGATATACCATGCAAGGCATCATGTCGAGTTATACATAGGCCTGGTATGACGCTTTACCCTAGGGTCGGAGGGCGGCCTATATGCCATACAGCTTCAACCATCGAGAGGCAACAATCCGTACTTGCAGAGCCCAGTTCAAGTAAGTGAAATGGTATTGATTTTCGTCCGATGAAGGAGGACCCTTTCTATTGTAGCCACTGGCTCTCCTGGCCAGTGGTTGGGTATTCTCTCGCCAAGCTAGGTAGCGAATGTGGGTATTTGATCGTAACAGAAAAGATGAGAAGACAAAAGTACAAAAAATAGTCCACACATGTGCAGACAGAAATAGAAAGCAACAACAGAACTCCCAACATCCGAGTGAGTGCCGTATGCTCCGACCGCACCGCCGTATGTATGATCCAAATCCCACCCAGTCCCTAGCTAAGACAATTTGTGTGTGAAAGCGTCCATAACCGACAACAGGGGTAAAATGCATAAGCCAACCCGGGTTTCCCAAAAGCACTCGCTTCGTAAGTCGTGAAATGAAGGGGAGCTCCCGAAAGGAACTGCCAAGAATATCAGTTATCGAAATTAAAGAGGTGTAGAAGTCGAATCGTGGAAGGAACAAAAAATGTCCAAGGCGGAGGGGATCTAGCCCTCGTCTTCAACATCGTCATCGTCATCCTCTTCGTCCTCTTCGCTTGTGCTGTGACGCTGCACAGCACCCGCCTTGTTCTTCTTGATGTTCGGTGTTCCCTTGAGCTGCGTGGAGGATGCCTTGCGCTTGGGCCCAGCACTGGCAGGCTTGGAAGGCATGGATGCGTTTTCCTTGTTGCCGTCTTCACCCTCGCCTTTTGCAGCCGCATTGTCCATTGCAGCGACCTCCTCTGCAGTCAAGAAGCGACCACCCGGACCACGGGGACGGCGCATAGCGTGATTGTGCCTGGACTCATGCAGGTATGGCTTTCGTCCCTTGGACGTCAGCCTCAGCGCATCCTCGAGTTTTTGCCTCGCGAGACGCCTTTTCAGGATGCGATGGAATTGTTTAGCGTTCACGTAAAGAGGTGCCTCTTCGGGTTGCGCTCCTCCTGCAACGAGCTCTGGTGATTGTTGGTGCTGGGGTTGCTGGGTCATTGGAGGAACGGAGGGCCTAGGTCCGCCGTGGCTCATTACAGGCTGAGGCTGTTGCATTGCAGGACTGCTGATCTGGGTACTCATTCGACGTTGTTGCATCTGAGTTGGCGTCATCTGAACTTGAGATGGGAGCGCGTTGTTCATCGCGTTGGAGACGTTTGTCGGCGACCGTGGAGCTACGCGTCCGTCGCCCTTCATCTGAGACACGGACATGCGTGGAGATGCGCGCGGGTCCTGTGCGAGTTGACCTGGAATGGCAGTCTGATCATAGTACCCAGCCGGACCAGCTGCAGCAGCCGTGGCTAACGCTGCAGCCTGTTGGTGTTGTTGCTGTTGAGACGGCATGTATGGGTTCTGCATACCAGCCATGTACGCCTGCTGCTGCGGAAAGCTCATTTGCTGGTGATGTTGGGGATGTGGCGCACCGCCATGGTTGTAACCTTGAGAGGGTAGAATTGGTGAGGATTGTTGACCGAATTGCTGCTGCATTTGTTGCTGAGTGGGCGCCGGGGCATGCCCGTGGTGGGATTGTGAGAACTGTGCGTAGTCGGTCATGACTGTCTACACGATGTCTCGGACGTTGGCTTGTTTGTTGGTTAGAGACGAGACAGTGGAAGGATCACAGTAGGCGCGCAGCTCAGGTAAGGCTGGGTCGCGTTCAGGGCAGGGCCGACTCTCGATGTGTTGTCAGTGGCCACGCTTAGTTGAGGCGACTTCGCTAGAGTGCACGGCTGGAGCCTTCAGCTTCGAGGCGCAAAAGTCGCGATTGGGCGCCGAGGGGCAGTGCGCGTTTACAAATGGTAAAGCGTTTTGTCGAGGGTGAAACTGCACTCTAGAGGGCCGCGCCGTAGTGGAGAATGGTCGTTGCGGGTATTCACCAGTTAGAAATGAAGGTGAGAGCTGTCTACACTGTTAGGAGCAATGTCAGCTAGTTCAAGACGCGGATGGCGGAGCAATTGGATGATGTCGAGGTTGGCATGTGCTGGCTGGGGGCGATGAGAGGTGTGCGCTGGCAGCCAGGGTGTAACGTGCATATTAGCATGCATGACGGTGGACGCTTACCTTGATCAGTAGCAGCGCGTATTGTCGGTCGCTGCGCCGTCAAGATGGCAAGTAGGCTTAGATACTTTATGGCTTTGAAACCTAGGGCGACCAGCGAGCGGACAAATGTATATTGTCGTTGCGCAGGTGACAGCAGCGTGGTCCAAGTAGCGGGCAGAGAGCGCGATACAAGAGGCTTGGTGGGCTGTGTGTTGTGTTGCGGAACTAATGCGACGTCAGCCCTTGAGCATGTGAAGCGGATGCGCAGCGTCAGAGCACGCGGTATGCTCGTCAAAGCTGGTGAGGCAACAGCGCGTCATGTCGAGGGGAGGTGGTATAGCCTTGCGACGACAATGACTGTGTCTGCACGGATGCGCCGTTTTTCAAGAGGTTTCCATGATGAAGTGGTAGCGACTGCCATTTAGAGCCGCTGGCGCACAAGCAACGAAGATTGCGGCAATAGGCACAACAAGAAGTCGTGTGTAGATCAGGGCGCGAGGACGGGGATGACTTACCAATGGTGTCGTGGTCTGCAGGAAAATGTGATCCCGTGATCTATATACTCCACGGTCTGTGGTTGGGGAGATTTGCGAGTCGAAGTTGCAGGCCGATCTTGTCTTGTCTCACCAGACGCGAGCGAATTGATGCCAGGCGGAAGCTGCGGGCGTGAATACAGGGTAAGTAGAGCTCGTGATATGTCTCTGCTGTATGTTTTGTTGTATGCTTGCTGGAAGCCCGAACGCGTCGTAGCTTGCGATAAGTGATCGTGCTTGAGACTAAAAATGCTCTGGGGAGAGGAGCAGATGATTGGAAGGCGCAAGAGTCTTCTGAAGAAGGAGCGGCCGGCGACACCTATAATTCGCGTACACGCCGACGCGCTAAACCCACTAGCGGCAGACAGGGATCATGGCCCCATACGGGCAAGGCAGCCACAGACTGCATTTTCTGCGTCACTCAACAAGACTGTAGTCCAGGTGCAACGAGACGGACAACTTGCATCACTGTTTCCATTTGTTTTCCTCTGGAGGGTTGCGCCTCGATGCTGACTGATCGAGCATGCTCTCGGGGTGCTAATGAGTGAAGCGGGGTTGGCGCAAGATCCCGACACCCCGAAGCTCAACCGATGACGCGGGTGCAGTAGACACGTGCCCTCCACCTTCAGCCCGGCGATGAAGCTGTCCTCCCTGTTGTCGCATCTTGAATTCCCTTTCGACGACGATATTGAATTTCAAGGTTCAGACAAATCACACACTTCACACATGATCCAACCTTGGAAATTGTGTGGCCACAGCTTTCAATTGGCGCGTCATTGGAAATTACTCCGCCACCCCAGACGGCTGATCCGTTGGGCACGGGCGGGCGCCAAACTCTGAGCTTGCTCTGCCCTGGGCCAAAAACCCATCCATTTGATCGTTTATCAACATATTTAGGATGGGGAACAACAGCCTCTTCGCCCACTGTTACAATACGTGACACTCTATCCTACCGCAAACGGGATGCTTCCGTATCCGACAAAACACTGCGGGGTGGTTAGGACAGGTACCTTCCGTGGAGCCCGACGCCCTTCCACCGCTATGTGTCTGCCTCAGGCGACGCGCGCTGCTTCGCGCTCGACTAAAAGCCGCCACCACTGTCTCTTACGTCTATTGGCCCAGCTTCTGTCTCGCCCGCGTCTCAAAAAAGTATTCAACATGATTTGGATAGCTCCAGGCCATGTAATACCACGTGTGCAAGCCTGATAATGAACAGTACTATTTCGTCCCTTCCTTGCACATCCAGATATGGATATGTGCACCGCCGTCACGTTGGCTGTATAGTAAGCACAACGGAACGCGAATGCAGGTGGGCGAAACTCTGACCCCAAGCCGACCCGCTCCAATGTCCAAGCTTGCGATCGTCACGTTGACCCTGCCTTGCCTGGGGACAAGAGTGTGCTCATGCCGCACAAAAGAAAAGAAAAGCTCGTGTACAACTTTGAATCTGGGCTCTTCGAGCCGAGACGCGTACTGTCCTCGTCTCAAGATCAGTAGGCATCAAGACCAGCCACCGACATTTCCCGCCGCACCTCGCTGCGTCATCTTGGACTCCACGTCTCGGACCCATGACAACGGTTCGGCCGCTCGGAAGTCACACAACTTTGTTGATACTTCGGCCCATTTACTCCAACATGTGCTTTTCGTCCGGCGGCTGAAGATGGATGTCATCTAGAGGGCAACCACTACATGAAATGCAAGGGGTAGCAGCTCCTTGGCCAGAGGATCGCTTCGTGCTGCTTTCTCCGTAATGTGAGGAGTTCGGGCACTGTCAGGCGCTTTGGCACCCGTTGTGGATTCCGTTCGCGATACTGCACCTTCATCTAGACGAGTTCCACGACAGTCAATCAAATGCCTCACTTCCTGCAATTGCACCATTTGCGCGACACGCGAACCCAAGTACCAGAACGGTGCCGATGCAGCTCGGCTACATATCTGTCAGCCCTGTATCGCAGCGTATCAGTTTCGATTGCTCATCGCATTAATCTAATCAGGTTACATCTTCCGCTCGTGTGCATGGCCCCCTCACACACACACACCTTGTCCGCCAACCCACGCGTTCGTCCTTGGGTGACCACAAGCTCGATGCCGTACAGCACGCGAGAGTTCCCACGAGAAGTTGGCAGTTGCACCGTCCGCTGCTCCCATACCACACTTCTTCCGTTGACCTCATCTCCCTAGCAATCGACTTCTGAACCTCTGCCTCGATAACCAATGGATTAGTAGTTCCATCCGGGGCTCTCGCTAAAACGCTGTTCGGCTCCAGCAGAAGCTTACCCGCCACCCGTAGCCGTCAATGTCGCCTTCCTCTTCGGATGGTCATCTTCAGCCCATCCCGGATGAAACCGTTACTCTAGTTGACAAGGGAACATCGGTGAAGCACCTGTCGCGTGCATCACCGTGCTCGTTTCATTTTGATCTTGCTGCACATTGCGGCTCCTACAATCTTTGATGTGCGAATAGAGTTCGCGCCTCCGCAGATCCCCCAGACGTTCGACACACTGCGTCCGCTGTACTGCACCGTACAGCACCAGTCATGGTCGTTACCTGCAGCTGCGGCTTACCGGCCTGTAATACAGACGCTTCGACCGGTGCCTATGGGACACCACTGGATACGATATCTGACGCTCGGCAAGGTGTCACAGTTCTCGGTTTCATTACCTTGATCTCATCAATTTTACAAAAAAGTACCGTCATCAACATCTATCATAGAAACGAAACCCAGGCAGGCAACTAACAGACATGTCACCAGTATTATTGCAGTTCATATGTCATGCTTTATGCACTGGCGGCGTCGTCGGCAATCCTTGACAAGGATTTGTTTCATTTGACGTGTCTCACTGGAAGATCTCCAGACACATATACAAGCCTACAGGCGAAAGAACTACAAGAAGCCCAGATGCCAACAGATCCATCAACAACTGTGAAGGCCGAATCGCACCTGTCGGAATCGTGGAGATTCAGACATGGCCCAAGTGAAATGCTCCACCGACAAAGTTCAACTCACCAGCCTATTGTCACTTCTAGAACGAACCCGACCAGCTCAAGTGGGAGGAGACGCGAGATGCACTCCAACAAATGTTACTAGCATTAAAGCAGCAGATGTGATTCGATTGGTCGAGGATAGGACCTTGGGAGCGCAATGAGGGCGTCAAGCTACACCTATATGCGATATCATGGTCTTGTAAGCAAGTAGTTGTGTGCGAATCTTGAAGGTATCTTCCGATCTGGTATAGCCGCTATTGAATCAAGACGACATCAGCCACCCTTCAGTTCCCGCCGCCCTCGACTTATGCCACACCTCGGAACCATGATGGTAACCCCTTCATGTCATGTGCAGCGCACACCAGTTTGATCCTCCCGTCTTAACGCATTCGACTATTACCTCTGAGAACGTTAAAGACGATGGTAAATCACAGGATTTGTTCCACAAACGGGTTGCAGAATATCCCTTCCACGCCATCTAAGGTTCGTACACTTAGTAGCTACGATCTTCAGACCAACCTTTTCCTTATCCAACAGTACTTTATTTATATTCCGCAAATCTTTCTCGATCCGACTCGCTGACCAGCCATTTATCTCTTCAATTTTCCTGATACTCCTCAAGTCCAAAGCAGTTCAAGATGCGGGAATCGGTCTATAAGCCTGCAATTATGATTCCCCAAGTAGAAGTGTTCGGCAAAATACTGGGCCTTCAATGTCCTCATCTGCTGTAACTGTATGGAAAGACGGCTTGATGTCCAGATTCTCGTCGCGTTAATTGACCTGAAATCGAACGAGTTGAAGGCGTATGGCAATAAAAAGTGTCGTCGTAGATGCCACGATCAAGGACACCATGGCTAGGTTGGACGATCATGTAGACCATGTACCTCCCTCTATCAGAGCAGTCGGCTGAACGCACGGTTTTCGAAGGATGATCACCGCAATGCGATGTATGTGTTTCAGCTTACGAGAGGGGTATTCCATCACTAACAAGGTCATGGTATCTAATGGAACAGCTTACAACTGCTTTTGCTATTTCTTCCAGCTGAGACTCATAGCAGAATCTTTAAATATACACTTGGCTACCAGCTCATACGTATTCCCACAGACAACTACGATTCTAACACTTCTGTTGATCTTCCCAGCCAAGCTCTTTTCGGGGCAAGGCCACCTGGTGCACACAACGCGATGTCCTAGGTGCAAGCACGGCAGTTCCATGACTGCGTCTCTCCGATCAACTTGCATTCTCGCTACCATCCCCGGTCGTATCGCTCCTGTCCATATCCTGTGTCTGCTTTTCAGCGGTGACACGAGGCCGAACGAATGATCACGGTGACTAACGATTGTACGGCTTGTTAATCGCCAAAACTGGCACGGGACTCGATACATTCCATATGAGTTGAACAAGCTCTCCTTCTAGGGCGAAATGACAATGAGGCACTGGTTCGGCAATAGAGCGGCAGCTCAAAAGCGCGCTATCAATACAATCTGGTTCAATCTAGAACGGCAGCGCAGTGGTGCACTTTTCCCTACATTCGGGTTGCAGCCCAGAAGCGCCCGTGTTCATATCAGAAGAAGTCACGGTATCAGGACAGTTTACGTGTCCGTTACCGCAGTTCAACAGATGTGGTCTATGCAGGGTGTCGAGCGGCTCGAGTAGGACCTCAAGGACAGATTTGCACGACAGATTCGTTCCCTAATGTCTAGGAAAGAGGATGAGCTGTGGATTGAGTACGTCAAGTAGACTGGGTTAGGGTGAGATGGTCATGTGCGTTTCAATCGTACGTACCTCATCTATCCGCTTGGCTCAATCTCGGTATGCAGGATAGCAATCTAAATGCACCTCATTTGTACAGCCATAGTTGCCGAGGACACTATGAACCTCTTGATGCGCATGGAAAAAATGATGCATGACCAGATTAACTTGCTGTATATATCATTCGAATCGCTGCAATGCTCTGAAAGAGTGGTCGTGAAGCAGCTTCTTATCCTGAATCGCTCAAAATGCATCTCCTTGTAGCTCTAACTGTCCTTGCTACCACAGCACAAGCTCACTGTAGGCTCACCAAAGTATTCTCAGAAGACCTAAGCTAACACTTGCAAGACCGCTTCCCGAAGCTTATCCTGAACGGTGTCCCCGAATCAGCAGAATGGACATCCATCCGGCAAACCAAGAACTACCAAACCAACTCTGGTGTTACTTCCGTTACTAGTCCCGACATGCGCTGTTTCCAAAATCGCCCTGGAACAGGTACCGCGACTGTGGCTGCCGGTGATACCTTAGGCTTCGTTGCCGCGGCTTCGATCTCGCACTTCGGACCGGTGCAGTTCTACATGGCGAGAGTGCCGGACAGTGCGGATATCAATACGTGGGAGGCGGCGGGGAATGTGTGGTTCAAGGCAGCGAGCATCAGCGCGGTGGGGAGTCCGTTGACGAGTGGGGAAAGCACTTGGCCTGCGTATCGTAAGTCTTCATCCACCCTTGTATTCGCTTCCGCCCCGAGGTGCTGACATCAGCACAGAGAAATCGCAAGTCGAATTCCAGATCCCAAAGAACGTGCCAAGCGGCAAGTATCTTGTCCGTGTAGAGTCCATCGCACTTCATCAAGCTTCTTCGGTCGGCGGCGCGCAAATGTATCTTTCATGCGCTCAGGTTGAAATTACTGGCGGAGGAAATGGTAAGCCTGGGCCTTTGGTAGCGTTTCCGGGAGCATATAATGCGAATGACCCTGGTCTGAGGTGGTCGTACTATCCGATCGCCACGAGTTACACTGCTCCTGGGCCTGCTGTGTGGAACGGCAACTGAGCTGGTTTGAAACTGGCAGAGACGATGGATTGGGTCAGCCATGATGACGTGGAAGCTGGGAGAATGTCTGTTGCGCCGCCTCTTTTTTTTTTTTTGCCATATCCGTTCTTCAGAAATAACCACCCAGCCTAATCCTCTTTTCTACTCGATCCAGCCGAGCTCATTTTGTCATTGACTCTTCTCACACCAAATATCGCTCCTGTCTCAGCTTCTCCGCCTCCTCTTTCTTAGCCAGTATAAAGGCAACCTCAGATCCAGCAGCAACTACAACAGTTGCTGCCATACCGATGCCGGCTCCGATAGCCGCAAAGCCCAGGATCGTGAAACAAGTGTATCCGGTGAAAATAGTCAAGTACATGACACGAAAGAAGAGTAAAAAGAGGTCGTCAGATCTGGGCTTCATCGCATTCGACTGAGATGCATATCCGGTGCTCCAGGACGATCAAGATATGGCATCTGTAGGGTCCAGCTATTTTGATCGTCGCAAGGCTGGGTTTCCGTTTTCGGTTTTCGGATACGAGGTGATGTTTGAGCTGATCTTAGCTGGACAGCACGGCCATGGAATTGTGGGGGTACGATTCCGCGCCAACCGAGCGATCGAGGGCGTGAAGCTGAAGCGAAGGGTATCGTACCACACCAAGTGAGTTGTGAATGATGCACTATGACGAGATGAAGCGCAGTCATCATGGCCGCTTCAAAGCCACGTGATATGGCTTTCAGCTTGCAGCGTCGGCCGCGTCAGCCTGTCGGCGATTGGCCCACGAGGTCGTGTCCTTATGCCAATACTGCACAGTTCAGCGTGCCATCATACTACCTTTCTGTTTATAGCAGTGGCTGTGCAGGCGGAAACTCGTGCGCGATGAACAGACATGACGGAGGCGCCCCTGAAGGTTTCTAGACCGACGGTACAGAGTAAGAACACAATGCTTCGAGCGATGCAAATAGACTCGGAAATGAGATTATAAAGCTTCCTGCATAACTACAAAGAGATTTGGTTGCTTAGAGGTAATTGTTCAACATCGCAATGCTGAAAGACTTTGCGGGTACAAGCGCGTTCGCTGATGTAATCTTTCGAATCCGCCAGCGAGCCTCCACGGACAGGACGTATACATTGGGCAAGGATGTTGGATATGTCACATAAAGTTTGGAGGGCAAGCAACCACGGCTGAATACTAAGGATGATGTTCGTCGTCTAGAGACGCTGTGATGCTAAAAACGTTGGCACTTTGAGGTCGCGTGTCTGCACGTGTTGACGCGTTTGTCTTGGCGCGCGTTGAGCCACTCAATTGCCACTGGTTCAATTGCACATTCCCAAGTACACGAGCAGCGCAAACCTACACGGTCATGCTCAACTAGTTTCCTAATGTTCAGAAACCCTCGAGAAAATCGTTCCTTGCCAGAAGAATCTCGACAAACACCCTCCACTGGTCGGCCCCCTTCGCCACCCCGCTCGTCCTCTCCAGCAGCAGAAATGGCTACCAAGACCGCAACGAAGAAGGCTGCGCCAAAGCCGAACATGAAAGCCCCTCCACCGAAGAAGACCGCCGTCCAAACTACACTTACACCAGCCGACTTTGCGAAGAAGTCGCCCGCCAGCAATGGCAGGAAACAGAAGCCGACCGGCACGCCAAATGGCAACATCATGGCATTCTTCAAGAAGGCTGAGGAGATCAACAGCCGTATATTCCTGCAAGAAAGAGGGTCAAATCCAACGATCGTGCTCGATGGCGACGAAGACGATGTGGGTTGGAGCGACGAGAAGAGCAATGGCGTCATGACTACAGACAACGATGAAGAGCGCTATAATGAGAACGGCGGGAGCGTTAAAAGGCGAAAAGTCAGTGAAGAGGCGGTAGCACCTGTGCCAGCCTGTTCACCTCCACCCGCTGATATGGAAAGCAACGCTTTGGACGCATTGGCAGCCGATGCTCCCAAGCAAGCGCCAAAGCTGCGGAAGAAGTCTGGACCCTTCGTAGACGATTCAGAATCCGAAGACGATGATGTAGAAATACCTGCAACAACTCCAGGTATGGCTGCACGAGGACAAAATAACGAGTCGCCAATTACTAAACCAACGGAGGATCCGTTACCCCCAGATAGTGTCAAAGACCAGATTCCCCGCGAACCCCCACCGCTGAAATCCGAGCCCATCTCTCAACACGGCGGCGAAGACTTGAACGAATACGAAGATCTAGAAGATGACGATTTGCTTGAAGGCGAAGAATACGATGAAAGACGATGGATGAAGGAACAACAAAAGCTGAAGATGGAGGAGGCAGGCTTCGAGGGCGATCCGGACGAGTTCGATGCTCCACCTCTGTTTCCAGAAAGCGATACCACCGAGATCAAGCAGGAAGAGCCAAACGCCAAAGATACACCCTCATGTCCAATATGCGGCAACAATCTCCCAGGCCTGTCGGAACAGGATGTATCGGTGCACGTCAATGCATGCTTAGATGGCAATCCACTCCCGCTACCTGTTGCGAACCCTCAGGAAGACAGCGAGCCGACTACAATGAGCAAAGCGAAGGCCTTTAAAAGACCAGGCAGGCCAGCTAAGCCGGGTCAAGCAAACCCCTTTCAGCTTGCCAAGCCCAGTGCTCAGCCGAACTCAGCTTTTTCGAAGCTCATGGCCGGTCATGCTGAGGATGCTGCGTGGGCATCCGCTGCGGCGGAGAACAACAAATCTCGCGGCAAGCCTGCCTACGAACGTACCTGCCCGTTCTACAAGATCATGCCGGGCTTCTTCATTGCTGTGGACGCGTTCCGCTACGGGGCCGTCAAAGGCCAGAACGCGTACTTCCTCAGTCATTTCCACAGCGATCACTACATCGGACTGACTTCGTCATGGAAACACGGGCCAATATACTGTAGCAAAGTGACTGGCAATTTGGTACGACAGCAGCTTCGTGTGGACCCCAAGTGGGTGGTTGATCTAGACTTTGAGAAGAAGACAGAAGTGCCAGGAACGGAGGGCGTTCATGTCACGATGATCTCCGCGAACCATTGTCCTGGTAGCTCTCTTTTCTTGTTTGAGAAGGAGCTTGGCAAGGGCAAGAGCCTAAGACTACAGCGAGTCCTACATTGTGGAGACTTCCGTGCATGTCAAGCACATATTGAACACCCACTGTTGCGACCAGACGTCTTGGATGCTGTGAGTGGAAAGAACCGACAGCAAAAGCTAGACGCTTGCTACCTTGATACCACCTACCTGAATCCCAAATACGCTTTTCCACCTCAGAAGCAAGTTATTCAGGCTTGCGCAGACATGTGCGTTAGCCTCAGCAAGGTCCGTGCGGACGACTCCGATGGGTGGGAGAAAATGAAAAGAGAACGCGCGGGCCAAGGCATGGTCCAGTTCGTTCGGAAAGACGCCAATACAGACAACGCAGGCGAACCCAAAAGTCCTGAACGAGGTCGACTTCTCGTTGTCGTCGGCACATACAGCATCGGGAAGGAGCGCATATGCACTGGCATTGCAAAGGCTCTGGGAAGCAAGATCTTTGCGCCGGCCAACAAACAACGCATTTGCAAGGCTCTCGAGGACCCCGAACTGGACGCACTGCTTACGACCGATCCCCGCGCAGCCCAAGTACATATGACCCCGCTGTTCGAGATCCGAGCGGAGACTCTAGACGACTACCTGCGCGACTATGCTGATACGTTTTCGCGCGTTGTCGGCTTCAGACCCTCAGGCTGGAACTATCGCCCACCAAAGGGTCGCTTTACCGAATCGCCCCAAGTACAAACCGTACTGCATTCGGATAACTGGAGGAGTACTTTTGCTATGAAAGACCTTACCCCGCAAGCCGGGAGTGGAAATCGAGCAAGCTGCTTCGGTGTGCCGTACAGTGAGCACAGCAGCTTCAGAGAGTTAACTATGTTTTGCTGCGCTTTGCATATCGACAAGATTATTCCAACGGTCAATGTGGGTAGCGCGAAGAGCAGGGAGAACATGAAGGCTTGGTGCGATAGGTGGGCAGCGGACAAGAAGAAGAACGGGCTTTTCAAGCTAGGTGAGGACGGTGAGGGCTGGTCATAGTACGCCTTAATTGGCATGGTCGTTGGCAATCGTAGATCCAAGGCCTTATTGTGGTAGCGATATTACCAATGCCAAAGAAGTCTGAATACGACCTAGTCTTGCTCCATGTCAATTCTGATCTTATCGCATCTACCTGAGACCTTCTTCTATAACATCTCTGAGTACATAATCCGCCATGCCGACAACTATCCGCCTCCTTGTCATCTCCGACACTCACTCCATCTGGCTATACACCCCAAGCTGCCTCGCACCTCCATGCGACATTCTAATCCATTGCGGTGACCTCATCCAAGTCGGTGGCCTCGCCGCCTATAAGAAGACTATGCAAGACATCCAAACCATCAATGCAGAACTCAAATTCATCATCGCCGGCAACCATGACCTCGATCTCGATGAAGAGTGGTTGCGTAAGAACGCTGAAGAGGGAGAAGAGGAAGAAGAGGAAGAAGAGGAAGAAGAGGAAGAAGAGGAAGAAGAGGAAGAAGAGGAAGAAGAGGAAGAAGAGGAAGAAGAGGAAGAAGAGGAAGAAGAGGAAGAAGAGGAAGAAGAGGAAGAAGAGGAAGAAGAGGAAGAAGAGGAAGAAGAGGAAGAAGAGGAAGAAGAGGAAGAAGAGGAAGAAGAGGAAGAAGAGGAAGAAAAGGAAGAAGAGGAAGAAGAGGAAGAAGAGGAAGAAGAGGAAGAAGAGGAAGAAGAGGAAGAAGATACAAAGGATAGCAGCAGATGTGTCGAATTCATGAAGTCGCACGAAAAGGACGGGGTCTATTACCTAGCAGAAGGTAGACACGAGTTCAAGTTGAAGGATGGAAGAGAATTCATGATCTGGGTGAGCCCGTATACGCCGGAGTTTAGTAAGAATCGACCCTTTCGAGACACGCCTTATGCAGTAGCACTCACTGGGTGGGCTGTCGTCGCGTTCACTTCGACAACCTTCACTGCAGGCTCTTTCTCTTTCTTCAACTTCTCCTGTATAGCTTGATAATTCCGGCTCATAGCATGCCTGGTAAACTCCTCTCCTGTTACCATTGGATACTTATTCAGTGGACCCTGGATCTTGGCGTCTTTGCACGGCTGGTTGAAGAAGGCGATACTGTAGCGCTCGCCATAATAGTCGTTGGGCTCGCACGGAGCCTTGACGCGATGGAAAGTAGACTTGAAGCGGTCGTCGGACCACGACATGAGGAGGTCGCCAACGTTGCAGACTGTCTGGCATCAATAGGGAGTTCAGGCAGGTATCAACACATTCCACATACCAATCGCGTTTTTGTCGGCGTCCGGCTCGACCTTCGTCCATGCGTCTCCGTAACCAAAGGAAGTCGATACTTCCCGCCCTGGACAGATCTCAAGGCCAGACTGCCCTGCCTTTTGGAACAGCAGAGTCAGGAAATCCCAGTCAGCATGCGCACCCGCTCTGTGATGCACTTCTCCTGTGGGATTCGGTAATCGCGGGGTTTCGAAATAGTGCAGTAATCGGCATACAGTCTGAGACTCTGGCCTGCTAACATCATGTGCTTTGATGAAGTAGTCGTCCTCGAAGTCCAAACCTCGAGCGAAGCACTTCATGAGCTTTTCGCTGACTGCCTGTACTTTGTGCATGAATGCCAGGGCCTCCGCCTGAAAGCCAGGCAAGATATCATCATCCAGCCATCGACCTACTCAAAGATCAGCATGGTCATACACAAGAGATGTAGAGTTCAGCTCACCGTTCATGCCCTCGCCAAACTGCATTTGATAAGACTCTTTGCGGTCGACTGCACCAGTTGACGGCCGGATTTGCGCGTTCTTCTCCCATCCAGCATTGTGCTGGGGAGAGAAAGGTACTTGCGATTTTACGGGGTCGGGTTGGTTGAAGAAGCGTGCTGACTGATTGAAGATGCCATCGACAGCATCGCGTGCTATGCCGTGATCTACGATACAGAAGAACCCATGATTCTCTGCAGCGTCGACAAGTTCCTGTGTAATCAGGTCGATTCGAGAGTCAAAGTCGCGAAGGGAGATGGTTGGCACGGGGCGATCGATGTATTTTGTTGGCGCCATGTTTAGATTTTGGAGATCTCGGTTGCTTGATATTGATGAGTTTGACGTACGAGACGAGTGTTGGAATTGAGGGAAATCCATACCTACTCTTATGTTCGGCCATTTTTGTGTAGATGCATATGGTGTCGCAGTAACTTCTCGGGCGTGCCAAAGCCGATGTAGCCAGGGCGGCCGTTCAAATCGGCCGCCATCGCCAATGGCTCTGTCGTCGTGCTGAGATAGGCGCCTGCAGCCTGTAAGACAGATGCAAGTCGCGGCTGAAGTGAAGTGGGGCAATCAAGGCTAGATTGGCGGGTTCCGCATCCTCGGCCGCACCCTGTCCGTCTCCATTCTTTATCGCAATCCGCGCGCCAATGATCAACTGATAGCCGATGCCTTCTCTGGATGCTAGACACGTAATGCTGGAAATGCTTGTCTCATGGCATCAAGATGCCCCTCGAGAACAACACCTAGCAGGCCGATATGGTCAACCTCACTATGGACGATAGTAACGTCTCGAAAGGGCCGCGACCCCGTTTGACATGTACAGAGTGCTATAGAAGGAAGATCAAATGCGACAAGCACGTGCCTTGCAGTACGTGTACTCGAAGGTCAGCGCCTCCGTTTCCAAGGTAGCCCGAAGCAGTTTGAGCTTCAGCAGTAAAGTGAGCTTGCACGACTGCATGTTGAATCTTAATCGAAGCTGGCAAGCCGGCTTCTAAGCGCGGTCAAACTATTTGAACTTATCTCGTGCTAAGCAAAACAGGGGCTATGCAAGCTTTTGTACCAGAGAAGACGCCGCTGTGGCATCGTCTGCACCACCACCACCTGCTTATCAAGCTCAGGGCGCGGCAGCAGGACCTGACAATCTCGTGCGCGCATTACTCGACCGTGTAGGTCAGCTTGAAGCCAAACTACAGGAACAACACAATATAGTCTCGAGCGAGACACCCCTACCTCCTCCGCAACTCTCTGACACCCCAGCAAGTCCTTCAAATGATGCAGCGGTTACCTCGTCCACGGATAACGGCATCACATCACAACCCGCGGACACTGACGATGCAGCTACTGTGCTGGAGTTTCTGGCATGGGGCCGCAAGAAGGATGCTGATTACGGAACTTCGTCAGAACATAACAGCGGGCCAAGGCGACTGAGTATCAGACACGATGACGGAGGGACCAAGTCAAACATCACATGCGAAACCAGTAGAGATGCACAGCTTGATGTACTCGAAGCGCTTCTTCCAAACAAGTCTCACATCATACAACTGGTGGAGTACCATAGTACCTCCATCTTATGGTACCACGGCTCTTATTCTTCAGCAATGTTCAGAGATGACCTTGATCTTTTTCTGGGTGAATGTGAAGGCGACGTTCGACATCAGGACCGGAATCTGCAATGGCTAGGCCTGCTGTTCGCTATCATAACTGGGAGTATTACATGTGCGCCGCCATCTATATGTCAAACTTGGGGATTCTCATCAGAGGAGCGAACGGTCCTGTCTCAAAAATGGTACGAAGCGACCGTAACATGCCTCGAAATTGCTGGCTATATCGAGATCCATACGATATATTCTGTTCAAGCTATTGCGACATTGACTATCGCGGCTCACATTCTAGGCAAGTCGAACAGCCAATCAATTCTGCTTGCATCAGCCGGTCGCATTGCCCAAAGCCTTGGTTTGCACCGCCTCGGACCAGAGAGCGCAATTGAAGCTACTTCAAAAGAGCAGCTCCGTCAACGCGAGGCCGGTCGACGGGTGTTTAATCAGCTTTGCACGCAGGATTGGTTCCAGATTCCGTTCTCTGAATCTTATTCGTTGAACCCTCGCTTCTTTAAGACCTCGAAGCCTCTTAACTGTAATGATGAAGACATGGTACCTCAGCCGTTATCCACACCAACCCAAGCGAGCTATTGCAACTATCGCTACGACATCGCGGCACTTATGCCGCAGCTACTGGATGCAATGGCAGGCTGCAACACGCTTTTCACGAAGTATGAGCAGGTGCTACAGTACGACGACAAGATGCGCAAGCTCGCTACCGCATGTATGCCCACGTTCCTATCAACCAATGCGCCGGTAGCGACGGATTGGCCTATTTATGTCGGATGGGCCAGGCGCTCATTGGCTATATGTGCCTCGCACAAGATCATCATGATACATCGGAAGTTCATTGGGCTCTCATTCACCAACTCCGCGTTTTCGTTTACACGTCGTACCTGTATAGCAGCGTCCAAAACTATATTGAAAGAAGCGTTGTCTGGCAACGACGAACAGGGGCCGATTTTGTGGATTGAGCAAGCTTTCTCAGTCGCCGCGGGGATCATCCTCAGTCTCGATACATTCCATCGGTCAGCCAGTGAGAGGGAGTTTGAAGAGCACAAGAGCCTCGTCGCAGACGCAATCGGCTACCTGAGGAGATTTCAAGACAGCAAGATAGCTTCACGCGGTGTGCAACTGCTATCTGGCCTGCAGCGTGAAATCCGGGAAGGAGGAAGCGTCAACCATAGGAAACGCCAACGGCCTGCGGAATATAGCGACTTGACTCCATCGTCTGGCAAGAGAGCACGTACATTCAACGTGGAGAATTTCATCAGCAACGTATCCCAAGACTTGCAGGTAACAACTCCGACGTCTTCAACTGCAAACGCCCCTACAAGTGTGGGAGATGCTTCATGGTATACCTTCATGAACTTGCTACCACCACAAACTGGGTTCGGAAGACAAAGTCTATTCGATGACTTGCTTTCATTCCAGTTCTAAGTTTATATATAATTCAACGACATATGATTCCGTGCGCCCACACCGCTTCTTTTTCGTATGCCTGCCACTGACTTCTTCGCTTTCTGTATGATCTCGTCCTCATCAATGTGCAACAGCTTGCCATTACTGACAAGTAGCCGACCGTCTACGATGACTGTATCGACATTTGCGCCAGAAGAATGAACCAGCATCGTGACTGGGTCCATGCCACCAGAACTCTGCTCGGCCGGATCCCACGGGGTACATGATGTGCTTTTCGGCTCCACAACGACAACATCCGCTTTCTTCCCAACCTCCAGACTTCCGATCTCAGCCTCCAGTCCCAGCGCTCTTGCGCCGTTGATTGTCGCAAACTCCAAGACATCATATGCACTCAGTACGCCAGCGTTTTGTCTGACACCGCCATGTAGAATGGATGCTAAATGCATCTCGCGGAACATGTCATACGTGTTGTTGCATGGTGCTCCATCGGTTCCTAATGCTACGTTCACACCTTTCGCCACCATATCTGGTATTGGCGCCACACCAGACCCAAGCTTGAGATTGCTGGTCGGGTTATGCGAAACTGTACTCTTGCTCTCGCATAAGATTCCGAGGTCTCCAGCTGCTGGATCAGGGTGAACGCAGTGGGCGAAGACGGTCTTCGCGCCCGTCAATTGCGTATCTCGGCAGAACTCAAAGGGACTACATTGGTAATAGTCTCGATAGATGGTGAGATCTTTGGGCGCCTCAGCACAGTGCATAGTGAGGCCAATGTCGTGGGCTCGCGCAGCTTCGCCGATTGTGGAATGAGCTGCCATTGGTGAGCCTCGAGGTGTGCCGGCAGCGAACCACATATGCAGACGATCGTTGAAAGAGCCATGGTACATTTGGTGTGCTGATAACGCAGCAGCGACCGACATAGAGTCCACATCCCGATCTCTAGCATCTTCCATATTAAGGTCCGGGTTTGACTCGGCGGCCTTAATCAATTTACCCTGACATGTGTGTCAGCGTCAGCTTGTCGATGTTGGTTCACGAAACCCTACCAGACACGCGCGGATACTGCTTTCTTCCACTGCTCTGACAACATTCTCGAGCCCGCTTCTATGTGTAAGCATAGCCTCCAGGAAGCACGTCGTCCCCGTCTTCAGCATTTCCGCAACAGTCAACATCGAAGCGACATAACCATCATCCTCGGCGTAATTTGCTTCTAAAGGCCAGATGGAATCGCATAGCCAGTTGTGTAGAGGTAGATCCTCGGCGAGTCCACGTAGCAGTGATTGCGCGAGGTGGGCATGGGTATTGACGAGGCCTGGTATAATGATCTTGTTTTTGCAGTCCACAATCTCAACATCTCGGTCTTTGTTCGAATTGAGTTGTTCGACGAGATCAACTGTCTTTCCGAGTGCCGCAACGCGGCCCTGCCCGATGAGGATTGCGCCGTCCAGTATGACTTCCCGGCTCTTATTGACGGTAATAACAGTCGCATGCGTTAAGAGACGCGACGGAACTTCAGTTGACGCTGTCATTCTCATCTTCGGTAATTTGGTATCGATGGAGAAGATGCACAAGAGGAAACAAGCTGCTGTATTCGAGTGTCTTGTAGATAGAGGTGTTAGTTCGTTGTTCTCAAGGCCTCACTCAGTCTTAGTTTAGTTGCCAAATCTCATGATCATGGCGACTTTACTGATTACTCCATGCGATGACTTCCACCAACTATGTTCATAGCTGTGACCCGTCTCAACTCGCGCTTGTGCAAAGTGACTGAGACGATACAGGCCACCTCCGCCGTTCTCCGCTTTCTCACCATCGCTAAAGTGACATGGGACGGCCGACGCTAGTGATATCTCCGCCCTTATCTAGCTCACTTCCCCTGTCATCCAGTGCACACCTCAATACGTACGCACAGTATCGTCGCAGTGTTATCGAAGTCTGAATAACAGCCGGGTTCCGATGGGCTGGTTATCGCGGGGTTTTCGAGCGCAGGAACGCCTATCGTGGGAAAGGCTTCCTGCCGATCTAGAACCACAAGTCAACGACAGCCTAGAGGTTGCTATATAGTTATGCAGCTCGATACTGATATGGATCTACTATCAGCTGTGGACCAGCACACTGAATCTCGTACCGGGTTGACTAGCAGTAGCTATGACCCTCGAATCCCATAGCGAGATGGAGCCGAAGTCAAAATACGCTGAAGAAATGGGTCCATACTCCCCAGCAGTGAGCGAAGAGATGGGAACAGTGACTACAAAGTGGCAGGATACATTCGCAGAGATCAAGTATGCATTCACAACGAAAGATGGATGGATTGGCGACTATGTATGCCAATGCTCTACCCTCCCACCTACCATTCAATAGCTGACAACCTCTAGGACTACGTCTACTTAATCACTCCCAACATCTGGCCGTTGAACAGAAAGTACAAAGACTATCAAGCCCCATTCTACGGACTCAACGACCGGGTTCCCGTTCTTTTGACCTTGCTCCTCGGTCTCCAACATGCACTTACCATGATCGGATCTATCGTCTCTCCACCACTTGCCATCGCTTCCGGAGCCTTCAACTTCGACCCAGCGATGACGACATACCTAGTCTCAACCGCCTTCATAACCACTGGCATTGCGACGGCGCTGCAAGTCACTCGTCTTCACATTATGAAGACCCCTTTCTTTATAGGCACAGGTCTCCTAAGCGTCGTGGGACCAACATTTGACATCCTACCCATTGTCTTCAACTACGCTGCTCTACGATACAAGTCCGGAACTTGTCCAGTGCTCGAAGACGGAACTCAAGGACCTTGCCCTGACGCCTGGGGTGCATGTCTAGGCACCATGCTATGCTGTGTCTGGATCCAAATAGCCATGGCATTCGTCCCACCCAAGATGCTCAACAAAATCTTTCCCAAACTTATCACGGGATCCCTCCTTACCCTCATCGGAGTCTATCTCGTGGGCAACGGACTACAGAACTGGGGCGGATCATCCAACTGCCATGGCGGAGAAGGCTTCTACGCTCTATGTCCCGATATCACTGCACCGCGCCCGCTGGTATGGGGACATCCAAAATTGATCGGTCTGGGCTTTAGTGTATTCGCCACTATAATCTTAGTCGAAGCCATTGGGGCACCTCTCATGCGTTCAGCCTCCGTCATTATTGGCTTAGCTATAGGTTGCGCCATCTCCGGCGCGACAGGATACTGGTCAACTGAGCAACTCGACCAAGCACCGGGTGGTACTTTCCTCTGGGTGCACACCTTCAAGCTCTCTGTCGATGGCGCACTAGTACTGCCTATGATCATCATGTTCGCATGTCAGGCTGTGTCTTGCATTCCCGACATCTTGGCCACTGCAGAGCTATCCGGTGTTGACATCGAAGGCACAGAGTTCAACAGCAGGATCCAAGGCGGTATCCTGTGCGATGGCCTAGGTAGCTTCTTCAGTGCGCTGGCTACGGGTCCGCCGATGGTCAGTCAGGCTGGCAACAACGGCGTCATTGTCCTCACCGGGTGTGCATCTCGTCGTGCAGGTTGGGCAGCAAGTAACTTCCTGATGCTTATGGGCGTCATCGCGAAGTTTGGGGCCGTCTTCGCTTCTATGCCACCGTCTGTGCTGGGTGGTATGCAAGTCTTCCTCTACAGCACCATCGCCGTAGCCGGTATCCGTGTCCTCGCACTCATCCCTTGGACCCGTCGCGATCGCTTCATACTTGCCGTTGCGCTGGGAATCGGTTTTATGGACATCTGTCAGCCTGATTGGTTTGCACAGGTCCTAGCATACGATAGACCGAATGAGAATCTGGTTGGGTTCGAACAGGGTATCAACCTGGCTGTCGAGACGCCGTTTGTCATTGCTGCTATCGTCGGCATCTTTTTGAATGCAGTGCTGCCTAAGGATAAGAGTGCGGCACCGATGGTAGGATACGGGGATGAACAGAAACATCCTAGAATAGGAGTACGTGATGATTAGTGATTTGTTATTGTTGTTGTTGGGAAGTTTCTAAAAACACCATCATAATATGACTTTTCTATAGGTCTCTAGATCTGGGATGTTTCGGTGATATTGCTATTGCGCAGCACTCAACATGGTTAATTCAAAATAACATTCATCTATACAGTAGATCACACTTTACTTGGATGTTTTCTAAAGTCCGTCCGCAAACATCACGCCACCAGCCTCGCTCTACTTTCTTCCCCAACCAGCTCGCCACAGTACTCACTCTAGTACTCGCCCAACACGCGATGGGCATGTCACTGTCCACCTGAGATTCGGCCCTTTGCCACTCCCTTGCCACACATCCAGTCCCGCAGCCGCCCCATCACAACGCGCATCTACACTGTGTAAGGTTCATAGTGCCTTCGCGTGGAAGTGGTATGTGGTTTCGATTTCGGCGCGCGGCAGAAATGTGGATACCTGACCACAGTATGGTGTAGGTAATCGTTTGGCCGAGCGTCTCTGATCTTGCGAATGGAGAGGTTGGTCTGTGAAGATCAGTGGGCTAGGAAATCTCGGCTGGTTTGCCGAGTTACATAGGGGCGGCCGGGCCTGGGAAGTGGAGAGAAATAAAATGCGAGTTTTCCTAGTTGGTGGATTTTTTGAGACAGTCATCGAAGATGGCGATATTTACTTAGCGCACTAATCATGAGTAATCCTTGGAAAAACAAGGCTGCACTGTAGTAGCCAAAATGCTCACAACATGGGACTGTACCGAGAGACGAAGGCGACAATACTCACCAAAACCGGCCCTTCTTTGCAACCAATTCTCCCGCTTCTTCTCCCGCTCCCCCTGCCCTCTTCGTTCTCTTGACCCTGTTCCCGAACGCGGATCATCGTGCATTTCATGCATATCAAACAACGTGTCAAGCTCGCGCAATCGTTCAGATCGGTGAGCGAACTCGTAACAACCCACTTAGCTTCCTTCCTTCGCATGAAGACAACATGACTCGCCGAATAAGTTGACAAGACAGCCGCCCTAGTCAGTCGAAGACGTTGAAAAATTGGTCATAGCATACAGGTACCAGCTCCTGCTAGGTGGGTTCGTGTTGATGGGAACAAACCGGCCGTGGGTAATTCGCTTGGGGAAGCATTACGATGAAACCAGGGGTCAGGGTTTAGTTTACTGGGATTCGGGTGGTCGGCGACTGTGTGCCTCGAATCAAGGTTAGTTTGCTATCGTTGTTGTTGTTGTTGTGGCTGCTGGAAGGTGCCGTTAGAGTGTTGTTTAGAGGATGCATACGCGGCAGAGAAAGTGTGAAAGAAGGTTTGAACAACTGCGATATGCAAAAGACTGCATGTTCACGTTACATGATTGCCCGCTGGGCGTTGTGACATGATGCAGTAGCGTACGTTTTTCCCACACTTTTACCCCCCCCTTCTTCACTGCCCATGTCGGATCCCATAAATCTCTAGCGTCTTCTCCACATCACGAAAGCGGTCCGTTCGAGCCATGTATTGCAGGGGCGTGTAGCTGGCGGACCGTGCGTCGACATAATTTTTCACATGTTGAAAAGTTCAGGGGACAAAAACGCTCGAGCATTTTCTTTTACCTCGGGATCGTTCCAGGCTGGTGGTTAGGTGGGCGTGTGCGTCGATAGTGGCCTGGAGCCGCGAAACCCGGTTTGAACAGACCGCAAGATTTATTGTCTGTGATATTGAATATCCAGGTCGGAAGGGTCCCTGTTGCATTCGCGTACTAAAGTTGTACGCGTGGTGCGGTCCGGTTACCCAAACTGTGCTGAGATCAGCGTCGTCTTCCTCGTCAACGTCGCATCGCATTGACATGATTGACGATCAGGAACAACAGCTAAACTGCTTTTTACGAACGGCACGAGCTGCGGGTAGAGGGATGGAAAGTCGAGACGAACGTTGGTGATCTCCACGTGCGATGCTGCGATTGGTGCTTTTGTTATACCGGGCCGTTTAAACGTTCTGGCTTCGTTGAATTAGTAAAGCCTGGTGGCTGGGATGCGTGTGGATGCCTGGTGATCCTGGAAGAAAGGCGTATGACGCGTGTTTGTTAATGTGCGATCACTTTCTGTGTTAGTGGAAGCTAATCTACGGTGTCGGACGGCTCCGAGGGAACTAAAGCTGAGAGAATAGATTGAGTGGGGAAAGCTGGCGCGCGTATGATGTAACTTGATGAAGCTGGGACTGTGTCTTGGAACAACGGGGCTTTGAAGGTCTAATAGAACGATTGGGCAGACTGGAGTGATTGTTGAGGCTATCGCGTGTATGTTGGCATACGAGAAGTGGGTATGATGCCCCATATTCTCATGAATGAGGAAGGTCCTAGTATACATTGCGATAATGAACGAACATTTGGCTTGCCCAAAGTGATATTACAGTGATAGTATTATGCTAGATGGTGTTGCTACCGGCGCGTAATCGTCATTGCGGTCGTGCTTGCGGGTATCGCAAGATCAGTATATTGTACAGGCGCGCTTGTGTTGGCAGCGCTTTTTGTGAGCTTCCATCTCTAATGGTGGTGCAGCTGAACTGGTCTCTTAACGCCGTCCTTCCTGTCTCCCCAACGGATTCATCTTCATCCATCAAATACAGGACTTGGACAGCAATGTCAATGACGCCGAAGCGTGTCATGCTGTCATCTTCGCCCATCACCTAATCGTGACGATAGAGTGCCCATGCGCTCGCCAGTCCAGACTTATCCACCCGCTGAAGCTTCCCTAAAGTGCATGACACAAGCGGTGTAATCGTGATCCGAGTTTGGCGTCATGATTCAACGTGCGCGTTTGTACATGGATTGGTCCGTGATGGAAGCGTTGTCGTCCCACCTGCGCTTCAACCCGTCTGGTATAGAACTGGCAACCGCTTCCTGCCACATTGTCGGAGTGACATATACAGGCGCGGCGTTTGCATAGGTCGACGAGGGTGGCATCTGACCCGCCGCTGCATGGACATGGCTGGACTGGGGTGAGGTATTTGATATCTGGTAGCCGGGTTGCATACCCTCCTGTGCCGGCCGCATATCGTAATTGGTTCCTGGAGGATTGGGTCTTAGCGGCGGAGAGGCCTGGGAGGAGGCGCTAGTAGGAGGGGGCGTACCAAAGGCTACATTCCATTGACTGTGTTGTATTAGCATAATGTTCGATCAATGGATGATATCTGAACCTACTCAAAGATGCGTTGTGGGTTCCATTGAACGTTCTCCGGCATTTGCATGCTGGAAGCTGGCTGGGCCGCACGGTGACCAGATGCCATCATGACCAAAGACTGAGCTACGGGAGAGTCAGCCTTGGATCCGCGGTCGGAGACCGAAATTGGTGGAGTAATGGGGTGTGCTAGGTAGTTGGCCTGACCTGGTTGTTCCAAGGGCGAGGGATGGCTCGGGTGACGAGGTCGATACGATCCCTGATGTCCCATAGGACTTGTTTGTGTAGCCACCTGGGGGCTTCCCAACGGGAATGATGATTTCAGGTCAAAAGGCTTCGAGCAATCGGCCGAGAATGCTTGACGAAGGCTGTTCACTTGCTGCTGCATCTCAGGCATCGGAAACGAAGGGGATACGGTTTCCAGGACGCGCATGTGGCGTACGAAGAAGCTTCTGGCGTCATGATTGATGTCAGGATCAGGACATGTCACGGCGACCTACAATTGTCAGTTAGGAGTCTTACTACATTTCGAACGTGACATACCAGGTGGAGCATGGTGCAAGTCAGCACGGCATAGATATGAAAGCTTATGCCTCGCATCATGCACAGCAAACCGGGCATGCCGTAGGTCTTCAGTATCGCCTCTTGGAGTTTGCATAGGTTTTTTGCAGCCGAGTAACAAGTGAGCATGTGCTGCTTCCATATCCCGTCATAAGACTCGGATACGGCATGTAACTGCGGACGGAAGTGCATGATGATGGCCAAACAATGGTAGCTGTGCATGTTCGCCAGCTGATGAGAGGGAATCCAAGGAGCGGTGCCATCCTGGGGGTAGACAATCTGCATATCCTCAGGGAGCTCTCGCAACCAGAGTGAGAAATCAGTATTATGCCCGACGAAAGCTGGATCCAGTGCCCAGTCCGGGTTCTTTTTCCTTAGTTTGCCATAGACAAGGGCCGAGTGGTGAATGTTCTTGGCAATGCGGGCGTATTCAACGAACTGCCGCGCAATCTGTAGCTCAGAAGGATCCTGTCCTGCGATGTGTCTTGGCATCTCCAAGTCTACGGTGTCTGTAGTAACACCAAAGTCGTAGCGTCCTGGAGAGATTAGCATCTTGAAGGTTACTGCTTCCCAGTCGACCTACCTTGAGGACCTCCAATCATGACCTCGAAGATCAAGCACATCTGCCATACCCTGGTCTTAGCAACACAGTCGTGCGCTGTAGATCCGCAGGATTTCCCCATCTGATGAGTGTCATAGTGTTCATGCAGTTCGAGGTCCTTTGCCATGGCTACGAGGCTGACAGTGGCCATCCATGAACGCCAGAAGTAACCTCGCTTTGGTGAAGCTTCACGAGCTTTCAACAACAGAATCATTGCCTGCATGGTACTTAGACGTGATACGTCTTTGAAGCTCTCTTCATGCTCTACGTGTTGTTAGCAAAATTGTTATTTTCAACATCTGACGCTACTGACTTGTGGCAAGAGCTAGCCATTTGTTGCCCTCCTCTGCATCACCCAGCATTAACGTGGAGCAAGCGAAGATGGACTCCAGCATGAGCGGAGAAATAGAATCAGGCGCGCTATGCCATTGCTGATAGAAGTAGGCCTTGTTGATGACCGGGCAATAGGGGTGAATGTTGGTGAAGAAATAGTCAAAGTAATGCATGGCCCGGTCATCATCCGGCATCATTTCCGGCGGTATGCGAACCGTGTGATCCAGGCTTACGGACGGAGGCAGTTGTACTTCATACTCCTCCTGTGCGGGTGTCTCGGCCAATGCCTTCTTCATGTTAGTGATGTACGGGGCTATGCTGGTCAGCGTGATGTCGTTTCAACAAGATGCAATGAAGCTCACCAATAGCCGTATGGTCAATCTTGAGTTCACCCAAAGCCTCGGAAAGGCTTGATACGGAGTCGCTCCGCCAATGGGGTTCCGATTCCGGCGGGGTCAGGATTGAAGGCGGAGCAGCTGATTGCTGTGAGTAGCCGTGCTGTGGAGCATAGCTCATGGTCTGCTGGATAACCTGAGGCTGAGACATGGGTTGGTAGTGACATGATTCTTGTGACTGTTGATCCACATAGGGCGAAGGCTGGTACATGCCTTGGGTAGTGGGCATGGAAGGCGGCATCTGGTGAGCCATGCCCTGCGACATGGACGGATGGCGTTGATAGTCATGTTGGGAAGACGGGTCCGAGGCATACTCCAAAGGTTTGGGCTCCAGGTCGAAGGTCTGCGAGCCATTGTAGTCTTTGTCATAACTGACTGTAGGCGGCACGCAGTTAAGTTTTAGACGGATGCAAGCAGCGCAAGGCCACGCATTTGTCGTCGCCGCATCGCACTTGATTTTGCGTCTACGACATCCTTCGCATGCTCTCATTACTGCTGAACATTAGCACTTGCATATCAGCTAGATGTTATGCTATCACACCTTTCAAGCGCTTGTGTCTATTGTGTTCGTCTACGAATACATAATCTAAGGGTTGTGTCAGTCGCCTTCTCCCCACCGCACAGAGCGGTGTATGGACTCACTGCGCTGGTTCTCACGCGGCGCCAGCGTGGGCGGCGCAAAGGTGAAGCTCTGCATTTGCGCCGTTTGTGGCAGCAGTGGCCGTCCAGTGGTCTCCGGGGGCATAACGTTAATAGGTACAACGAGCCGGTCCGGGGTGACAGCGCAAGGCCTGGCGCAATGGTTGCAAGCAGCGGGGTTGTCGGCTATCCACTAAGTCGATGAGGTTGTGTGCGGTGGTCGGTGGGCAGCCAATAGTAGCGGCGCGCGATGGCGGTCCAGAATGTCCAGAGGGCCGGCGGACGGAAGAAATCGCGAAAAGGCCAGAACTAAACACAGAGAATGCGAAATCGAGAATAGATGCACTGTAGAATCCTATAGCGCGAGGGAAATCTCCGCGACGCCGCGGCGTCGTTAGGTTATACGGCAGATCGGGGCAGAAGGCGCATAGGGATGATAGGTGGAGACGATGTCTGGCATGCCGGGGTTTCGAAGACGCACTGGCAACCGGCTCGCAGCGTGGCTCACGCGCAGAATAGTGGCGTCGCAGTGTATGGATCTCCTGAGAGTCGAGAGTATTGTGGTCCTAGGCGGTTCGCCGTGTATGAAGGGGTCGATAGGCGGGCGAGGGGTAGACGATATGCGACTTAAGCGTGCAGGATCCAGGAGCCGCACTGCTGCACAAGTAGCGCCTTTGGTATGGGCGCCCAAGCTGCACGCGCGTGAGCGCAAGCGTCCGCTTCCAAGATGCTGCGGGCACAGGGAACTGCCGTGCTGTGGGGGTGTGAGGCAATGGGACGCAGGGATTGTCGTGCCCGTTGGAGATGGCCTGAATCGTAACACGTAGAACGACGGGTAGTGTGGACCTTTGAAGGCTGCCATGGGCTGGGAACGATTGCTATAAAATCAGTGGGGGCAAAGTCTGACAGCTGAGAAAGCCGTCCTACGCAGCGCCGCTCTCACTCAGCACATTCCAAGGCAAGTAAAACCCTTCAGCGGACCGCGTAGGCAGCCTGTCGAGAGGCTCCTGGTGGCGGGTGCATTTGCTGGATTGCCCAGAAAAAGAAGATCAGACCTGACCCGTAGACTGCAGAAGCCCGGTCCTGCCCGTGATAGGGCTGGACAATGTCGAAAACCTTGCACGTGCATTTAGTCGGTTCATAGTTGTACCTAGTTTCTCATCTCGCATAGCCTTAGGTGCCTGAATGTTTGAGACATGGTCTGGCAGTGTACCGCAATGACAGGTAGGCCTTCTAGAAAGTGATCTCCGACTGCTAGCTTCGATGACGAATATTATGCTTTAGCCGACATATAATACAACAGGTGTACGACTATAGTAGGCTAGATAGGGGTACGAAGGTTCGTCTGGTAGGACGCTGCACGACTTTCAGGGAGACCAAGGCGAAACAAGTCTTGTCCACATAGTTGCGGCAATGACTTGGCTCGACACGGCATGAGGATAGGCGTCCACTACTCGACGTCGCGTGTCGGCCTCGGTGATGCGCCGCCGTCTTCATCGGTGGCATCTCCATGGCCTCAGACTCGACGTTCACCCAAGAAGCTTTAGACAGGTTGGGCATACGCGATCCCATCGTATGCCGCAGAGCCTACGGCAGAACCGGTGTGTGTCGTTGAGCGCGACACGTCGGCGAATTGATTCGTACGGAAGCTTGGTAGGGCCATCTGCATGCAAGGTTCTAACGGCAGACGCATCACCACCAGCATAGCCTGCATGAAACAATATTACTCCAGATAGCTACTCTCTGTTGGGCTAAGATGATTTTTGAATATGTAGTCTGCACAGACAAGCGGCATGGCACTGCATGAACCGAATACGAGCATTGCGGTCGTGAAGCGAAACATAGCTGATAGAACTTGGAGAAGGCTTCGATCCGATGCATGGATCGTGTTCTCGTCCGCCATGGACGATTGCATGACATGAAGAACGACCGAAGATTGCATGGAAAGCTAAGGTTAGGGTCGAAAATCTATCCCTCAAGGCACGCCGTTCCAATGTGTCAACCATACTGTCGGGTCGCTCTCTCGCTCGCGCGGCAGGCGACAAGGCTGTGCAGCTGAACAGATTAGTTTGCCCGACAGGCAGGTGGTATGATGATAGCTGCGATTGCAGGCGAAGCCTAGTCGGGTCACTTTTGCTAGCTTCGATCACGCAGACATGACGGGCGTTGCCAAGTCGTATCTGTATGGAGCAAGACGGGATGGTATGATGACTGACAGGTGCTGGCGTCAGGCTACCGTCGACACATGGAAGGTTGATGGAAGCAGTGTTTTCCGTGGCGTGCGGGCAAGGTAACGCGAATACTGACCTCATCTTGCGCTGATCACTGCCATAGATCTCCCTGCAGCTCAGGAACACGGCAAGCAAAGCAGGGACAATCCAGCAGTGCGGTTTGTCGTACGCCGGATGAGGCAGCACATCCGTTGTGAAGACCGTACAGTGCGGGAGGAGCCGACAGATGTCGTTTGTACCACAATACTACTGTGAGTTGGCGCATCGAAACAACTTGAAAAGTAGATGGAGCAAGCTGTCCTTGTCAAATGGAGCAAGCTGTCCTCGTCAAATGCCTCAACAACAATGATCAGCATGCCTGTGCAAAGCTTGAAGAGTCGTCAAGCTGGTCGATCAGCGGAAGCGTCGGCTGCCGATGAAGCCCAAGCACACTCGCCAGCCGCGATGCTTTCTCACCTTCTAGATGCGCACTGGAGGTTTGCCGAGACTGGCCGAGCAGGACGGCGGCATGGGCGTAGGAGTTGACGAACTGCACACGCCGGCGCAGTCATGGAATGACACGATGCTGCTCGGCATCTACAGACACTAGTCAAACACGGGTGCCCTGTGGTGTGAACGGTGCACCCCACACAAGTGTCCCCTGTATCTCGTGGATAATCTGCGGGAAATGAATATATTGCAGAGCGATTGGTAAGGCGTCCAGGTATTCCTTTGCGGCGCCGGCGGCCGTGGATGGGCGACATGGCAGGGTGATGAGGGTGAAGGACCAATAACGGGTGCCATGTTCCGACCGTCTGGCTGGCTGGCACATGCTAGATGACGAACACCGAGGAGGGGTTGCGGGTGGTCCGGGCGCACCTTCCTCGCAGATTTGCTGGAGAGGCAAGAGCCCACGACGGCTCCTTCCCTCAGCCACCACTACACCCAGACGACGCATCCCCTGCCAACCAAGACAATGGAGCTCGACAAGGACAACGCCAACCCGACCATCTTGAACCCCTCGGATCTGCCCTCCCGCCGCAGCGAGTCGACGGTCAAGAGGCGCGATGATGGCGGGACAGGCCTGTTTGATGACTTGATACCGCGCTACAACTACCTCAGCGACCCCTTCGACGATTCGGCGTCGGCAAGCGCATCTGATAGTGACGACGCACGCGAGGACATTGACGAGCAGGAAATCTACGGTGGGCGCATATGCTGGCTCTCTATCAAATTAACTTTGGCTGACCCCGCGCATGGCAGACCTCATTTCCACCATCTGCGACCCTGAACACCCGTTGTCTCTTGGCTCGCTATCTGTCGTCAACCTGCCTGACATTCACATTCTGCCGCCGTCTTCACCGCTTTCCAATATCAGCACTGTCGTTGTCGAGATCACCCCGACCATCACGCATTGCTCTCTCGCCACCGTCATTGGCCTAGGTGTACGCGTCCGTCTCGAGCAGGCTCTGCCCCCACGCTTTCGCGTCGATGTCCGCATAAAGAAAGGCACCCACAGCACTGATGAGCAGGTGAACAAGCAGCTGGGAGACAAGGAGCGGGTTGCTGCTGCCCTCGAGAATGGCACGCTGATGGGCGTGTTGAAGAAGATGCTTTCCACGTGCGAGTAGATTGGTCCGTCGCTCTATTCCCCCCAACAACAAACTTCACACGGAGATCTTGGTTCCGTTCAATGACGTGCCCGAGATTATCATCTCCGACGCATCCGCAATACTATAACATTGCGTACCATGGCATCATCGTCCAAACGGATATACCTCCATGTACCATGTACGGGCCCGATCATAGCTCGCCAAACTAGGAAATGCCTCGGTTGGTCACAATATTCATGCTGTCCGGCAATATGTAAAACGCTCATGCAGGAAGGGCGTGCCCAATCCCTGTGTCGATCCTTAGCGTCATGTTGGATACAACATGTTCCTGCAGGCTAATGTCGTGCACAAAGTCAAATTTGACCTCACCACAAGTCCATCGCTCATGAAGAGCTTGTTACCGTTATTCATGTATGCGAAAACAAGTTTCGATGGCGTTCTTGGCCTGAGTGGGCTTGGATGAGAAAGTGGTGGGCTCATCATAACATGCGGGTGATTTAGCCGCGAGCACACCGCAACACTTGGTGGGCGAGAAGACTATTAGGCCGAGTGGGATCAGGATTAGACGTAGAGTTGTCGATATCTAAGAAAGAATCAGATATTGCACATGCAGCTCTTAGATCACTCGATAACCATCTTCCAACTGTTCATCAGTCCAACTCCTCCACCCTTTCCTTCATTTTGTCCATCCTGCTATGCAACTCCATCAATTCCGCTTAGTACTGACCATGTCTTGTCATGAACTGTTCCTATTTCGCCCTCTGTTCCTCGACTTCCCGCTCCATGTCCCGTATCTGTATCTCAGCCCAAATTCCACCGAGCACTAGGATGACTAGGTGCGTGATGAGGGACATGATGTGTGGGAGTCTTGCGTGACCGACGCAATTAAATACTGTAAGGGCGATGAACACTGTGGGTGCTGCAAGGAGTCGAGGTGAGCCAATAACTTGTGTCTATATCTCAAACATTGCGGCTGGCAAGTGGGTAAAATTGTTTGTGAAGAGTGGTTGTAATGATGCGGAACGACGTGGAACGATGCGAAATAGACTATTTTGTGCGGTCGCGCGCCTCCTGATGATGATGATATGCGACAGCTGAAACTTATGTTAAATTGTGAAATTGATTTTGGGTAGGTAAGATGGCAACTTTGGGAAGCCACCAACAGTGTGAAAGAAGCAGCAACGTGGTGTTTGCCCACACAAACCGAGAATTGAATGACGAACCACCCAACGTGCAGCAACGTTGGTGTGCATGGTTGTTACTACACTTACTTTAAAGCTCATGGTCGTTGAACGTTTAGTAAACTTTCGCTATCAACTAGACCTCACTTCGTCACAACTTCAATATGAACGACTTAGCAAACATGCTACAAGCCAACAATTGATCCCTCAACGAAACAAACCTCTGCAATGCAGCCTCAGTCTTGGCCATTGTCTTCATTCATGGGCTACTAGGTACACTCACTGAAGTTACAACCCAGGCCTTTGTCATTAGATTTGTCCGCATTGCAGTATTCCTGAAGACACTGTTTCCAAGGCTCGAAAAGATGCGGGCCAAGGCGAAGCAATGAAGCTCGGGGAAATGAGTCACAAGTTTGAGAAAGGGAATTCATGTGGAGGATTTATCTAGACTAAGAAATTGAATAGGTCAAGCGGGCAAACACATATGTAGCTGCGCCAACTTGGCAGTTGTACACAAATCACGTTAAAAACCATCGACTAAGCAAACGCGTGAACCTCCACTCACATCACTTCTCATCCAGTCTAGGTTTCTAGCCCGCCCACGCATCTCAAGTCCCTCGCGGCCATGACACGGCCCCCAGGTCAATCCGTATGGATTGTTATGCCATGCATCCTCTTCTCCCTCTTCGTCGCCCGCTTCCTCATCGAAATCTTCGCATCACAGTACGAACGCGGTCTAATCATAGTTGCTAAAGCAGCACTCATCTTCGTCATAACGCTCATCCTCACTACTACGGCTGCGAACTCTCTGTTTCAGCCCACCCAACCTCCTGCAGAACGACGTACTAGGAATGTACTGCAAAAGAAATGCAAAGTCTCCCCAGCAACCGAGGAGCGCGTACGTACCTGGCGTGAGAACACCGCTCCGATTCTACATTGGAGCTCCGACTCATGTGATGAGGTGGAGGAGGAGGTGAGGGAACGGAGGAGGAAGAAGAAGAAGAAGAAGAAGAAGAAGAAGAAGAAGAAGAAGAAGAAGAAGAAGAAGAAGAAGAAGAAGAAGAAGAAGCTCAGCAGAGAAAAGAGGGAAAGTCAAGATGAGAAATCGTCGAGGAAGAGGTTGTCGAAGATGTTCAAGTCGAAGAGGTATGAAATGCTTGGAGTGAGGAGGGAGACGGTTGAGGAAGTTGTACGGGAAGATGCTTTGGTTTAGAGGGGATTAGGGTTGGGGAGGAACGAATGGTTTCCTAGCTATGGCGAAATAGGGACAAACGTAGACAAGCGTACGTGGGTATCGCACGTCTATGGAGCTTGTTCGGCTTGTTTTCCCCTACAGCTTCCAGACTCGCAACTGCCAGATACAAAGGTGGCAGTAGGCATTACAGGTCGAGAGATGGTGCGATGAAGCGCGACTATCAACCCGGTCAGTCAGAGTCGATAACACACAAGCGATATGCCACATACCTCCGCAAACACATCAAAGTATCCAAGACACTCTCAATTCCCTCACCTTCTCCCAGTGTCGCCCTAGCAACCGCAAACCTTTCCAACAATCTTTCAGAGCCTCAACTTCCTTTCATCTCCCTCTCTCCACACCCTCAAGCCCGAAGCCCAATCCTCGACATCGCCCTATAGTCGCAACCTCCGCCTCCAGAATCTCCAGAATTTCCCTCTCAAGAGCAGTATTCACCGCGATACCCGGATATACGCCTCCGTCCGTAGATGGCCTTGCCGTTGTGATACCACTCGCATTGTGTAACGATACTCCCTGTGTTGCATCCATAATCTGGCTGTTTCTGTTCTTACTTTTGTTCTGCCCGACCATCGCTTCGTCGTGGTATCCTGTTTCTCGCTCATTGATCGGCATTCCAATCGGTTGGAACCATCGAAAGTAAATAACTGCCCAGATCACGAAGCCGAGAATCCCGCAGCCACCCAGACCGCACATTAGGCCGATAGCTGTGGGGGAGAGAGGTTTGGAGAATTCAGGCGCGGGGGTGTTTGAGTAAGTTTTGGTGGGAGTGGTGTTGGAGTGAGTTGGTGCTGACTGGACGATATTTGTCATGGTTGCTGCGAGTATGGTCACGACTTCGAGGGCAGTGGCAGACGCGTAGTAGGTGGTTTCTAAGGAATTCATCATGTTTGCGAGAGCAAGTGGCGACGTTGTGACTGGAGTATAGGAGTGACGTCCACGACGTCGGCAACGTCTGGGAATGGACGGAATCCTAGAAATGTCTCATTATTAACCGTTTGTGGGCTGGAATTGGAGTGAGCAAAAGTGAAAGTGAACGCGATCTGTACGTCGCGTTTGGTTGGCTGTAAAGTGGAAGGGAAACTGTGCGAGCCCTAGTCGCTTGTAACTGTGACTGTGGAATAGACCAAACTCATGGAAGAGCCCAGAACATACTCATTTGAAGGACCTTGATATCAATGGATGTTTAGATAGATATTGTAGGTGTGGGTGAGTTGGCAAAACCAAAGGGGATCATAGATAGGCAAGAAAGCAGCAACATCGACGACCAACCTGACGTTGCTTTGAAAAGGCGATACTAACGTTAGAGGTTCTGAAGGCGAAGAGAAAGAGGCCGGGTCGACAAGCCGAGCAGAGACGTATAGACTTGGAAGGAGAAAATCAATGGGCGAAGATATCACCTCGCTCTTCTCATGGGTATATTCCTATCACCATTCCTGCAGGCGCATGTTGCGTGTATGAAACCTTCCAAGGTCACCTGCCGCTTTTACCTCAATTGCCCAGCTCTTACGCTTGATCGCAAACTCTTGTGTACCGTTGGTCATGATATCATAGTGCATCTTCGCATTCTCATCTCGTCCTTCATCATACCACCACTCGAAATGGTAGCTTGATTACGCGTTATCATAACACCCTATCTCCCTGCTCTCTCATTTCGCCTTGTTCTTCGCCGCTTCAGCCTCTCTCCTTGTCGCATCCTCCAGCAAAGCGGTGTCCACAGCGCCGGAGGGAAGGTGTACATATCGGACGACGGAACCGCGGATGAACATGTCTTTTGTTGAGCACTATCGCCAAGTCAGCCCTTGCTCAGATCTCAAGACCTCCTCTGCCTCGTTCTAGGCTGGCTATATTGCCCTAAGCAGGCGAGTGTCGCAATGTACAAAACGTACCAAATGCGGCCACCTCAGCTCATCCACCGCTTCTGCATTGTCCAGCTTGATGTTCAGGTACTGGTCCACGCTCTTGAGTGTGCCGCGGATTTGGACTTCGTTCTTGAGTTCGACGGTGATTTCGTGCTCGACGAGCGTTTTGAAGAAGCTATTGCGCTGCTGTTAGCACATGTGTGATGATGGGTGGGGATTGGAGACGGACCTGAAGAAGAGCATTGTGTATGGAAAGGGCACGTGTTTGCAGTGGGGGATTGAATCTGTAGCTGGGCTCAAGTTGGGTAGAGTGGTCGCGACTTTGGGTGCATATGGCGGAGTGACGAGGTTATGCGCAGCGCATGGACCGCGTGGGGTTCGCGCCGCCGCGAGCGAGGCTGATCTGCCGCCTCACCATGTGCCTCTCACATCAGCACCACAATCACATTGGTGTATAGCGACACAAGACCTACGAGGGGACACTCAGGTGTGATCGACACTATATTCGTTCATGTACAAAAGAAATTCGCTATGTGGTATCAACCTAGTCCAGGCAAGTCCAGCCTATCCAACTTCATCTATCCTACACCATCGTAACCGTATCACATCATATCCTCTCCTCTCTATTACTTCCTTGCCCAACCAGTCAATGTTCGCCATCCCGCATGGCCTTGTGCACCCTCCTCTAGCACGTTGACAACACCTTCCAATAGCTTCTCCTCATCCTTACCCATCTCCATTTGCAACCTAAGCAACCACCTTTCCCATGCCCAGCTTCCAACAACACCCGTCAACATTGCCGCATCCATGGTGGTACCAAAGACTGGTGGGTCCTCGAGCTCAATCTCGCCATCTTCTGTGATGCGACGCTCTTGATATTTTGGCTCGGCGCCAACTGCAAGTGTGTCACGCCAGTTCGCTGCCGTCTTGCCCATGGGAAGTAGCATCCACGCTCGTTGTACGTCCTTGAAGCCTGCTTTCGAGACGCGCGGGAGAAACGTCTTGGTGGGTTGTGCATCGTAGCCGCGTGTCTTGAGGTTGAAGCCGAACTCGACACCCATGGCTTGAGCATTGCGGCCAGCATGGACGACGTCAGCATCCATGAGGCTAAAGTCGAGAATGCCGCCAGGCTTGAGGCAGCGGTAGCACTCCTTCAAGCAGAGGTCGTATTCGTCCGACGACTTGCCAACGGGCTTACTTGTCTTGAGGAGCTCGTAGAGTGTACGTGCCGAAACGACATCGAAGTGACCAGAGGGAAAGGGAAGAGTCCATAGGTTGGGAACGGTGAGGTGCTTGTGGTTGTCTGGACCTTTGACGTTGGACGACATGTTGTTACCTGCAGTGTACACGGTAATCACCTTGGCGTATGGGTAGTCGTATGCAACATCCCATGCCCAGTCATTGGTAGCGACACCACCAACATCGAGGATCCGTGGAGCACTAGCGCGCGTGATGCATCGCACTGCTGGCTTGCTAAGGAGTTTGCCACCGTTGAGTTGCTTCTGTGCTTGTAGAACCCAATGGATAGGCAGCATCTGGTCGAGCGCTTGACGCTCCATCTGTGCACGCGCAATCCTCTCCTTCAGAACAGTCGGGTCATTGACGAAGAACTCGGACACAGGGCGCGGAGGCGCTGGACGATCTGGCTGGCAAAGCTCAAACTTGCCCAGGAGCTGATCGCGATGTGCCAAAGGACTGCAACGGCGTTGTACGTGCATGGCCTCAGCACGAGTCTGGCGGTGGATAAAAGTATCCTTCTTTTGGCACCGAGAGCGAAGATACTCGAGGCCTTGGACGTAGGTAAGGATAGGCTCATCAGTCGACTCCTTCACCGGGGACTTGGCAGGCTCATCAGCAAACTTGACCGACTTCTTGACCACGGCCTTCTCGACCGAGTTGCCGCGACTGTGCGTGCCGCTGGAGAGACTAGGAGAGCTCATGTCATTCATGTCTCTAAGAGCAGCTTGCAGCTCGTCTTGTTCCTCTAACCACCGGCCGGTCATCTCAAGGTTAGCCGTACCTCCGGCATTGTAGTTCTCATCGTACTGAAAGATAGTCTTGCTAGGGTTGATCTCCTTGATCTCAACGTTCTCATCGGTCGGACTACTGAGGATGACTGGGCGCGATGTCGACAAAGGCTCATCGAACCCGTCGAGGGTGGATCCGGCCAGGGTCGAGTTTCGCGGCGGGAGAGCTGGTACAGCTGGCATGGGATGCGGAGAAGTGTTCCTTCGGTTCTCTTTCTCCCACGGAAGGTTGTAAAACCTCTCGGCAGTCGAGGTGTTTGGGATTGACTCTTGTCGCTTGGGAATGCTCCAGGTGTGACGAGCAGTTGATTGAAGTGACGAGAAGAAACCACCAGGAGAGGGGACCGAGAGAGCGGAAATCGGTGTACTACCAGAGGACCCGTTTCCGAATATTGTTGAAGGTATGCTCAAGCCAAGACTTGGTCGGGGAACTTCTTGCATCTCGCCTCTAGGCTCAACCGCCTGAGGCTGCTGTTGCTCCGGTTCCTCGTACTGCTCAGTGGATGGCGAGTTCCCTAGATGCTGAAGAGTCTCCATGGCCTGCAAGTCGAGTTGCATAGGACCCCATGAGTCGGTGCTGGAAATGGATCCGCGCCTACGTTGCGAGACTGGAGTGGCAGGGCAGCTGAGCTTATCCATCTCTTCTGATGTGAGGCTACCGTCTAAGGATGGGGCAGCCGAGCGCTCAGGTACATGCAGGTTGTGCGAGTCGATCATATCAAGGAAGTGACGAGATGGAGTCAGTACTAGCGATGGAGTAACGGGCATCGCCGAGTTCGCACTCTTCAACTTCTCAATGGTCGGCCATGCGGATGGAGAAGGGATAATGATCGATGGGTAGCGTCTCTGCCTTGGCTGGGTCGCAAGCTTCTTGACTGACGCGGATGCATGAAGAGGTACCTCAGCCTCATCATCGGTAATGTCGTAGAGGGAATCAAAGTCGCTGTCTGCACGACTCGCCCGGCTTACTGGAGGATATGTAGCCGAGTGAATAGGAAAGCGTGGCGATGGCTGCGGGGTCATATCGAATAAGCGTGCCTTGGGAGTAGGGAAGTCGTCGACACTGGAAGGTGACACAGCACTGGGTAGGTATATTGAAGAGGTCGAATATCTTGGGGCGAAGTAGTAGGAGGATATTGTGGACTCGTCTTCGGGAGCATTAAGTGACTGTCTCTGATCCAGCGGAGACAAGCCATGATGAGAGTTGGCCATTGTGCCAAGGGCTGCAGGATGGTATACTGCGGGCTCCAGCATCTCTGGCATGATGGTATATTGCGGTGACGTGAGCACCGCCGCGTGCTAATATTACTAAAGATACCTTTGAAAAACCGAGTAGGCGGGAATGCGGCGAGGGTGGTAGGGGTCCAAATACAGAAGTACAGGGAGCCGAATAGAAGCGATATTAAGATGAGCAGGAGCCCAAAACTGCGCTGGTCAACAGCTTACTGGTAAAAATGGAATTGCTTCGATCAACGAAGACTTAGCGGAGGAAGGGACTCGGAGAAGGGCTAGAAGTGAATGGCAAAAGGAGAGTAGATGCGGCGCGAGCGCGATGGTCAGAGGATATATCGCGCGTAGACGCCTACTCGTCGAGTGCCTGTGGGCTAGTGTTACTGTGGCATTCGTCCGAGCTACACTGCCAGTTGGCCGTCCACTCGCATAGAGGGCCGAGTCTAGGTGGAGAGGCGGTAGCGGCTCAAGGACGGCCACGACATGGCGAAGACGGTGGAGATGGCATGATTGGCCAATGTAGGTTTATGGTCAACAAGGTCTCTACCATGCGCTAGAAACTTTGGGCTAAAGGAGCGTTGCGATGCACGGTTTGGTTGGGTGTTTGCTATGTAAGCGCCGGGCTGTGCTATTTGCAGCGCTCGCGTTCTGCGTGCTTGTCCAATGACAAGACGCAGCGGCGTTGTACTGCATACTCGCCCAATAGTGCCTCGTCAAATTCGATTCTTGTTGCGGGGCAGAATATTGTCTCACGGCCTTGGATCGTACGCGAGGCTGTGGTTGTGGCTGTTCCTAAGGCCGTCATGTAGTCATCCCGTGCCATATGAGATGGAAAGACAAGGCCGGGGTGCCGAGACCAGTCGCAGCCATGTGGGTAGTGCAGACACGCGACCAGCCATGCGGTTGCCGATCAATGGGATATAACAATAGCGTAGGTTTCATTCGATTTAGAGCATTGACGGCCCCATATGGGAAACGTTGTTGATTCGAAACGTAAAGTGGTGAGTTGGGAGGTTTGCATGAACAAGAAGGGAGGTGAGGCGTGCCAAGCAATGCAGCGGGGCATGAATGGAGGGGCAGGCGTGACGCCGCTGATGCCGTCAACACCAAAAAGCTATCGTGAGCTCCGTCACACTAGCAATCTCCACATTCACCCAATACCTACCATTGGCGCTCCACCAAGTCATCTATACACACCGCACTCTTACTAGAACCGCCCGTCATGTCACCGCCTGCCATCATCGCGCCGTCGATTCTTTCGGCAGACTTCGGAGCGTTGGGCAAGGCATGCTCCGACACAATCTCCCAAGGCGCCGACTGGCTTCATGTACGCGATGTTGAGTTTTGAGTTGCATGGTACGCGACTGACACGCGCAGGTCGACATCATGGACGGTCACTTTGTGCCCAACATGACCTTCGGCGCGCCCGTCGTAACCAAGATCCGCTCACACGTCGATCGACCGACCACTGCACACGGCAAGGGAACATTTGACTGTCACATGATGATTGCCGAGCCCAAGAGATGGGTGCGTGACTTCAAGAAGGCGGGCTGCGACCTGTACTGCTTCCACTACGAAGCCGCCGTCTCGTCAACCGCTGCAGACTCGCCCAGTGGAAAGTCGGATCAGAAGACATCTCCAAAAGAGCTGGTAAAGTTCATTCATAGCGAGGGCATGCAGGCAGGCATTGCAATCAAGCCGAGCACACCGGTCGATGTACTGTGGGAGATACTGGAGAACCCAAACAAGGACGAGGTTCCTGATGTGAGTTTATCACCCCTGCACTGCCATGCTTCCGTCATCACAATCGATATCACCAAAGGGCCGCACGCGCTATATGGTGGTTAGAGAGGCCTCGGAAGTGGTCGAGCAAGGCGAGGCTGGGTAGGGCTGACCTTGTTGGGGCGTGGGCGGCACGCAGTGGCGGCGCTTAGGCATGCCAACATGCGCAATGCCCGCCGTCAATCAGTCTCGAACTTTGCGCCCCTTCGAGAAGCCTGCCACATGTCGCCCAACCGACTATCCGTTCATTGGCCACCTGTCGATCCGGCCGTCCCAAAGGTTGCACATCGGCACCTACCCGCCCACGCCGCTGGCAGCTCCCGCAGGATCGATAACCTCAATATTCAAGGCCCGAATCTGGCCAGGTCACATGCGTCGAAAGTTCAATGCTGACTTTTGTAGATGATTTTAGTTATGACTGTAGAGCCTGGCTTCGGTGGGCAGTCTTTCATGGCGTCCGAGCTGCCCAAGGTAACCGCGCTTCGACAAAAGTATCCGGAGATGCACATTGAGGTCGACGGAGGCCTGAGCGAAAAGACTATCGATCAGGCCGCTGATGCTGGCGCTAATGTCATCGTTGCTGGCAGTGCTGTTTTCGGCGCTTCAGACCCCGGCGACGTGATCAAGAAGCTCAGGGAGGCGGTCGATAGCAGGAGAGGGAAACTATAGAAATGATAACGATCCGGGTCAACTATTGATAATGATGATTGCAGATGAGCGCATGTACAAATAGAAATGTTAGAAGCTTACGATATAGGTGTAGATAGAATAGACGATGGTTCACATCGTATCTGCACAGTTGCTGACATGCGTCGTCGCGATGTTACACAGCATGCCGGCTAAATTCTACGTCCATGGTCACGCTCGTACATGACTTCATATCCACGAAGATAGAAGATTCGGCAGATAGCATTGACAGGGCTGGATTTCTCTCTCTGCATACTAGCCTAGTGGGTGTCAAGATCGTACGTTCTGCTATCTAGGTTCTGCTGCTGACCATGCTAAATTGAACGAAGCGCAGCTTCCAGTGCACAACGAGTAGTAGCACCGTGATCACCTGAAGTCTTGCGCTGAACTTAGATTACAAAGCAGATCAAAGCCATCTGGCTAAGATTGACTTTGATCTCCTTCGCGTTTCTTGCCTTGGAGTCGCCGCCCAAAAGTGACAACGCGTGCCGCGTCATCAACCGGGTCTTGGCATTGCATCGAAACATGCTCCGCTAGAACGTTCTCCCGTTGTTATCGCAATGTGGAGATGAAGTGCGACTACAAGGACAGTGGGAGCTATGTTTCAACTGGACAAGTTCATAGCGCAGAACGTACCATGACGGTTATCATGGGTCTCCTAGAACAGATGTATCTCAAGCGCCAAGCTGAGCTTGAGCAGACAAGCTGCAGATATACGTCATTCGCTGCTTGAATTTGACAGCACGAATATCTCTTGACTTTTGATACGGCCATCGTAGGCTGAGCTAGATCTTATCAAATCCATAGTCTCAACCGAGCAACGGGGCTAATGTCTGTGCAAAACGCTCAAGTCGCTCCACAGGAACAGGATGGCCAGTAACTGACGAGCTAAGTAGTCGTAATCTGGTACGAATACCCACCTAAGTCAAAAGTTGATGTTGAGCTCATGGTACGTAAGCTCATGGCTCATTCCGCGTTTCACGTTGTCTAGGCCGCGCCATGGAACCAAACTACAGTGCTCGCAAATTTACGTCCCTAGTCTACAAGCGAACTAAACTGATTGACGGTTCTTCCCCGAATACCCAATGTGAGGAAATCATGAGCCACGAGTCGAACGGCAGGCGTCAAGTAAATGACTACTCCTTGACCTCGCAGCCACATACGCGGCTGTGGGGTAGTTCTAGAGCTGGGGCATCTCAGTGCTGCGTCATGGTATACCAGTAGTGTCATGTCGTTAGATTTTAGAGAAGAGTTGCTTCGGTATAAAGACATCACATTGTGCCAATCTCATCACCCACCCAACAACCTTCATTCTCAAAGCATTTCCACTTCTCTCTTTTCAGCTTCGCTTCGACAGCACTGTGTGCGTCCATTCACTTTACTCTCATTAGCACTGTGTGCCTTCGTTTCAACAAGCAATACACCAACACTACTACTACAACATCCATTTCGCAATCTACAAGCCTATCAAAATGGTCGCCTTCTCCCATCTCGCTTTCGCGCTCGCCGTCACTGGCTTCAGCTACGCCCAGTCTTTCAACGGCGAACTTCCAAGCAACCTCCCTTCGGGCATGCCGCCTATGGGAACTGGAATGCCTTCCGGAATCTTCCCCAGCGGTGCCGCTCAGCCATCCGGCCACATGCTTGGTGGACATGGCCATCGCGGACCTCGTCCCAGTGGCGTTGCTCAAGCCCAACGGGCACAGGAGAGCGGGGCTCCTTTTGGCACTGGCATGCCTTCTGGCTTCCCCAGCGGTATGGCCCGCCCTACTGGTGGCATGCATGACGGTCATGGCGGCTTCGGTGGACATGGAACTGGCTTCCCTGAGCCGACTGGAACTTTCTCAGCTGCTCCTACTGGCTTGGAGAGGCGTCAGGAGTCTGCTATGCCTTCAGGTATGCCGTCTGGTTCCAAACCTCCCCACGGCCCTCATTCTCGTCCGACTGGCATGCCTTCCGGTGCCCTACCTCCCCACGGCGCTCGTCCTTCGGGTGCTCGTCCTTCGGGTTCTCGTCCTTCTGGGATGTCTCGCGGTCCTCGCCCTTCCGGCGGTATCCCGACCGGCCCTGTTCCTAGTGGTTTCTCTACCTCAATCGTTCGTGTTTGAGTGAGTCCAGGACGTGTGTGGTAAGCGTAATCACCATCACATAAGTCAACTGGTGGTGATATACCTGTGCGATAATCCGTCGGATGGAAGATGAGCAATCGTGATAGAGTGATGGCCAGTGTTGCCTTGCAGTTTGTTGTGTGTTTGCTTTGGCTTTGTTAGGGTTTCTTGTTTAGTTCTTACGCTCGTTTATCTGTACATATATCACAAAAAGAATATACTCGGACAATTTGGCCTGATTTCCATTCTCTCTACGCTAGATAAGCCGGAGACGTGCAATTGCCCAACATGCAAACTGCTCATAGCTTCAGCTGACTTGCATCAACCCAACTTCGCATTGATGTGAGGAAGACCTGGTCAGAACGCCTGCTCTTGGTCTTCATTGCTAAAAAGCGCCCCACAAGCCTCAGTGGTACCGCTGAAGAGTACAACACTAAGGCTCAACATCAAACCTGACACTGACTTCCAACCCAAGAGCCGCGATTACTGGGACACAGAAGGCTAGATAGGCAGCGTTGTTTCGTATTCACCCGGTAATAGCTTGTAGGTGCGCTTCTCCTCGCGCTCGTCGGCAGGGTCGATATCTTCCTCTGGTTCATACTCAGATCCACTAGATTCCTCATCAGATTCTTCTTCAATGTCGTCGTATGGTCCTGTGCGTCTTGGTGACTTCGAAGCGAACACCCTGCTCATTCCGCGCATTCGGGCAGTATGCTCCATGACCTCCTGGTATTGACTGTAGCGCCCCCTCCTTGATGCGGTGGTAGTCCCACCCTGAGGCGCACCGCTTAAGGGCTGTGCATGACGTGCTTCACGGGCGTGCAGCAACGCAGCAAGTGTCTGTCGACGTTGTTCTTCCTCAGTTTCCATATCTTCCCCATCAGTAGAATCGTCGTAATCATCGAACTCAATCAACGGCTCGTCGCTGTCGTACAGTGAGTCTCTACTTGAAGCGAAGTCCTCGTGCTCGAACAGCTCTTGTCGGCAAAGCGGACAGCGGTTGTTGTTTGCTGTTCTAATCTCCGTCTGCTCGACGATGCAGTGACTGCCGAATATATGGCCACACTTGAGTTCGACGGGTACGTGCCTGGAAAAGGGTTTGTCAGTATGCTACAATGGTGGAGTCGAACAACTTTTTCTTACTCGCTGTTGTAACTGTCGAGACAGATGCTGCATTTGGTCGGCTGCAGTTGCTCGATAAATTGGTTCTTGGTTACCATTCTAGAGGTCGAAACAGAGCGAAATTGGGATTGTTGCGCCTCTGGTGTCTCAGTGGGGTTGAGTGAGCCTTGGGTTCGAGCGATCCCCCAGTGAGGTCGGGGATAAGGCCTCATGAAGTGGGTAAAGAGCAGGGTACGATAGTGTGCGCGAAGCAAAGTTTTGGTCGTGTCGCTTTCATCTTCTAAGTATTGGCGCTATGATTCAATCACTGTTCACTTCACCAGTTACTCCGCTCGCGCCCAAAGGATGTCAGGCATGCTGCTAGATTATGTTGACCTCACTACTGTATTCACCACGACAGCTCACCTTTATATTCTCCAAACGATCAGTTCATGGTACTTTGCATCGGAATAGTCGTAGATCTGGAATTGGATTTCAGCTCTAAGTCAGAGTCTATACTATTGGCGTCTTCCAAGTGGTGGCAGCTGCCATGGTGTTGGTATGTGAAATGCATTGTGGAAGCGACAGCCAATAGAGGGAGACTTCTCAAAGCTATAGTATCGCGTTGAATAGGGAAGTCAGATGGTGAAAACTGAAGAATGCTCGTGCCTTGGGATTCGACAGCGACCGAGAATGACATGTGACAAAAGTTAAGCTTTCGACGAGCCATCACTAGCGTGTATCCATGCAGCAGATCGCCGAACATTTTCCTAAGCTTCTCCACACAACAACTTCGCACCCTCCAAATCGTCTCACGCAGGTCGTATGAGCTTTGAGATGGCGAAACGAAAGCGCGGCGATCGCGACGAGCGACCTCCTACCGATGTTGGCCTCGGTGCAACATTGGCGCACATGCGCGGCGAAGCGCAACCCGACGGAGCGGCAACAACCACGGCTAACGGTGATGAAGAGGGCTGGACAGTAGTCGGCGGATCGAAGAGGAGACGGAAGGAACGCGGCCCACATGACGACCAGAACAGGCGCCGCGCCTCAAACTCGCCTTCATCAACCCGCAGTCCTGACCGTTCGCGCAATGGAAACGGGCAAGGCACGCGCAAGGAGCGATCTCCACCGCCGCAACAAGAGGCGACTCTCGACAACCCTTTCGCGGGCAGAGACGCGCAACTGGGAACTCGAACTGCCTCTACCGATAACCCGTTTGTCACATACAAGGCTGGCTCTGAACAGTCAAGTGAGAACATGACAAGGGAGGAGCGCAGGAAAGAGCGCAAGCTGCAAAGGAGCTATCCGGCCATTGAGCATTCACATCATGCCCGCCTGAACTCGCACGTGAAAATTACAGACTTGCAGTCGTTGGTGCTCTACTTGCTTGCAGATGGTAATGCGCCGCAGTGGGTTTCTGTACGCAGCCGTGCAAATATCCAACAGGTCGTAATGCTCATGGTTCCGGGATTAGACCTGGGCATGTTCAACGGCGAAGTCGCTTTGGACACTACACCACAGCCTGACAATTCTGCTGGAGCTGAGACAACGGACGCGCAGACTGATGCTGTGTCAACAGCTGAAAAGGATGCAAAGCCCAAGCGGCTGAACGTTTCGCGTGATGACTTCTATCCGGCTAGTCTCAAGGCGGACAAATTGCCTGCATCGCTGAAGCCTCTCGCTGATATTTTTGAGCATGTGTGGCCCATCAAAGCTATAGGAGAGCATCGCAACAACCAATACATGAGGGTGCATTCACCCATTCATACTATGCTAACCTCACAAATTCCCAAGACTCAAGAAGAGAAGCAGATGAAGAAGACTGGGAACCACAAAGGCCCCACACCACAGAATTCAAAGCATTGGGAAAACAAACGTACACGCATCACCGAGTACATCGCCTCCCTCATGGAACAGCAAGAAAACGAATACGTACTGCATCCAGCTATGTTCACCACGTCGGAATCCAAGGAGGCCAACTACGAGAGAAGGAAGCTGGCCCATCAGACTGCCGATGATGGTTGGGTTGATACTAATGTCGCCACTCTAGAGGATGGAGAAGTGCCCGAGATGGAAATTGAGCAAGGCAGCCTGACCGCTGGAAGACACATCATATCCGTCGACTGTGAGATGTGCAAAGCTGAAAATGACCAGCTTGTACTCACACGCATCAGTCTATTGAACTGGGACGGCAGCACGGCCCTCGACAAGCTGGTCAAGCCAGATGTCACCATCAAGGACTACCTGACCCAGTGGTCCGGTATTACAGCGGCCATGCTCCAAGACGTCACAACCACTCTCGCGGACATACAGAAGGAGTTATTGGAACTGATCACACCGCGTACGATTCTAGTGGGACACTCGCTAAATTCCGACCTCAATGCACTCAAGCTGACCCATCCCTTCATCATCGACACCGGCATTCTGTACCCACACCCCCGTGGACCGCCATACAAGCAGTCGTTGAAGTGGCTTGCGCAAAAGTACCTCAAGCGCGAAGTCCAGAAGGGGTCGTCAGGCCACGATAGTGTCGAAGACGCTCGGACATGTCTCGATTTAGTCAAACAAAAATGTGAAAAGGGTCCACGCTGGGGATCGGGCGACACAAACGCGGAGTCCATCTTCAAGAGGATGGATCGCTCAATACGACCGAAATCGAACGACGCACATCGTGCTGGAGCTGTCATCGATTGGGGTGACCCGAACAGAGGTCATGGTGGTCAAGCTCAAGTTTCCATAGGCTGCAAGACGGATACAGAGGTAGTAGAAGCTATTGAGCGTACGTTGAAGGGTCAAGCCGAAGGCAAGGATGGTACTACAGACAAGATTGACTTTGTCTGGGGACGTCTACGCGAACTAGAGCTTGCAAGAGGTTGGTGGGACGACGCGAAGACGGCCGACGTTGAGTTAATCCGACAAAATGCCTTGCAACGACTGGGTCTTTTGAAGGATGATAGCGAAGATACAGATGTCGAGGTTCATGGATCTGAGCTCGGCGACGCCGTGTCCAAGACCATTGAGCGCATCGGGCAGATATACGACGCTTTGCCACGCTGCACGGCCTTTATTGTGTACAGTGGGACAGGCGACCCTCGAGAGATTCGTCGCTTGCAAGCAATGCAACAGCAGTATCGTCGCGAATACGCTACGAAGAACTGGGACAACCTTAGTGTCAAATGGACAGATACGGAGGTGCAGGCTCTTTCCAAAGCCTGTCAAGAAGCTCGCAACGGCGTGGGATTTATCGTTGTCAAGTAAAGCACGAATATTCTTGTCTCGCGCATACGCGTACTACGTGCAACGCAACGTGTCGTTGTACACGGTGTCCGAGCGCATATCGCTTGACAGACAGTCTCGGACAGTGGCGCATAGTCAGATAATCGGAATGCACTGCTTTAGAGGCTGGACACTTTCTAGAACATGCATTGTGTTTTGCAGTTATCGGTAGAAAGCATTAAGCACGGATAACTGTTGTGCCAAGAGCGTAGGTACTGCATGACATCAATCAACATCCCTGTCCACTCTCCCCTTGTGTGAAGTTAAATTAGCGCAAAGCTTTTCGCCGCCTCCCATCGGGGCGAAGATTGCGGAACTTCAACTCCACCAAAGTATAATCCAATTCTGCCAGCGGGTAATAGCTGCCTCAATATGTACTTGTTTCTAGCGGCGGTCGTTCCTCGTACCAACTAGGGCAATGCCGCTGATGAAGCCATGGACCGCAGCCAGGACGAATATTCTAGTCTAGATATAGTCACGCACATAAATTCGGGCATATAGCCTCGGATACTGTGTTATCCTCGATTTGTTATGCTTATTGGCCTATGTCGTAGATCAGACTTGGCACTTGTAATCGTCGCAATTTGGTAGTAATAAACATAGCCGGCGCTTGTTCCGGGATGAGTTAAACTGCCCCATCAACGAAAGCTCGGTAGTAAGAGCCAAACAATGATCGATATGCTGTAACATAAGTACACGCCCGTACAGGTCGGTACATGCATGCATTGGACAGTGACGAACTGCCCATATCCGATAACAAGAGGAGATGACACCTGAAAAACTCAGGGCTGCCGTCACGCGAGATGGAACAGCTAGCGTATTGCGCTTGCGACACGAGACGGCTTCAAGGCTTTTTCGCAATAGAGCCCATCTAAATTGATAGCGAGGCACGCTAACTCCACTCGGACTCATGCATGGCAAATCATGGAATAACTCCTGCTAATTATTTTACTTGCCCTTTCCTTCCTCTGAATTAGCTCTCGACTTCCAGGGTTTCTCCTCCGCCGCAACCGCCTGTTTTTGTTGGGGCCTACCATTCTCCCTCCTCTTCGCTTCCAATCTCACTGCGCTTGCTGAAACGGTATCCTGGACTGAGACGCGTATATTCGTCGCGTACCAGAAAGCCGATAGTTCTGCTTATCCAGCTACACATTCTACAGCCCAACTTTTAGTTGTTGCTATCTAGACTCTTCGTGCAGCATCCCCGCTCACTTGCAGTTATCGACGAGACACAATTGGGTCAATGGGCTGTATCAATGGCGGGCTCTAGGCGATCCGGTATTGGTGAGATGGATCCAGACCTGGCAACACATGAACTCCAACCATCCATGGCCCAGCCGCTGGCAACGGAGGTTGCGGAAAGTGCTGATGAAGCGTCTACACGTTCGCCGCCCACCAATCGTGCGACAAAAGCATTCTGTAAGAATTGCAAGAACAACATAGGAGATTTCTACAACTCCTGGTATAAGGTCACCGGCAGCTACTACGTCCCCGCGCTTCTCGGCTCTTACAGCTCTACCTTGCGACCCATGGGCAAACTAAAACCGGCGTCAAAGGGCACCAAATTAGCAGGATGGTAAGCTCATTCCAACGCTCACATTGGTCATTTCTTCGCATTTGTTTGTCGCACCTTTCCCTCTTATAGCCTTGACCGGCTATCAACAAACTCCCGACATATGGGTGGGCTTATCCCGGCTGCAACGCGTAACATGGTATTTTAAGTTTCCTCCTTTAAGCGTACCCACGCTAGTCGTACCAAATCTTTTCATACTATAGATTAACATCTATCAAACCGGTCCGCCCCGCGTTATACTTCCCGCATTCCGTATTACTATTCTTTTGTTCTCTCCAGGGCTTTTGGGCTGACTCTGTAACAGTACTATCCAGCCTTTGTCTTGTCCCTATTCTAGTTGTCACAAGATAGCAATTGGATTCACTGTTGTCACCGCACCTGCAGGAAAGGGTTCTTTTCGGTAAGTAATATCACCTTGGGGCGTTGCAAGATTTCGCACGTCCTTGCATACCTGTTCCCAATGTTATTCGTGGGAAGTCATCGACATTCATTAGCATGGTGGCTGACATGCGATCTGCTACAGTGGACGAGACTTCTTCAAGCTGGGTCGCATTGAATTGCAATGCGAGTTAGCAAAAAATCAATTCACCGTGGTCGAACCTGAACTCGACACCTCGTCAGATCTGCTAGCGAATGAAGACACCCCTAGTCCGTCCTCATCAGTCGCAACACCAAACGCATCATCGGCTGAAGCCATGGAGATTGACTCGCGCGCGCCATCTGTAGAATACGCAGATCAGACTCACAGCCGGTACGAGCAATCTCAGGATCGTGACATACAACAACAACAACAACAACAGCAACCGTCACATCTTATCGAAGGCAACAGGCACTCAATAAAAGCACCACAATCAAGGCACTCCCCTTCGATACGGGGTTCTCCATACGCTGTGGCTCAAGATATGCCAAGCAATTCATTGCAATCTCCTTCACTCTACCATCGAGGGGCTCATGGGTCTCACAAAGGACCTGGTGTGAACTCAACAAGTGGCCAGCTTGAGGCTTCAACAGAGGCGTCTCAAGACCGGTCTGCTATCGAGAAACCTCAAACGAACGGCCATCACTACCCTCGTTCACCACAAGATGTCGGTATAGACGCTATGGCGCGTCTACAGACGCAGATGTCTCAAAACAGTGGCGCCTTAGCTGCACACACTCGCGACATAAGACTTGGCCAGGAGGCGATCGGGTCAATGGAAGAAACAATCCGAGAGTTTCAGGCCAAGTTCGTCCGACAAACTGCCGATATCCAAAGAATCGAAGCGCTGGCTGCAAGGCTGCAGAACGAGGTGCAAGGCATGCGCCATGCGATGGAATCCATTAATCATGAGTTACAGGCGAGTCGGATGCAGAGGCAGTCAGCTGGTTCGGCTGTGCCTCCCGTGGTTCCATCTTTCGCGGCTCAAAGTTCAGCAATGGAGCTTATGGCGCGGCAGTTGCATGACATGTCGCATAAGACGAGTGACTTGGATAACCTGAAGCTTCATGTCGAGATCATGAAGGACAAAATCTATCGACTCGAAGAGCGCGCTGGACCAGAGTCTTCACAAGTACCGCCACATCTACATCAGGCGCCACAAGGATCGGTAGCGCAATCTTCCCAGCCTGCTCTTGTTGCCTCTACATCACACCAAATTACATCAACAACGACGCCGAGTAACAGAGCACCTCAGCCAATACTCAATGGACAGCTTCAACAATCCTCGTTTGGTGCTCCTTCATCAACGGCTGCCGCCCCAAGTGCTCAGCCCATAAGTAACCAGACTAGCGGATGGGCTGCCGTTAACGCAGGGGTGAAACGGGCCCATCAGGATGGCGTTGAGACCCCACAGGCAGGCAATGCCCATGCACCTGAACCCCCCAAGAGGCAGAGATTAGTGGAAGACGGTACTTCGGGCTACACATCTTCACAACAAACACCCATTACAGACCATCGCTTCCAAACACCTACGCATACAGTACCATCTCAGCAAACTGTTCCTGAATCGGTGCATAGGTCGCAATCACAACAACCGTACCATGTCCCTTACGCTACACAAGATGGCCCCTCGGACGCCAGTTCGCAACCCGAGTCTCAGCGTATGATTGAGCATCGACCGCGCGGGCGTCCACGTGGTAGTGGAGGTCCTGGAAGTCGGGGTGGTAGAGGAAGAAAGAGCATGCCAGCCCAACTCCACGGTACACTCGGAACGCCTGAATGGGAAAGAGATGATTGGCAAGGTGTTCCCGATTCGCAGACCAGCCCAGCCGGATACTACAACCACGTAGAGCAACCAGGACGAGGAGGCATTGCGCGCCGCGGCAGTGGTGGCGGAGGTGGTCGTGGTGGCTACGCAACCAGTGACCGTGCTAGTAGTCTAGGTCTACAAGGCGTAACAGGTGCTATGAGCTTTGGATCGCCCAGCGACCCGTATGGGTTGGGAAAGAAGACGCGCACCAAACCCATTAGGAATGCAGATGGAGTGTTGATACGCAAAGACGGCCGGCCAGATATGCGTTCGCAATCTTCAGCAGCTAATCTCCGCAAGGTACACGAGCGCAAAGAAGGCCAAGCAAGCCACTCACCCACAGGCTCGAGCTTTACGCCTACCAACCTCCAATACACGACTTCAGTAAACACACCAGACACACCGAGTCCAAGAGGATACGCTACCGACCCAAACGCCACCGATAAACACAACGCCATAATGGGCAAGATATTTCCCGATGGTATCGACGCAGCATGCAAAAACCAAGACTACACCCGGCAAGTCTTTGAAGAAAACTACGATCACACCGTGCACCCACGATCGCAGAATAGTGACCCAACAAAGAAGAAGGCAGTTCAGGTTAAGAAAGAGCAAGTAGACCGGAATAGAGGTTCCAAGACACGAAACCAGCAAGAACAAGACGGGGATGTGGATATGGATGGGACTGAGGACCATGCAGATGATGAGCGTCAAACACCTGATGAGGGCAGCAGTGACGCTAGAGGCGGCGTGCGGCTGGAAGATCAAACCCAGTACGCAAACATGCAGGAGAACAGTAGCACACGAACTGCTTCGCAAACTATTCCAGAAACTCAGGCAGTGGATAGTTCGGTCACGATTGGAGCGGGGTCTACGCAGACTCAGTAGCGAGACGGCAACGCGGTTGAAGATTGGTATTTAGTTCTTGGCATTGTATATTACTTGTTAGCTCATCCATAATATTCACTCATATTATGAAACTTCTTATATCAGTCCCTGATCAGCTTCAATATGGCAGTTATCGTGGGACCGGTGTTTGAAGATGATCCCAGCGACTGGTGGGCATGCCGCAGAAGCTGACCTCATCTATCATTGTATGCAAGGCCAACTGCCGATCCCTGTTTGTTTGATGCCCATTACCATGCAAAGTAAGGATATCATATATTCTCGTTTTCTCTCACATTATTGTATAGCTCGGTAGCTGTGCTCGGCACTGAAGTGTCAGTTGCCGCTTTATGGCTCGTTGCAACCACCCCACAGTATGCTACATTATCCTGTGAGGTGCCTGATTGCTGTAAACGATTGTTCAGAAGGACCTCTTTTCGCTAAATGCATAATTATGGATGAGCATGATAGAAGGCTTCATATATATACGGGCATACTATTACTGCAAAGACGAGATCCGTGATAAAACACCAGATTTGTAGAATTGCATCAGTGAGTTCATCTTCAATTACATTTCGACTGGTTGATCATTAGAAATACATTTCTCAACACCCTGGGCGCTTCTAGAAAGGAACGGTAGGAACCTTCTCTGATCCGTTAGTCCTCTCGGGGTAGTGAATCGCGCCTTCCGTAGTAGCACAGTTGGTAAGGTAGCTAGCGGACGCATTAACAGAAATAGCGTTGCCTTCTTGGGGACGACCGTAGACCTAATAGTATGTTAGCACTAGCCCAGCACTAGTTTATAGACAACCGAAGGGATACTTACGTGCTCGTAGTACCAAACCTCGCTCAAGATAGTGTAGCCCCTATCAGTCGTGTTCTTTCCAGCCTCCGTAGCATTGTACCTGGGTCCCGAGCAACCCAGGAAAGGAATTCCGCCATGCTGTTCATACAGCACATCCACGAGATCAGAGTACGAGTATGTGGTTGAGTTGGAAGGCGTGATACCCTCGGCGGCAAGCCAATCGAAAGTGGGGAACCTCTTGTAGTACTTGATAGCCGTCTCGAAGAAGTCAACAACATCTTCGTGCTCGCGGTACTGCGGACCGTAGCAGGGAACATTGAAAGTAGAGAAACAGGTGGCGTGCTTGGAGAACTCGTGGCCCCAGAAACCGGGGTTGTCTTGCTGCCATGCGATCCAGTAGGTGTTCATGTATTCTAGTAGGTCGTAGCGGCCAAAGGGCTCGAGGAAGGTTCCAATATTGGATCCGTTGTAGGGTGGGACAAACGTTCCATTTGGTAGGCCGTTTGTAGTGTTCGGTCCCGGGATAGGGTCGTATTGGCGGCTCAGGTCGCAATATTGCGTGTAGCTGCCGTTGCAGAAGTCGGGCCAAAGACCATGGAGGGTCCATGTGTCGGTGGGAAGAAGTTGGCCTTCAGACTCGCCGCCGGTGTATGTGTTCCAAAATTGAGTGCTTAGCACAAGTCCACCAAAGGTCTCAACGCAGCAAGAGTCGACGTTTGAGGGATCTTGTGAAGGGCAAGATAGGAGTGGCTCTTGTAGCTGGCAGGTGTGGTTCAAGGGGCTTTGGTTGGGGTAGAGCTGTGCATTTGCCGTAGTAGCAAGCAGAGCCGCGGCTCCGGCTTTGGAAAACGTATTCTTCATCTTATCGAGACTTTGAAACTACAAGATCGATAGAAAAAAAAGCTATATTATGATAGAGACTCAACCATGATGGGAAACCGGCATCTATAAAGCTCTCAAATTTTTGGCCACGGCCTACCCAGCCCGCTGCAGCCCCAGTCGGTCCTTACCATATGTAGAAGGTACTTCTTCCAGACTCCTGGTTAGAGCTCCGGCGGCGGCGATGAGCGAAAGATTCACAGTACCTGCATGTAAGCTAGACACGCTCACGTGTCGATCCTATTGGATGATAAGAGAACAAGGCTACACATGCCGCGCCATGGTGCTTGTACCCACTTGAGCAGTCTCCGAGGCCATGATGCTGGAGATGCACGTTGAGATGCAAGATTGGTGGGTAGAGTCAGCCACGATTACGGCTTTTGACCGCCATGCAGGAAGAGTTGGGAATTGCGTCTCGAAGGATGGCTGGGACAGAACGTGGGTTGCTCGATAGGTGATAGGGTCTAGCTTGGTTAGACCTGCTCCATGACGCTCCACGACCAAAGACGCATGAATGCGACAGCTTGCATCGCAATTCCTCAAAAGATATTGAAGGCACCGCTGGACGACTTGAAGCTGTCCAGTCTTACACAATCCCCAAATTTCCAATAGCGCCTTGAACGGTATTATCGGGCCAACTCGCGCTCCGATGGGCATTGCCTATCTCCGCCTCCACATCCGCCATTCGTCGTCATAGCATCACCTACACGACACGCAACAATGCGCGCCCAACTCAAGCCCTTTGTACCCTCGCGCCATTCTTTAGGCACTACAGAACATCGAGAATGTCTCCCTCATCCTCCATAACCGCGCTGCCGCCACACAAGCCAGACACCTACACAACAGCTCACCACATCGGCAAGCCGCCCACAAGCTTCAAGAACCCATGGCCTTCATATAAGAACGACGGCGTAATCGCCGCTTTCCGCACGCGCTTCAGCACCCCGAAAAACTTCGTCCCCATACCCGCCGATCGATTAGGCCTGGTCGATGTGCGCAAGCCCGACTTCAGTAATACGAAGAACGGGTTGAAGGCAACATGGATAGGACACGCTAGTTTCCTGGTCGAGACAACAGCTTCAGAAGGAAATCAGAGAGGGATGCGCATCCTTCTCGACCCTGTATGGAGCGACCGCGTAGGACCTTATAGCATGGTTGGTCCTGTACGGTTTACACCTCCACCATGCACCATCGACGAGCTACCCGAAATCGATGCTGTTTGCATAAGCCACGACCACTACGATCACCTTGATTCCGACACGCTGAAGAAGCTGAATGCGAAACAGAACGGAGACTTGCGCTTCTTCTGTGGGTTGGGCGTCAAGTCCGTCTTGACGGGGCTTGGCGCAGGTATCAAGGCCGACCAAGTCGAAGAGATGGACTGGTGGGATGGCATAACAGTATTCAAAAAGGGTGCAGGGGGCGTAGAACTAGTATGCACGCCTGCCCAACACCGATCTGGACGTACGCCCTGGAACTTCGACGGCACCCTGTGGTGTAGTTGGATCGTCAAAGAGCCCTCTTCATCTGGCAAGAAACTCTTCTTCGCTGGAGATACAGGATACTGTCACGTTCTGTCCGACGATCAATACTCACACCACGATGCGCCGCATCCACCTTGTCCAGCCTTCAAGGAAATCGGCCATTTATACGGTCCTTTTGATTTGGCGCTTGTGCCTGTTGGTTGCTTCAAGCCGAGATCGGTTTTGTCGGGTCAGCACTCCAGTCCGGAGGATTCTCTGGCTATACACAGGGATGTGAGGAGTAAGAAAAGTATAGGTATGCACTTTGGTACGTTCCGTGGTGCGTACTCCGCTAGCTACGAACCAGTCACTGAGCCGCCTGAACGTTGGCGAAAGGGTGCAGAGGCGGATGGTTTGAAATGGGGAGTTGATGTTGACTTGTGTGATATCGGCGGCACGGTTGTGGTGTAATAGTGTTTTGACGGTATTGTTTTGGTACGGTTACTATGCGCTTCTCTAAACCTCTCTTCACTTGTAGTGATTAATATACTATCTTGTGGCCCGTACAATTTATGAAATCGTACAACCATGAACACTCTTATATCATTATTGCTCTCCTGTACTCCAGATCATTTGTCAGTAACACTCCTTTGCAAAGGAGAAGAGAATGATTCGAAAAATGCATCATGTCTATTCTCATGGCAGAAGAAAAGTACCATCATGATTACTCATACAAAGCCAGTATTGCCTTCTAATGCATGTACATAAACTACTCTCGACGCACCACAAGTGGCACTGTCTAGTTGTACTGCATGTAGGTAGCAGTCGAGTTGAACTTCAGGTTACCCTTGATGACCTTGTCCACAGCAGCCAAGAAGTCCTTCTCGGTGGCGACCTTCCTCCTCGCTCGGATAGCGAACATACCTGCCTCGGTAGCTACACTCCTCAACTCGGCACCTGTGCTGTTGGGGCAGAGACGAGAGATGAGCTCCCAACGGATGTCGCGCTCCACGCTCATGCTCTTGGCGTGGATACGGAGAATGTTGGCACGACCTTCCATGTCTGGTAGCGAGAACTCGATCTTTCGGTCGATACGTCCTGGACGCATGAGGGCAGGGTCGAGGGTTGAAGGTCTGTTGGTCGCGAACATGACCTTGATGTTGCCGCGAGCGTCGAAACCGTCGAGTTGTGTGATAAGCTCCAACATGGTACGCTGTACTTCGTTGTCGCCTCCAGCACCGTCATCGAAACGAGCGCCACCGACAGCATCGATTTCGTCGAAGAATATAATACACGCCTTCTTTGTTCGCGCCATCTCAAACAGCTCGCGCACCATCCTAGCTCCCTCTCCGACATATTTCTGGACGAGCTCTGAACCGATAACTCGGATAAAGGTGGCGTCAGTTCGGTTGGCAACAGCTCGGGCGCAAAGCGTCTTTCCGGTTCCTGGGGGGCCGTAGAGAAGAGCACCCTTCGGGGGGTCGATACCCAGATTGACAAAGCGCTCTGGTGATAGCAGTGGCATCTCGACAACCTCTCGTAACTTCTCAATCTGCTCTTTGCAACCTCCAACATCGCCGTATGTGACATCGGGCTTGTCCTCAACCGTCATCATGGTAACCGAAGGGTCGATCTTTGGTGGCAGGGGAAGCAGAATCTGGTACTTGTTCCGGTCGACACCCACCCGCATACCCTCCTCGATGTCGGTGGGTGAGACGCGTTCTCCGAGGTTGACAACGAACTTGGCGATCTGCTTGACGTTGATGACATATTTGCTCTTCTCCGAATCCTTCTCGTCCTGTATTATCTTGGTGCATCGTGCGACCTGGAGGGGCTGCTCTTCTGACATTCGTTGGCGGTCGGCGGCGATATCCCAGAGATGTGGAGGTGCGAGACCGGTATCTGATTCCTGGGGGAGTCAGCAGGGAATGGTTGGGGCTGAAGGGGCATGTACCTTGACGCCAATCTTTTCGTTTATCGTCTGTTGCTTGTCCTTGATCTCCTTCTCCAGCTTCTTGAGTTCGGCGCCATAGGGTGCCGCTCCGTATGTCTTCAACACCTGGATGTCCCTATCACGTCATTAGCCCATGCTTGCGTCGGGTGTGTCCTCGCCTCTTACTCGTCGGTCAGAGGTGTGATCTTCTTCTCCTCAACCTCGTCGTCGGCGAAGTTCTTCTGGTACTTCTCCCAGGACTGGCCTGTGGCTGAAGGCATGTTTGCGGTGTAGGCGGCGACAGTCGGGCGGCCAAGATGGTGTTCGGACTATGCGTGCAGTGGAGTTATGGATGCGTCCGGGTAGAAGCGACAGTCGGAGCAGATGCGGTAGTTTGGGTGGGAGTATGGGGTTGGTTGTTGTGTAATGGGTGAAGGTGTAGCTGTGATGCGGCAATGGCCCGGCGAGTCGGAGCTTGTGGACTGGCCGTGCGCTACGTCTATCGCGTTCTCGAAATATTGTCAGTTCGCGTCCAGGCACCAAAACTTCCCCGCCAAACCTTCACGATACCCCTCTTTTAGCTTTGTTCTTCCTGTATACTGAAAGATGGCTGCTCAAGTTGCAAATGGCGGTACCGGTGGCGGTAACACTGCCTTCAAGGTGCGCTTCCCTACTGAGCTATGAAAACATTGACTGACTTTGGGCCAGGACAAGGAGAAGCCCAGAGCTGTTCGTAGCGCCAACATCATTGCCGCAAGAGGTACGGATGCCATATACGGCCTTTGCGAAGTCTCTTACTAACTCAAAATGTATAGCTGTGGCAGATGCGATCCGAACTGTATGTCCCACCATGAGGTGCGGGGAAGAACCGAATACTAATGTTTTGGCAGTCTTTGGGACCAAAGGGCATGGACAAGATGGTAAGAGATGGGCGCAAATCGCTGGCCATCACAGCTGACTCGTTCAGATCCAAACCGCCAGAGGCCAGACTATCATCACAAACGACGGAGCCACCATGTTGAACCAGATGAGCGTTATGCACCCCTCCGCGAAGATGCTCGTCGACCTCGCACACGCCCAAGACATTGAAGCTGGAGACGGCACAACATCGGTTGTAGTCATTGCGGGAAGCCTGTTGGGCGCCGCTGAGCGGTTATTGGGCAAGGGCATCCACCCCACAGTCATATCAGAGGCTTTCCAGCGCGCCGCGCAAGAGGCGATATCCATATTGACCGAGATGGCCATCCCTATCTCGCTCACGGACAGGCAGACCCTCCTCAAGACCGCCACGACGGCACTCTCCTCCAAGATCGTCGCTCAGGAGCCCAAGCTTCCTATCATGGCTGTAGACTCGGTGCTCAAGGTCATCGATCCAAAGACCGCAGACAACGTAGACTTGAAGAACATTCGGATGATTAAGAAGTCGGGCGGTACCATCGAAGACAGCGAGATGATCGACGGACTGGTACTCAACCAGCCAGTAGTCAAGAGCGCTGGTGGTCCCACATTGAAAGAGAAGGCACGGATAGGTCTCATCCAGTTCCAGTTGAGCCCTCCCAAACCAGACATGGAGAACCAGATTGTCGTCAACGACTACAGGCAAATGGACAAGATCCTCAAGGAGGAGCGAACATATCTGCTGAACATGGTTAAGAAGATCCAGAAAGCCAAGTGCAACGTTCTCTTCATCCAAAAATCCATTCTCCGAGACGCTGTGAACGACCTCAGTCTGCACTTCTTGTCGAAGCTGAAAATCCTGGTCATCAAGGACATCGATCGTGACGAAATCGAGTTTATCTGCAAGGTGCGTTTTCCAAGGAATTCTTATGTGTGTAACAAAACTAATGCAAAGCAGAGTACTGGCTGCAAGCCTATTGCCGATATCGACTCATTCACTGAAGACAAGCTCGGTTCGGCAGACCTTGTCGAGGAAGTACAGGCGTCAGGCGCGCGATACGTCAAAGTTTCGGGTGTCAAGGCAGCAGCCAACACTGTCTCCATCGTCTGCCGAGGTGCCAACAATCTCATCCTGGACGAGACTGAGCGATCTCTACACGATGCTCACTGCGCCATTCGCTCATTAGTCAAGAAGAAGGCGCTACTTGCTGGTGGTGGTGCCCCAGAAATCGAGATTGCGCATCAGTTGTCTCTCAAGGCGCGTGAGCTCTCTGGTACTGAGTCTATCTGCTGGAAAGCTTTCGCCGACGCCATGGAGGTTATCCCAACAACGCTAGCGGAAAACGCGGGTCTGAACAGCATCAAGGTTGTCACCGAGCTAAGGCATAGGCACGCACAGGAGCAGAAGAATGCAGGTATCAGCATTAAGAGCGGGGGTGTCAAGAACGATATCAGCGAGGAGAACGTACTACAGCCACTGTTGGTCAGCACCAGCGCCATCGAGCTTGCCGCCGAGACAGTCAAGATGATTCTGCGAATCGACGACATCGCCTTGTCGAGGTAAAGACCCGCGAAGCGACCGACATGGCAGCGAAAGAAGCAGTATACCACGAGTAATGAAAAATTCCAGGAGCTGTTGATGCCAAATACTTTTTGGAATATGCCCCGACTTTGCATGTGAACGCAACGCCTACGATGCATCTAGCGCATGAATGTTGTAATCAAAATCTGCACGTGAGAAAGCATGGAACTGCAGTAGCGGGACACGTCGTTCTCTGCAGACTGACAAAAACAGACAACCCATGAATCATGTTTATTTTTCCGCGTACCGCATTCGGATATCTCATCTTACTTACTGTAAACGTTTTCGACTTGACTCACTTGAAAAACGAAAACCGCGGCCGTGGACATTTGCGCGCGTACTGAAGGAGTTACTTGCATGGATGATCTCATACTAGCATACTCCCTCCTGGTTCATCCGAAGTAGATGCAGTGCTTTCGGCCTTGATGTGCTGTGCTCGTACGCAGTGTATGCGTGTGGTGCGTCGCTACGATAATGCGATCGCCCTAGCTCAACGACTTTGTTGTGCACCTAACCTTTCAGAACACCGCAGCATGAGAACCGTTTCAACGCATCCAGACTATCGGATGTGTAGCGCCAGATCACACCACCAATATACTAGTTTAGATGTCTAAACTGAAAGATTTCAGGGCAACAAGCTAAAGATATCACAACACCCATGACATGCATCCACGAAAGCCACGCACAAGTACTATGACTAGTTCAACAGCCATTTCCTACCCTAACTATTGAATCTCTCAGCCAAGTGCCAGCCACATCCATGTCACACGAGCAACGGTGCGAAAAAGCAAAGAACCGCGTGGAGAACCTTACCTGCAGCCACCGTACTCTGTCCAACGGCTTTCCCATGCGCAGTTCCGCATGACAAACATGATATGCATATGCCATACCTTTTTCTTCCTCTTTCCTTTTCCTGTCGATCACCTCGGCCAAAGCTACGGGATGACATACAGTTGCCACAACTCAAACCTTTGACTACAAACGATCAACAACGTCCCCCCTTCCCAGGCACCCAATCACCCAGGAAAACCTCATCCATCCGAGACCCGACACACTACGATCAAGGTAACCGTAGCCGTGATAACCGAACCGCGCGCGATACGCGCCGCGAACCCAAGATCGAGAATCCCTCTTGACTGGGAACGAAAATCTGGACGGAAGCTGAAACTTAGCGTACCATGGATTTCAACGCAGTTCGGTTCGGCATCTAGTTTGTTAGTGTCATTCGCGTATATTGACATGGGAACCCGAGAACTTAAAGGCTCAACCTGATGTCGTAGTGGAGCTTCACCGGAAGGGAAAAAGGTGGAGTTGAGGTGAGAATAAGACTTGATGGACGTTTCAGGGAGCGATTGATATCGGATGATCTTTGTAGTGCGGCGCGATGTCATTGTTTAGTTTGGCATATGACGATGGTATGGGTGGATATGTAGGATTAGTTGATGAGGCAATGGTGAGATGGCTTTCTGTAGAGGCGTGTGTGCGTGCGGAGGAGTTGCTTAGTTAGGATGATTTAGGGAAGGTGATGTGTTAGGGCAACGCTGTGTTTGGCTATACCGGTAACTCTGATCCTGCTATTGCAGCAGAACACGCAACCTACATGCATCTTTGTCATCGCCACTGAACTGCTTACTCCCAGCACGGTGAAACGCATACAACATATGCAGTACAAACTATTGCATACCGATTGTCGACGCGCTGTAATGTTGATCCTTTCCTCTCCACTGGATGATAACGACGAACGTCATACACGACCCATGTTCTTAACATCTATGCAATATAGATCTCTCCACTGTGGATAATATGGCTAGCCGCAGTTGTGTGAAACATGTGGGGAGATAAGATGGGGTGTTGCAGACGGATAGGCAAAGTTCCGGGAGCGAAGACCTAGTCATGATCGTTGGGGGCGATCAATCCTTCCTGAAAAAATTTGATAGTTGAAACGATAATCTCAAGAATGAGGTGGTGAGTTTGCAACTGCCGACGTGGATAGAAAATAAAACACAAAAGACCTGATATCGACATGGATATGGAAAACGTGGTTTTGGCAGAGCGACAGACCAATGTTGGTTGCTGCCGGCTGGGTATCATTCTTGATAAAAGTCTTAGCTAGCTAGGTAGTAAGCCAGCATGGTAGCTGGATGCGGGAGATGAAAGGAAAACGCCTCATTCATGCATCTGAATCGTTCGAATCGTTCGGTTCGTGCATCGTGATAATCGTACAGTTGACCCGTAAATGTCTGAAAAACTTGAACAATGGAAGAAGACCGCTCGCTGAAACGCAGCAGACCTGTTGGTCCTTATTATGAAAGACAAGGAAAAGTGCATGGGAGAAGTGGATTAATAAATGTAGGTTGAAGTGTGAATCAACGACTCGTTGCTTTGAGGCTGGCACGCTTCAACAAGCGGCTCATGAGATTTCCGCGTGGCTTGGGCTTAACGTAGAAGGCGCCCTTGGTACCGGTCATATCGTCGGTGAAGACCAGATCTTCAAGTGCCAAAGGGTCATCTTTCGGGGCTTTGGGGCTCGAGCTTGAGCCTTGCCAGCCGTACAATTGATCTTCGTCAGCCCGTAAGTCGGGCCGGGTCAAAGTCATGCGTAGTGTCATCTCTCGGTTGAACTGCCCGTTGACGGAGTGAACGGGTGAAGGAGCTGGCGATTCGACCGAGAACTTGCGATGCGAGATCTGGCGAGAATGCATACGGAAGGACAAGCCGGTGCTGGAGGGGGTAGTGGGTGAGTCCATGTCGGCTACTGAGCCAGCGTCAGACTCGAGTCCCAGGTTCTCCTTGTTGTTGTCTTCGAAGAATGATAATTGCCCATCTCGGAGGAAGGTGTGCATGTCTCGACTGAACTTACGGGCATGACTGTCAATCTGGGGCAGCTGGAAGTGCGGTGTAGCGGAGTCATTCCCAGCCGACGATGGGAAACCGAACTCAATCGCTTCATCAAACTTTTGGGGAGACGCAAGGTACATGCGCAACTTCCTTCTCGCCTCTGGATCCTGGTAGTGGGTTGCTTCGGTGTCGACGACAAGGGGTGAAGGCGTAGAAGGCAATGCGTGGCCTGCGAGGGAAGAGGAGTGCGCACGTTGGTGAAGTCCTTTCGGCCTAGCATTGAAGAAAGGAGGGTCCGACATGTGTGAGGATCCGTGGCGGACAGGGTGGGAGGTAAGGGACATTGTTCGTCTCATGTCAGCCATGTGCATTTCTCTTCGCGTGAACATGGGCGTGGCCATGGCGTCGAGATATAATAAATGGCTATTTCGGTCCTTGTCCGTGGCAAGTGTAGCAGACGGGCCGAAACAAGCGCGGGAAGGGCTGACGGTCGAGGACGCCGATGATGAACGTCTTCGTGAGTGTCCACGTTCAGGAAGGTCGACCGGGGGTTGAGAAAAGTCGAAGTGAAAGTCGTTGAAGCGTTGTTGTGCCCACTCGGTATCCTGGTCGTTGGGAAGGACTGCGTGTTCGTGCCTTTCTTGGAGGAGTGCCTGCTCTTCGCGGGAAAATTGTTGCTTGCGTACCTTTTCAGGCAAAGAAAGAAAAAAGTCCAGCTCGATGTGGGAGATGTCGTGAGATTGCACGGCCTTTTCCGATTTGCGCCTACGTCGTCCGGTGCCGAGTGATAGTGAAGGCCGGTGGGATTTGGACGAGGTGCTGGCCTGGGACGAGCGGCCTGATGTAGGCTCGTCGGAGGCCTGCTGTCGGATCTGCAAACGCTCCAGGGATGAAAAGTACTTTCTCCTGTAGCGGCACGGGTTAGCATTGGCATATCATGGCATAATTGACAGACCCTTCATCTACTGCAAGGTACACAAAAGTCATGGTGGGGGGTTCGGTATATGCGCGTGCATAACGCGCCCTTATCACACGCCCCAACAAATCAGAGGCGCCGAATTTACTTACTGGACTGAATACGGCAGGGCGTCGAATTCCGCTTGTTGTAAAGGCAGAGTAGTGCCTCTCCCTTTGCTCTTCATGGCTCAGGCTCGGAACTCGACGTCGGCGATGGCGCAACGGCTGGCTCCAGGCACATATGTGTGATTTGCTCGATGCTGCGAATGGCGGCCTTGACGCCGTGGCCAAGCTGTGCGTCGGGCACGTCTCGTGGAAACTAGTTGAGCAATGCAATACTTTCTTCTCAATGATCGACCGGAGGGCTAACCGAACAGCAGCAAGCGAAAGTCCGAAGAAGAAGGAATTATATGAAGGCCAACAGAACGACTGCTGGGGAGATAGAAACAATCTGTGGGCTTAGCACCGTACGACTCTCGCTCGCACTTGGGGCGGCTGCACATTCGTGTCGCGGGATGCCACAGCTGCAGGCTAACGCGCCGCCAGAGATGCATGCTTGCTCTCCACCTCACACCTAGGCCCTAGTAGAGCCGTGGCTGATGTATCCGAGAAGAGGCCAGGGCGTGTGCGTTCGTTGGTTGAGTCAGTTTGTGCAGGCATACCTCCTCCCCGCTTCTCTCCACCTTGCCCGTCCGCTGTTTCAGGCCCGCGGCCGCCAGGTACACGCCGTCAGCGGGGCCACGATACTTAGCGTGTGACACACCGCTGGCAAAGCTACCTGGCTCATGGAGTCGATACATGCTCTTTATCTGTGCCTGATTTAGCCTCGTCAGCAATATGCTTGCTTCTGGAATCTTGCATTATTACCCTATTGCCCTACTGGGGTGTCGCCCAAGTGGCCGGATCAACACCGCAGCCAGACGTGTCACGGGTTAATATCGCACAGATCGCCGTCGACAACCACACGCCTTGTACAACGTCGAGCATGCGCTGTGTAACGATAACAAGCTGAGCAACCCACACGCTCCATACGATCTGTCTAATTGCAGTCTATTGCACAAGTACAAGCAAGGGTATCTCAAGAGAAGCGCATCCGGCTCCGGCTCCGGCTCCGGCTCCAGCTCCCACATAAATGTTACCGCTCCCTGCAAAATCCCTAATACAATTCCCCAAACATCGGTGCGGTACCTGATCCCCAAATTGAAGGCTGACACACGTCTATCCGGAAGACGGCGATCGTGTTCGACCCCGCCATCATCTAGTTCCGCATCGAGAGGGATTAGGCTTTCGGAAGCGTCTACTTAGGCGTCCCAACAGCCTGCAGCTTGGACGCTGGCGGATCCATTAATTTCACCCACTCCTGCACAAGATCGATGTTTATTGTCAAAGAGATTTGTCCGTAAACAAGCATGTTCCATATCTTCAGGCACCCGCAATATCATCTGCGTTGGGGTACCAAGTCAGTATGGTGTCCGTGCCACAATTTGAAGGGAGCACACGTACAGTAATATTCGTCATCCAGACCTTCACGGTTGGGAAGTACTGGCTCCTCCAGCCCGACGTCTTCGTATCGAACATTGAGCAGACGGATCTTGAGCCCGTAGCCGCCTATGAAGGTGGCCAACTTGTTGGTATCAGCGGTAATGGGCTGTTGGTTCAGCAGCATGAGCAGTCCATCAAGCCACTCGGAAGCAAGGGTGTGACTCTGAGGATGCAGATGCAGCAGGACAGATTCTTTCCGCCCTGCACCTGAACCGCTGGAAGCCTGTCGCGAGTGATTGGATGGCGGCAGGTAGCCGTGGATCGTGATTTTGGTTGATGTAGAAGCCCGCTCGTGGCCTGGTAGGGTTCTGACCGTACTGTCAGATGATGAGGTCGACGGAGCCGAAGCCGAGACATTGCTCACGACCGAAGAGACAATGGATAGGTCGACTGTACATGTGTCAGCCACGGCGGTAACGTAAACCATAGAGGACGCGTGGATGCGTTACACTTACTCTTTTCCTGCAGTGTGTCTAACCTCGGCTCAGTCGCCGTCTTCTCGTCAAAGTCAGCATAGTGCAGATATCGCCGGTTGTGTGACAATCGAACAAAACGCCATGCTGAGGGTATAGAACGATTCAGTGTCTTGCTGGTTACTGGACCCGCAGTCGTGCCATAGTCGATACCCATGGCAAACCACGCCCCTTGAAGCAAACATCTTATACGCTGCTCCTTTACAAACTGCAGGGCCTCGTGGTTGAGTTCATCACGGACTTGGCTGTGGAGTGTTAGCTTAGCGCGGGTTACGTATAAACATGCAGCATACCGTAAATGGTGGCCCCACGCGTCCTCGTACGTCAGCTCCAGCACTTCCATCTGGAGCTCTCGAAGACGCTTGAGCTCGAATTCAGCCAGGTCTTCCTCAACATCTTTGACGTCCTTGATGCGTGGCGCCTGACCCACAACCTGCTCGATCAAGATGCGGATGAGCTCTTCGATCTTCTCAAAGTCCTCCGTCTGTGCCCCAGCGGCCTTCCATAGTCGAATGAAGGCATTCAGGCCGCTCGTGTGCAGCCTCGACCAATGGAGAAGCAGGGGTTTGAACGCGCGGTCAAAGTTGGCCCGCGAGTCGGTATGCCTGTGGGACTCCACATCATCAAACTTGTCCACTTCGAAGTGTTCGTACAGAGTCTGAGTAACAGATAGACTTGCACGGGCAATGGGACATCGCTGCTCGAGTGGCTCTGCCGACTGCTCTAGTAGAAGCTTCTGAAATCCGTCTTCGTTCTTGTAGACGAAGTCGGTAATGTCCATGAGGCCTAGGAACCCAGTGTTATCAAACTCCCAGGCGGGCGATTCAGTCTCGAAGCCCAGACGTCTCCATTTGTCTGGATTCTGCTTCTTGCTCCCTTTAGTGTCTGATGCCGGCTTCTCTGGGCTGCTCGCTGTGTGCAGACCTCGGATAGCTCTCCTGTGGTCCGGGTTCTCCAAGTCGACCTTTTCTTCCCTCCAGTTTCGTAGCAGTATCTTGGTCAACGACTGGAAGTCGAGCAATGGATGTGCCAGATCCTGTATCGCAGAGCTCTGCATGAGCCCGTATACGCTCTTTATCACACCTAGCTCCTGTAGCTGCTTTATGAACTTGGGCCACTCAAAGGCCGCGTCGTTTGCGATGGCATCTCGCATGAGCGCATTGATGAGCTGCAGGGAGTTGGCACATAGCGCGTGGTCGGCCGACGTGATCTTCTCGACGAGGGACGGTAGAAAGTCAGGCTGGGTGTCGACGGCGGGCTTCAGGCGCTGGAAACCAGTGGTTCCGTCTTGGGAATTTCGATGTGAGGGGTGACCGACAATGGCGGCGAGGACTGACATGGCACCGCGATTGACATTGACAAGAGGTTGGGCAACTACGAGATCAACAATCTATTGCACGATTGTTAGTCGTCCCGAAGCACTCATTTCTTCTCTACTTACTCTCGCAACCAAATCATCCGTGACATGATCCCATCCCTTGTCCAGCTCCAGCAGACGTGCTAGAGAGGTAAGGCAGTATGCCAGTGTGTTGCCCGTGGAATGCAGCGCCAGGTATCTGAGTTTGGGCAGGCCCCCTTCGTATATGAAGACGTCGGCGAACGAGGGGTCGCCAATGGCATTCTGCAGCTTGAAGACGGCCATCTTCCGCACTGACTCCTCCTCCGCGCCGAGTCGCGCGACCAATTCAGAGACATTGACGCTATCCATGGCTCAAGCTTCGCAAGGTAGGATGCGAGAATGTGGGGTATGTGTATTGTGGAGATAGTATATTCATCCCAGATCACGTAGGAATGGCAAACATGACACAATCGCCGCAAGGCCGAGGCTGGTATGTCAAAGTTGGGTTGGGGTCTGTCTCTGCTGTCGTCAATGTTTCACCCTGTCCTCGCGCCGTGGCGCGTTAGTGAGTCGCGACCCTTTGCTTGGCGACACGTGAAGCGTGTTGTGGGGGCCCACTTGCTGTTGGCTGCCTGCCCTGCCTGCCCAGGTGGCTTGCGCTAGTCAGGTACATCGCCGAACATCAACCAAGGCCAACTTCCAAGGGCCGACAACATCCCATCGTCCTCCAGTCCGTCCTGAGCACCGTCTCGCCGTCCATCGCTCCTTCAACCCCCTTCTTGTCACACCGCTTTAGCGCCGCCGTCTCCGATACCCTCTGCATTGTTTTGCTTCCCGGTTTTAGTCTCGCCGCTGCTGCACCTTCCGCCTTCGAGGTCGACAATAGCTTCTCCGCTTCACCGTCACCACCACCGTCACCGTAACCCGTCGCCATGGTCTACATCACCTCTGACCTCTTCGGTCCGAATACACCACACGAGCGACAATACGACGAATCGCCCAACTATTGGCATGCCATGGCTCACGAACAACATGCCGCCGGTTTGGGCAAGAGAAAGAGAATGGCCGGCGATGATGGACCACAACAGTATGTACATGCACTTTGTACACAGCCAAGTCCCGATACTAACAAAACTCCAGCAGCATGTCACGCCAACATCGCCCATCACCAAGTCGCGAGGCCAACCGCCTACACCTCCACAATACCCCGCCTTTCGAAAGCAACAACAACCTACCTTACTCCCTCTTCCCATCAAAACAACACGAATACACATCGGAACGACGACCAGTTAAGCAGCTCAAACGTCTCGTTCCAAAAGTGCCCCTCGTCAAGTCGACATCACACCTCATGGACGTTGACTTTGACATTGCATCGACCTGCCAAAGCCAATCACATGCCGTTTGCGACTTGCGATCCTGTCACGCCTGCAACAAAGCGCCTAAGCGACGGAAAGACTTGGAGAACTACTTGGACTGCAGGAGGTGCGAAGGCCGGACATGCTTCATTTGTGCGAGGCAATGTGTAGGGTGCAGCAAGGCAATCTGCAAAAAGTGCATAGTAGAGGTTGGGGAAGAGGGGGATGCATGGTGTCTGGACTGTTATTCACGGAACATCAACTCGTAAGCAGCGGGAGACGAGGTGATTTGATTTGATTTGATCTTTCTTGGGTTGTTATAGCAAAGCGGGCGTTCATGTATTACCAGCAGCTGCGTCTTGGGAGGCTATCAAGCACTATAATTTTTGGACGGGTTTTCCGGTTTTACCATTACGGATATATGTCCATCATCATGTTTTCGTCCCTTGTATATAGCAATAATGACAAGAATCATGATAAAAGAGAAGATTTCCGCATCGCCGACCAGACCGTATACCAATCGTGGTCGTAATTCTATCGTTAAAACATACATAGTATCCAACAAGCGAAGAACGTGCTCTAATCCTCATCATCAGTATCCCTCTCCTCCACGACGCTCTCTGCATCACCTGCTCGGAACCTCGAACGCGAACTTGTCATGTCCCCATCTTCAGCCTGGCTAGTCCTAGTGCTCCGCCTCCTACTCCTACTACTGACGATACCAGGGAATAGTCTAGGTTCTCCATCCAGTGTAACAGTACTTGTTGAGCGCGTCAAACCCTGGTCCGGCTCTTCAGGTGCCTCTGCCGGCTGAACAACCGAGAGGGTGCTGGGGTTAACTGTTATGTTGGAGCTGCCTCCCTCTTTTGTACCTGAAGGGGAGGCTGGTTGGCCTTGCAGACTGCCCATGTCGGTTGTCGAGGTAGAGGGCTTGAAGCGAGCGACTTGAGCAGGAGGTAATTTGGAGAACATCTGATTACCGCCTGCAGATGCGTGCGTTGGAGAAGTCGGGTGTGTTCCTTGAAGTGACTTTGGTGTCTGTGGTACTTCGGATTGCAGGTTAGAGCTGGTGAGATCGTGGCTACCAGATTGTGCGGCGCGTGTGTAGCGATCGATCCTATGCGGTATTAGTACGTAGATTCCAAGGTATAAATGTTCTACTTGGCAAAACCTACATAGCTAATTCACCCATGAGGGTCTCGTGTCGGAACGCCTCACGAATGCTGGGCACGTTGGATCTCGCCATGTCATTGCCCGCAACGCCGGGAAGATGGTAGTTACTACCCAACCACTTCTGCTTGACAACATGTTCGAAGCCACTCTGCTCTACAGAATGTTTGGCTAGCTCACACATGTCCACAGCACTTAGCTTGTAGATTTGCGCCGCGACCGAGTATTCTTCGATGAGGGGCTCTTTCGTGAAGGCGAATTGGAGAGGATCGTCTGTCGATAGCGAGACGTTGAGACCCCGTCTGAAGTAGCTCAAGAACGGATTACGTTCGTATGCCAGGAACAGTGCGTTGTTACTTAGAGGCGACATGGCGACACCAATCTGCTCAAGGTAAAAAATGTACTGGAGAAGAGGCACCTTGCGGAGCAAGAGACCATGGCTGATGCTATGACAGCATAGTACTGCTGCAGCCAGATGATCAGTGTCACCAGCCTCTCCACAATGAGGGCGCAAGACGAAAGTGTTAAAGCCACGCTGCTTCCTCCAGACGTTAAGCGATGACATGTTGGCGAAGAGGTAATACATCCAGTAGCTGTACGGTGGGTTCTGCTTTGTAGACCACTCATTTGGAAACGGAAACTTTCTGTACACGCGTCGCTCGACTTTGCTCTCATCATCGACACTATCGAACCCAATGACTCTTTGCAAGAAAACGTGAAGCTTGGGGTGACTTGTCGGATCTTTGGTAACCTCGAACAAAGGCTGGAACACATTTACGATGACTTGCTGGAAGTTGTCCATGAGACCGGTGGCTTTGTACACGTCGAACAGGCGAGGTACTTGAATCAGCCATCGTACGTTAGGCGAGAACAGCTTGTTGTCGATAACCCAAGCCGCAAGCTTATCCCACTCTTCGATGTCTCTGCCGTAGATGGAAATACGCCACTCGACGAACTGGTACTTGCTCGCTTCGAGATCCGAGATGACTTCCTTGGTGATTTCCGCTAGGTATCGGCCCTTGACGAAGTTGTCGGTCTTCAAAAAGATGGTTCGTAGGCGTGATTCACCAATCGGGTTATACTTCAAGTTGAACTTGTCGAAACGATGGAACGAATCCGTGTGAGCCTAGAAAGTCAGTACGTTGTTGCAATGCGGAACTATTGTACTTACATGCATATCTAGAGTGTCAATACTTAGGTCGTACGCTGTCAGATTGATTGACTCGAACACTTCCCTCAAGGTGAGATGTTTGCCATCACGGAAAAGTACCACTTCATCCGGTGACTTCTTCATCTTTGACTTGATGAAACGCAGCAGATGCTTTTGGTTCATGCATGCTGAATGGTGAACGTGAGTGTCGACCTTTCGGACGTTGTAGAAGTCTCTGTGCGGCACCTTTTTGGTGTCGGCTGTTTCTTGGTATTCGTTCAACAAGTAGTAAAGGTTGAATTTACCCTCAAGATACTGAAGACGACGGAAAGCAAAGCTCTTACTCGGTCCGTCGGAGGATATGTCAAGGATGGCGTCGAGATCGATGTAGAACTCGCGCAGTGTAGGAATCGCTACGATGGGCTGGTCGAGCTCAGCGGACTTGGCTGTTTCATATACCTGATAGACACCGCTGTCGTCCAGACGGAATGACATTTCTCCGGGGCCTGGTACTGGAAGACAGTCTTCCAGGTGGAAGTCTTCACCAATATTCGTTCCCATTTTGCGAGGTGGTTTGGGGGTTTCATTGGGCTCTAGGATTCCACTGTTCTGCAAGCTGCTGCTCGCGTTGCGACGCTGTTTAGACGAGTCGTTCCATACTGGTTCAGGCGGAGAGGGGTAGATGCGCCAAGCAGGGTCATCTTTGGGGTTATCGAAATTGCGCTGTAAAGACAAGCGAATGTACTTGTGACGTAGATCTAGCACTTTCTGGATATTCGTATAGATGGAGCTAAGCTCAGTGGTGATACTGGAATCATTCATGGCGAAGCCTCCTGCTCCTGTGCCAACACCTATACCTGCGCCTGCGCCGTGGATGCCTTCTTCAGCCAAAAGTGGTTTTTCCTCGTGTGGAAGACCGGGGTGTTGTGCATGGGATCGGGCTTGTTGGTCGGCCTGGAGAAAAGCGTCGCCTTCGTTGCCCGTACCTGCAGTGTTGGCTCCATGTTGAGTCATGTGTCGACGTGGATCCTGTGACTGCTCTGTGTGTGACAACCCGATGGGTAGGTTAGACCGGTGTCCTTGATTTGCAAGCGTGACATTGCTCTTCCGAGAGCGAATGCTCTCTGCCTTGCCATGGAAATCTGTACTGTCCGCGGCGCCGAAGTTTGCGGGGAATGTCTTTGCGCGCATAGCAGGGCTGTATGCCTCTCCCGCTTGTGAGCCTCCGAACTGCGTCTCTAGTTGATGCCGCTGATAGAATTGCTTGGCTTCAGTGTGACTCATCTGCTTCTCCGCAGTATAGTCGTAGAAGGCAGTTCTTCGCTGCTTATCGCGGGGCAGCATGCCATTGTCGTCCTCTTCCTCGTCGCTGGTACCAGCATTCTCCTGCGTTGTTGCAGTCGCACCATTGTCCAGTCGTGTGCGCCCGCTACCGCCAGCTTCGGTCTCGGAGAAGTCATGGCTCAGCTCTTCTTCCTCAGAGGAGGGCATCTGGTCATCGTGGGCAGGACCAAAGTCTGGAGACGCATCTGCGTCGGCAGAAAAGGCTCCTAGTCCTGAGGTCAGTCTCCGATTGTATCTGACGGAAGGATTGGAATGTACTACCTTTCAACATGGTGCTATGGAGAGGTGGTAGTTGTGGTTGCTAGAGCGAACACAAACTTTAGGACAAGCCTCACCAGGAACGCGCCTCGGAGACCGCCGGCCTGTCGCCTGACCCCGTGCCATTTTGTAAATTATGGATTCGATGACTCCATGGCATACTCATTCTGGACACTCTTCCAGTAAAAGTACGTAGCCTACGGCGAGCAAGATATCGAGGCTATAAGCATTCATGTTTCATTGGGGAAGTTACTAGACTTAGTTGGCCCCTCCATCCTCGGCTTGTGATGTTTTCGGCAGGGTCAAGGGATCCTTTCCGAGAAGGACGTTTGTAGCCTCAAACACCATTTCTAATGCATCTTCAGGAGCTTCACACATGTATATTCTACAAAAGGTGTTGGACCGGAATGTGTATCTAGGTGGGATCGTTTGCACACAGTCATGTGCTGCAGCTGCCCCTCATGCCCATTGGACATACCCCACAAAACTATCCCAAGCACCTGGAGAGAAATATACTTTTAGAGAGTGCCACAATCTCGATAATTCTACTTTGCAACCAGTACATGAGAAATTGGTTCTGCTAGAGAATAGTCTTGTTCCATCGCTGATTGTAACTTGCAATACGTCATCAGCAGGTGCGAAAATACACGTCGAAGATGGTTTACACGACGCCGCTCACGTGCTGGTTGCTTAGCGCGAATCTATGATCCATGCCCAAAAATTTACCGTATTCCGACCTTTAGCAGGAAATTCACATTTGCCAACTTCACTCAAATCACCCATAATGTAAGACTATCCTCGTTTGCAATTGACACGGTGATACTAATCCGTCACTGCAGGTTTCTTCTCCGCCGCACCGCTGTTCGCGCCATCACCGCGTCGCCTTCGAAGGCGTACCTTGCGAAGCCCCGATCAATCAACACCATAACACCTTCGGCTTTCCGTCTGAGACAACAGCAATGGTCAATATCGTCCTTCCAGCGACGATTCGCTAGCGATGAAGCCACAAAGACGGAGGCTGCTGCGGCCGACACCCCCGAGAACTTTGCGCAGACGGCAGCTGAGGCACCCATCGAGGAGAACTTGACACCAGCGCAGCAACAAGTGCAAGCCGAGCCCACTGACGAATCTGCTACTGTTGGCCCGGATGCGTTGGAATCTGCCGCTGAGCACGCACAGAAAAGCCAGAGCGGAGAGAGGAAGCCACGGACCCCCAGAACTCCCAGGAACACCACACCGAACAAGATGCTATACATTGGCAACCTCTACTACGAAGTCACCGCAGAGCAGCTGAAGCGCGTCTTCTCCAAGTTCGGTGATGTCGAGAGCACCAAGATTGTCTACGACAACCGGGGTCTAAGCAGAGGGTATGTTGGTTGACCCAGTTATTGAAAGCACGTGCTAACTCTCACTCAGTTTCGGATATGTTGAATTCAAGAACATCCCAGACGCACAAGCTGCCATTGACAACCTTGACATGCAGGTCTTCGAAGGCCGTAACCTCGTCGTCCAGTTCCACGAGCCCAAGCCCAACTCCAGGACCCGTAACACCAACACCAACAGCTTTGAGTCTAACCCTCCCTCCAGGACACTGTTCATTGGCAACATGTCTTTCGAGATGTCAGACAAGGACCTCAATGACCTCTTCCGCGATATTCGCAATGTCATGGATGTCCGTGTCGCCATTGACAGGAGGACCGGTCAGCCCAGAGGCTTTGCTCATGCCGACTTTATCGATGTTGCTAGCGCCACCAAGGCTAGAGAAGTCTTGATGGAGAAGACCATCTACGGCAGGCAACTCCGCGTCGATTTCAGCAAGTCTGGCACGGAGCAACAACGCAACAAGCGCTCCGACTCTACCCAGGAATAAGAGATGACGACAAAAGGAAGCCAGGAACTGTGAAAACATGCAATGAGAAGGTCGCCCCACGTTTCTACAACGAATGATGTACGGTGGAAATGGTCGACATGACTGTACGACTGCACAATCGGGATATGGGTCCCGTTAGCTGCGTGCTGTGTTGATAGATAGGTCTTTTGTATCATAGTGGATGAGCGTCCGGCGTTGTTATATTCCCCTCTTCTTTTGTACATGGTATGGGGTCAGGGTCTGAGAGAGGCATGCTGATCTAATAACACTCTTGCCAATGCACAATATCGATCCGTATTATGAACGAACACAGTATGGTGAAGCGTAGTAATATGTGCCGGCGCAAAGCCATGTTGTACAGGGTCGGATTCACCCGCTCGGTGTGGCGGTCCAGCGACCTCGGCCGCCCCGCGTACTTTCTCCACATGCTGATCAATTAGACCGGCCGACGCGCCTCTTGCACCCACTCGACCCCGACTTGTACATACACTCTCTTCTTCCTGTTGATCGCGTCATAACAACTGCTTCTCACTCTTGTAGTTATTTACCTTCCACCATGTCTTTCCTCGGCGGCGCAGAATGCTCGACAGGCGCGAACCCACTCAGCCAGTTCACCAAACATGTGCAAGATGACAAGTCGCTCCAGAGAGACCGCCTGGTTGGGCGGGGGCCCGGAGGGATGCAAGAGGGCATGCGAAGCCAGCAGATGGGCGGTCCTTCGGATGGTGTAAGTTGGGAACAGTAGCCGATGAGTGCGAACAAGTGGGAATTATGGCTAACTATGCCATCGTAGATGATGAACGAGTTCATGAACCAGAATGTCCAACTCCCACAAGGACCCGGTCCCGCATCTCCATTCGCCATGGAGCAAATGCGAAGAGAGCTGGAGCGGACACAGCACAGCGGATCACCAGCGTGGGCAGCAGAGTTCGATCCGGGCATGCAAGCGCCACAGATGGGAGGACCAGCCATGCAAGAAAGACCAGCAGGATTCAACCCTGCCGAATTCGCAAAATTCCAGCAGATGAACCCGAACGCGCGGACGGCGAGCCCAACTACGGCTTCTCAGCCTTCGATGACGGGATACCAGCAGCCTATGTATGGAATGGGCATGGGTATGGGCAACATGGGCATGGGAATGGGCGGTATGGGCATGATGCAGCAGCCATACGCACCACAGAACTTCCAACAACCCATGCAGGAAGGCAAAGGCAAGGGACGCATGGTGGAGCTTGACGATCAGGACTGGGAAGCTCAGTTCGCACAACTCGAGCAGACAGACCAGCAGGACCTGAGTGCTCTCGACGCCGAGGCGAACAAGGCCATGGAGGCAGAGCTCAACGAAATGGACAGGTCAGTAGAGAAAGATGCCGTTGATTTCGACGATTTCGAGTCCATTTGGAAGGGTATCCAAGCTGAGACTGAATACGCTAGGCAACTTGCCAACGAGGAAAACTTCGTCGAAGGACACATGGGCGACATGGATCAGTGGGAAGGCTTCGACGGGCTCAATACACACTCGGTCTGCGATCCAGCCATGGGCGACTACCTGTTCGAGCAGGAGAACCTCTTCAAGAACGTCACGAATCCGTTTGAAGAAGGTGTCAAGATTATGGAAGACGGTGGCAACCTCTCACTGGCGGCCCTAGCGTTTGAGGCAGCTGTTCAGAAAGACCCGAATCACATTGCAGCTTGGGTAAGGTTGGGAGAGTCACAAGCGCAGAACGAGAAGGAAACACCGGCTATAAGAGCGCTGGAACACGCTTTGAAGCAAGACCCATCGAACCTAGAGGCTCTGATGGGCCTAGCCGTATCCTACACAAACGAAGGCTACGAGAGCACCGCATACCGGACCCTGGAACGCTGGTTGGCCACCAAGTATCCATCGCTAATCAAAGAGCCGCTCTCTTCAGATGCCGAGATGGGCTTCACAGACCGTCACTTACTCCACGAGAAAGTCACAAACCTCTTCATCCAAGCCGCACAACTGTCACCCACTGGCGAACAAATGGATCCCGATGTGCAAGTAGGCTTAGGTGTGCTATTCTACGGCGTAGAAGAATACGACAAAGCAGTCGACTGTTTCGGCGCCGCCCTCGCATCGACAGAATCCGGCGTCTCAAACTCATCATCGCAAGTCCACTTGCTCTGGAACCGTCTCGGCGCTACCCTCGCAAACTCAGGTCGCAGCGAAGAAGCCATCGACGCCTACTCGCGTGCTCTTGCTCTACGACCAAACTTTGTCCGCGCACGCTACAACCTTGGCGTCTCGTGTATCAACATTGGTTGCTACACTGAAGCCGCACAGCACTTGCTTGGTGCGCTAGCCATGCACAAGGTCGTCGAGCGCGAAGGCAAGGAGAAAGCTAGGGAAGTTGTTGGCGAAGGTGTTTCGGACAGCCAGCTTGACAACATGATTCACCAGAATCAAAGCACAAACCTGTACGATACGTTACGGAGGGTGTTTGGCCAGATGGGCCGTAGGGATCTTTCTGATATCGTGGGTCCTGGAATGGATGTTGAGCGTTTTCGAGGCGAGTTTGAGTTTTGAGAAGGATGGTGGCGAACCTGTTGTCGCAGGGAAACCGGAGGATGAGCGTCATGATGACGAGAGCTACGACGACTGGCTTTTGCAACGTAAAGTCAAGACGCCGCGTGGAGATGAATGGGATGACGGGGATCTGGGCGATAGCTGTTGCTTTGGCACACGCACGGTGGAGATTGACAAGGATTGTGTTTGGAAGCTGCATGGAGGGGTTTAAATCATCAAAGACACCTAGCCAACCGCTACGGTGTAGATATTACCTTGTCCCTCGCTGGTCTCATATAAGCCAAAATGTTTGATCTCTCTTCACCGTTGCCCAACACCCCAATCACCTCTGGCAGGAAATATGTATACATGCACTGCGAATACGATCCTGGAAGCTTGCAAACTTGTACTTTGATGATTTGATCATGCATTGTTCACCACCCTACTTTATATCTAAAACATAGGAGAATATTTGCGTGCTCAAAGACGATAGCCTCCACTCAGCCACGTCCAAAGGCGGAAAAACACTATAAAATACAAGGAAAATCCGGGACCGCACTACCAGCACTCCACGCTGTGCATCATTTTACCCTAGTTAACCAATAGAAAGTTCTTCAACTCCACAGCTACGTGCGTCTTCCACTCATGCTCTGTCTATTTGGCAAAGTGCAAGTCGTAGCCAAGCCACTTCCTTGACTGAACTTGGGGAACAGTAAGACCCGGGCTGCCGTAGGTGAGCGGTGCGAAGAAGAGGAAGCACCAGAAGACGGCAGCAAGGATGACACCACAGGCGATCCAGCTGCCCATCAGGCTGGAAGTAGCAACACGCTCGCGGACAGGACGTGAGCGAGTGCGGCGGTGACCCTTGGCAGCGGCTGGCATCTCGGGATCCTGAGGTTCGATGCAGAATACAAATTCTACTAGCGCGCCAGTAACCAGACAAGATGCCAGATGAGCAGGGAGGTAGTGGTGCAAGAAGAGCTGACGACCCATGATATAGAAGGGGATGTAATGGGCAGCCCAAGTGAGGAAGAAGAATCCCGTGGAGTTGTAAAGACGAGAGCGAGTGCCTGCGGACATGAATGTTAGAACCTCCCCTTCAAATACAAATGCCAAAATGAAAGCAAACAATCTGGGTTTTATGTAGGGTAACAGTAACTTACGATCATCAAGGGCATCCATGCCACGGCGGAGAGCCAATTGGTCGGCACCAATGATACCAGCAAAGACAGCAAGAAGCGAGGAAGCAAGCCACCATCCAATGGGGTTACCCAGGAAGTAAATTTGCTGACGAGTGTCGTTGTGAGTCCAGAAAGACACACCACGAAGCAGGAAAGGCCAGGAGATGGGCTGGGATGCATAAGGATGCGAGCTCGTCAAGGCGTTGTTGTGGTGGAACATGGCGCGCTGGAGCTCGACCCACTTCCTGAGGAAGCTCAAGTGCTTGACCTGCTTGGGTTCCTTCTTGTTGCGCTCATCCTCAGCGGGAAGAGATGGAATATCATCCACATACCAAAGATTGCTGGATTGCTGGACGGCCTTGTTGCCGTTGATCTCAGCCTGCTTGTAGGCCCAGTCAGGAAGAGGTTTGGTGTGGGTCCACATCGCAACCTTTGTTGGCACATGGACCAGCTTGAAATGAGTTGACATGGTTTTGAAATCGCCCTTGCCCTTGTCGACCTTCAGCTCGAAGAGAGTGTCGTTGTAGCGTGCACCGGCTGCTTCCTCCTTGTTCACAGTCGTGAACTCCTGGTTGGTGGGGTAGTAAGGAGAGGCAACGTCATGTGTTAGGAGAATGGTGTCTGTGATCAAATGGCGAAGACGGATGGTGTCGCCAACCTTGACGCGTTGACCAACTTCACTGGACAACGGGCTCGAAGGAAGAACCTGCCAGTGGTTGTTGGTGTCATTGTGGGGATACCCAGTAACCTGCTGTCCCTGGGAAGAGACACGTCCATCATCGTAGCGCAGCGGGTAACGGTCGGGATGGCTGTGAAGGTAGACCTTGGTCTCCTTGTGACGAATGGTGATGGAATCGTAGTAGTTGATTCCAACAGACTGGAGGCTCATGACGTTGTCGCTCAGAGTTTCCTGGAACTCTGGGGTCATGAAGTCGTCACCAGGTCCGGATCGAGTAAGGATGGCGAAGTGCACCTGGAACCAGAAAAGGTATAGGAAAAAGGGAACGATGACCAGGCCAACAGCGCGGGCAGCGAAGTGCTTGCCAAATTCGGCCAGAGTCAAGGCACCCTGTCGTCGGTTGACGTCCATCAAGTCCCAGAGGTCAATCATGACCGGTACACCAATAGAGAAGAAAGTGAAGACACCAACGTATTTGATGGAGATGACGCAGCTCAGACTGATACCAGTCAGAAGGAGCCACTTCCACCATTTTCGCCCAAAAGGAACGTGTCGCTCTTTATAGAAGCGAATGTAGGATAGCACAGAGAGCGCCATGAAGAAGATAAGCGAAGCATCAAGGAGGATCAGACGCGTCTGGCCAATGTGGGCATTGTCAAGAAGCATGAGACCAGCCGCAGTGATGCAGGCGGGTAGCGAGTAGCCGGATTCCCACATGATCATGAAGACGATGGGAACAGTAAGAGCGCCGAGCGAGGCAGGCATGGCGCGGTATGCGACGTAGGGGACCTTGTTGGTGATGTAGGAATCGCCAATGTTCTCGAATAGAAAGTCGCCCTTGTATCCCACAAGCCAGCCAGCGAGGGCAAAGAGGAGCTTTCCGAGGGGTGGATGGACATCGAAGAAGTAGGTTCGTTGCAGGTAGTAAGAAGCGAACTACAAGTGCGATTAGCGATCTGCATGAGCCCTTGAGATGACATACACACCTTTCCAAAGTGCACTTCATCAAACACAACCTGATCAGGATGTCTGATGCCCCAGAATCGCGTAACGAAGGCCAGAACGGTCATTACTGTGATAGCGAGCTTGTAGTCCCATTCTTTGCCCTGCTGCACCTGGGCCGGCTTGTATGGTTTGGCCTTCTCGACGACATTGGCGACTTTCTCGGAAACTTTCTCGGCAAGGGCTTCTGGGTTCGGTGAGGTTCCACGCTTTTTGTCCTTGCCTGCGCGCTGGCGGACGCTACCAGCAGGTGAAGACATGGTGGGCTATAGCTCGATGAAGCTATCTGTTGAGTTGGATGTTAGCTTGGAATGCTGCAACACGGTTGAAGAGGTTGAAATGCACTCACCTCCCACAAACAAAGGAATGGGTTTGATGGAATTGAAAAGAGAGTTGGGGTTGCGCTCTAAGAGACACGACACCTAATCGCGAGTTCAGGGTCCGGAAGAGCCAATCCCTAATGGGCTCTCTCGCTTGCACTTGGCCCCTGCATTAGCGGTCATTGGTCCACCACGATGACAGCCCCCCAGCGAGGGGTAATGGAGCTCTGGTGAAGTGAATTCGTCTATGTACTCTTGGCAACGGTGATCTGAATGATCTTCATGTGCTCTATGTGTTCCGAGATACCACCGACGCCTACTTCCTTGCAAACCTTCGCCGGGGGGTCGGTCTAGATTGCCGTTGACACCACGTCATGAAGCGGTTCAAGCAGTATACGCTGTGTAATTACTGGCCCTTTTTTCCCTTTTCGGCTTCGAGCTTCTTCTGCTGTGGAATGCGATACGAAGTTTCCCATCCGTACAATGCACCCGCACCAAACACCATTGCAGCGCCAACCTTCATCAATCCGCTCATCTGGTTCCCGAATAGCCATATACTCAACAAAAAGCTCACCAACTTCCTGATATTCAACACTATCGTAACAGTAACGGCAGAGGTGTTGGCACTAAGCATGTTGACACCGGTAATGCAGAGTAGTTGCGTAAGAGCGTTGGCGGTAAGGTAAATGACGTGCTGTGATGTCGAAGCCAAGATACTGTTGACGATTGGCGGGAGGCTTTCGGCGACTTTGGGTGGTACTTCGAACGATTGCGAAGCCTGGAGACGCTTGAATTGTTGAGTCAAGACTGGGGCGAATCCTGCGAAGAACGGGATGGACAGCAAGTGAGAGTAGAAGAGGTTGGCCTGCCAGTCCTTGCCATGGTCGCGATAAACGTCTTCAACATAGGCTCCCATCCATGCCGAAAGCAGTTGTGCGATAAGCAGGATGAGAAGACCAGCCTGGAGAGACGAATTGGACTCATCGGAGCTCGAAGCCTCCATGTTCTTGCCCTGTTTGAGGATTAGCACCTGTCCTTGCGTGGTGGAATCTACCACCGTACCTTCGACTGCGCATCCGCCCATGCGGACACCATAACGCCCAGTGTCAAAATCGCAACGGAGAAGACTTGTAGAAAAGTATATCTCTTGCCGCGGAACCATCCAGCTGTCATAGTAGTCACGCTACCAAAGCTTCTGAGGATAATGTGGACAGGCACTGAGATGTTGAAGGCAAAAGCCCAGTTGTTCAGCATATTGACTGTGAAGAACAACGCAGCGCTAACACACCACTTTCGAAAAGGGACGGGTGAACTCCTCATAAAGTAGCGGCCATTTGGGTCGAATTGGTAGTGTAGCGTTGAGAGACATGTAAACACAAACTGAAAGAGCGTGATGAGTAAGCCGCTGTCAGGCTCTTGTCTGGAATACTGTCAGCTGTTATGCTACTACAGATGATTACACGCTGGTTACTTCACTATTGCTTCCAAACAGTAAACCTTTATATTCTTAGTCTCGTTCTCGTACTGGCTTTGGTATTCTTACGTTGGCGCAACATCCTCCGAAAATGAGCGAAAAGCTGCTAATAACCGGCGCAATAGCGGCCATGGTAACCGTTGAGCAGCGCAAAAGCTGAGAACAATCGCCGAAGTAAGCTTTTAGTACGGTAAGACTTTCAAAGCAAAAAGTGGTAAAACTGAAATTGTTAGGCAAGTGACGTAGGTGAGTGACAAATGACGGTAAGCTGGCAGGTGCAGAACCGTACAAACGCATCCCACGCAACCAACTTCTATTGCGCAGGTTCTGCAAAATACGCACTTACTTAGGAAACGATTGTGAATTCTTTGCTATGTGGTTATCATGGCTCGTAGTTCTGTGAATGTCGCAGAGAGAAACTTAGAGGTGTGAGATGCTACGTGGAAGTCTGGGATGTCATGAGCCTCACGGGCGCTAACGGGATCAACCTCAGGCCTTGCCGGATCAAGCAAACTTCTAGCGCAGAGTTTCAACATACGTCTCTATGCGCATATCATGGAAGACGTATATTAGGTTGAGCATTCGAGTGTTCTAGGGTGATGCTTGTAGAGAGAAGCGTATACACAACGTCGATATGCTTGTCAGCTACTATTAGCGTCTGCCAGGTGCTTTGACGGCTGTCTCACGCAGAGGTGGGACCAACACTCATTATTTATAGTTTCTTTTGTTCTTTCTCTGCACCACTCAGAGTCATTATAGTGGTGTTGCAATCTACACTGCTCTGCGGCTACCCAGTCGTTGACCGCATTGCGACGTCTCTCATCTGCACTCTCACGCCAATTCGCCAAGAATGCTCCTGTTCTATCATCCTAGCGCCGCCTGGCAGGCTGCTGCCAACATTGAAAGGAAGATGGAAGGGTAAAGATGACCAAGAATCTAACAAGCTAATGCTCCTGTTTACATGTGTTCTTTGGCGATATTCGTGAATCAAGGCTGCCCCTACAATGCGGAGAAGACAAAAAGCTGTAGACTGTTAGAATAATGATCAATTCTAGGAGGGCCGAAATGCTTACGTTGTTTGTTGCTGCTATAGCGATGCTGTCTTCGAATGGATGCCAGCTCATGTGTAAGATCTTCTTATTGAAGTCGATCTGATCTGCGTCTGTTTCCTTCCTCATGCGTTGCCCTTGTCCAACTGCACCAGCAGCGGGGCTGCCGGCTCTCGAACCACCCTTCTTACTTGTGCTGCTGCCTGTGGGGCTTGTCGACGAGTTCATGGGTGTTGGAATTCCAACCTTCTTGGCTTTGAACGCAGACTTATCTGCTTGCAATACTACCTCGGTATCTTTGTCGTTATCAGATGGGTATATCATGAAGTTGTTGTTGTAACTGCCAGTCATGACATTCTTCGCATCTCCAGAGAAAACGACCTCGAACTTGTCGAAAATACTATCGTTTTCGTATGTGTCACAGAGCCTTGGTCGCAGATGCTCGTGAATAGGAATGGTCTTGACCGGAGTCTTTTCCATGTTGACATCCCAGATCTTGACTGTTAAATAGTCGCGTGACAAGATGTATCGCCCGTCATGTGAAAACCGTACGTCAGAGATGGATGAGATGATCTCGGAGAAGAAGGATCGCGAAGATGGGTCTTCCTCTTGTTCGAATTCTAGAGATCGAAGTCAGTATTGCTTTTGGACAAAGCAGCGGACGACTTACGCTTCGCATGCTGGTCGCACAAGGCACTCTCGCGCATGTCGGCCAGCTTGATCGTGCCCTTCGAGCTTGCGTACATGAACCAATTGCAGCTGATCGGATGAAATTCAGCGGCTGTGATGACCTCCGTAAGCTCCTCCATGTTGGCCGGCTTGATATCGACAATGTTGAAGCTCTGGTCCTGGATGTTGAGGTTCCAAAGGTTGATTCGCAGATCATCACTACTGATGAACGTCTCTCCATCGCTGTTGACCGATATGCTATTGATGTGGTAGGCATGTGCATTCGCATACGTCTTTCGCGGTACTGCAGCAACAACTGTGTCGTGGTGTGTAAGCCGTGGGAGCTTCAGATCGGTGGCACTGCGAAACTGTGCATTCGGGTTCCTGACGGGACCGCCTCCACCAGCAACCCCACCTCCAGGTGTCAACTCGTGTGACAGGTTGTTCTCCGCCACCACCTTGAGTGACTTCTCAAATACCTTCCATAGCTTGATTGTCTTGTCGTTTGTGGAGAGTAGGTAGTGTGAGGCGTTTTGCCGGCGGCACCACTTGATCTTGTTGATCTTCTCTTCGATTTCGAGAGATTTTAGGTAATCGAATTCGGGCTCGTGCGATTGGAATTCGGTGTGGAACTTGTATTCACAGGTTTTTTTCTACGTCTTGTTAGTCTTTCCGCCGGTGAAGGCTTCTAGTGAGGAGGGGGCATACCGTCTCGTTCCTCTCAAACAGGACCACACGACCACCCTTGTCACCAGTTGCGAGGTAGTTGCCAGTCTGGTCGAACTCGACAGTTGAGATGATGTCGGCTGCGCTCGCTGTCAGAAATTGCATGCAGGTATTAACGAATGTACAGAGGATGGAGTGGTAAGAAATGGGTACGTACCTTCGGTTATATCTTCAACATCGCCTTTGTCGCCGAAGCATCTAGTCAAGTCAGTGGCGTTCCCAGCATGATTTGAGCAAACTGGCAAGCACGGCGATAGGCAGGCCAAGAGAGCCAATAGGTACAGCTGTCATGGGGAGAGGTACGTACTGGGTGAACTTCCACGTCGTGGGATTGCCTTCGGCTTCTACCATGATTCTGGACAGGGATTGCGGAACACCAGCGGCGTGCGATCAAGGGTAGCTAGTGCTCTGTTGTGTTCCGTAAAGAATGATGTATGGGTATTCAGGAAGCGATCTGCCGAGCTGATGGTAGGGCCGTGGTGAGATAGCGCCGCCGACGTCGAGGGTGGTGGGTGGGTGATTGATGGGGGATGATGTAGTGGGAGCGGTGTCTGCTGGTCGAGTGGCCGATGGCGGGGTTAGCGGTTGGTTGGGCTTGTTGTTAAGCTCCGGTGGAATCGACTCGGCGGCGGAATGACGAGGGCGGGCGACGATGCAGGGAGCAACAGCGCAGGTACAGAGACAAAGCGTGTTAGTTGATACCTCGATTCACTGCTTAGTGGGGGAGGCCAACTCCAAAGTGCCAAGGCCGGACGTGGAAGGCGCGCCTGCCCCAATGCAGCTAGCGCCAGTCCGCTCGCTCCGCCCACAACAATATTCGTTTCTCTTGAGCCCGAACTTCTTCGACAACTTCGACACTACTAACCATAGCACATCGAACTCGCCATGTCCCACAGGAAGTTCGAAGCCCCCCGCCACGGGTCTCTGGCATTCTTGCCGCGAAAGCGCGCTGCCCGTCACCGTGGTAAGGTGAAGAGGTAAATTCCCCATGTCACCGCCGCCCAGCGTCCGACAGCCTGCTCACTGCAATTGCCAGCTTCCCTAAGGATGACCCCAAGAAGCCCGTCCACCTGACGGCTGCCATGGGTTACAAGGCCGGTATGACCACCATCGTCCGCGACCTTGACCGACCCGGTGCCAAGTTGCACAAGAAGGAGATTGTCGAGGCCTGCACAGTCATCGAGACTCCTCCCGTACGCATAGCCAACCCCGACCGATTTTGGCGCAATACTAACACGACTGCAGATGATCGCTGTCGGTCTTGTCGGCTACATCGAGACCCCCCGCGGTCTCCGCTCGCTCACCACCGTCTGGGCCGAGCACTTGAGCGACGAGGTCAAGCGCCGATTCTACCGCAACTGGTACAAGAGCAAGAAGAAGGCCTTCACCAAGTACGCCAAGAAGCACTCTGAGGAGAGCGGTGCCTCAATCACCCGCGAGCTCGAGCGCATGAAGAAGTACTGCACCGTCGTCCGCGTTCTCGCCCACACCCAGATCCACAAGACCCCTCTCAAACAGAAGAAGGCCCATCTTATGGAGATCCAGGTCAACGGTGGCAGCATCGCCGACAAGGTCTCCTACGGTCACGGTCTGTTCGAGAAGCCAATTGAGATCAGCTCCATCTTCGAGGACAACGAGATGATCGACGTTATCGCCGTCACCAAGGGTCACGGATACAACGGTGTCACCTCCCGATGGGGCACCAAGAAGCTCCCGCGTAAGACACACAAGGGTCTCCGTAAGGTCGCCTGTATCGGTGCCTGGCATCCGGCCCACGTCCAATGGACTGTTGCCCGTGCTGGTCAGATGGGTTACCACCACCGTACCTCTGTCAACCACAAGATCTACCGTATCGGTAAGGCCGACGACGAGGGTAACGCCTCCACCGAGTTCGACGTCTCCAAGAAGCGCATCACACCGTAAGTTATCTTTCCTTCCGACTGTTGATCACTATTAACATGTAGCAGAATGGGTGGCTTCGTCCGCTACGGTGAGGTCAAGAACGACTTCGTTCTCCTCAAGGGTAACTGCCCTGGTGTCAAGAAGCGCGTCATGACCCTGCGCAAGTCCATGTTCACCCACACCAGCAGGAGGGCGCTCGAGAAGGTCGAGCTCAAGTGGATCGACACCTCTTCCAAGTTCGGTCACGGTGCTTACCAGACACCGGCAGAGAAGAGGCAATACGAGGGTGTCCTCAAGAAGGACCTCCAGACTTCGTCTTAGAAGTCTTGAGGTGGTGCCACGGAGTGCATGCTTTCTTCTCATGGGCTTGGGCGCACGGGATAGGTCTATAACATGGATGCCAGTCATGAGCGATTGAACAAAAATTCAACGATTCCCCAATTCAAAATGCGTTACCTGTGTTGTGATTTACATGATCGTGTCGTCTGTTCTAGCTACTGGTGCGAAGTCGTTTTCGTGATATCTCTGTGCGACCTGGCTCGCGTAGCAAGTAGTATATTTTGACAGCAGGGCGGGCGGGCGTGAGTAGAAAGCGGAACTAAGCCGTAAGTATGTGTGTTTTGCTAGAGGCACTTACTCTCTCTTTATCTGTTGTCCAGACGTGACTTTACCTTTTTAATAGGGACCGTAAGTATACTAGCATTAGTTGGAACACTTATACCGAGAATCCAACGTGCGGAGAAAATTCCCTAGATCAATGACTGGGGAAGTGCCATGTGATCGTGTGAGAAGGTCTATGACGACGACGAATGAGGCTCCATATCTTGAGCGCCAGCGGCAACAAGTGTCGGTCAGACAAGTCGTATGAGTCAGGCCGAGTGACAGCAGTTGCCATGTGCTTCGCAAGTACCAATATCGCTTTGAACGTTCGAAGTTCGCTGTATTGAACATATAGCTATCTTGTGTAGGTGGAGTTTGTCAGGAAGGTTTACGTCTATAGTGGTGAACAGATCTTGCAGCAAAATGTCTAGGCCAAGTTCCGGTCTATGTTAATAGCCTATATGAATTGCGTGACCCTGGAGTAGAGGCAAACTTGCATCACGTCCATCAAGAAGAAAAGCCGGAATGAATGGCAGGTACTTGAGAGGCAATGCAGCCGAGGCCTACCGATCCAATTAGCGCCCTCCGATTTTAGTTTGTAAGTAACGCCGTCAGTCGCAACTGCCATCATTGACCTCCAACTTCGAATCCACCAGGACCTTTCGCACTCCCCCATACTCTCCGCTCTTCGGCTACCGCCAATATGAGTTGTCTCAGGATGCGTCGTACGCAGCTTGCAAGCCAGGTGAGTCTCTACAAGCTTTCTATGCCACACGCTCGCAGGCGCCGGTTGATAAACTCGGCATCCGCCGCACCGAGGCGTGTGCCACATCCCACATGGCTTTGGCACATTGCCGCATATCAACACGACACTTCTGTAGTCGTGGACAATGCTCTTGGATCTTCTTCGTCTTCATAAGACTCGTTGCTGTTCAATGGCTAATGTTCGCCTCATAGCTCGCGAGGAGCTTCCGCCCAACCACACGAGCTTTCTCTTCAACCCGGCCAGCGCAACGCATATTCGCTACCGAGAACCTGAGGGCGAAGGAAGCGTCGGGCTTCATCTCCAGCAAATACCCCGTTATCGACCACGAATACGATGCCATTGTTGTCGGCGCCGGAGGGGCTGGTCTTCGCGCCGCATTCGGTCTCGCTGAAGCTGGTTTCAACACCGCCTGTATATCCAAGCTGTTCCCCACCCGGTCACACACAGTAGCCGCACAGGGTGGAATTAACGCTGCGCTCGGAAAGTATGTAGAGGAGATAGGCATTCAGCGGGTTGACAGAAGCTGACGGATATGTCTAGCATGCACGAGGACGACTGGCGGTGGCATATGTATGATACAGTCAAGGGATCCGACTGGCTTGGTGACCAGGACGCCATTCACTACATGACAAGAGAAGCGCCTCAATCCGTTATCGAACTCGAGAACTACGGGTGCCCGTTCTCGCGAACAGACGATGGCAAGATGTACGAATAACCCTCCAGTTGAAGTTTGTAGGGCGCACTAACGCACTCCAGCTACCAGCGTGCTTTTGGTGGACAGTCGCAGAAGTATGGAAAGGGTGGACAGGCATACCGATGCTGTGCTGCCGCTGACCGTACTGGCCACGCTCTCCTCCACACCCTCTACGGACAATCGCTACGACACAACACCAAGTACTTCATCGAGTTCTTCGCCACCGACCTGATCATGGAGGACGGCGTCTGCAAGGGTGTTGTCGCATACAACCAGGAAGACGGAACCATCCACCGATTCATTGCAAAGAACACTGTACTGGCCACCGGTGGTTACGGACGTGCCTACTTCAGCTGCACATCTGCCCACACTTGCACTGGTGACGGTATGGCTATGGTTGCTCGTGCTGGTCTTCCCAACCAGGATCTGGAGTTCGTCCAATTCCACCCCACTGGTATCTATGGTGCTGGTTGCTTGATTACCGAGGGATCCCGTGGAGAGGGTGGGTACCTTCTCAACTCTGAGGGTGAACGATTCATGGAGCGTTACGCGCCAACTGCCAAGGATCTTGCTTCCCGCGATGTCGTATCCCGATCAATGACCCTGGAAATCCGTGAAGGTCGTGGTGTCGGTCCAGAGAAGGACCACATCTACCTCCAGCTCAGCCATCTGCCCGCCGAGGTTCTCCACGAGCGTCTGCCTGGTATTTCTGAGACTGCCGCTATTTTTGCTGGTGTCGATGTCACCAAGCAGCCCATCCCTGTTCTTCCCACCGTCCATTACAACATGGGTGGTATCCCTACCAAGTACACTGGTGAGGTCATCACCCAGGATGCTCAAGGTAACGACCAGGTCGTCCCAGGTCTATTCGCTTGTGGTGAGGCTGCTTCCGTCTCCGTACACGGAGCCAACCGTCTTGGTGCCAACTCTCTCCTCGATCTCATCGTTTTCGGCCGTGCTGTTTCCCACACCATCCGCGACAACTTCAGCCCTGGCCAGAAGGCCGACCCCGTCTCCGCTGACGCCGGTGCCGATTCCATCTCCGTCCTCGACCAGATCCGTACATCTGATGGCCCCAAGTCGACTGCCGAAGTCCGCCTCCAGATGCAGAAGGTCATGCAGACCGATGTCGCCGTCTTCCGAACTCAGGAGTCACTCGACGAGGGTGTCAAGAAGATCCACGATGTTGATGCCGACTTCGCCAACGTTGGTATCAAGGACCGCAGCATGATCTGGAACTCCGACCTTGTCGAGACCCTCGAGCTACGTAACCTCCTCACCTGTGCCGTTCAAACCGCCGAATCTGCCGCCAACCGTAAGGAGTCGCGAGGTGCCCACGCTCGTGAGGATTTCCCCGACCGTGACGATGAACAGTGGATGAAGCACACACTGTCGTGGCAGAAGAAGCCTCACGGCGAGACTCAATTAGGTTACAGGAAGGTTGTTGGTACTACCTTGGATGAGGCTGAGTGCAAGGCCGTACCACCGTTCAAGCGTACGTACTAGAAGATTGGTTGAATCAAAGAGGAAATTGAGAGGTGTGTTTTGTATTCTATGTACATCGGATGATGGATTGCATGTTTTAGCATGTTTGAGAACATAAGTCGTTCTGAATTGAGAATCGAATTTTCCAGGTTTAATCGCTATATTGTGTAGACGTCCAAGTATCATCAGTTTCTCCGATGTTGTTAGAAAATGCCGCTCCTAGTAGGCGATATGAGTAGTCGTCCTCGTATGCTGAATGTTCCTTCCCTCCCTAACCCTGGACTGTCGTGGTGAGCGGGGGCCCGTTAACTTGGCAGGCGCGAACCCTAGTTCGTCCAGCACGACAACAATTGCCTCTCAATCCCAACATCAGCGTCACCTGCAGGACAGATCAACTAGAAAAACTGGGTACCATCGACTGGTGAAAGTACAGGCATTGGATGTCAGAGTCTAACGAAAGCCGCCCCTCTCAGAACAAGCATGGCTGCCGCCTACACAAGAGTTGCTTCTGGCCTTGTCTATCTTTACACGTGGCTGATGTGGCTGCCACCACACTAAAACAAAGCAATTCATCCATAGCAACACCACGAGTATCGAAGCTTCTCGCTATCTGACTCAACGTTACTGCGGCGTCCGTTCCCGAGGTCGTGCTCCCACTAGTGTGGGGTCCAAAAGACGGGAGACTGGAAGAACGGCTTGCAAGTAAGCACCTGGATCCAAGCCCTGCATCTCGGGAAACCACAGATAGGCTCTCAGCTCCCTGCAAGAGCCTATTCGAAGCTGAAAGCCTGTTTTAGTCTTATGCACGCTCGCCCGCCATCACATATATATCAGGCCTATCACAGGCACTGCCAGGCGGGTAGTAGATCGCGTGTTCTATTTCCGCACATGCTCTCCTTCTGTTCAACCTTACACAATTTACGCAAGGTTCTTTCTTCGATATCACCGCTCTTATTCCACAATCAACAATCGCGGGAATACCTATTTTACTTACATCCGCACACGTCCAATTCCAGCCATTCTATGGTCGACCTTTGAGACTGAACATAACCTTGCTCAGTAGCTAACGTGCAAAAGACGTGAAGCAACGTCTGAAAGAAGCCGAAATCTCTCTACGGAGCTGAAATAAGAAGAATGTCCTCGCCGGAGCGTTGGCCATACGCTGGGCTTCATCGCGTTCAATCAACGTCCCCGCTGAATCAGCAAGGGTACCAGAGATCTCGAAATCCAAGTCTAGACCTTACCACCCATAACACCTATGATAACTGGAACGAGTTACATGACTTACCGTAAGTCCAGGTGCGAGATATCACAAGCTTCCGACTGACCTTGAGACCGTAGATCAATCGACATTGACGATGCAGAGACCTTGCTCCCAAATGGGCCGGGCAAAGCGAAGTCTTCGTCAGATATGGCGAGTCAACCCCGAGGTCACACATCCGGATGGCTGAATCACTTGCAAGACGTACTCTTGGCTCTGGGGAAACTCCCTGTTGTCAGGCATATCCTTTGGGTTGTCCAGTATCTGGATCATCGAGTGACTATTTTCAAATCCAAAAGTCGCTTCCACGGATGGCGTATGGGCATTCTCCTCGGATGTTGCATGTCATCGATAGTGCTTGCCTGTAACATCATTATCCTCATCCTAGGCGCATTTCGAAATGGTGGCTACAAAGATGGCTTCTCCGTACCACTTACTGGGGAAGCTGAGGAGGTGTCTTGGTGGAGTAGTGCAATTCATGTAGTGATCAACGTCTTAAGCACTCTGCTACTCGCCGCATCAAACTACACTATGCAGGTACTCAGCTCACCAACTCGTGCAGAAGTCGAACGGGCACACAAATCGAGCCAATGGCTGGATATTGGAATTCTTAGCCTTCGAAACCTTGGCCGAATCTCACGAAGGCGATTATTTCTTTTTGTTGTCATGGCGATATCGTCAATTCCTTTGCACCTCTTGTACGCTTGGAACACACGTCCTATGGATGAAAGCTAACGCATCACAGTTACAATTCTGCGGTGTTCTTCATTGGAGCAAACAATGAATACCGCGTATTCGTTGTTGAGAATGGCACGGCTGCATACACCAAGATTTACGAACAGTCAGACTCCGCAAAGATCGTTGGAACGCCACTGTACAAGAAACTGGATAATCGCAGCCTCTTCCGGGCATATTCTACCGATCTCGTTGCCTACGGAGACGTATACATAGCGATAGACGACTACGCTTCAGAAATAAACACTACGCGTCTTGATGGCTTTATCAACGACTGGCCGGACGTGGATGCAAGAGTGTCTTGGGAATTAAACGAGACATGGCCAATTGGGCCTTTGCATGTGGACCTTCCACGCATGAGGAATTCTTCAGCGAACACTATGGATTGGATACTTTTCGAATCGACTACCTCAAATTCAAGCCTATCTATACAACCGACACCGCCCAAATACGCTCATGTGACTCACGGCTTTGCCAAGTACACGGTTGGGACGTCCAGTCGAATACAGCTGAGTCTCACATTCATGATCATCGTCATATCCTGCAACTTTGTAAAGCTATGTACGATGCTATACGTTGTCTTCATGGAAAAGTCGGAGCATCTGGTTACACTCGGTGATGGCGCCGCATCATTCCTGGAACAGCCAGACTCTACGACTGAACGAATGTTAGTAAATCGTTGTACGAGCTGGACGTGGGACAAATACTGACTTTATACACCAACCTTTTAGGTGCATATTATCTCGGAACAACATAATTGAGAGCATCGGCGAGCTGCATCATGACAAGCTTGCAATTACAGTGCGTGATTCAGGCAGCACTTGGGCAAAACAATACAGCAAGTACAGTGCAGCTCTTGACAGAGATCGAGAGTACGGTTCCTACTTCATGTAAGACTGCGCATAGCTAATTGCTATCTGGATTGGGCTGACAAACTGTCAGATTCATAGTCATTGGACTTCTTTTCGGCTGCTTAATGGCCATACTATGCACTCTTGGCCATTTAAGCCCTAAATGGGGGACGAGAAGCGACACGACATTTCGCCAGACAGACAGCTCCTACCAAGCCACGCTTCTCAACGCCTGGCTCTCTAATGCACCTCAGCTCATTCTCTCGTTTTGTTACCTGGCCATCAACAGCGAATGCACTGCAATGGCAGGTGCAACCGAATGGAACAGTATGGCAGTATCTCGTAAAGGTCTCCGTGTTACTCGTCCAGTTGGCCATCAGCGCGATACATATTTTCTTCAGCTTCCGTACCGCTGGTCATTGCCACTGACTATCGCGAGCGGCGGTATGCACTGGCTCCTCTCACAAAGCATCTTCATTGTGCGCATCGACAATTATGATCGTAACGGCATTTTCAAGCCTGAGGAATCCAAATCAGCGTGTGGATTTTCAGGAGTCAGCTTCATAACTCTGACATGCGCCTTCTACCTCCTGGTAGGATTTGTAGGTCTCATAGGAAGGAAAAAGATGGAAGTAAGGATACCGTTCGCTGCATCGTGTAGTCGCGTCATCAGTGCGGCTTGCCACCCGCCAGCAGATGACATTGATGCGCACATGCGACCTGTTCAATGGGGCGTCACTGAGGGAACCATGTATGATGGGGAGAAACACTGTTCACTATCATCGAAGCCTGTAACAAAACCTCAAGTTGGGGAGAAGTATCTCTAACTCGTTGGAAAGAAGATGGATAGTCCAGCAAATTTGATTATGAAACCGTATACGCTTTAACTCGTTTGCAGCCCGAAATCACGAGCATCAGTGTCGCGCAAAATTGAACCAGCCCCTACGTTGCTCAGTAATGACAGGTGCGCTTTCAACATCCTCCGCCGCCAGCTCGCTTATGGACTGCTGCTGCGACCTCAGCGAATTCGTCGAAGAAAATGAAGACGTCTGCACCATCATCGGACTCTTGCCAGGTCGCCACACAATCGGCAGGTCCTTGAGCTTATGACCCTTCTCCATTAGCGGGATTTCGCTCTCCAAATCAGTCCAGTTGCGATGACCTTCACCCTCGTAAGCTCGGCGCTGGAGCTGCCATACTCCATCTTGTGTCCAGCGGGCGACACGGGGGCCGAGTGCGCGACGGAAGTGAGTGAGGTAGACGAGGAATTTCAGAAGTGTGATGTCGATGATTGCGACGAGGATGGAGAAGGCGATGACGAAGGAGAGACCGAAGACGTTGATGTTGCTGGTATGAGTTAGTAGATGCCTTAAAAGGTTTATGAGTTAAACAAGGATGCTTACACAAATCCACCAGACTTTTTCATTATTTGCGCCCCACAGAGCGTTTTCTCACCCTCTGTCTGCGGCTTCAGAAAGACCTCACCCGCAAACGGATCGCCAAATTGGGGCCCCCTAGCATACTGAGAGACTTGGATTTGCATAGCTGCCCATACCTCCTGTTCCCATCCTAGAACTTCTTGTTTCCAGAAGTCGTTCGGTAGCCCTGAAACATCGAAATCTCCCTTGGACATCATGGTGGTGGTTTTACATGTCATGACGTTTACAGTGGCGTGTAGCCAGACCGACTTGATTATCAGCTGTAGTACTGCTCGCTGTACGCTGTTTGCTTCAGGGAAATCGAAGTCGCGGAATGTGTGGTAGGGTACTCCTTCAAATAGAGTGCAGTAGTCTTCTTGGCCGTCTCTGGCGTGACAATACTGAAGCTTTTCAATCGTCAGTACTGACTGTTATATGAATTTGAATATTTCACCCACATGCTGCGTACATCCGACTCCCTTGATTGGATGATCCGCTAGATATTGCGAGAAGTGTTCTCCGGTGGCAGCATCGATCTTTTTGACTTCCTTGTGTGCTGAGTAGAGAGGGTCGTCGACTGGTGCTTCAAACTCGAGAGCGTTTGGTAGAAAAGGCTTCCAGAATACGTCCCCTTCTGGCCCTTCAGCACTGAGGGGGAAAAAGCTATCCTTGGGGAACCAGGTTGGCATAACGGTGTTGTTTGGCCCCCTATAGTACATACCGCCTCTTGATATATGGATTAGTAAACAGTACAAGTAGAGGATCGTGGCTTTGACTTACCTGGGGACTTTAGGATTGCCACTAACGTTCGACGAAACTAGGTAGGCGAGAAAGCTTTCGCCGGTATCGAGAGGAGGCTTGGGCCCATAGAAGATGGCTGCGACTTGTTCGCCCGGGAATATTTCTCTGTAGTCAGGTTTCCACATGGGCATATCTTTCAGGTCAATAACGTCGTAATAATTTACAACCGGCAACACAGTGCATTCGATTTTCTTTCGAAAGGTGACCCGGTCTTTGGCAGGCAAGTTCAGTCCGAAGGCTTTGCTAACATCTATGAGGCCGGAGTCGATACTAACGGCGTCCTCGGTATCACACATGGTTTCGTTGAACGGACAGGGCACGCTGCCGACGTTGAGGGGGACATTAGGTTTTGTGAAGACGTTACACGTCACAGGAAGCGATCCGTTGCTGTAACAGTCTTGCGTATAGGCCGGAGCAGCTAGGTCCAATTCTTTCGAGTATTCTCGCCACGCCGTTCCGATAAGATTCGCGCTTCCACAGAATGGGGAGTCTACTAGTACCTCGATGGTTCCAGTGTCAACAACAAGCGAAGAAAATACCGAGGCCGCTATTGTCATGGTCGTGAAGATAAGTGCGATAAGCACCAGCAATATTGATCGAAGGAACGGCCGGTCTGCCTTTCTCCTCCAAGCCCACCATAGCTTTAGTGCCTCTGCAACTACAGAGCTTGGAGTTGGGAGTGTGCGCAGCAATGCTTGTTGCTGTCTGAAGAGAGGATCTGATTCGTGGCCATTGGCTCGGATCTGATGTATCGCGAAAGCGATTAGATGCCAGAGATGCGCAGTACCTACCATTGTTAGGCATGGCTCCAAGTACATGCTCAGACCTACTTACCTAGTGTTGAAAGTATGGCTAACAAGGCAACTATGAGGTTACCGGTTTGCGTGTCGGTCGTAATCGTTCTTCCTAGAATGGCCCCGCCATCCAGGTTGGTCCTGTGATCATTTATCAGTAGATATTGAGAGACCACATATGTGGCTATGAATCAGAGACTTACCATACACCTGTCTTGACATACTTTGCATCTAGCTCGAGAGACATATTGGGGCTGTGACTGCTGAGTTTAATTACGGATAGATGTTGTTTCGACTGGAGTCTCCTGTAGAAGAAAGCGGCATCTCTTTGATACTATGTACTCCTCTACAAGAAGCGGCATCTTCTTCACAATATTCAACCTGAAGGTGGCACAGTTGCTTTACGATGCTTGGCGAGCGATGCGACGAATGATGAATATGGAGGAGACGACGACCAGTGTTCCTGGCGGTTGAAGATCGACATACTGGGTAAGAAGACACGAGATCCCAAGTAGCGCGCCATTAATAGGTTTCCAGCTCCTTCAGGTATGCTTGGCGTTGAGTTAAGAGTACTTTCAGCGCCTAGGAAACTGCAAGCGCGATGTCGGCGCTAACGTGCAGATATACGGATCCAGCAGCCGAAAGTTGCGGCAGACTATGTCCACTCCGAAAATGACAGAATCGCTGGATATGTGTTCCTCTACATGGTAATCTGGCTGTGATCGCAAGAGACGCAGAAATGCCACTGACGTCGAGGGCGTCATGCTTGGTCCTGGGAGTTACGAAAAACGATCATAGAAGCGATGTAGCGTGTTAGGTTTCAACGCCGACGGAAGAAGCTTTGACAGCTGTAGTGCGTTCGCAGGTGGCGTGCGGTATAGCGATATCGTCAAAGATGTTGGAAAGTGCGAACTCGCAGACGTCTATCTGGCACTGGGGGTGGCTGGAATCTGTTCTGCGCTAAGCTATTCCAGGACCGACGATACTCGTTCGTTTCCAGGGTCGCAGCTTAACATCACTCTTCTTCTTCTTCTAGAATGATTGATCACCGTTGATTAGAACACATTCTGCATAGTACATAGTGCATAATGTATCAATGTCGCATACATTTATGCACATGACTTGTCTGATCGACTACAGGGCGAAGATTCCCAGCATTGAATGACCCGCATCGCTTGCATTCACCGCACTGACTTGGCCAAGACACTATCAAAATCTGCCGTATGATCGTCATCCAGCATCGCGGATATATGGAGGACGGCCCAGCAGGCGAGCAATTAATCTGCAACACTCTTTACCAGCTTGGCAGGAGTGGCGGTGCATGTACGATTCAAGTAGCTGTGGGACCAATGTCTCCAGGCATCGATATGTGTTCGCCTTGTAATGCTGGTGCTCACCTGTCGTTGGCAGCAGAGCGAGGGGCAAGATGCTGTGGACCAGATCATGTAACCACGGTCATATGGATGTACTTGCATGAACTTCTGTTCATGGCGTTGTTATATAAACGCAAATGATAAGAAACGCTGCAGAACTTGGTATGTACAATGACTTGATTCACTCTAAGTAGTACACACGACTAGAATGCCGACTGGCTTAGCTACGCATGGAAATTGTTCCTGAAAGGATCATATCGTACGTAAACATTGTCCCCATGTCCTTCCTCACCCCAGCCGGTCAATGCAATGGATAAAAAGTATTGACAGCGAAATTAAGTTCCGACATACACAACCCACTTGATGACAGAAAAGAAACCAGTCCATGCTGATGCAGGTACATTGAATTATTATGGTGCGGCTTGAATAGCCCAAAAATGAGACAGAAATGCCATGGCAACTTTTCGGAAGAGGTACCAACACTGAGGGGTATCATGCAATCGCTATGCTCTCATGTGATGCTCTCTTGCTAACTCTAGAATCGGAGTTTGGCTTCCCGGGAGTGAAGCTGGAAGCGCTTGTCGAGGGTGATGTCCTTAGCAATGACAGCAGCAGCGGCACGAGCAGCCGGGCTACCGTTCAGACCGCTGTGGTCTGGTAGGACGTAGTTCTTGGTGAGACGCTTAACAGCGCCGTCAACACCGTTACTGAGGAGCAAGTTTGCGCTACCACCAGTGTTACCCTTGACATCACCCTGGCGGGCAGTTTGGAGGAGCTTAGCCTTGAGCGCAGCAGGGTTCTGACCAAGTCCAGCAACATCTTGAGTCATAAGAGTGGCCATTACACCGGTGACGTGAGGGCAAGCCATCGATGTACCGGAAAGGAAGTTGATGACGGCGTCGCCGGTGCTCCATGAGCTCAATATTTGCTCGCCGGGGGCGTAGATGTCAACGCACTGGCCGATATTGGAGAAGGATGAGATCTCGTTGTCGATGTTAACAGAGCCGACGGTGACAACATTGGAGTTCTTGCCACCCAGATGAGCGGGAGTGCTACCGCAAGCATCGATACCGTCATTACCAGCGGCTACCGAAACGTGGATGCCAGCCTCAGAAGCACCAGAAATGATCTCGTCGACTGAATTAGCAGTACCCTGAAGACCCCAAGACATGCTCATGATGGAACCGATAAAGCCTGGCTGTGTCTTCCGCTTGTTGTGGTTGGCGATAACCCAGTCCATACCCTTGATGGTGTCGGAAGACGCACCAGAACCGTCGTCTCCAAGAACCTTAACTTCAATGATGTTGGCACCCTGGGCGACACCGAACTTCGCGCCACCAGCAGTACCAGCAACGTGGGTGCCGTGGCCATCACCGTCAACGAAGGAGCCGGTAGCGGTGAAACCCTGGGTGGCACGTCCAGTAAAAACAGCGTGGGAGGTTCGCACACCGGTATCGATGACGTAAATGTCAACACCAGCACCGAGGGCTGAATCATCGAAGGAGTAAACAAAATCCTGGTCGTTGGGGGATCCAGTAGCGCCGGCTGCGCTCGAGATTCGTTGCAGGCCCCAGGGAGCGCCTTGCTGCTGTGCGAAGGACTGGACATCTGCCTTTTCCTCAACAATGTTGACCTCTGTCAAAGACTGGAAGACCTTGGCGTGGTCGTCGCACATCTCGACAATGGCCCATTGAGGGTTGACACCCGGTGAGGATTCGGCAATCAGCGCATCTCCCTTGTTAAGAGATAACTCGTCCAAGTAAGTCTCGATTTTCCTGGACTCAGTGTCGTTACGCCACCAGGTGATAATGTACTCCTTGGTCTCAGTGGAGTGGTTCGCAGGGAGGGCGTACTTGTTGATGAAGCCGTCGGAACCAGTTGCGGGAGCCGCGAGCACTGAAGAGCTAGCGGCCAAGAGACCGGCGGCGATAGCAAAGAAAGACTTCATGTTGATTACAGGGAGGATCCGGTCCGGTAAGAAGTTGTTGGAGGCGTAGAAGCGAAAGTGTATTGAGTTTGGTAGTCACGAGAATGAATGTGGGAGAAACGCTACAAGGGTGCAAGTCAGTGACAGGCCTGCTGTGAACAAACGGCGAGTGAAGCGGTGAACTAGCGACAGTCTACATCGCTTTTATATAGCGAGACGAGGAGCGTGAACCCAAAACGATGTTGGAGCTACGCCTATTGAGACAGCCATACAAACAGACCATAATGGCGCTGTGTGGGGTCGAGATACATGCCGGACTGGGATAGAGCAGGCACACAATGTGTGACAGCTTCGGGGTCGAAAAAAAAAGCTTGGGGACTTACATCAACGTGCAGGCAATGAAGGTGCGACGGAGTCGTGTATCAGGCAAGACTGGTCTGAAGAGGAAGGCGTATCGGCCAAGACGTGCCAGCACGCGAGAAGAAGAAAATGAGGGTGACGAAGGTAAGCAAAGTGAGTGAGTATAGAAGAAAGAGAGTGGTGAAGTGAGAGACAGCACTCTAAATGAATGGAAAGAGAGTGTGGGGTTGTAGGAGGAAAGAAGGACCAAGACCGTTGGGGAGGAGTGATCGGAACCTGCCCAGGCGGACGAGACGGCCTCATGTACTCGCGTCGCAAGTGTCCAGGCCATAGTCACCAAGCTCAGCGAGGAAGCGTCCGCATGTGAAACGGCTTGGCGATGGGCTTGTTCCCGAGAGAATACCAGGCCCAATTCACTGCTGCGCGCCGGTAGCCAAGCCTGGCGGCCTGCATCAGGTCGCTAACCAGGGGTAGTGCAAGCGAGAGCGGGCTCTAGGGACCCTCGACGCACGATTGGGGCGCCTCGGGAGATTGTTGGTGCTAGAGCGACGACTGGCCAATACTACACGGCGGATGTTCACGTATTTTGGCGCACCAAGTCGTTTCGGGTCGTACATTTCTAGCATCGCGGTTCTCGAGTCGCTCTATTTGGAGATGCGGAAATTGAATACAAGCACTCGCCCTGACGTGTTGGTAATCGACTGACACAGAGGGAAGGAGCAGCCTTAGCCGTTCCTGCCCCGATTGGCTCTCACCATCTGAAACAACGTGGGCTTGCGTCACAACCCAAACCAGGCAAGCGCCCATAGCCAATCCCCACAGCATGCATGAACCAGCACTTAACGCAAGAAAATCCAGACAACAGTCCGCACGGCCAAGGGGCACAACTGCGCGTCAAAAAATCATGCACTACACAACCGTGGCGTCCCGTGAGCGCGTCAGTGCCTGAGCCACTCGGCATCGCAACGGCTTTCCCTCTCTCCATCCAGTCGCCACCGTGGGGTGTTACAGTTTGACACAACGGGCTCTCTCCGCAATGTGTCAAGCCGTCCAACATCCACAAACTAAACACCCAGAGCCACAAAACCGAATGGGGGTGTTTCAATGTTTATTAAGGGGACTCGTACGAACTGAAGGCGTTACACACCCGGGTATTGGGGAACAGGTTAATCCTCACTCTGCACACTGTGCTGCCTCTGGGGTGCATAACTACAGTGCATTCCCTTGACCTGGCAGCCATACACCCCGAGCATTGGCAGCACTTCTCTCACGACATGTGCCATTGCCGTAGTGCCGTGGACACAGCGTTCGCTTCCCCAACGTTTCGTGCTCGACTCGTACCACCCGAGGCCCTGTGTTTCGCGACCGACCGAGTCGGATATAGCACGCATAAGAAACAGCACCCCAATTATAACAATATCTCAGCAAGAACAGCAAGAACCGCGGCATAAACAACCATAAACCGTGCGAACAGTCTCACCTGTCAAAAGACAAAGGCATAAAGCTACCGGAAACAAACAAGATGACATTGTTTGATCAACAATAGCCTATTGCTGGCCTACTGTTGGCCTACCGAACAGCAAACTGCGCCTCACATCCGCAAGGCCCAGGAAATTGGTTTGGTTACCCCGGTCGCAGGACGAAGACCCTCAATCTATCTGCGCCGCATCGTGGCTTGGGTCCTCGAATCATGGCCGCTCAAGTTAGGGTTAGACGCGGCGCGTGAAACCACACTACGAATCCTTCGCTTCGACATAGATGGAAAGGTTTGTACCGCTACTAGATGGAGATCTGCGGATTTCAATCTACCTCAGCCAGCGATGTAGTTACCATGTGGAGATGTCAAGCTCGGTAGGAATACAAAACTCTCCGATCGTATGGTCAAGTAGGGAGTACGTCGGTTCTGCCAAGGTAGGTCCAAGAACCTTTTACGTCAAAGCAACTTGCCGCTACTTTGTCGACTCAACGGTTGGGGTACAGAAATTCTACGCGATTTGCACTAGATCCAGGGTCATGACGCACAGCATTTTTTTGACAGATATGACAAGCTTTTAGCCACCTGCAAGTCCATCTGATCGTAACGTCCAAGCACAGCACAGCGCAGGATTTAGCTCTGCCCGTGCGGCCACCTCAGTCCCGTCATTCGAGCACCCCATACCTGAGATGCGACCTAACTGAAGCAAAAAGTAGACCAAGACCCTGTGTAGCCATGTCAAAAAGACAACAATCCATTGCATCCATAATCTTCAAACAGCTTGATTGATACAAAGAAATGTACAAACTCCATGCCATCATACCCTGCATTCTCCCCATATCCTTTGTTTCACACCAACCAACCCTTCATGACCGGGACCAATACCAAATCTCCTATACCCATCTTAATCATCTAATAATAAGACCGTTATACCTCCTCATCACTGTCATCGCCCAGCAGTTCCCCTTCATCAGGGTCCACAACCGCGTAATCTCCCCTGCCGCGCGCAAAACTGCTTCTAGAAGTATACGTCCTGCCGTAACCTCCATAGCCACCTCCACCACCCATTCGGCCAGCAGCCCATCTGTACACGCTGCCTACGAGTAGAGGCAGTGCACTGATGACAGCCACAAGGCCAGAGACAGCGACGATGGGCCATTTGACCCACGGTGCATCCGAGTCGAAGGCTCCACTTCCACTTCCGTCGCCCAGGCGGATACGACCGAATTTGCCATCCCAGTGCTTCCACACATAGTATCCGATACCACCCGCCGCAGCAAAAGGAAGTACAATAGCCAAGAAGAGGGAGAAGCCGCCGATGCCGTGTTTCTTCTGGAAGTCCTCTTCGAAGCCAGGGCAAGGATGTACGTCACCCGTCTTGTCGAGCTCTCGGCCGCCTTCACAAGTGGAAAGGGGGATTTTACGGAATCGTACGTCAGTGTAGTATTCTTTCACATTCTTGTCTTTGCAAACGGCAGAGGCCTCGGGGAGTGTGAGGCCAGCGACGGGCTTACAGTCGCCGCTTGCGTCACGCTCGTAGTTGTATGCACTGTTGAATGTCAGCCTGTGTCACTCGGGAAAACTAGGAAGTAAGTCTTACCATTCAAAGTCCCGTCTGGTGCAGGAGCAGTTTCGGGCAATGTCGTGCATTTGATCGATGCGCTGGGCGTTCCTGCACTTTGCGTCCCTCTTCTTGCGGTGGTACTGCGCTACGTGACCGAAGAGGCACTGGGGCTCCTCTTGCTGAAGAGGGTGTTGTGGGCTCCAGAGGTCGTAATCACCGCCGGTGGGATCATTCTCGTTGAGCTTGCAGGGCTCGCTAAATTCAGGTAGACCGGAGAAGTCAAGATTAACAGCAACAAGTTCCTTGCTATCCTTACCCCAGAGGAGGAAGTTCAGAGAAGTGTCGCTGGGCACAGTGGTGATAGCTTCAACGCGCATCTTGTGGTCGGAAAACTGGTAGAGGTTCCACTTTGAGCCGCTGTCGAGAGAGTAGTAGACGTGGTCCGTGTCTTCTCCGCGGCGGACGATGACGATGACGGAACCTTGGTCACCAAACTCCCAGGCATAGGTACCCTTCTTAATCTCCTTCCACGTGATACCTGCGTCGGTCGTCATGAAAGTATTGGCTTCACCAAAGGTAGTCAGCTCTGAGCCGACGTTGCCAACAGCAAGCATCAACCCAACTGCTGTCGGGGAAGAGTACATTTCCCGAGGATCGGCACGTTCTGTGTATCCGTGAATGTGCAGACCGCACTTGTTCTTGTTCGAAACATCACAGCCGTATGCCTTGCCGTCCGCGTCCTTCTCAGGCGCTTGGAGAGGCTCCCAATCAGCGCCGTCGTTGTGTGTGATGCGACTTTGCTTCTTCTTCTTGGATCCTTTGTTGACCTCATCGACATTGACGATGACGTTGGCGACAGCGACTCCCTCAAGTCCCTGCATCTTCTCAAAATCGACATAGCCTTCTGTGTTTCGGTTCACAGCGGCCAGGCTCATAACGTAAGATGTACCGTTGCTGTTGCTCTTGATGATAGAACCATACTCCTGATCCCGCGTTGGATTGACTGTGACATGAAGGAAGACCGCATGTGTGGAGCTGTCTAGAACAGTATAGGCCGTCTGGTGGACGTCGAAGAACTTGGGAGGGAACTTGGCCTCGGCGAAGGTGTTGGCGTCGAGACTGGCGTCCAAGTGGAGAGTCCCGTCATCAGCTTTGGTCGCGACAACGATGAACTCGGACATGGTCGCAAATTCCACGACAGACTTGAACTTGACATCCTTCTTCTTGAACCAATCCTCGCTGGAGATAAGCTCAAGCGGAGCATCCATCTCCTCGTTCGTGTGTTGTTCGCAGAAGATCTGCTCCTCCTTGACGCTTCGACCAGCTTCGCGCCAGACAAATGCGCACTTCTTGACATAGGGCACAAGCGACTCCCAGCTTTCGTCTTCACCGTTCTTCTGCGAGACATAGGCTACTGTATGACAGTCTTTATCGCCAGCCTTATCGCAGTGCTTTCCACCCATCCAAATGATCCAGCTCTCCTGCTTTGGATGGAACTGCATGATCGAGAGCCTTTCCTTATTGGGCATAACGGGTGCTTCGTGAGAGCGGATACTATCACGACGTCCGCGATCAGTGGAGTAGTAGAACTTCTTGCCGGCGGTTAAGAAGTAAACCCTGTTGTTATCATATTGGTGAGGATAAATCCGAACAACCTCATCATCAACAGCCTTCTTCCACTTCTTTCCATGGTCGTGAGTGATATAGGCCGTGCGCTCATCGGTCAGCATCACAACTGTTTCGTCTTTGCTGTCGTCGCTCTGGGTGTTGCCCTCGAGGTAGTACTGTTCCAAGAATTCGCCTCCCTTGAACCTAGTGATCTCGCTGGTAATCTTGTCGCTTTTTGGCGGCGGCCTCTCTGCATCTCCGCATTTGCGCTCGACTTCCTTGTCTCGTTCGGTTTCGCCCTTGCATTGATCTCCGGGTATCTTCCTCCAGCCAGAGCTGCCTTTGTACGTCTTTGCGTCGCCCTCACAGGCGCCCTTGGGTAATTTGAAGGAGTCGTCAGGTTCACACTTCTTGTCCTTGCCCTCTCCAGTGGGTTTGAAACCAAAATCACATTCGTAGTCTCTGAACTCGTCGCAGTCGCACGGCTTGAAGTTTGGTGTCGGGTCTTTGAAAACCTCGCCAACAAAGCATTCAGCATCCCACTTTCGCCTGCGGAACAGCTGCTTGTGACCCATGACGCAGCTCGGGTCGCCGTCTGCGTCTTTACGCACAGACCATTCGTCATCAAAGTCGCTGTCGCCGCACTTCTTCAGCATGTCAGTGAAGTCCAGGTGGATGATAACATGTTCTCGACCACCGCCATCCTTCTTCTTGGATGCATACAGCATAAACTTCAAGCTCGTCGAGTCAGGTAGGGTCGTGAGCTCGCGTGCGCGGATCTTGTAGTCAAGCTTGATCTTCTGCCAGGTATCCTTGCGTCCGTGCTTGAATGAGTACCTAACCTCGTCGGTGTCGCCCTCATCAAACACAGCTACCAGGACGGAGCCCTGGTCGCCGATTTCATACTTGTGCGCCTCTTCAAGTGCCAGTTCCCATGTAAGGCCTGCGTCGTCGGACACGTAAAGATCGCCGTCACTGTACTTGCCTAGGTAGTCTCCGGTGTTTCCGACGCCCATGACAATGCCTGGTGCTGGGCTCGAAAAGACCCTTCCGCTGTTGTGCAGGTCGGTCACAGAATGCAGGTGCAACTCAGTGTCCTTCTTGCCCTTGACTGTGAGTTTTTCGAAAGATCTGCCGTCATCAAAACTGATGCGCGACTTCAACTTCTTGCCCTGGCCTGATCGTTCTACCTCTTTCCAGTTGTCGACAATGTTCACCAGAACCACGCCTTGGATGTTGGCGATCTTCTCGAAATCGACGTAGCCGCCCTCGTTGCGATTCGTGTGTTCCATATTCTTGGTGAAGTGGGTTCCGTTCGAGTTACTCGTGTAGAGATTGCCCATGTCCACGTACTTGGAAGTCATGACATCGACCTGTATGCTGTAGTTGGTCGATTCGAGAATGGTGTATGCGTCTTCCTCAATCTTGTGGTCACCAAACTGAGCATGGTGCCATGTTTCGGTATCTTGGGTTACGTAGAGGGCGAGTTCATTGGAATGGTCAGCTTTGGCGGCGGCAACAATGTAGCCTTTGACAGCAGCCATGTTGGCCATGCCTTGGACGGTGCGTCCGGACGACATGACGGGCTCTTCTTCATCCTTGAAGTAACTGCAGATATTAGTTGTTGCCCGCAGTTCTAGTTTGTCGCCACTCACTTGTCGGAGACCAGGAGCCTAAAGTCCTTTGACCTGTCCGAATATTTTCCTCTCGTGATACACAGTATACGGTCATTGTGCTTGTCCCGGCCTTCAAGGAAGCGTTCGGCGCCCTTGGCCCACTGGCACATTCTGCGGTCGTCGATGAGGATCTGGGGTTTTGACTTGAAGCCATCGGTCGTATAGTAGGTCTGGCCTAGGTTAGCCACTGAGCTGATAGGCAACGTGCATGAATCATACCCGTCCAAGGCACGGCGCAGTAAAGCAGTTCTCAATCTCATGAATCAAGATCTTTTTGCTGTCCTGCGCGTGCCAGTTCACAGGTACTTGTGGTGAAGGCGGGAGCTCCGTCTCGAAGCTGTCCCAATTCTCTCCTTGGTCGTACGTGACCCAATGCTTCTTCTCGCCCAAGACCAGCGCGACCTTGTTGTCATATGGACTCTTGATTATGCCCAACCCGTGCAAGTCATTTATTTGCTTCCAGCCCTTGCCAGCATCGTGTGACCGCCAGATGCTTCCCGTTTCGAGTTCTTGTAGTAAGGCGACGCCGGAATCGTCAAAGTACAGGAGGTTGACGAGGTCATTCTTGAATGCTGTCGTCTTAACGAGTGGCTCATTTTTCTTGGCGGCGGCGGTGGATGCTAGTGCCAGCAGGGCGGGCAGCAGGAGGCCCTTAAGGTATTTCATCATGCATAGAGGCGATGGTAAACGTGTGTGGTGAGGTCTGAAGCACGCGTAATGTTGAAAGAACAGCTGGCTGTTGGAGAATCGCAGCCTCGAAGCTATGCAGTGGCAGCCCCAATGACGCTTGGCGATCTGAAACAGTCGATGCGCCGCGGTGGCGTAGGTGTAAACGGATTGCGAACGTTGACGTCGACGCGTATAAATATCCAGGGAACAATCTAACACGACCCAAGGGGTATACAATAGTTTCTAGGTTGCGAGGCGCAGTTGCGCGATAATAGGTAGCCAAACTGGACAGATACAGCTCGCTGCCTCCCGCGCGTGGTGACGAATGGGCGGACGTCCGCGGCTTCTGGCCGCACCTAACATCCCTGTCGCTCGTCTACCTGCCATCGTTATTGCCGGAGACGGCACGTGACTAACACTTTTACTCTCGTCCCAACAATGCATAGCTTTCACTATTACATGATTGTATGATTGTGAATCTCAACGACTCAACTTCATTGACTTGGTAGACAACTAACTCGAAGTTTTGTGCATTATCGTTATTGTTGTTGGAAAATCGTTCCAGCCAGTCGTGCTGCACGAATCAAGGCTCATGGCACTACTATTTATAAAAGCTGGTTGCAAGGACAAGAGACTTATTGTTCTGTTTCTCAAGTCAACTGAAGAGACAGTGCTCAAGCTTACATGGCCGCTGATAATGCTCGTACCAACATAGCCAGAAGAAGTAATGTTCATTCATTGCTGCGACCAATGCAGACTAGTCGAGGTGGCCGGTTGTAAGAACAACATTCCAGTAGTCTGTTGCTGGTTCTTTGTTGATATTACAGTGCTCGAGTCAGCGGTAGAGAGACCGCAGCCCCAGAACTAGTAAGATTGGCAGTAGTTAGGAATGTGAAGACCGATATGGCGGGCAATAACATCGCCAAGACCAGCAGTCCTCGTATGATCTGTGAGAAAGACATTCTCGAGACTGTCACTGGTTTTGAACAAGTGTAAGAAATGTAAATATGGATACATCTCCAGTTCAGTCAAACATCCCTACCTGATACCAAGCTACGTAAAGCTTGAACACAGTTCCTACTGTTACTTACCGGAGCAGTTGACACCAAGTGTCCAGATTCAAGATGTAGTTGCACCGTTGCTCTCCAACGCAGACGTGCTCGCTATGTTCAGCAAACTTGAACAATTCTACGGAAAGGAAGTGCCAGCCCCATTATTGAAAGCTTGTCAATCGGATCTCCTTACTATGCAAGTACCGACTCTCTTCTTTTCATCAGAATAGGATTGCTTTTTTGCCGACCGGTTTATCTCGAAGGGTTTGGATGGCGTTCGACGATGCCGAAAGCATCGACCGAGAAGGCTGCGATGGCGTTACGAAGAGTGTGATCCGATGTAGGCCCCGTACGCATACTTGGAGCTGCTGGGACACCGTAAGACGCGCAATAGTAAAAGGCAAAGGCGAGCCGAATTGGGCGGCCTTGCTGAACCCTCTCTTGGAATCGAGCTTAGCTCTGCGAGCATCAGTTGGCGATATAGACCTGTGAATCAACATGGCGTGGCGGAAGGCGTCCAATACAATTCATGCGGCAACTTTCATAGTGCACACCAGAATACCGCTCGTGCATACCAAATGCAGGTGTACTTCATATAGGGAGGTGGTTGGCGACGCGTGTCAGATTGTCGTTTTATTGAGCATGCAGCGTCTTTCGCCGCTTTGCGCATTTCCCAACCTCGCCTGTTCGAGTGTGCCAAGAACGCCCGCCTGTGCGTCCTGCCGTTGCTGCCGTTGTCCTCCTCACCACTCCGTATATTATCACAGTCGCCTTACGCCTTGTGCCATGAGTTCTTACGACACAGCTAGTGCACAGCGGCACAATTACTTATTTCGTCAACATTCTTCCGTGGACAAGTCTCTTTCTAGCGATTGGTCTCGCTACTGCGCCTCGGGCTCATTCTACCGCTCATCACATCCTCCGGCCTACCATGCCAGTCAATAATCTAACTATGCTTTCGCATTACTAAACCCCACATTTGATGAAGACCTGCGGGAATGTTGCTCAGAGGGCAGTGCCACTTGCATAAGTGTCAACACCGCCGAGGTAAGCGAACCGGTTAATTCATGGCCTGAGAGAAGTACAGCAGTTTAGAAGGACTCCATTCATTGCTGTCTGTTGTTCACCCTGTTGGGAACAGGTCGTCCGTGGCATCCGCATGTCTCACGGTAAGGATACGCAATTCTCGTCTAGACAGACACACTTCCTTGGAAAGGCCTCCGAACTACATGCAGCACGCCTTGCAGACAATAGCAATTATTGGTAAATTCTCCGCTGCGCCGAGCTTCCATAATCTCAGGGTTCTTTTATGGCTCATCCAAGGCTCGTATCGCCCTGGTTGTTCCAGCGGCTTCTGTTGTGCAACTGCCTATCAATGATGGCGACGACTGTAAGACGTCGGCTGTTTCTGCCCCGTTAGGTTGTACTTAAGGTGCTCACGCAAGCCTTGTGCAGCTCTGCCATTATTTCAACCTCATGATGTCTCGATTTGTCAATACCCTGATCCACACCCTTCATTTGTACGCCATCTTAGCAGCTGCTGAGGAAAATCACACTCCAGAGCCTATCGAGCTAATCAGAGATGTTGCAATTATCGGCGGAGGCGCGTCGGGTACATATGCCGCTGTTCGACTTCGTGAGGACTTGAACACAAGCATGGTGCTCATCGAACCCAGACCAAACCTAGGAGGTCATACCAGTACCTACTATATTCCCGAAACCAACGCTTCGGTTAATTTCGGAGTCCAAAGTTACTTGCCATACGGGCCAGCTATCGATTTCTTTGCCCGCTTTGGAATCGCCACGGCGATTCCTACTAATCAGAGATTGACTGCCCTAAATGTTGACGTCGAGACTGGTGAGATATTGGAGGACTACAGCGCTCCGAGTACGAATGCGACCAACGAAGCATTCCAACGATGGCTTGCCATTACGTCAAAATATGAAGAAATCCTAGAGCCCGGTTACTGGGACTTTCCGTCTCCAGCGGACATTCCTGCGGATTTACTCACGCCTTTCGGTGAATTCGCGAAGCTCAATAGGTTAGAAGCTGCCGTCCCACGCATAGTGACAGTATCTGGGGTGGGGTATGGTGGTATCAGCGGTCTCTTGACTCTCAATGTCTTACAGGCTTTTGGAGCGTCGCTTACGAAAGGTCAGTCAACTTTGCAGGCTTAGCCATAACTTGATCTTGTCTTATGCTTCGTGGAATTCATTACTGTAGATGTACTAACTTGTTGAATTTAGACCTATTGAGGGGTACCCTTTTCAAACCGGTTGACAATAACAGTATTCTCTACGAACGCGCACTCCAGCTCCTCAAAACGGACGTACTGTTATCGAGCACTGTTCAGAACGCGAAGCGAACTGCGAACGGAGTGGAGCTGTCAGTCAAGCAAGGAGATACCAACTACGTCATCAAAGCACGTCGCGTTCTATACACTGCAGGGCCAAGCCTGGATAATCTGGCACCTTTCCATCTCGATGAAAAGGAAACTGCTACTTTCTCGAAATGGATCAAAGGAGCCGAATTCGTAGCAGTTTTGAAGGCGTCTTGCCTACCGGAGAATCACTCGATCACATATTTACCTTCAGCAGCAGTACCGGCTGATCAGCTTGCAATCAAGGACTGGCCATATAGTCTGCGTCTAGACTCAACAGGGCCTCCAGGCCAAGGTCTTTTCCGCGTGATCTTCGGCGCCAACTACACGGTTACTAAGGACGAATTCTCCAGCCTAGTCTTGAAAAGTGTGGGAGATATTCAGAATGCAGGAACTGTTGCATCAAACTGCGAAGCGGAATTCAAGGCCGTCTCAGATCATAGCCGGCCTTGGTGGCCGCAGTCAGCTGAGCAGTTACGAGCAGGTTTCGTACAAGATTTATATGCTTTGCAAGGGTATAAGGGCATGTGGTACACCGGATATGCTTGGGGGGCACAGTACAGCTCCACTGTTTGGGCTTTCACTGACACTGTCCTCGAGAAACTGTTAGGAGATCTGAAGAACGGGAGCTAATTCGTTCCATTAGCGCGTACGCAGCCCATTGCACATGGTCCCAATTTGATACCAAACTATATTTAACGCGCCACCAAGCTACACGATTCTCGTAGACACAATAAAACCATACACATGTGGTGTTGCTGTCACAATGGATCCTTTGTTAGAGCATACTTCAATCCCATAGTATACGAGAACGTCGTATAACGAAGATACCTTGCCCTAGTGATACTCATCGAGATAATCGGCAACAATGCGTGCAGTTATATGCGCTGAGTGCTAGACTTTTGGATATAATGAAAGCAGCAGCTATACTAGCTGAGGATGGCTTTAATGACGAAGACGAATATTTCTAAGGATTCAATCTTTCCTGCAAAGAACACTCATGTCCTCCCACCACGGCTAGAAAGCTTTGTCAACCCACATCCGCACATATTTTTTGGACCACTGTGAGAAGCTTAGCGTTCTCCGAGCCGCTGCCTCTATCGATAAACGTATAGTCTGGGTTGCAAGGTCGTTTTGTTGTTAGAGCTAAAGATTACATGTGCGCCAAGCCTGCTCAGACTTGTGTCCGGCCCCACCTAACCAGCCACCAGGGGGCCCTTTGGAACACCCACCCTTCTTCGTCTCCCTACAACATGCACTACGATTCTATCGCCACCGCCCCGAACAACAAGACATGCTCGCACCACATCTATTAGCGAATGGTGCTCTGGCTTGTCTCTGCAGGCTAATCATGCCAAGATCAATCAAGCTAGATGAAGCTGTATTGGCCGAGTATGGGGCGACAAGTGCGGGGATTGCAGCAGTTCTATAATTAGTGAGAGTACCTGCTATCGATACTGATCAGGCTCGGAGTATGAGGACCGGATGTTGAACATATTCTAGAGCTTCTGCATAGCCTGCCGATCGTTTACGTTGCTTCGTCGCACAACGCGCGAGTGCGAGTGCCGAGCTGATGTTCTGTGAACATGCTGCGCCGCTACCTTGCTTATCAGCAAGATCGTCTATCGTTTCCAAGACAATCAGAGCGGGATTCAAGGGTGTAACGTGTGGCAGATAATCTCTGAATTGCAATCGACGAATAGGAGCTAATATGATCTCACCACAAAGCTGCGTCAATGAGGCGCGGGACGGGTTCAACCCTAACGTGGGCATCGCGGCATAAGCTCACCATGTCTTGAGGGCTTTCTATCTGTGCTTATCACGCTTGTAAGGTGTGGCTGACAAGGGTGGGAATCCCTTATACATTCGTGGTTATCTAGGTCACTCAAACTTGAGCCTTCCATTTAGTTGTGAAACACTGACATTGGGGCTCATTGTCGGGAGCCATCTCCTCTAAAATCAGCCTCGCGATGGCGTACCAACAACTACCCAAGATGCAGCATGCCGTGGAAGTGACATCAGCCAACGAGGACTACACCCCCCCTTCGTCTACCCTGCAAAACTATGAAGAAATACACGACTTCGACTTTAGTCTTACCAGTCCTCGTTCAACCGTCAAGTCACCGTCCATAAAGAAGCACGCACCACAGTGGAGCTCGTCTACAAACAGTACAGCTGTGACTTCGGAAGTATGTAGCACAAAGTCTAATAGCCGGGCTGGTTTGTCCCGTGCACGATCTTGGGCTTTCGAGAGTAAGATATGTCCCTTGTACGAACTAAATGTGAGATATATACTGACTTCGCACACCTACCTTCAGTCATGGCCGTTGCAATTGGCCTCGGTGCCGTTGCCGCTATCATTGGTGTGGTATCCAAATACAATGGGCGTGCGTTGCCTGACTGGCCTCACGACATCACCTTGAACGCTCTTATCGCTCTGTTGGCCACCTTCGCAAACGCCGCAATGTCGGTCTGCCTTTCGAGTGGAATATCGCAGGCAAAATGGATCCGGTTCAAGCAGGCATCAACTCCGCTATCTGATATGGAAGCCTTCGATGATGCTAGTCGTGGTTCATGGGGTTCCATCAAACTACTGGGAACTGGGAGAGGAGGGTAGGTTTCTAATTTCGAGATGTGCTTGTGAAGTGACTAATGCACGTTCTACCAGACTTCTTGGATCATTCGGAGCTACTGTTGCCATTGTCGCCCTTGCTCTTGGGCCTTTCTCTCAGCAGATCGCAACCTACAAGATCCGAAGTGTGGAAAGTGACATAGGCGCCATTATTCCCAGAGCCCTTAACTTTACTCCCGCATTAGTGGGTAACACAAGCACGAGTGAGTAGTTTCATGCATACCATGATACTGTAGACTGACAAAGTTTCAGCTGGTTTCGTACCTATTCTTCCACTTAAAGCAGCAGTCTATAACGGCCTGTTCGCGGAGAACAACAGACCCGCGGCATCGCTACCATTTAAATGCCAAAGTGGTACCTGCGTCTGGGAGCCCTTCGAGACCCTAGCTGTTTGTCATGAATGTACCGACATCAGCTCTCTCATCACGCGATACTGCCCACCTGAATTGGGTGCATCGCCAAACATGACCTCATGCGGGTGGCAAGTTCCGCAAGGAGCACATCGTGAGTACCATTCATTCACCAACTGTAAACGGATAAGTACTGACTCGGTGTGCCCTTATCTAGTCAACACCAGTTCCGATGTATTTAGTATGACGTCCTTCATCCCATCTGCCTATGGAGACATGCCTCATTCTACACTGATCCGGCTCATCTTTATGGGTACAGAGCTTCAAGACACACCATATAAGCTGAACCCTTGGGCGTCGCAATGCAGCCTACAAGCATGCGCAAACACGCTATCCGCGTCAGTGACAAACGGTACACATCAGGAGAACATCACTCATTCAGTACTCAATCATACTGTCATTGACATAAGCTCACCTGATCCTGCTGCCGACCATAGCGTGTACATCACTGGAAAATCTGATGACACTGCGTACCTGCTTGGCATGGAAGCGCTCTTAAGCATACGCGGTTGGTTCAGCGCGATCTTCACAAACGGCTCTGCGACGCGCACAACTAGCGACTTTACACGCAGTGTTACAGATCCAGACCGGGCTGTTGTAGTCAACCTTACAGTCGGCATTTCATCAGGCGAAACCTTCTTTGACACGGACATTGTGACGGCATTCTACTGGAACTACTACGAGTATGCTGACGGGATCAACATGCTTATGAGCGATCTGGCTATATCGATGACCACCGCCTTCCGTGGTTTCAATGGCGCAGTGGAAACGTATGGCAAGTCAATAACGGTAGAATCATACGTCCACGTCCGATGGGGTTTCGCAGTACTACCGATCGCGGCCGTTTTGGCCACTTTGATCTTCCTGCTCACTGCGATGACGATGACACATACGTCGGGTACGCAAGTGTGGAAAAGCAGTGCGCTTGTGTCGCTCCTGCATGGGTTAGACCATCAAACGAAAGAGAGATTTGGTACCAATGACAGCTTGGTGGTTCAGAAGAAACAGGCGAAAGCGGTTAAGGTCAGATTGTATACCGATGACCGGGACAATACTATGCTGGGAGCAGAGAAGGCTGCATGCTAGTTATGAGGGAAGTTTAATTCATGCTTCGATGGCTGAAATGGAATTCAGAGCACTGCAATTCCTATACCCTGCTTCCATGATCAATATCCTTGCTCTTCCTTCCATCACTACTGATCTCACTCTCCGTATCGCTGAGCAATCCATTCCACGCATCATCATCAACACTATCCACGTCGTCTTCCCGCCCGGCATCCTTGTCTACCTTAACATTCACGAAAAGTATCCACAGTCCAATGTCATAGGTGATTCTGCAGATACCAGTAGCCAGAAAGGCCACCCAGAAATTGTCGCTGCCAGAGAGGAATCCTGTGATCGATGGCCCGACGCTCATGGCTAAAGTCCGCAGCATGCTTGTGATGCCCATAACTCCTGTGCGCTCCTCAGGCTTCACGACTGCGGCGATAAAGGCCGTACGTGGAGCTTGATCCATGCTATTGAGGGTAGCTCGGAAAAGTAGCAGACCGACTGTCCACCCGACGCTTGAAGGCAGTGGGATGAAGGCGCTAGCTATTGAGGATGGGAGATGCGTGAAGACCATGGTGTTGATCAAGCCGATACGTTTGGCTAGTGGTCCGGCGAAGATCGCTCCAACAGCGCAGAGGAACTGTGACGCTGAAGTAATATCTCCAAGTGTGGACTTGGACACGTGGAACTTTTGGTCGACGTAGTAGTTCATCAGCGAGTAAGGCGTCATGCCGTCTGCTAAGCTGTCTACGGCCAAGAGGATCCAAAGCTTGTACATGACGGATCGTGTATTCTTCGAGATTTGACTGAAGTAGCTTTGCTGCTTCTGCGGTGGCGGGCTCCTGATATTTGCTGGTCTTCCTACATTCTCGCAGTCTTGATCGAATCCGTCCGTGGTGCTTGGTGTCATAGCTTCCAAAAGTACTTCTTCCTCTTCCCCATCGCCACCACCACGCCCTCGTTCTTTCATCTCTGCATGTTTTTCGCCAGCAGCTTCACATCTGCTACTCAGACCTAGGCATAGAATACTTCCAAGCACCCCAAAGGCTGCATAGCCCCAAAACAAAGCATGGTATGCCTTGGTCACATTACCGCTGCTCTTCTCAAGAGCATGCACCGTTCTTCCTGCGACTTCCGCGCCAATGGCTCCAGCCATGGTTGTCGCTGTGACATACCACGAGAGAACGTCGCTTCTTGTTGTCTCATCTGTCAGCCCACTCAACATGCTCTCTTCGACAGCCCTAAATGGGCCACAGTCCGCACCAGTAACAGAAATGATGCCGAACACTGCCGCAACCAGAAGAATGAAGAAATTTTCTGATAGAGCAAATGCAACGCCTGAACAAGCCATCATAACACTACCCATGAACAGAATCCTTCTCCTTCCGAGTTTATCCGCTACGAGAGTGAGCAATAATGATAACAAGACATCTCCCAACAATGTCAATGTCATGAAGACCCCGATCCTTGAATCCGGAAATTTGAGCGAGGAGAAGAAGAGGGCAAGAATCAGCGAGGGAATTCCAGCCGTGAACATCCTCAATGATCGCAGTGTTATGATAATGTATGCATCTCGACCTGTTGCATTGAGCGATGTAAATCCGAGAAAACCGGCGATTTGCGAGAAGGCTGTGGGAGCCATAGTGGCAATGTCTGTGCCGCGTCTCGAGTTTGTAGTCAGAGGGTTGAAACGATGTTTGACAACAAAACCCAGATGCAGTATCAATTTTTCACAGAGATCGGATAAAGAAAGGTTGAAGAAGAACCGGAAAAGATCTCATCCTATGAGAGACTGGTGACCACCCGCGGTGCTAGTGTAAGCGTTAAACCCGAGACGGGTTTAAGCTAAGAGGCTGCGTCTTGCCTGACTCACGCTTGCACACGCGCGACGCTATCGAGGTACGTTCTAGATCATATCTGGTCAATTTCTCAACGGCATCGCTGCCTACATTTGCTGTTGTCGTGCTGGTTCGGCGATGCTGCGCGGCCGAGTGTTGCCCCGCGGTGAATGTGGAGCTAGGTCACGTCATCGCTCGACGTTCGATAGCGTGTCGCGTGCCTCGAACACCTTCATCACCTACGCGACACGTTGGATCAACGGAGCTGAAATGGAGACCGTTACACTAACAAGACTTCCTTCAGAGTCTTTAGGTACAGTGAAGTACTCAAATACCTTTCCTGTATCACCACAATGGACAATCACTCCTTACGCGATGAGAATATGCTCACCGTCACCTGGTGAATGCAGCAGCAAATAGAATTGCTTCCTGTGTAAGGAGGCTTTGTAACTCGACTGCATGCTTCCGAAGCATACTTAGACATGACTTCTGTACTTCTTTCTCAGTACTCACAACTACACTAACCTCTCGGTTTTTCGTACATACCACAGCTCACCAACTCGAACTTCAGCAATTAGCAACAACACGCTCAGTAGAACTGCTGCAAGCGAGACCTATTCATTGCGATTTCCAATGAGAATAACTCCTTCCAAAAGGCATTCGATGAATTCTTACCACTGGAGCTTAAGCAGATGGTCTTCAAGTGGGCAGCAACCGACAACAATAGCGAGACCCAGATCAGTCTATTTCATGACAACGAAGATCGACTCAATGCACCAGCTGTCGACCTCCTGGCCAAGTTAAAGCAGCAGTACTCAGGGAAAGTGTATACTCGGGCCTTGCAGTATCTTATAGGGCCATTGTTTCGGTGGGTCTTCCAGCGATACGCAACCACATCGGTACCTTCTCGCTGCGTTCGACGTTCGATCCCTATGGGAGTCCGAGAGCGGATTGAGCATGCCTATCAACCGCGAGTCACCGTCAACGGGCTCATCGACTCAACAACTCTGTCCACATTCTTTCAATCTCTCCGGACAATGTTACGCCGTTCCGATTACTGCATACAACTCCTACGATCCGATTCTGGGAACCACGGCCATGATATTCATCTTATTAGGAATATCAAGCAGGACATCTTCGGGCGCATTTTATTATCAACTTCTACACTACCTTGGCTCAAGAAACTCGACCTCAGCCTCGATATCATAGATTGCTTGGACGGGAAACCAAAATAATCAGAGAGCGTTCTCCGGAGGCATTATCAGGGTTCGTGAGGAATCCTTGCCTGTAGTCCACTTCCAGCTGGATTGGGAGTACTTGTAAACTTGAAGGGGATTACCAGCCTGGATATTTGTGTCCTTTGGGATGATTCCTTCAAGAAAGAACAGAACCTCAAAAGTAAGAGCACTGAAAAGAAGTTGCGTGAATCGTTCATCAAAGCGTTGCATCGAAGTGTTCTTGCGAGAAGCGTGGTCAGTTACCCGGATTATCAGCCCGTCTCACCGGTCATCTCGTAAGAGTGGCTTCCACTCAAGTCACCCAGCAATCGGAACCCTGTAGAAATCTTCCGAATGCATTGATGCGTTTGTTTCGGCCTGGGAAGTTGATGTTCTTTCATTGGCGCCTGGCGTTGGATAATGCCAAATGGACGGTTCGGAATAGTGCGAGTTTCCGGATATAGCCATACTATAGTGAAAAGATAGTATACAAGGTTAGTCTGTATGTGTTAGGACGTACATTGTAATGATATACAATCAAATCAAAGTCTTACATCATAGGAATTGTTGACTTATATTCTCGCTTCGCTGGTTCCCCTGTGACTGTTGATCTGGTCGTGCGACCTAGCTAACAACTGTGCAACGCACTCGGGGTAGGTCAACACAAAGTGCAGAGAACAAAAGCAAGAAAAGAAGCAAGTTTTGTAATAAATCGTCTATCTAACGAAAAGATGTGGAGAAAGAAAAAGTACAATGCAGATAGTTCGTTTCAAGGACACTCAAAGTGCAACAGTGCCTATGCATTAAACCATCGATGAAGCGAAATGTCTTCGGGATAAAAACATAAGCCGGTTTGAACACCATATCCTTATACGCTACTAGGTACTGCATCGTCGCTCGCAGGAAACGTGGTATGAGCGCAGTCATGGCCCGCACAGCTAGGTCACTTCTTTATACTCGGTAATTTCTTTACAGCATAATCATAATACCACCAAATATCGTAGCGACAGCAAAATAAAAGCCAATACCAAAATCGCCGTAAGAGCAGACGGTCTGAACACGGAAGTTGGCAATACCAAAGCTTTCTCTGTCACCAGAGCCCCCAGCACTACTGGAACCAGTAGCACGGGCCGCAGTCGCAGTAGCAGCCCAAGCGTTGCTCGACGCAGCTTCATCGATCTTAGCCTTGCAAGATGACGCAGGGCTCGGTGAGGAACGAATCGCTGCCTTGCCATTGTGGTCGCAGGCGGTCGAGGCAGAGTTCTGGTCCAGATAGTACGCATCCATGACGTGAGCGAGCTTGTGCGTATCGTTACACATGGAGTAGGCGCCGTACACACCGGTGGTAGTGTTGGTGTTGATGCCTGCGCAGACCGATGGCTTTTCAGAGCAGATGAAGCCGAAGATCTCACCGTAATCGGAAGTGTTCAGGCTACGGGAGGGCGCGCACGAGACGGATGCATACATGCACTCACAGAGGTCACGGTCGGGTGTTGGTGGTAGGGCTTTGCTGTTGACTCCCCAGCTTGAGGAGAGTTCCGGGCAGCTAGCGGGTGAGTTGGTAGGATTGTAGTTATGGGCTGAAGTAGAAGAGGGCGTGGCTTTGACTACTTGGGACGACAGAACGTCGTAGTTCTTCATGGTCTCAGCATTGCCATTATTTACTTCGACGAGACCGTAGTCATTCTCCTCTTGGTAGTACATGTAAACGATACCGCCGGAGAAGACCTTACTCATATCGTCGGAGTAGAGCGCAGTGGTGTCTTGGAAGAGGCGGCCTTCAGCACCATCGGGAACATTGCATCCGTATTCAGCCAGGAAGACTGGAACCGAATAGTTGGAGAAGAACTCGACTTGTTTATCATAGCCGGAGCCAGACATTGTGTTCTCGCCACACCACGAGTACAAGTTGTAGCCCCAGAAGTCAAGGGTCTCCTCTTTATTTCCACAGTTGAAGTAATAGGCTGCCTGAGCGCGGATCTCAGAGTTATCGTTGGCGGCGTACCTTACGCCGAGCCAGCGCTGATCTTTTCCAAGGTTCTTAATGTATTGTTTGGAGTCGCGGATGGCGGCCTTGACAAAGGCGGAGGCATCTTTGTTGGATGCGTTGTTGGTGACCTCATTGCCAGCAAAAAAGCCAATGGTGTTGTCGTACTTTGCGACACTGTCGATGACAGCTTTGTAACGGTCGAAGAGCTCGACGGTCCACTGAGGGTCGACTCGGTTTATGGACTGAGAAGGTTCGCTAAGATCGGCAACGATGTAGATACCAGCGTCTGATAGCATGCGCATACAAGCACTGTAATCTTTGTCTGGGTTGATCTGATAAACCCGGATGGTATTGGTGCCTGCCTTGGCCATGATGGGAATGTCACGCTTACAGGCGGCCTCGTCTGACAGTGAATCACTGTACGTGCCATCACCGCTCTCGCCGCCGAGGCCGTAGGGATCCTTCTGGTAGGCTATACCTTTCATGAAGAACTGGGTACCATTCTTGTAGAAAAATTTCGAGCCCTTACCACGTTAGCATCTTGTCAAACACATGGGCAATCTAGGGACACTGCACCTTAGTAATAATAGGGTCGAGCGCCGCGACTCGGTTGGCGAGCAGCAAAGCAGAGGCGACTGTTGCGAACTGAACCATGTTGGAGATTGTCACCACACGATGAAGTGTCAACGTTTCTTAATGGTGTTCCTAGGGTCGAGCCTTGGAAATGTGGCCGTGGGTGTCGAAGAGACTGCCAATCAGAACGTGGTTTCGCGATCTGCCAAAAGATTTAAACAGTTGAACCGAGTCAAATGATTGCTATCGGTGAGAGAGAAGGGTTTCTAAGGAGAGTTAGAAGTTTGAACGAATGTGAGCAAACCTAGGAACTTTCAAGGACAAGAAACGAAAGGCTATGCTCATGCGGTGTTTGTTTGTTCCTAGGAGCTCAAGATCAAAAGATTGAGATTTATGCCAATCAGGGAGAGACCTCAGATAGGCATAATCTAGTGAATTAATGGTCGGTGGATGGCGGTTTGCCAACTAAACTTAGTCAGGGACCTCTTGGCATCTCTTTGGGGTAAAGCACAGTGAGGCTGTGTATCTAGGAGACCACGGTTTGAGTTCCTTGAGCTTCTGCAATAGAATATCATAATCTTATGAGCCGTTTGTTCACATGTGTTCATTAACCTCGAGTGTTTCATTGGATAGAGGAGCTCTGTATGGGGTTGCTTCAACAACTCAGAAAGGCATTGTAACAGTGGAGATAGTGTTGCACTACACATCTGAAGATGAGCCATTCAAGCTGACAAAGAATCGCAGGTCTACTAGTTTCAGATGGTTCGAGCTAAAGAAGAAATTTGAAGTTTCGAAGTGGATCTATCGGCAGGTTCACAGTGTAGCCAGTAACCGAGCATTGCGCGCCCAGTGACGTCGATGTGTAGGCCATTATACTTAATTCAGGGTTCATACTATTTTTTTGTAGCCTCGGGATCATTGCTGATATATGTGTAGTTTACGCGGCACAGCTCCTGCAGGAGACGGGCGACAGTCTGTGAGCCCAACGGTAAGTTGATGCTTTACACCCGTCATGTGGTTAGTCAAGCACAAATTCGCGTGTACGCGCAGACATACCAGTGATACCAGCATCTCCAATACTTCATACGCCTGAACAGATGTTGCATAAGCTTACAGTATTAGTGGGATTTACTAGCAGTGCAGGTCAAGTACTGACTTCTACGACCTGCCGTATTAATGGCTTAAAGCTAAGTGAAAGACTCGTTGAAGCTGCTCTGAAAAGGTTGATATAGGAGAAGCCTTCAACTACAACTGGCAGAGAGGCATAAGTGACCATATGGTCCGAGGCCGGCTCGGTAGAGGCTCTGTAAAAGATCAACTGACATCGGCTAGGGGTTCGACAGTAGGTCCATTTCGGCTTTCCACTTCGGCTCTCCGATGCATGTGGAAGAGAGGCTGGCAATGCCGACTTGACAATCGTAGCGAAGATCGCTATTGAGGGATTTCATTGTACGGAGAGTGTCCAGTTCCTCACGGGTCTGTTGTATATAGTGAGGTCGATAAGGCTACAGGGGCCTGCCAGGTTCGAACGGTTGGTATTAGAATAGGGCTGTTGAACCTTGACCATTGATGTCATATCAGCCACTCAAGACGAAGAGGGACGAGGAAGTGAGTTCTGTAGTGGCCAACACTTCGAGATATCAGAACCTTTTTTGTGAGACAGATCGCGCCTTATGCTCGATCGTTGTCACACAGTGCAATGCGGCACTAGTACGATGCCGACAGCATTGTGTTTTCTACTTCGGCATCTCCGTCTGGTTTGAGCACACAGAGCACGGTATGGAAGTCGATCAAGATTCCGTTGCTGTCGCAGTGTGGTCTCTCGACTCCGACGCGGTGCGAGTACTTTCTGGTTGTACAATAAATCGTTGAGATAAGCCGAGTTCGATGCACTACACATCCCCTTCTTCAATCCAACAGCGACTGGCTTGCTGAAACCAACGAAGAGAGTCCCAAAAATACCTAGAAGGCCTAGAAGGCCAAACAAAGCAGTACAGAATATAATTTTAAACTAGCAAGATTGCGACCTTAGATGGATTTTCACTGGTAGCAAAATGCCCTTGCACTGTGATGCCAAAGGAAAGTAGAGGACGAGAATGAGGGGGCTTATATAAATGAAGGGACCGCACGCGCTAGGCTGTCGCGGGTTCGGACGAGACGATGGGACTGCAGGCAGCAGTCTGCCACGGGTTTAGATGATTGAATATGAAGAGGTTGAGTGTGGTGTGGATGGAAGGCATCTACCTGGTTATCAATGTGTCAGCGGAGACCACGTGATTCATGGCAAGCGGCCAATCCTTGATCGCCCCTAATAATCCAGGGCGGAACGGCAGGGGCCCGACCCTCGGCATCTCATCTACCTACACTCTCCGTCTACGGCACACCCTCAAACATAGAAAAAAGAAGATTCCACGCCGTCGCCACCCCTGCATCGCGAGTACCTTTTGGTGGCGCGGTGAAAGTACACTCGCCGCCGGCAAGAGCGGTCCCAGAGAAATGTCAACAGTCGCACAGTCTTGGCCTGCATGGCAAGGGCCAAGTTGGAGTAACTCTGCAGTAGGCATGGGAGTGGAACAGAGAGCTGGACCAGTCGTTCCTCGCGCATGCTTCGTCCCGCGGCATCCATGTCAGAGGACTCGGGCTCGGATAATCGGCGGACGACGGACCTATTGGTCTTTCATGCGCTGGGTTACAACTCATCCGCCGTCGCAGGTGTGATTGCACCCAGGCTTCCCTTGACAGCGAAGAAACAGACGATTTTGGTGTCTTCCGTCTGCAAGGCTTGACAAGTGCAGTGAGGCTTATGCTTAGTCGATATGCTAGCTGGCGGGTGGGAGATTCAATAGGGTGGCCGAGGTCAGTCTGGTGAAAGAGCAAAAACTGGGGATCGTCGGTGTGAGCCTTTGCATAGCGGCCTTCAGGGTCTGGTCCCTGTTGCTACATGTGTGGCCATTTGCGAGGATCCAGAATAGTAGTGAGCCATAATCGTGCATATGCTGGCGGTGAGGGAAGACAGCCCTGAGCGCGAGAGATTCAATGTCTTATATCCGCCTGCTTTCCTTCCATCCCGTCTTGTTCGTCTTCCTCCGCCCTTCGCCTTCTTCGACTCTCCGACTTACCCAGCTTGTGTTGTGTGTCAGCGGCTAGCTGCTCCGTTTTCCCACATCCTCGCCGTGCCACATTCTCGTCGCAAAACGCCGTCCACCCTACCCGACCAATCTCCTAGCAAAAGCCGGGGTCTCCCCTCTGGCCCGCAAGATCTGCAGAATAGCGCAGCAGAGAATAGGATCCAGCATTTTCTCCTTGCAAATCAGCGATTTTACAAATACCATCCACGGGACTGATTTTGGAATTCCCACGCGCAAGACAGCAGAGTCACCTGTCAGGTACCCGGTGTGCACCACTCCGAAGAGCGTCTGATAACTAGTGGGAGAGCTAGGCGGCGTCAGAACGTGGGAACCTTGGAAACAGCGGTCACGCCCGAGGTCAGCACACACACCTGGCCGGCTCCTTAGTAAGGAGTAAGTTAGAGAGAAGGTGCCGGGTGAGGCGGTCACATTCTGCGACAACCCACTTTCCGCTGTTCTTTCACGCTTGACTCTCAAACGCGCAATCTGCGAACGATCGCGACAACACATCTACCCACGCTTTCTCCCTAGCACAGCGGCATACTCCCCTACCAACAAACTTCGGCTCTACCGTACCAAAACTCAAAGAGCGCCAAACCACACAACAGCAACCATGCACCGCAAAAACCCCATCAGCGTGCTTGTCTACAACACGCTCTTCCCAACGCCGTCCCCCACGGACCCACCCTCCTTCAGCGCCCATCTCTCCAAGAACCTCGTCGGTGAAGTTCGCATCGAAACGGCAAACTTCTATGGCTCGCTCGACACAATCGAAGCGCGGTACCCTGGCCTAAACTACGCTTTCCAACCACATCGGAAACGTCTTGGACGCTTCCCACACCACAAGCGACTCTTCGATGCATTCGATCGGCTTGGGCTGACCGAGGCGGAGATACAAGGTTTCTGCAGGTGGGAAGGCACACTGTGGGCACGGGAGCGATACGAGCGGGACGAGGGTGTAAGAGTAGTAGACACCACAGGCGTGGACATTGGGGCATGGGTCGACACACGCCGAGCCTACTCCTCACGAAACAACGGAGCAGGGATCAACGTGAAAACAGACATTGAAGTAGAAATTGAAGAGCTAGAACACAACCACCACCGCCACCACGCGTCTACACGGCCACCGATGCAACAAAACAACGGAGGCGACACGGAAATGCCAGACTCTTCTTCCTCGGCCGAAGAAGACGAAGACGAAGAATCAGACTCAGATTCTACCTCCAACGAACTCTCCTCGTCGGTAGGCTTCTCCCTGAACGCGCGTCTCCTCCATGCCGCCGCTCTTCGTGAATCTTCCGGTGCAATGAACATACCAATGGATCCGGAATGGGAACAATACCTCAAAGAAGCGTCGGAGCGGGGCGAACTCAACATCGACGCTACACGGGAAGCTCTCCGTACCATGGCTGGCCAAATGGCGCAATTGCACCAGTCGACCGTTGAGGCCGAGGGAAGCGAGGCTGTGCCTCAGACCTTCCAGCCACCCGCTGCTCCGGCTTAGGAGCTGGAGTTGGGACACAGCTGGATGATGGATGTGGAGGTGTTCGAAGCAGTTATTATTATGTCTCCGAACACTCTTTAACCGAGAGGATGATAACGATGATCATGGTGGCTCATCTATCAGGATGATTGTTGATGGTTTTCTTTGTTCGCTTTTCTCTTTCTCCTGCACTGCATGGCGTTTTCTCCTCCGCAAGACAAGGCGTTTGAAGGAGGGTTATGCGGGTTATGCATGGGCATTTCGCGAGATACCCCAGATTTTCTGCTGGGCTTTTTTTTGTTCTTGTCGGAGTAATGATTCTTTCACCACTTACATAGATCTGCGAGCTTTGGATGAGCAACAGGGGGATGGGGTTTGGCATGCACGGCACATAGTCATAATCCACCATGTTCAGATGTTCAAATCGGGTTCTTGTGGTATCTTTGTTATCATTATGATGTTCGATGACTCTCAACCTAAGGAGCGATTATTGTATGGATCGCTGCGGTGGAGCCCAAGTGCGTACTGATGCTCGTGGCTGTTCTACTAAGAACGTTTTCCATCTTAGCCCCGTATGAGCTAACTGGGTACCAGCACTATGTTGTGCATGAAGTCACTCAGTCCTCCACAGGCGTCATTTGTTAGCGGTAAGCTGGCTTCCTATACCGCTTAGTCTTTGGAGCGGCTTAAGCTGTGGTTACGAGGGATGTGATGTGTCTGCAACATATGATGTAGTAGGCTGAGTTACTACATCCATCGGCGTCTTATCGTCTTCCTGCGTTGCCAAAGCTGAATCCTCCAGGTCCTCTCTTAGTGCCCCTGGTAGTTCTGCTGTTGCCACTGTCTTCGTCAATCTCCATGGCATTGTCACCACCCATGCCCATTAAATTCCGCTTGCCATTATTCTTCTCGTCACCGACTTGCATGACTGCCTCGAAGGCTCGCTCCTTTTTCCGACGCATCTTCTCTCGGTCCAACGCCTCTTTCTTGACCTTGGCAACTTGCGCCTCCAGATCTGCTAGAGCTGAATCGCATCGTTGTGACCATGACTGCAGAGTATTTTGGAGGGCGGGCAGAGATCCCGGTGCGAGGTCGCGGAGTGGTGAGATGGATGTGACAGAAACAAGTGAGTGTGCTGGATCAAGTGTGGCGGTAATGAGGCCGGAGTAGATAGCAGTAGTGATGAGCTCCTCGAGGGCGCGAGTGGTGGGCAATTCGAGAGCCGTCATGAGGTGTTTGTAGGTGAGGGTGGCGTGTGAGTGTGAGAGCGGCAGCAACGAGAGTAGCAAGAGCTTCTGATGTTGCTGTGCTGAGAGCTTGGGGAGATCTGGTTGAGCTTCAAATTGTCAGCAAGACGATTAGATGTTTAGACAATTGCCAACATACCCTTGTAGTCCTCCCAAGTTCCCCATGCGAAGATCTCGAGCAAGGTAAGATGCGGGCCATATTCTGCTGAGTTCCGTAGATTCTGAATGTTCGGTGTTTGCAGTAATTCGGCGAATACATATGTGTTTGGCGCACTGGTGGCTTGCACGATCAAGTCCGATGCTGCTCGTGGAGAAGTTGCGGACTTGCTGAGGGCGAGGAAGGGCTCGAGGGCGTTGAGGGCCTTGGTTTGCTCCATGTTGTATTAGTGTAGAGGTAACAGCTTCCGGAGCGGTAGAAGTTACAGAGTGGATGGGTTTGTCAGTTGATAGCGGAGGACAAGCAGGCAGCTACGCATGTGAGGTACGTCTTGGCAATCGCGGTCGGTCGCGACTGCCCCGCGCGACTGTCAACCCCACCCGCCTCTACGCTCGGACTCACTTCCATTCATCTCGTTCGATTCTTTAGGGCGACAACAACAACGTTAATTTGGTGCATTTTTCCTTTTTGCAATGTGCATCCAAGCTCAGAGGGAATGTGTCAGAAACTCCCTCGCGGTCAGCGACACAGACCTTTTGTTCGTATCCGACACCATTTGCTCCGTAATCACGAGTTGATTTGCGCACCACCACAAGTATCAATCATAGCGCGCACTTGCAGTTCGTAAGACGAAGTACACCAAGTCCGGCCCACGTTGTGTTCAGTGACAGGCTGACTGTGCACCGTCAAACTATAGACAAATCGCAATGGAATCTCGTTTCGTTCGGCTAAATCGGTCCAGAACCTGAGGCTGCGCATGTCTCATCTGAGCATCAAGCAAGGGTTTTACGTTCCTTCCTGTTTCATGTGCCAAGAAGGAAACACTATCTTGTAATGGCTGTGCCGCATCAAAGACAGCACCATATCCTAGTTATCACAATTGTTCTTAATTTTCTTCTGTCAGCCTGCGGACTTTGACTGTGCCCTGCATCTCACAGCGCTTATACGCTGACAGCTTGACGTTCAGCTCGTGGCGGCGCTCTAGCAAAACGGCCTATCATCGTCCTTCGGAGCCGCTCTAGCCTCCTTTCGACCAGCCGCCGCGGTGGGCTTTAATCAGCACTGGGACAGATTGTGGCTGCTGCACTCCGTTCATCAATCGCCATATTAATAACTTCGCCATCTGGCACTACCGGAAGCTGGCCTTCCTTTTTGTTCCGAAGTCCGCTGTCCTCTCGCGTTTACTTTGCACTGTCGCAATACCGCCGCCATCATTCCTAGCATTCGCTCCGATTCTTCCGCCTCGTACGACCCGCCCTCGCCCCAATCTGACTTGCCGAATGCTGCATCTGGTCCAGCATTCACCGTCTGTAGTTCGCGATACCGCCTGAAGTCGACAGCACCGAAACGCGCCCTAGCCACTATGGCTCCTCCTCCAGCGACAGCGACGGCGCACATGGCCACAACAACGCTCAAAGTCGAGGGCATGACATGCGGCGCATGCACCTCTGCAATCGAGTCGGGTTTCCAGGGCGTGAAGGGAGTAGGAAATGTGTCAATAAGCTTAGTGATGGAACGCGCCGTGATCCAGCATGATCCCGAGGTCATCACCGCCGAGGAAGTCAGGGAGATCATCGACGACAGGGGGTTTGACGCAGAAGTGCTCTCGTCGGATCTACCAATGTCACATAGTGCCGATGATCATTTCTTGAGCGATTCCGAAGACGAAGAGGAGGAGACAAATGGAAGTATTTCCACTACTACACTCTCGGTTGGCGGAATGACATGCGGAGCATGTACATCTGCCGTGGAAGGCGCTTTCAAGGACGTAGCTGGACTCAAATCTTTCAGCATATCACTTCTTTCCGAGCGCGCTGTTATCGAACACGACCCCACGATTATATCACCAGAGAAGCTGGCTGAAACAATAGAAGATGTTGGCTTTGACGCGCAGGTGCTGGATACCGTGGCCGCGACACCAGCACCAAAGAAGAGCAGGAGTCGGAGACAGCAGAAGACGATGACTACGACTGTTGCTGTTGAGGGTATGACATGTGGTGCATGCACATCAGCCATCGAAGGCGGGTTCAAGGACGTTGAAGGTTTATACCAGTTCAACATCAGTTTGCTCGCCAACCGTGCCGTAATAGTACACGATCCCTCCAAGCTCACCGAAGAGCAGATAGTAGAGATCATCGAGGACCGTGGATTCGACGCCAAGGTCTTGTCATCTGTCGATGGTAGCATGCAGCAGTCATCAGGAACCAACGCACCTGTACAACTCAAGATCTATGGAATGCCCAACTCTGGCGCTGCTCAAGAACTCGAAGGGTTACTGCGAAAACGATCTGGAATTACCTCCGCAACCGTCAACTTCGGCACATCAAGAGCCACGATTCAACGCGAGCCCCAAATGATTGGTCTACGAGCGATCGTGGAGGCTGTAGAAGCAGCTGGGTACAATGCGCTAGTTGCTGACTCTGAAGACAACGACGCCCAACTGGAGTCTCTTGCAAAGACCAAAGAAATCCATGAATGGAGAAGGGCTGTAGTGTTCTCTGCATGGTTCGCGGTTCCCGTGTTCTTGACAAGCATGTTCATCCCCATGTTCCTGCCATTCATCAACTACGGCGGTATTCGTCTCATCCCCGGCCTATATCTTGGCGACGTCATTTGTCTGGTCCTCACGATTCCAGTTCAGTTTGGCATTGGAAAGCGTTTCTATGTGTCTGCATACAAATCTTTGAGCCACGGTTCCCCTACGATGGACGTTCTCGTGGTGCTTGGTACCTCGTCTGCCTTTTTCTTCAGTATCCTCTCGATGCTGGTATCGCTTTTGATCCCCCCACACACCAAGCCCACAACACTCTTCGACACCAGCACTATGCTGTTCACGTTTATCAGCTTGGGTCGTTACCTCGAGAACAAGGCGAAGGGTCAAACTTCGAAGGCACTTTCCAACCTCATGTCGCTAGCTCCGTCTATGACCACCATTTATGTGGATCCCATCGCCGCCACGAAAGCTGCCGAGGACTGGGATATTGAGGAAGAGAAAATGGACCGCAAATCTACTGATGGCAATGCTGTTGAACAGAGAGTCATTGCTACTGAGCTCATCGAAGTTGGTGACGTGGTCATCCTTCGCCCGGGAGACAAGCTTCCTGCTGATGGCACAGTAACCCGTGGCGAATCGTATCTTGACGAGAGCATGGTCACTGGTGAAGCTATGCCAATTCTTAAGAAGAAAGGTGCACTGGTCATGGCGGGTACTGTCAACGGCAACGGGCGTCTGGAGTTTCTTGTTACTCGTGCCGGCCGTGACACTCAGCTGAGCCAGATCGTCCGCCTTGTTCAGGAAGCCCAGACAAACCGTGCCCCGATTCAACGTCTTGCAGACACTGTTGCTGGTTACTTCGTCCCCATCATTATCACTCTCGGTCTCGCAACCTTTTTTGGATGGATGGTACTCAGCCATGTCCTACCCTACCCACCCAAAGTCTTCCTTGATCACGCTAGTGGCGGCAAGTTCATGGTTTGCATCAAACTCTGTATTGCCGTCATCGTCTTCGCCTGCCCATGTGCCCTGGGTCTTGCGACACCCACCGCTGTTATGGTTGGCACTGGTGTTGGAGCTGAGCAGGGCATTCTCGTCAAGGGTGGTGCTGCTCTCGAGACTGCCACCAAAATCAACCATGTCATTTTTGACAAGACTGGCACGCTCACTGTCGGCAAGATGAGTGTGTCTCAGGCCGATATTCAGGGGGGTTGGGCAAGTACTGAGAAAAAGAACCTCTGGTGGACGCTTATTGGACTTGCGGAAATGGGCTCGGAGCATCCCATCGCTAAGGCTATCGTTCTTTCCGCGAAGGAACATCTCCGTCTTGGACCCGACGGTAGCCTAGACGGCTCCGTTGGAGACTTTGAAGCTGTCGTTGGTAAAGGTATTACTGCAACGGTCGAAGCAGCCATCTCTCGCGAGCGCACCCGCTACAAGGTTCTCATTGGTAACACAGCCTTCCTCACGTCCGAGGGTGTCAACGTTCCCGACTTTGTAGAAGAACCTCTGACACCTGCTGCGAACGCCAACCCTCGAGGCGGACCTCATAACCGATCTGCTGGTATCACCACGATTCACACCGCCATCGGCAACACCTACACTGGCACACTAAGCTTGTCTGACACTATCAAGCCTTCGGCCCGCGCTACAGTTCTCGCCCTGTCTCGCCTAGGTATATCTTCCTCCATCGTTACTGGTGATACATCCGCTTCCGCCCTTGTTGTCGCAGCGGCGGTTGGCATCGACGCTTCAAACGTCCACGCTTCGTCCACGCCCGCAGATAAGAAAGCTATCGTAGAGGACCTCCAGTCTCGTGGTAAAGTCATTGGCATGGTTGGCGACGGTATCAACGACTCTCCCGCACTCGCTGCTGCCGACATCGGCATTGCTCTTTCTACTGGCACAGACGTCGCTATGGAAGCTGCCTCTATCGTCCTGATGACCAACACCGACCTTCTCGCTATCCCGGCTTCGCTAGTCCTCAGCCGCGCTATCTTCTTCCGCATCAAGCTGAACCTGGCGTGGGCGTGCATGTACAACTTCACTGGTCTTCCTTTCGCAATGGGCTTCTTCCTACCCTGGGGTCTTTCATTACACCCAATGGCCGCTGGTGCGGCGATGGCATGCTCATCCGTTAGCGTCGTTGTTAGCTCTCTACATCTCAAGTTCTGGAGCAGACCTAGCTGGATGAAGGTCAGTGTACTAGATCCAGGTGCGCCGATCGATGAGAAGGAAGCGGAGATGGAGAAGCAGAGTGAAGTCGGCGTGTTCTCCACTCTCAAAGACTGGGTTAGTGATGCATGGGCTGCGAGGAAGAGGAACAAGGAGGAGACAAGCTACATGCCGTTGAGGGATATGGGAGAGCAGTAGTCTTAAGGCTAGTATTTGTGTTTCTGAACAAAGAGAGTAGGGTAGAGGTTGTTGTTGTTGTTATCATTGGTGAAGCGTTTAGGATACCACGTCTTCTTGATTCTTTCCCTTGGTTATCTGTATGTTGTCGTCATCTTTTCCTGTTCCCTTTTTGGGAGTCTCTGTACATAGCTTCTGACTCCTGATACTGTTGTTCAAGACTTGTCTATGAATCCAATCTGATTCGTAATACCAAACCATACTGTCATGTGAAGATCAAATAGCTAAGTCTGATGAAGTTAATTGTCAAAACGGCAGGTTTACTTGAGGATCGTGATCTGATAGTCGAAGTGCTTGCCTGATGGAGTTAAATGAAGGATGGCTGTCGTGCGCGTGACGATGTCGCGAAGCGCGGCGGGCCAGGGTCCACCAATTGGCGTCACAAAGATAAGCCAAGTTGAACAACACAACACCGCATCGACTCACACTAAAAGCCTTATTTGCCCTATTCGCTACGTGGAATTGCCCGGAAGACACATGCGACCGTAAATAGTGCCGAATAAACCTCCACATCCGCCCACAGAGACACAGACGAGCCCGTCAATATGGGGAGGAATCGAGCCGTGTCGAATGCTTCGACGCGGAGCAGCGAGCCGCCGTTACAAGTAGGTATGGACATGGCTTGAGCTTGGGAGAGCAGTGCTGAGCAGGTACAGGAGCTGGGGAGCATGTATGATTACTTAGCAAAAGTTGTACTGCTAGGACCCAGCGGAGCTGGCAAGTAAGTTTACGATAAGGGTAGAAGAAACAATGAACACCAAATAACCAAGCCTCATAGATCCTGCCTCCTCCACCGCTTCGTGAAGTCTGAATGTACGCGACATTCTCCTCTCCGCCGCCGCCGACAGCCCCACTAACAAACCTCAGGGCGCGTACTATCCAGCCAAACGATCGGGGTAGAATTCTCATCTAAAATCGTCCACATCGCCGACCGCCGTCGCTCTCCCTCGTCTTCAGCCTCGCGAAAACGAATAAAACTTCAGCTCTGGGATACTGCTGGTACAGAACGCTTCCGCTCCGTCTCACGATCCTACTACCGCGGCGCTGCGGGTGCGATTCTAGTGTACGATGTGAGCAGCTGGCGGAGTTTCGAGCAATTGAAGACGTTTCTAGACGACGCGCGAGCGCTAGCTGGACCGGACATCACAATCATACTCGCAGGCAATAAGAACGATGTCGAAGATGGTGTACCCGTAAGCTTGAGTGGGGGATACAGCAGTTATGGCAGCACGCCAGGTTCAGAAAGCGGACTCCCACCACCCACACCATCATCACAGTCAAGTCGGACACCAAGTCTAAACGCAAATCTACATGCAAGTTATACTGTCGCACCCGATGGCCGCGAAGTCCCTGCTGAAGTCGCATCGAGATGGGCGGGGCAGAATGGCATACCGGTTGCGGTAGAGGTTTCCGCGCTGAATGGAGAGAATGTGGAAGAGCTGTTCACTCGATTGGCGCGAATGATCTTGACTAAGATTGAACTGGGCGAGATTGATCCTGATAATCCTGCGAGTGGTATACAATATGGTGACTTGGGCTGGGATGATGGCGGCGGTAGTATCAAGAGTGGGTTCGGAGATGAGGGCGTGAGGTATCGAAGAAGGGGGAAGAAAACGGGTGGGTTGAGCGAATGGGAAGACGTGTTCAGGCTTGGCGGGGGAAGCAGGAGGAGAGGAGGGTGTTGCTAATGTGATGGGAGATTGGATGCAAGCACTCTTTTTGCGACATGGCATCAATTGGTTTCTTGTTTATACATGCAGCATACCCAGGTGTTCTTTGTTTGGGTTTATGGATAACTTGACGACGTAATGTGAAATAGAAGATGTTGGACTTCTACGTAAGAATACATGTGCCCTGTGACTGAGATCTCAATACACGAAGAACCTACCTAGGTACCAACTGCTACATTATGCGAGATGTTGGATCGCGTCCAATATACTTCTTCATCGCACGCTACTCGGGAACTACGTGACGATCACATATCGCCCACGATGTCGGACCGCGGCGGCTTGAGGCTTAGCGCGATCTCGCAGCGATCTTAACATTTGAAGTGTCGTCATCATGAAGAGAGAATCATGCGTGCGCGCGATTACCCATTCACTATCAACGCTACGCCATTCGTGTCAAACAACAAACCAACCGCACGGCTCATCCAAGTTCTGTACACTCGGAATAATTTTTGAACGCGCTGAAATGCCTGGAACGTGATAGAGAAAACTCTGTATCCGCCGGAACGCGTCCGAAACCTCGGCTTTCCACTTGCTTTGCCACAGCATGGATCTCACTGGCCACCTTCGGAGGTCGCGTGCTTCCGAGTATGTTCCTGGCAGTAGCGCAGCGTGTTAGCATGGGCATTTGCGTCACTGGCATATCTTCCATGATCGATATATACGCAAGTGTGGCTGCTTTCCGATCCAGATTTCCTCCTAATCCTGTTGCACACTTTTACAGCGTTTCTACGGCTTATCCTTTGGATTGTCCATTTATTTCATAGACCCACGACTGATACCTTGTTTATCGACTTCTCTTCGATCACACTGTCGTTCTCACGGGCTTTTAGATCTCTTACACGCGGCCTCTCCTCGCGCCTCCCAATCGCAACGGCAAGCCCGCTTTCGACCACCAATATGACCTTGCTCAATCGGATAAACCCTACGCCAGCCTTCCCAGCGCATACGGGACCATACAAGGTCGGCTCTGTAGACGTAGAAATACCCACAAGCGACCTAGAGAGCCCTAGTGCGAATGCGCCTCCCAGCGACTTGCCAACTGTAGCCTTCCGCATCTTCTACCCGTGTAAGCAGGATAGTAATGAGAAGGCTGTGAAATGGATACCGAGCCCGCAGAGAGAATACGTTAGTGCTTATGCGAGATTTTTGGGTGCCAACAGCGCATTTGCGGGAGTATTCTCGTAAGTAACATCGAGACGCATGACTGCCTGTACATGGTACTGACCTTTTTGTAGACTACTGCCACAATTATTGTATTTTATTTCTATGCCCGTACATCAAAACGCCGAACTCCTCGCGCCCCCACCGAAATCCGAACGATGGCCTGTCATGATGTTTTCGCACGGTCTAGGAGGCACAAGGAATGCCTACTCGCACATCTGCGGCTCACTTGCAAGTCACGGAGTCGTAGTTGTCGCAGCGGATCACCGCGATGGCAGTTCGCCTCTCGCAATCCATCACACGCCCGAAGAGAAGGAGAAGAAGAAGTATGTAGAATACAGGTCGATTGCCCACAAGCCAAGCACGGAAACATACGAGGCAAGAGATGAGCAGTTGCGGATACGGCTGTGGGAGTTGGGCATGGTACATGATGCGCTGGCGAAGATCGATGAAAACCGCCAACTCAAGAACGTAGCGCAAGATCAGCCCAAGGGTAAGAATATGTTGAGCATGTTCTCGAACTTGCTAAATGTCCACGAGCCGGGTGCGATCAGCTTTGCAGGGCATTCCTTCGGTGCCTGCACGATGATCCAGTTTGTCAAATCAGTTTACCATCGCCCTCAGGCACAGATTCCACGCTACAAGCCTCTATACACACCATCTGAAGACTCGAGTATAGTTCGCCAGATTACGCCACAAAATTCGGTTACTCTTTTAGATCTCTGGACACTTCCCATTCAGAGCCCTGATACTGCCTGGCTACGAAGCCAGCCGATGCCATGCTATGACTCTCCAACTGGCGGCAAGAATCTTCTAGCTATCGCATCCGAGGGCTTCTACAACTGGGCCTCGAACTTTAGAGAAACGAAGCGTATCGTCGCTAAGCCTCCTTCCTCACAGTCGAAGTTTCCTTCTCAGCCCGGCCCGCACATCTTCTACCCGATTGCTTCGGCACATCTTTCCCAAAGCGATTTTGGCGTCTTGTTCCCCTGGGTCACTACAAAAGTGTTCGGCGCCAAGGAGCCCGAGCGTGTTCTGAAGCTGAATACTCGCGCCATCTTACAAGTTCTCCGTGACAATGATATACGCGTCGCAAACACCAGCGCGTCCGATCTGGAACTCGAGGAAACTGCGCTCAAAGACAAGAATCTAGCTCAAGATACTGCTATCCTCAGTCGAGCGAAAGACAGTGTCCGCGGGTGGGTCAATCTAAGTGCAGACATGGAGGGCGGTCTCGACTTATCTGGCGCTGATAGAGTTGAGGGTAAGAGTTTAGTAGGTACGCCAATGGAGAAGGTCGGTAGTGATGGCAAGGGACCTGGGGAGGCTATGGTTGAGGGCGAGGCACTGGGACAAGTTGTTGAGGGGAATGAGAAGTGAGTGTTCCTTGATGGATGCATTCTAGATTGGCGTTGCGCATAGCGTTTTTTTCTTTTTCTTTTCATATGTTGATAGACATACCCAAAGCATATAGAGATGAGATGAGTAGCGTTTGCTTTTGTGTGTATGAACAATACGGGTTAGAATCAATTATTTCCAGTTCTGAGCATCACAGCACACACGAAAGACGAGCTTCTTTGTAGGGCAATACTAGCAAAGCCACTATCGCTGGAAATGAAAGGTGTCTCTTAGTTCGCAAGCTGACGAGATGATAGCGATACTACTACGTGTTACATGACTGCCTTCTAAAACTTCAGTTTGGCGCTTTGGGTCAGTCCCACTCTGGCCCTTCCCTACGCAGATTGCGACAACATTTACTGCACTGCTACGACACATCCTCTGTATATGGTTGGTAAAGCCATTGCACACGTAATACGATTACTCTAACATGCATACAGTATACAATTGCCCAATTAGTGATTTTAGTACCTTTGTTGCCATCCACTGCAACCAGCGGTACTGCGATGACTCTGAACCGACAAGTCACTCACACCTTCCGCAATTCATACGCTCCATATGCACAAAGAGGCTCTCAAATGAAAAGTATCGCGAATATAGGTAACTCAGCGATTCAGCATTAACTACATTCTGGACCTGTAAGCTAATCACAACTGCGCGTCCCAAGGCTAGCGTGATGTCCGCCATCGCAAGCATTTGCGGTCAACAAACGTCCTATAAACTTCTCACATTCCTCCGTTCTTGGACTACTCAACGTCATTCCAACTTCTTATACCTAAACTCGGTGATTGACAATAGTGGCAGTTTCAACCATTCTCCCAACCGATTCTAGCTTCGAATTAGGCCTGGTGAAACATTAACATTACCTGCACTCATGTAGCCAGAAGGCAACCGTGAACGAGATCCCTTATACTATACGCCATTCTCGAATGACTCCGAGTATTCACATTCACCGCTCCTCTTCTTTACCCCGCACTTCAGGTGTTGGCAGCCTGCTACCAGCGCACAACGGGTATATAACAAACGCCCATCGGCACCTGACATCGTAAACAAACACTACCACCACAACTCAACCCCCTTCAACTGCATCAATATGGCACCACCGGAAAGCCAAGAGGTAGCAAAACCATCAGCATGGATACTGGAGAAAGCTCAAAATGCTGCAAAGGCGTCCGGCGTAGGACCAGATGCGGTCGCGAGGATCCTACAAAAGACGAAAGCACAGGTCGAGGCGAATAGCGAAGAGCATCAAAACAACATGGGTCTACTGGGCAAAAAAATGGCTGAGCTACGAGCGAAGCATGACTTGAACCCATTCAAGAATTTGGAACAACCAGTTGCAGCAGATACTATCACGGTCCAGCCCAAGGTCATCATACCAGCACAAAAGGGCGTCAAGCGTAAGCTTCCACCAACACAAGGTGCAAAGTCAGAGGATTCACGCGCTAAGAAGGCGAAGATCAAGAAGACGCAGCCGGCGGAGGAAGGTGTCTCTAAGGAGGCGAAAGAAGACGCGGAGAAGCAAGCGGAAAAGGTTAAAGAGATGAGGAAAGAGAAGGCAGCTATTAAAGACGAGTCTGTCAATGCGGTGTTTGCCAATTCGTCGACTGCAGGTGCATCACAAGAGCGAGCGGCTGCAGCAGTAGCGACAGCTACAACGACAACAAACAAGCCAGACAACACGGATCTCGTGCCATGGAACAACCTATCCATCTCAGGAAATACGACAGACAAGTATCATGTACGGACACCGCTGCCAACCTGGTACACCTCTATAAACATGAAAGGTTACCAGATGGAGGCGATGAGCAAGAAGCGACCCCCAGAGCTCACTGCACTGGAAGCCCTCAAAGCTTGTATAAAACAATGCGAGGATACAAAGTCAACAGTTCAACTAGACAAGCTATACGATGATCTCCGAGATCACGTACACAAGGCTGAGATCCGACTTGTAGTCACCCTAAATCTCATCCGAAAGGCGAACATGCTCAGCCCGGATTACGGACTGCCTCGCATATTCAAAGCAGGAACAGTCTTCCCATGGGATCTCAAAGCAGACGCCTACCAACTCTATAACCGCTGGTGGAAGTCGGATCTAAACCAAGATATCCTCCGCGGTATCGTACCCAACAAGACCGACAACCGGACTAGCGACCGCCTAGACGATACATACCGCAAGAAGTTCTCCTCCGATGCGAAGTACTATGGCGAAGGCGATCTCGTCCTCGGACAATGGTGGCCAACTCAACTCTGCACCGTCCGCGACGGCGCCCACGGCTCAGCCCAAGGCGGCATCTACGGCGAAAAAGAACGCGGCACATATTCCATTGTCCTCTCAGGCGGCTACGCATACCACGACGTCGACAACGGCGACGTCATCGAATACTCTAGTACGCCAGGCAAGCATTCCACGCCTACGGAGAATACTATCCACCTCCTCACGTCTGCCGGTCTTGGTAACCCGGTTAGAGTTATTCGCTCCGCACAGCTGAATAAGAAGAACAAGTACAGGCCTGAGCTGGGTTTGAGGTACGATGGCTTGTATCAGGTTAGGGGTTATAGGAACATTGATCAGGAGACGGCCATGTATAGGTTTCGACTCGAGAGGTGCGAGGGCCAGGATCCGATTCGGTTCGAGGGCAAGGCGAAGAGGCCGACGTTTTATGAGGTTGGGGAGTATGAGAGGCTGAAGGATAAGGGAGCGGGGGTGTGGTAGGCGGGGAGAGTGGATGGATGGCTGGAATGTTTGCTTATGGGAAGGGGAAACGGGTCATGTAGAGGCTGTGACTTGACTTGATTCTAAGGCGTGAGTGAGGGGGTTTGCAGCATGTCTCACATTCTTATTACTGCCACAAATGATTTGGATGGACGGTATGGTTGTGATTTTGGTGGATCTGGCGTTTCTTGCTCAGGATACCCGTTGTTCGTTCGTCGACAGCATACATGTTTGTTGCTGATATTGGCACCTATTGATAGGAATAGTAGTCCGTTGCAGTGAAAGTATGCCTACGTGAAGCTTCCTGGCTGGTGTCGTTGCGATCACATTGCCTGTTGTAACGTGAATCACATAAAGATACAAAAGTATTACTTGGTAATAAAAAAACTCTGCATTCTATTGCAGTGATCTCATCGCACATGGTGTATCTATACCGACACACTTGCGATACCCAACACCAAATGTCCGATAAAATACACGACTAAACACAAGACCATCTACTCATCGTCACTCTCCTCATCGTCGTCCATCTCCAGGTCTTCGTCGCTCAAGCCATCGAGCTCAACGTCCTCGTCTTCTTCGTCATCTTCATCTGCGGCAAACACCTCACCATTGCTCCTCTCGTGCTTGTCAGACTCCTTCCTCTTCCTGTCCTCCGTTTTCCTTGCTTCCTCGAGCAACTTCTGCTTTTGCTCCCTACTCTTTCTTTGTCCAGCCACAAACGCACCTAGCGGGCTCTTGTCCCATTCCACATCCTTCAAGAAGCCCTCTACACCCGCACGGTTGTTGGGCGCGAATTCGACCTTGTTGCGCTTCTCTTCGACCCATCGGGAGTTTGCTTCCAGCTTCTGGACGAGAAGTGCGATAAGGGAAGATACCTTGGTGTTCTTGTTTCCGCTGCTCTTCTTGGTGATGGCCTTGACCCAACGCTTGAGCATAACGATGACAGGAAGTGCAAGTTCAGGGAAAGCAATGTTCTTGGTCCAGAGAACGAAGAACTCGGCTAGGAGCTCGGCGACCTGCTCACCGATACCGTCTTGGTAGATGCGCGTTCGGAGGAAGGCTTTTGATGCGCGAATGTTGATGCTGAAGTCGAGGGCTTTCAGTGTGCTGGGCTTCGGGGGCTTCTTCATCTCTGCGGTGTTGAGGACTTCGACGAGGGCAGGCGCGAGGGGTATGTAGGTCGATGTCGCTTGGGCAATACGGAGGAGCGATCGGATGAGCTGGAAACGGAGAGGGAAGTATTGCGACGTTGGGATGAGGCGCATGGCGCCGAGTGTGACCTGAACGACGGGGTAGATGAGGGGCCGTAATGGCGATGGTTTGCCAGACTCTGCTTCCCTGAGGGATTCGCAGTGCATCGAGATGACTCGTGACCAGAAGTCTAGCGAGTGTACGTACTGCCAGTTGTATACTGTCTTGTATGAGTCTTTCGTCTTGTTGGTGATGCTCGTGCGCAAATGTATCGCGAGCTGACGGATAAAGCCAAAACCGGTGGTGTAGCCAACAGTAGGATCGATACCCCATAGCTCGGCCGCGGTGTTCTTCATCAGGTTGATACCCTGGATGTTGTGGATTGTGGTGTTCCTTGCACTCTTGACGAGACCTTGGTATACCTGCTTCAAGACTGCCTCACGGATACTTGGGTCTGCGATAACTACCAGGCGTCGCAGAACTAAAAAGGCCGACACTCTTGTTCCGTCATTGTTGGCGCTGTCGGACCAGACTGATGCGACAGAACGAATAACCTCACGAACGACCTTCTTGAAGGACAGAATGTATGGAAGCATGTTGGAGAGCGAGTCCAATGTCATCTGAAGGGTCTTGCCATCTGATAGGTTCTCAAGGAGGTGATGTATCGAGACGGTATGCGACTTGAGGAGAGGCGTAAGGGTGCGGAACTTCTTCGAGTCGGTAGGAACGCGACTGTACTTGTTAGTGATTATTTTGAAAGGTTAGAGTGTTTAACTCACATTCTGCCACCGGCGCTCTCCTTGACGGGCAAGTGATGTTGGAGAACCTTTGGTACTAGGTGAAGAGTGGTCACTTGAACTTGGTGATATACTGTATACTGTCAGCCTCGATCCATGTGTAGAAACAGAATTGCATACCCTCTGGGTCGGTTATGGAGTACTTGTATGTTTTGGAAGTCTCAGAGTCGTTCATGTGTGAGGCGGCGCGGAAAGCCAGAACCACCTCCTTCATGGCGCGCAGGGAATGTTTAGATTCCATGGAGGCTTTCCATTTTTGGACCGTCTTCAGGTTGAGCTCGTTGCCCGAATCTTGGTCGTCATCGTCTATAGCGGCTTTCTGCTTCTTCCTTGGTGTGGCCTCGTCTTCACTAGCGGATAGAGCGTCGATTTCTGCAAGGTCGGCGTCCTCAGCAAAGTCCAAAAGTTCCGCATCGTTCTCCTTGAGGTACTTGTAGAACTCGGGGTCTTTCTCCGCCAATCCAGCAAGCTGCTCCTTGTGTGTGTCTGCATCGTCGCCTGAGTCGCTCTCGGAGCCGGACTCGTCAGCACCGTCTGGCGCATCTTCCATGTCTTCATCTGAGCCTTCAGTTGCATCCTCGTCGAGTGGTGTGCGTTTGCGCTTGCCCGTCTTTGGCTTGGTCGACTTCTTTTTCATCTCGGGAATTTGGAAACCGCCCTGGAAGAATTGGTCCATGGACATCTCGCCCAGCTTGTCATCCTTTGCGCCATTCGTCTTTGGCTTCTTGGCGGCTTCCTCTTCTAGGTCGGCGGCTTTCTCGTTGTCTCTGGCCTTGCGCTCCTTCTTCTTCGTGTCCATCTGCTTCCTCTGCTTGACTTTGGCGACATCTTTGCGGCGCTTGATGACGTCGCCGAGGTTGTTCTTTTGGAACTTCTTGGTCGCCTTGGATACGGGCATCTCGGCGGTGTGCGACGTGTCTTGGTAGTCGAGAGGGTGTTGTTGACCGAGCTTGCAGCTGGTGGTTGAAAAACTTGGGCCTCGAAAAAGTTCCAGCGCTAAGGACCCTGCAATCACTAGCGCCTTCCCCACGCGATGGATGGATGCTTGAGCTGGCGCCGCCGACGCATCAACCGACACTGGACTGAAGCTTGCTACTCTCCAAGCCTACAATTGTCCAGAATCCAACATGTCTTACGGCAGGCAGCTGGCCTACGCGCCGACGCCTTACATCCCGCGCTCCAATCTCTCTGCGACCATCAACCTCGATGAGGTATGACGCGCCTCAGTCCCCGCTGCACCTGCTCAGCTCATTGTGTACCTAGGAAGTCAAACTCGCTACGACCAACGCAGAGCGAGACCTAAATGACTCGTTGGCTGAAATATACAGTATCATCATCACCCTCGATGCGATAGAGAAGGCCTATCTGAAGGACTCTATCGCCGAAGCCGACTACACCGAGACATGCAACCGGCTCATGAAGCAGTACAAGTCCAATCTTGCCAATGAGACAGTCGCGCAAGCATTTGGTAACCTGGACCAGTTTGCGAAGGAGTGGCAGGTACGTCATAGCAAGCTGTGGGCTTCCCTCTGCACTGGGCTGATACGACTCCAGATGGAATGTCCCCGGGCCATCGAGCGATTGCGTGTGGGCATACCAGCCACCATCGAACAAGGGCCATCGAGGCCGGCCCAGCAAGGCGACTTTGCTGATGCGACGCTCGTCGTCAATGCAACCGAGACCTTCATCACTCTGCTCGACGCCATCAAGATTGGGCTGGTGGAGAAGGACACATTACACCCTCTGCTTGTTGAGATTATTCAGGCTGTCAACAAGGTCACAGATGTCGATTTCGAGAGCAAAGGCAAGATTGTGCAGTGGCTGATTACTCTGAATCAAATGCGGGCGGCTGAGAAACTGAGCGATGAGCAGGCGCGCGAGTTCCAGTTCGACATGGACTCGGCGTACTATGGCTTCAAAACGACGCTGAAGAAGGCTTGACAATCTGGCAACTGCTCGTGGTACCTGGGTCTTAGCCCCGCCGTGGCTAGCTCGGGCCCGCGCTGGACCTGGGTGAGTACTGCCAGGCACCCCGCCTACCAACAATTTTCCCGCGCATTCGCCATAGCCGGTCCAACATGTCCATGCTAGACGGTACAGACCCGCGCCTTGCATCAACATGTCTTGGAGCTAAATTTGTATGCAGTCCTTGACCTCCCGCAACTTTACACCAAGCCCTCCGCCGAGGCCCTCCTTGACACGCTCGCACTCCTCACCACCGCTCCCCGATCATGGGAATACACAAACATAAGTGATACAGATGGCAACGGGGTGGATGCTCGCAAGCCAGTAGTCCAGGTCAATCCAGAGGGCGTCACGCGATACCTCACCACTATCATCAGTAGCGGCTTGCAATGGATTGAAGACGATGAGGTCAAGGAGCAAATTTGGGATCAAGCCAGCGCCCGACTTAGCGAGCGATCCGGTCGATCTGCAATGAGCACCATGTCGCGCACTTTCCAGATCCCTACCTCTGCCGATTCGTTCGAGCTCAAAATCCATGAGCCTGCCATGACAGGCGACGACCTGGGCCTGAAGACATGGGCTGCTTCATACATGCTTGCGAAGCGCCTTAAAACTTTCAATCTTGTGTCTTCGGAAACACAAGACAGGCTACAAGTCTTGGAGCTTGGATCGGGCACCGGCTTGGTAGGACTGGCAATGGCCGGCTTGGGTGCAGACGTCGTTCTGACAGACTTGCCTAGCATCTGCTCAAACCTGGCCTACAATGCGCAGCAGAACCGCGAGATTGTTAGTCTCAATGGTGGAACAGTCCGTACGGCTAAGCTTGACTGGACAGATCCCACTTCTTGTGAGCCTTTGCCAGACGACGACAACGGTACCAACGATAATGCAGCTATTCCTACCAAATTTCCCTTGATTCTTGCTGCAGATTCGCTATACTCTCCACACCACCCGCGCATGTTGGTCGATACTATCGGCGCTTGGCTTTCTCCAGATGATAACGCTAAAGTAATCATCGAGTTTCCATACAGAGACTGTTACTTGCCTGAGATCAAGGACTTTCGTCGCCGAATGCTTGAGCTTGGCTTGGAAATACTCGAAGAGGGAGAAGAGAAAGGACGGGACGATTGGGGCCCGTCAGAGGCAAGCGAAGATCAAGACGATGAAGCACTCGTGACTTGCTGGTGGTCATGTTGGAAAAGGCAAATTTCAAAGGCCAGCTGAGAGATGCCATCGACATTGCCGTACATTATCCTCCCAGAAGAACCGGCGAGGTTAAGCTAATGCAAAATGGCAAGGCGTCCCCACGAACCCGAACGTCCGCGATTTTGGTTTGGTCATTCGCATGGCCGCGGCGCTCAATAGCGACCTCGGAGCAATGCCGAGATACCCACAACGAGCTTTCCAAGAACAGTGATGCAAGCGCCGGATAATTAGTACGGATAATTTCACTGCTTCCAGACTCCCGCCTTTCGGTGGAGGGGCATTCCTAACCAGGGCGGGATAGCTTGCCGCGAGCTACCAGGATCCACCATTTCCTTCGTCATTAGCATTTCACTTGCGCGTGAGTTTTGACGATTTACTTTCACTTCTTTTTTCCATATACACTCAACTGAAATATTGTTGCGAACAAACTTATCATCTTCACAATAAATCACAATGGCGACACAAACAGCAACCCAGAAGGTAATGCTCGAATGCCCCACCATCAACCCCTCCATGCAGGCTGTACCTTGACAACACCACAACAAATAGTCTTGACGCGCCGATTGCACACAAATGGTAACTAACAACGCCTCAGAACCCTTCTTTCATCCTCCAAGCCAAGGACAAACTCGTCTACGAAGATCGACCAATCCCCGAACTCCCCTCTCCATACGATGTCATCATCCGACCACGATGGACCGGTATCTGCGGCTCAGATGTGCACTACTGGGTTGAAGGGCGCATCGGACATTTTGTAGTTGAGAAGCCCATGGTCCTCGGTCATGAATCGGCTGGTATCGTACACAAGGTTGGCGACAAGGTCAAGAGCCTGAAAGTTGGTGACGAGGTCGCTATGGAACCCGGTGTGCCCTGCCGTCGTTGCGTACGATGCAAAGATGGAAAGTACAACCTCTGCCCCGACATGGCCTTTGCCGCGACACCCCCATATGACGGCACACTCGCGCGGTATTACACACTGCCAGAGGACTTCTGCTACAAACTTCCCGAGAATATGAGCATGGAGGAGGGTGCGCTCATCGAGCCTACCGCTGTCGCTGTACATATCACAAGGCAAGCTGCCATCAAGCCCGGAGACTCTGTTGTAGTATTCGGTGCCGGACCTGTTGGTCTTCTGTGCTGCGCTGTCGCAAAGGCATATGGCGCAAAGAAGATTGTAACGGTAGACATCAACGACGAGCGCCTCAAGTTCGCACTCAAGTACGCTGCGAATGCAAGCTTCAAGAGCCAAAGAGTGAGCGCACAAGAGAACGCCGAGAATCTGATCAAGGAGTGTGATCTGGGAGCGGGCGCAGACGTCATTATCGACGCCTCGGGTGCCGAGCCCTGCATCCAAACCGCGATCCACGCGCTGCGCATGGGCGGAACATACGTCCAGGTACACCTCTATTTCCCCATCCATTCTTAATAGACAACACGGACTAACGAACAACAGGGCGGCATGGGTAAACCCGACATCAACTTCCCCATCATGGCCATGTGCACCAAGGAACTCAACGTCAAGGGCTCCTTCCGCTACGGCTCCGGCGACTACCAAACCGCCATCGATCTCGTAGCTGGCGGACGCATTTCAGTCAAAGAACTTATTACGGGCAAAGTCAAGTTCGACGAGGCGGAGAAGGCGTTTGCGGATGTCAAGGGTGGCAAGGGTATCAAGATATTGATCGAGGGTCCTGCTGAGCAGTAAATCCTTTTCTACTTTTGATGCATCCATCTTGGTCATTAGTATGAGCCAAATATTACAAAATAGTCAATGGAACCTGAAGTCATGTCATCATTCATTCCAGGTGTGGCTTCACGAATGCACGTAGTTCAAGCTATTGACATGACGGCGGCATCTTTTCTGGGGTACGTAAACTGTAAGTTAGAACAAGGCCTAGTCAAGAAGCAGGCCCTGAGGCACAAGCTGTGAGAAGCTCGTTAGGCCAAGGCTGAATGAAGCGGGAGAAATGTGGACATGGTGATGAAACGAGGGGTTGCCTCAGGTCTCTTAGCGGTATAGCGGTTGGAACCTCGACTCTAGCGGATGAATGTATGAAAGATGAAATGAAAAGGTATTGAGCATGAATGTCATAGGGTTTCGTTTTTTTATAGTTATTCTTCATTTGTTCATTTCATTGGTGTAGATTCGGTATCGTGAGATGATGATGATGATGATGATGATGCTCGTCTTTGATGCAAGATATGAACGCCTCCGCTCGTAGGCGGTGTTCAAAAAGAGTACAATCGCTAAATCAGGTTCTGCCAGAGAGAGATGGGGGTGCACGCCGTCTACGTGGACATGGTGCGTGGTAAATTGAGAAAACGCGTTCGTGGGTATAGTTTGTATGAAGCGAAGGGGTTGTTGTTATTGTTGATGCTGCGATGGCCGAACTATGCGGTCATTTTGCGGGCCGTGGAACCGCGTTTGGGTAGAGTCCATGGCTCGGGGCAGACAACCTGTGTTGATGTTAGCCGGAGATTCAAGGTGTAGCTGGAAAGCAATTTTGCATACCTCGCCCTCGCTAAATGCCCAAAAGTACGCTCCCATGCCAATGATGTAGTAGAGTCCAGAGTTGGTTCCTTGGTAGATCAAGAGCGCACATAGTGCACTCAGTGGGTAGACAATCAAGCGGGCCTCAATCGAACGGTGCAGTCCGGTACCAGCGAGCAGCGGTAATGGCCATTCCCAAGCGAGACCGATGAAACCGAGGATGATGTTGATGACTTGTAGTACGGGAACAGGTTTGACAGCGCCATCGAGATTCTTGGTGAGGAAATCCCAGAAGATCTTGGGCCAGAAGAAGCATTCAAGTGCAGCTCCTATTTGATCTGGTCGTAAAATTAGTGTCGTTGTTGCAAGTGGCGTCGTTGATTTGGTAACTTACACGCAGCAGCCGTGAGGATGACTAGGCGCGCCCAGTGGTTCTTGATTAACTTGCCCATTGTCGGAAATTATAAAGAAAGGATACGAGCAATGAACCGAGCCCGCGGTCGTTTAAGAAAGGGAAATAAAACAGAAAAACGTGAAGAAAGAAAGTACAACGGAAATGTCTCTTCGACTACCAGTAGCCTCAACGACAGATGAGCATCGACTTTCGTTGGGTGTGGCAGGCCGGGTTTTGTTATAGCAATGCCTTGCTCGCAGCGGCGGTTCCCAGGCGTTGCGGAAACGGTAAGGCTTCTTGGTAGTCAGGCACGGACAGTACGAGTGGAGTTGATAGTGGACAGGTATTATGGATGGCTGAGGCGTAGGCGAGTATCAGGCGTGTTAGGTGTTCAGGCAGCGTGGTGTTGCCGTTGAGCTTCGCGACGTGAGGTGTATCAGTATATCGGGAGCGACAGCGGGTGTCGACCGCAATTGTAGAGACAGTTTATGCGCCAGGGCTTGCATCTTGACCCTTGTAGCTCTCGCTCGGCGAGCGCTGGGGTCGAGCATGGTGCACTCGTAGCCGCTTGACCCGCTTCGCCAACGATTGTGCGTGTGCAGCGCTTCATTGGCTGGCTGCTGTGATGCTGCATGCGACGCCAGCCTCTCTGCAGCCACGGTGCCAGTGTCCTGGACCGTGCCGCCATTTTAGTCTATCCTATGAACGGCTGATGTTCACCCGCTTGGCAAAGGTAGTGTAGCGAGGGCGAGGCTAGGCGTGTGAATCTTCACGTTCACGTGGCTAATGGCGAAAGCAAGCCGCGATTGTTGAAGGCTTCGTGACTGATCTAGGGCTTGGACATTATTCAATTGTCATACCGCTATTCGCTCGATAGTGGGAAACAGTTCATTGACGGGCCGAAGAATGTGCTTTACGCAAGCCGATTTGCCATATCGGTGTTACCACTCGCTCTGACATAGAGTTGCAACTAGCGCAAACGTGTGCAAACGATTCTCCTGATCGAATAGGTAATTCTCCGCAGCCATCGCCATGTGCGGCACGGTACTACCAGAAGAATCCGTCCCGACGGATGCCCGAGTCCCGGTTTCTGTTCTGTGCCTCAGGTTATCGAACCGCAAACCTGGCGCATGATGATCAATCGTCCGCATGGAAGATCGTATCGAAGGCCACTCCTGGCTCCTCAGGCATGCTCATCAAACAACATCATACGACAAAGTTTACTTCAGGTGCACCTCGTGGCTGTCAATGCCGTCACCGTGAGGTTTGGCAGACACGGCAGACGTTGAGACAAAACAAAGTGGTACGATACTCGTTCGGTATCAGTTCGTGATGGCAGTGAAGCTTTTTACAGGGCTCCTGTCGGAGAATTGCTAGTGGTTAACGAGGTGTCGATCAGAGTGCATGCGTGATTGTGTGTAGAACAATGGCCTGATGTTGTTTTCTGCACGTGTGCTTTGGTCAACGGTCGAGTAGAAGGAAAGCGTTGATTTCCTACATGTTTGCTCTGCTTCCCAATATGGAAGACCACGATGGTCAGTCTTGGGATAACAGAAGCGTATTCGCCTACCAACCCGAGAGTCTAGCCCTCCACCATCACTCAGCATCGCAATCGCTTGCTCTCTCATCACATCGCCCAGAACCACTTCTTCTCGGCTTTCTTCGCACTGCACACCGCTTCTCATATCACGGCCCTAAGGTGGGACTAACAAGAATTGATCCTCAAAACCGGTCATCCACGAGGCCGGCAATTCGCATGTTGCCGTCCGTCCAGCCGTGTGCGATGGAGTCGGTCCCAAAATAGAGGCGAGAGATCTTGTACACCTGCAGCCAGCACAGCGCAGTAGCGGGTTCAAACTTTGTGGGGGTACCTCGAGCGCTTCGAGACAGCCCGCCATTGGTTGTGGGCGCCACGCCAATGTTCGCCCGTTAGTTTTGGTGCTACCAACCACAAGCACAGAGTGCCTTCAAGAGCAATGAATTCAAGGCTCGGCGGCTCTAACGCAAAAGCCACAGCAGGCTTATACCATGATTCTTTTCGCGTCTTCGATGCAGTCTTCTGCGCAAAGGGCGGTAGTTTAGGAGTAAATCCGCCACCTAAACAAGTACTTGCAAACGCCTGTCCCCACCGACTGCCTACCACAGTCATATTACCAGTCTCTGCATCTAACGACATTAACGAAGCGAATACCACTTTCAGCGATTCATTGAGATACCCGACCTGAATTCTCTACTCCTTTACGATACGGCTTCCAACGTACATCGTTTCAGCGCGCCCTCGCGTATCCGTTGTACACCCCATCAAAAATCTCGAGCACATCTGTCAACTGTACCCCTCAAAGAATATCATCCGAAACCTTACCACGACGGCTCAGGCTCATCTGTCAGATCGCTTCCAAGTCTAAGGTTTGACAGTTGCAGATCGTAAAAGTTGCAGCATTACTTCGGTTCTCACCAACAGCCTCACAAACACCAACCCCAATAAACCCACTAGCGAAACGGTATTCGCTTCGCCGCATACCGGCATAGACTGCACTGCGCATTGCCCAAGACCAGTTGGCGATCTTGAGGCTCCGAACATACCACCGTATTTGCGAGGAAAACATGGTTCTGTGCCTGGCGCTTCAAGTCTGAGACGCTCTTCACACACTAGCCGCTCGCGCATAGCTGCAGACCCCTCCACCAACTTCAATTCCCCAAAATCAGTCCTTAGGCTCATTCAGGTTTGGCGCCACCTGAATTCCTCTGCATCACTGCTCTTCCTGGTCATCTCCTCAGTCATCCATCTTAAGACACCTGGTATACGGCAGACTCGTGGGGCATCGGTTTGAGCCACTTCCGTACCGAACAGGCCCTGTCGGTTTCAGCACAGCGTGCCGCTCTAGCCAGGTTCCACGGCTTTTAGCATCTGATCTGCGCATATTGACTCGGCTTGTTCCAAGGCTTGACATAATAATACCCTTGGTGCCCGGCAGCCTTGGATCGTCCCTCCACATCCGCGCGCTCTCTCTCTACATCACTCCCCTTGTCCCGGGACACCGACATTCTTTTCTTCACTTCGTATCTGGCTGGCCGGGTCGAATTTCGACTGGATCGTTTATTTCCTGGTTGAGGTTCGCTTATACCACGTGTATACTCTTTAATTCTTTTCATAATCACCGTTGAACGGCATACCTGAGGTAGACATTTGGACGAAACACAAACCGGTTATCTCGGAAGATTCTTCATCATGGGAGCAAGCGGAGGCACATCGTTCTCTAGGCTCTTTACGCCACAAAAAATCGCCTTTCATTTCTTCTTCTGGGGATTTCATTGGGCCCTTTTCGGTATAGGATGGTAGGGAAGACTGTACTCATATCGTTAATTCTATTTACTGACCCAACACAGGTGGAAACAGGCTCAGGACCCACGTTTAGCGCCGTTGAACAGCCTCCAATACTCCGTATGGATATCCCGAGGTGCAGGTCTTGTCTTGTCAGTTGATACCATGGTTATTGTCATGCCTATGTGCAGAAACATCCTCCGATGGCTCCGTCCTAAAGTACGCGTACTGCCACTCGACGAGTCCCAGTGGTTCCACCGACAGGTAGCTTACGCTATGCTTTTCTTCACTATTCTCCACGTAGCTGCGCATTACGTCAAGTGAGTTAATAGCAACCTTGTTGAAAGTTTGACAATTGCTAACAAAGATAGCTTCTTCAACGTCGAACGTGTGCAAGTCCGGCCTCAGATCGCGCTACAAATTCACTACGCCGAGGCTGGTGGCATCACGGGTCACATTATGCTTTTATGCATGCTTCTAATCTATACCACAGCGCATCACAGGATCCGACAACAATCGTTCGAGACGTTCTGGTACACGCATCACTTGTTCATTCCATTCCTACTCGGCATGTACACGCACGCAACCAGCTGCTTCGTTCGTGACACCGCCCCAGCTTTCTCTCCTTTCGATAGCGACAACTTCTGGACCCACTGCATTGGTTACGAGGGTTGGCGATGGGAGCTTGTTGGTGGTGGTCTGTACTTCTTCGATCGTCTATACCGAGAGATTCGTTGCAGACGCCAGACACAGATCGTCAAGGTTGTGCGCCACCCATACGGTAAGCAAGATATGAAAATGAATCAAGAAGGACTGCAGCTAACAGCGAGTAGATGCTGTCGAGATACAGTTCACGAAGCCTAGCATGAAGTACAAGCCAGGACAATGGCTTTTCCTGAACTGCCCCGACGTCAGTTACCACCAGTGGCATCCATTCACCATCACTTCTTGCCCCAATGACCCGTATATCTCGGTTCACGTACGTCAAGTCGGTGACTTCACTCGCGCTCTCGCCGATGCTCTTGGTGCGGGTCAATCGCAATCAAAGCTCTACGACGAGCTCGACCCCATGGGCATGTACGAGATCGCTCTTCAGCACGGTCAAAAGATGCCTGCTCTACGTATCGATGGACCTTACGGAGCCCCCGCAGAAGACGTCTTTGAGAATGAAGTCGCAGTTCTCATCGGTACCGGTATTGGTGTCACACCCTGGGCGTCAATTCTCAAGTCTATCTATCACCTCCGCCTTAGCCCTAACCCTCCCAAGCGTCTCCGCCGCGTCGAGTTCATCTGGGTCTGCAAAGACACGTCATCATTCGAATGGTTCCAAACCTTGCTTTCATCACTGGAAGCTCAGTCTCTCGGCGGTGCAGACGGAGATCAGTTCTTGCGGATTCACACCTATCTTACTCAAAAGATGGATGTTAACACTGCGCAAAATATCGTGCTCAACTCGGTGGGTACTGACAAGGATCCCCTCACCGAACTCAAATCCCGCACCAACTTTGGTCGTCCGGACTTTCAACGCCTGTTCTGCGGTATGCGCGATGGTATCCTGGATCGCACCTACATGAACGGCCTAGAAAGCACACTACGCACAGAGGTCGGTGTTTACTTCTGCGGTCCCAACGTTGCGGCTAGGGATATCAAGAAGGCGTGCAAGCAGGCCGCATGCCAGGAAGTCAACTTCAAGTTCTGGAAGGAGCATTTCTAGATGATTTGGGATGTGTATTGGTATGAAGAATTGCAAAGGCGTATTGAGGTTGTTGTATGTTACGATTAGCCTTCAGGGTAGCAACCTACGGGTCCCCTTCTCATGTGTCTCTATCTACAAATGCGGATTTATACAAAGAAACGATATCTTTAAAAGTCCTCTTGTGCATTTCTTGGTGTTGATGCGTATGCTTGATTTCGATGTGTGCTTGGTAACCGCTAGTAGACTTCATGATGCATGTTAACACAAAACGGAGACGGATTTCGCCACTATGTCTCATCAAATCATGACAAGGACTATCGAACCACTCTCAGTCCACTTCAGTATCTGTTAATCACCTCTCTTACAACCAAGCATACTTCTGCTCGCCTCCCCTCCATGTAGCCTCACCTCGGTATATCGCTCTTCCGGCCCAGCGCATGATGAAACACGACGCATCCACGCATCGTCATCAGGCCAGCTTAATCATTGTGTTAAGTCTCTGCGTGTCAAGTTCGCCTTCCCGACTACATGGTGAAGGATCAAGGCCAAAACGGTAAGAAAGGAGGGTGGTGCGACAATGGGTCGATAGGACGAAGGATGGAGAAGTCAAAAGGCGCAAGGCCGCCTGTCTTAAGCCCACTCATGTACGCGCGCGCGACTACCGTTCTCCGACCGCGATTCTCTTCCACTACTTTTCGGACGCGTTGTCCATAGTGCTGTAGATCATGGACTGCATTCTTGATATAGCCACCGATAGCGCGATTCGTGTCCTGACGCCGCCACACATTGCGGCGCAGCCTTGCCGCACGACCGCATCGATGGGAATAGGGGACGGCTCGTCTGATGTGCATACGGCGCAGTCGGTTCTATAGGCTGTTATGATTCTGCGTATCTCTTTGATGGAGGGTCAAGATGTGCCTTCGAGATGGAAGGAGATCAAGCCCGCAGGTAGGGTTTGTGCCATGCTGTGGCACACTTCCCAGGTCCCTTCCTTACCTTTACCAGCAACCCTCGAGTCCACGAAGCGAAAATTGATAATCGTACGACATGCTTGCGTCCAACGTGACATATCAGTCCTGCCATTGTCCCTACATTGCAATCCAACGGACGCATCTAGACCTCTGAATCGGTCAAATGCCGACCAGCTTTCATGTTCGGTCACCAGCCGAGGCTCCGACAATTTTCCAAGCCTACTCCACTCAACACCACGTCTCCAACATCGTGAAATCTGTCTTCGTGGCCTAGTCTCGGGGTTCGGTGTAGGCTGCGCTACCCCATAGAGTATAGTTGCAGTTAGTACGCGTAGCCTGCAGCTGGACCCTTCTACGCTTTCGCACGGAACTGCCTTACTCGGAAGCCGGTACTGCGCTTGCAGTGCGGACTTGCACGCCCTCCCATTCGTGGAAAGTTGTTTTCTGGAAGGCGGTGTGTGGGGTTGCGTCTGTTCGGGGGTGACGTTGGAATGAATGGAGGTATACAAATGCCCCGCACCAATTGTGAGGAAGCGGAAGGGTAAATTCTGGGTAGTAGCGGTAGCTAGATGAATAACTGCAGGCAGAAAAGAAGGGCCGCGGTAAAGAAGTTTGAGGCCCAGGTGATCTATTGATTGACCACTTCCCCCGTTTGTTTACTTTTGGTTTTCTATCGGACCTTCCTTCCTTCCCTGCTCTATAGTTCTTTTTCGTGCGTTCGATGGCATCTCTTCCCCTCTTCACTAGCTGGGCGTCGGAGGTTAAGCAAACACTCAACATCGAAGAGAAGCCCAAGATGAACGGCACAAGCACTGAGGCCGCGCCAGCGGTGAACGGTGTCAGCAAGTCCAACGGCACTGATGTCAAGTTCTCGACCAAGCCGAACATTGGTGTTTACACGAACCCCGCGCACGATCTTTGGGTCGCGGAGGCAGAACCGAGCCTCGAGGAGGTGCAAAGAGGAGGAGATTTGAAGCCGGGAGAGGTCCTTCTGAACGTCAAGAGCACCGGTATCTGCGGTAGTGATATTCACTTCTGGCATGCGGTACGTTCTGATTTTTTTTTGTTTTGGATCCAAGTAATGCCTAGAGAAGAAATCGGCATGTGCTAACATGATCCCAGGGCTGCATTGGTCCCATGATTGTAGAGGACACTCACGTCCTGGGTCACGAATCTGCAGGCACAGTCATGGCCTGCCACCCCTCAGTCACAAACCTCAAGCCCGGTGACCGCGTAGCTATCGAGCCCAACATCATCTGCGGTGAATGTGAGCCCTGCCTCACAGGTCGTTACAACGGCTGCGAGCGCGTACAATTCCTCTCCACTCCTCCCGTCACCGGTCTCTTGCGCCGTTACCTCAAGCACCCAGCCATGTGGTGCCACAAGCTCCCTGACAGCATGACATTTGAAGACGGCGCCATGCTCGAGCCTCTCTCCGTAGCCCTCGCAGGAATGGACCGCGCAAACGTCCGCCTCGGCGACCCAGTCATTGTCTGCGGTGCCGGTCCTATCGGCCTCGTAACGCTGCTCTGCTGTCAAGCTGCAGGCGCAACTCCCATCGTCATAACCGACATTGACCAAGGCCGTCTCGACTTTGCCAAATCGCTCGTCCCAGGCGTCCTGACCCACAAAGTCGAATTCAGCCACTCGCCTACCGACTTCCAAGACGCCATCCTCAAACTCACAGACGGTGTTGAGCCCTCGCACGCCATGGAGTGCACTGGTGTTGAAAGCTCCATCAACGCTTGCATCCAGACTGTCAAGTTTGGCGGCAAGGTCTTTGTTATCGGTGTCGGCAAGAACGAGATGAAGATTCCTTTCATGAGACTGAGCACCCGCGAGGTGGATCTGCAGTTCCAGTACCGATACTGCAACACATGGCCTAAAGCTATTCGGTTATACAAGAGCGGTGTCATTGATCTGAGCAAGCTTGTTACTCACAGGTTCAAGTTGGAGGATGCGGTTGAGGCGTTCAAGACTGCGGCGGATCCTAAGACTGGTTGCATCAAGGTGCAGATCCAGAGTTTGGACTAGATGTTTGTGCAGTTGGCGGCACGATTCCTTTTATGACATGTATGACGACGATGATGATGATGAAGGCGGTAGTTGGTGTGAGGGTGCATTTCAGCATTTAGACATAAGGCGTTTTTTTGAGGGAGCTTTTATCTGCTTAACGATATCTAGCACAATTGAGAACATGAACACAGATAGCACCTGTGCCCCTTCGTATCTTGCTCATCTCTACAACGACTCAGTCCAATTGTGTCCAACTGTCCGTTTATGTACTCATATCAAGTCACCGCTTTGCCATCGTATACTATATCAACAATCTTCCCTGCGAAACTTACAAATGACAACGCCGTCGAATTCTACAGGTGCAGTAGGTAGCGCGAATTTAGACTCGGCGTTCGGCGCCGATGTGGTGGAGAACATGGGGAGCATAGAGCCGCAGGTGCGCATCTGAGAGTGTAGATGTTAGATCTGTATTGATGGGTAAAGAAAGAGTAAGGCGCGAAAGGTACTTACTTGCTGGTATCGTCTAAGGCCATGTTTCTCCGCCCGAGGAACTGCTTGCGGCGCATGTACTTTCTTCCAATGCTTGTAGGGTTGCTCGAGAGTTAGGTTACGCTTTCGCTATATGTATATGAGAATCTGTGCGGGTTATTTTTCCGCTGTCTCGTCGCTGGAGTGCTGTCTCAAGTGCCCTGGGCAGTTAGTCCTGTGAAGCCATCATCCCGCCTCGTATGTGTATGCTTTCGTGAGCGGGATCCACGGAGATATATGTGTTGTGAGGACGGCTGGGCCAACGTAGACGTCTGGTGCCTTAGAGTTGTGCTTGCGCTTCTTGTTGGCATGATCGCGACGGTTATGGGGAAGTGTAGTCGTGGGTCCTGGTTCGAGCCGCTCGGTTGATTGTGGAATTGTGTATGGATGGCTACAGCTCCATTGCGACTTCTGCAAAGGGATACATATGAGCGTCTACATTGTCCGATTGGTTTTCTTGAGGCTGGCGCGCGAGTGAGACTGTTGACTTGTGGGTTGCGACGCGACTGGGCTGGGAACAATGACGACATGAATTCGCACGGGCCGACACTCCAACATGGCTCGGCTCCTGCTACCATCGGTTCCTCCTACATCTCAACTGCGCCGTGTATGCTCTCCTCTCACGAGCAAAACCTGATGGAGGGGCCATGCGCACAATTTGATTCCTCTCTTCAGCTCTTCATGTGCGAGAACAGGCGAGCCAGGGACCCGGTCCGCCATAGTAGCAGTGGCCAATGAACCACAGCAATTAATTTATCTTGCTCTTACCAGCATATCTTGCGAAAACAAGGCCCGCAGGTCGCTTAGAGTTAAGTCCTGCGTCTTCATGTGCTTATATCCAGCACTTTAAGGCTAGGTTGGTGTTTGATAAGTTTACTTCGCCCGTTGCTTTTTTTCGAAATGTCCATCCGTCCTTCTCTTCCAGTATCTGAATATGCTGCTCCGGACTGTCTTCTCCTTATGCTATGCGAGTATCGTACAGGCTCGCTCACACCTCGGACGCACTGCTAAGGTAATCGATGCGAGGCAGATCAGCAATGAGACGACCTATGATTTTGTCATTGCAGGCGGTGGCATTGCAGGGCTTACGGTTGCAGACCGTTTGACGGAGAACCCAAATGGTAAACCCCTCTCAGTTTCCACAAACTCTCTATTAACTTCGAGAAATAGTTACTGTACTGGTTATCGAGTATGGCCCTTTCGACCAGAAAGAAGACGGCGTCATGATCCCTGGCGCGTACTTCCCAGTACCGTATCTCTGGCTGCCATTGATGAGTACACCACAAACTGCGCTTGGAAGCACGTCGTATGGTGTGCCATGTGGCAGAGTGGTGGGTGGCGGGTCTGTTGTCAATGCGATGTTCTTCCATCGATCGGATGCTGAGCTTTACAACGCTTGGGAGGAACTGGGGGCGACTGGCTGGGGTTGGACTGATCTACTTCCATACTTCAAGAAGGTATATGATTTCGCCAGATCTCAAGCCATGATACTGACCCGAACAAGAGCGAGACCTTCACGGCTCCGAATGCAGAATATGCGGCGAGCCATAACATTACATGGGATATTGCCATACATGGCATTGACGGCCCGGTTCAAGCCAGCCATGCTCCGTATGACTACCCAGGCAGTGGTGAGGTGGTATTGGTTCAGTTTTAGTTACTGAAGGCTGACTGTCGGTATAGCCAACAAGTTCAACGGAGCACTAAGTCTAGGTATCCAGCCGTCTTTAGATCCTAACAATGGTCGCGCTCAAGGAATATTCCGCCTTCTTCGTTCTATCGATCCCGAATCACAAACGCGTTCCTCAGCTCGCGTCAATCGCTATGACAGGGATGCTGCAAGACCGAACTACCACATTCTTCCGAATACAGCAGTATCGCGTGTCCTATTCGAGAATCTCACCGCTGTAGGTGTCGAGTATATTGGCACTTCCGATGCAGCAAAACGTACTGTCCAAGCAAGCAAAGAAGTCATCATAGCTGCTGGAAGCGTACATACGCCACAGATCCTGCAACTTTCTGGGATTGGTGACCCAGTTCATGTAAAAAGTTTCGGTATTGAGCCGATCTCTGAACTCCCTGGCGTCGGTCGAAACCTGCAGGACCATCTAGTCCTGAAAGTGAACTACAACTGTATGTAACCAATTGTCGCTCTTGGAGCTGATAGAAGGACTGACTGGTCTAGATACGTCTAACCACTTTCCAAATGGTGGGTCCTTGCAGTCTAATGCTACGTATGCCATGGAGCAACGCACTCTCTACGATGCGAGGAAGCCGAGTGCATACGACCTCACTGGCACAACTGGCAATCTCATCATCCAGCTGCCTCTTTCGAACTGGACGAATGCCTCCGCATCCATCATTGCTGAAGCTGCCTTCATCTACCCCGATGCTGTACTCGGCAAAGCCGTCGATAGTTCAGTACTCACTGGCTACGAAAAGCAGCGTGAAATTGTGATCAGGGACATCAACATAGAGGCTGTGGGTGGGTTGTCGTGGAACACTGGACCGGAGACGAGCATCTACATGACGCGTCCTTTTAGCCGTGGTTCTGTCAAGATAAACTCTACCAACGTCTTCGACGCCCCACTCATCGACTATGGCGCAATCACCGACCCGACCGATCTTGATATGTTATACGCCATCTACATGAAGAATCGGGAACTTATGGCTACCTCCGATCTTGCTATCCTTGGCCCTATCGAGACAGCCCCCGCGCCAGGCGTTGACAATGAGGAGGACATTAAAGAAAAGATCAAAGCGGCATTGCAGCCAAGTAATGCGCACCAATGCTGCACTGCCGCTATGATGGCAAGGGAAGACGGTGGCGTTGTTGATTCACAAAACAGAGTCTACGGAACGTTCAGAATGAGTGTAGTAGACGCGAGCACATGGCCTCTTGTTGCTGGTGGTGGGCCGCAGGCTACTGTGTACGCTGGAGCGGAAAAGGTGAGCTAACGACCGAGGGTATATGGCGGTCATCTATACTAACGATACGTAGGCTGCAGATATGATCAAAGAGCGTCACGGATTACTTTGAGGTTTGTTCCTTCATCATGATCATGAAGTTCGTAAGCCGCGGCATGGACATTGGAGACGCTGTCGGATTTTGCGGCTTTATCGCACTTCGCCGCCTTACGGGCGTCAATCTCACTCCATACCTGCTCTTACGCCTGAGGCTTAACGTCGTCGCCAAGCGATGTGTAACTTCATACACGATTTCTGAGTGGTTCATCATGTGCAAAATTATCAATCAATCAACCGGACGTGAGTTAAGTGTAAACGGTATAAGAACATTCGAATTGCCATGTTTCGCTTCGCAAAAAATTGAGTAATACCTGAGAATTAAAGATGGACACTTCAGAGCTGTTTCAAGTTCAGGGCATGATTGCTGTGGTTACAGGCGGAGGCACAGGTATTGTCTCTTCTCGTTATCTTGTTCTGATTCGAATTCCCACTGTCTTCCTCAACAACCTTCACTTCCAGTCGCAGTATTGACATTGCACTCAGGGATTGGTCTCATGATTGCCAAGGCCCTCGCGTCCGCTGGCGCTTCTAAAGTATACATCCTGGGTCGCCGCAAGGAAAAGCTTGAGGCCGCAGCTGCAAAACACAGCCTCATTCCATTGCAGTGTGATATCACATCAAAAGAATCACTACAAGCCACGGTTAACACTATCAACAAGAACGTGGGATACATCAACCTACTTGTCGCAAACTCCGGTATCTTAGGACCAACAGCAAGCTTCATGCCGGGTTTGAGCATTAAAGAGTTGAGGAAGAACATGTTCGAAGATACTTCCATGGAAGACTTCACACAAACATTCCAGGTCAACACCACCGCGACTTACTTCAGCATGCTCGCTTTCCTCGAACTACTGGATGCAGGGAACAAGAATGCGCTGACCGGTGGCTTCGGTAAGCCACTTAGAGAAGGCAGCAAAGTACCAAGTATCCAGTCACAAGTCATCGTCACATCCAGCGTAGGCGCTTTCCTCCGCGAATGGCAGTGCGCACCTGCGTACGCAGGCAGCAAAGCTGCCATTGCGCATCTGGTTAAACATTCTAGTACAGGACTTGCACCACATGGTATTCGCGTAAATGCTTTGGCGCCTGGCTGTTCGTCTTCACTCTCTCTCAGCTCTTGAGCCTTACCGCTGATGCGATACTTCAGTCTTTCCCTCCGAGATGGCCAATGCGATTATCGAGAGCAGAGACCCTGGTACTGAGACCATCGACGACCCGAACTTTATCCCCGCACGTCGATTTGGAGGAGAGGAGGAGATGGGCGGGACTGTGTTGTATCTTGCGAGTCGGGCGGGTAGCTTCTGTAATGGGTTGATACTTGCTAATGATGGCGGGAGGTTAGGTGTTACGACGAGTACTTATTGAGAAAAGGAAAACAGGCAATCATCATCTTCAGTCCATCCCATGTTTATCTCGCAAACTTGTGCACATCCCGACAAGCATTTACAGCAACGGAAAGCGTCCAGTCTAATATGACGAGATAAACAGCAAGTGCAAAAGAGAATACCACTTGAAGTTTGGTGAAAGAGGTGGAAGGAGGAAGGAGTAGCCCGTACACTGCCGCCGAACTCGGGGACCTGAAAACCCAACCTGTGATCTTTGAAGTTGAGCATTCAGAAAGGGCAGTGGCGGATGGACAGGAATGAAGAACGTTATAGTGGATAGATAGTCGTGATCCCAAATACCGGCTCATAATGGAAAGATCATTAGAGATGGCCTAGAATTGAGGCCGTAGTTGATGCTAAAGCGACTGCTCAGCTTCTCATGGACTCAGTCCTCAAATGCCCATGGTATGGGCAGTCGCGAATCCATGGCCTACACGCCCTGGCCGTGACGTCATAGTTGCTGAACATCCATTATCGTACTGGTCGTGATTGACCAGCGTTGCCTTTCTTCCAATGCAGGGCTGAGAATGAGCAGTATGTGTGACGAAGGAAGACAAGGCTGAGCGAGAGCTTTCACCTCCAACACTAGCGTCAAGCGCTCTCGTTGGTGGATCATGACCCACCCTCCAGACGGTCGTCCGTCTTTCACAAACCCTAAACCAGACCAAAATCACATCCTTCGATACCACAAGCCGACTTCTAGCTTGCTACTCATCACTTCTGTACACCAACCCATTATCGGCACCTCTTCCCCATCCACGCACATCACACCGCCTATCGGCCCCTTTCCCCATCGATCGCTGCCCTCATGCAGCGCATATGCAACGCTCCCAGCATCATCCCGAGGTGCACTGTACAGATGTGGAGCCTCATACTACGCTCCTGTCTGCACGTCCTGTGTGACACCTGCTGACTGGCCTTGTGCTTGTGTGACTGCGGACCTGCGTAACGTGAACAGAATGGACATGCCTGCAATCGCCCTGCGGCATAGTCCAGATGCAGCCGAGACCCATTTCCTGAAACGCGTTTGTTTACTGCGTTTGGTGCAGAAAATGGGGGCGGTGTGTACTCTTGTGTGTCGAGACGAGGTAGGGAGTGGATCGTTGAAGGAGGATTAATGAACCGGCTTCTGTGAAGAGTTGTGTGGGTCCCATTCCGGAGTCCTATATCGAGAGCTTTGAGATGCGTGACATACAAACCAGGCTCGAGCAAACTTGGAGAAGCGAGAACGTACATGCTCTCCTCGAATGACGGGTGAGGTGCTCAGCAACACGCATCAGGCGGTGACAGCATCTCACTCGATATTGTGGGATGGGGCAGTGGGGTTGAACTTCGTTGCGATTATCATTATTCATCCATAACGCCTTTTATGCTAATCAGTACAACGTATCTGGTACATGACCCTCTATATTTCCGTGATATCGTATGCGCAGTAACCGTATACACACTAAGCTTGCGACATATTTTTCTTGACTTGAGCGAGTATGAACGTGATGAAATGTGCTTAAAGAGTGGCCCTGGCGTTTTGTCTTAATTGCAAGACATGATAGCGATGTCGATGTACAAGAATACATACTAGCCGCCCATGCAATAAACGATCCTGTAGTAACGTCGCAATAATGCTGAAAGCAATGCAATATAGAACCGTGAGACAAAAATATCGCGATATAACACATCATCGTGTAAGAAGTACAGAAAAGGAATGGGCGGAGTGCCGGCCAGAGAAGGCTTGCCAGTTGTCGAGGACAGCTTCGAAAGCCAAGTGTGAGCTGGGCCAAGGAAATGGCTCCTGATGGTTGCAAAGCGCTTCGTAAGTTGAGTGCTGAACCTAGAATGCGTAAAGAGAATAAGTTGCGACCCGAAGTTCTCCGTCCAAGGATGCGGCACTTGTAGAATGTTGTACGATGACATATCGTCACGCTGTTAAGTACTCTAGGATGTCGGAAAAAGAGTGTACGCCGCAAGAGTGACGACCTAAATAGGTTGACGAATGGAAACTGATCAGTAGTGCAGCTAGACACAAGTCTCTCAGTAAGTGCTGTTGAGGTTCTCCATAGAAGTGCGATGAAGCTGCACGTTCCGGATTTGACACGACTCGCGATGCAAGCTGTGATTTCCCGGTGAACTCTGTGACTGGGAGTGGCTGAGAGGCGTATATCGATGACCACTCACCAGCGCGCAGTCGCTCGTAGACTCACCACTCAACGAGTTTCGCTTTGACGAAGAAATAGGGCTATAGCTGTATAGGTTCGTCTGGGAACTTGGCCGTGCCATTTGCCGGTTCTCACGTATATACGAGTAGTTCGTAGCTGGCGCTGACGCTGGTACATTCATCGTGTCAAGCAGACCAGCCGTGCTGAAACTGAGCTCCAGCTGAGATGTAGTGGTTGTTGTTGTTGCATCATCAGCAGTAGATGTCGTGTTCAGCAGGTAGCTCATTCTACTTTCTGCATTGTCTGACATGGCTGGGGATATTGCTTGACTAAAAGCAACTGCCGGTCCAGCCCCGGACGCGTTGATGTGATTTTCACTGTCGGCGGTCCAAGGTAGTAAGGGTTTCGCGAATGAGCCCCTACTATCCATAGTCGAGGTGCTAATGGCCTGAGCAGAACGAAGACGAGCGTTTTGCATCTGGTCTACAACGTTGCGGTTCGTCTGTGCTGGGCTAGGCTGTGGCATTGGAAGTTGTCTCTGGGGTACACCAGAGTCCAGTGAAAAGGGATGTCGGGGATGGGGCTTCTGAGGTAACGACAGATGCAGAGATGATAGCCCAGTATTAAGAGGGGATATATCCGACGATGTAGCTGGTCGAGAGTTTGTATGGGTGCAGTGTAAGTCTTGATCGAAGTACGTGCCTTCTTGTTGCAAAGACTTCGCCGTCGGCTGAGCCCAGCGATATGAAGGTGGATACATATTCGTGTTTGCCACTGCTGTAGACTGAGGTATGTACGTGGGAGATTGCTCAAGATTGTAAGCATCAACTGGTGACGTGTCCTCGGAATAAGGTATGGTCCAGCCTGACGAGTACATTGGCTTTGTGTCGAGCTGCTGATACTGCTGAGCGGACATCGGGCGTGGATAAACAGCGCTATTGTCTCCTGTAGAGTAGATGGACATCATGTTATGCGCACTGGCCATACCACTAAGACTGTAAGCCATGTTTCTGTCGTCCATCACCTTATGGACAGCGTCGGACCCCACCTAACGAACTTAGCGAATGTAAGCAAAGTAATCATCTAACATACTCTGTGAAATTGGCAATTCATTGAAACAACTCCAGCCTGTCGACAGTTCGTACAGCCAGAACCATTTCCAGGATCACCGCTGCATCGGATCTTCCTCTTACGGCACCTTGCGCACTGCGTAGAGGATTAATAAAAGTCAAAACTGAGAATCTGCAAAATTTCCATGAGGAACTAGTAGGCAATTGTGTCTTTCGTTCCGGTAAAAAATATGCCGACTGATCTCGAAGCACCTGCTGACTTACCGCTACTGCAATACGACGCCTCGCTTGCCCAGTTTCCATCATAGGCTCTTCGATGCTAGCTCGGCCGTGCATACCGCCCACTGGACCCCCAATGGGATAGCCTCGTGGGTTTTCTCTCGTGTTATGGGATAGCGCTAGCGGAGCATTACGTTCGCTGTATATGTAGTTCGGGTATGAAAGGTTGTGAGGCAAACAGCGTCGTGGGGTATCGTAATCCATAGCTGGTATACTGGAGAATCGAAAAATGTTAGTTGTTTTTAGTTCACATTGACATGTGAGATCGACTTACATCACACCGAGATCAACAACGAGGACCGTCGACAAATTGCTCTTAGGGGTGGCTCGGATAGCATTCAGGGGGGTGCAATGCCCGAGTCAAGAGTACTCAGTAGGCAATGGCTGGGCTGTGAGCGTTGCTCCACAGAGAATTGTAATCGACCGGTGAGCAAGTCAAACAGTGATCGGATGGCAGGACTGTGTTTATAGTCTAAACGAGTCGCTTGAATCAGCAAAGGGTACGACACTAGGTCGAAAGCATCGCTCAAGGATTGACGTGGCTGGAGCAATGATCAACTCCGAATGAGTATCGAACGCGGTACCGTTTGTGCCTTCCACTGCTGAGGTTATCTTGCTAGCTTCTCGGACGCCTGCATGCATTTATGCGCAATACGGTCACCGCTAGGTGACAGGGGTCTTGAGCACTCACTCCTGAGAGAGCGTCATCTTGGTCCCGCGGAGAAGAAGACAGATGAAACATTGTACCGCTTGGATTGTGTTCTGATCCCGCTTCATGATAGGTGCCATAGCCGATTAAAGGCCTGTGGGAGATCAGGATATGGCCACTGCTTTCTCCACAAGAGAGTCGTTCTACAGCCATAAGGTTTCAGAAAATAGCTCAGTCAGACAAACACTGATTCCTTTCCTGCTGCAAAGAGGCTACGTTACCAACTAGGACAATTCTTTCGCAAACAGGTGTCGAATGTTTGTAACTTGCGCGGTACTACCGCGGATCCGGGATTTGAGGCACGGATTTGACGTTGTAATTCGATGTGCCCCGGTCTAAGACACATGAGCAGAGTCCGCAGGGGTATCGAATTCGACAATTGCGCTCAAATTGTGAGGCGCGAACTCTGTAATGGGGATGAAAGGTTATCGTCCAGCAAAAGCGCGCATTCACGAGTATTGACGCCTAAAGTAGCGCTTATAATATGCATTGACATGTCTGATCCTATAGATGGGTTGCTGTTAGTCCAAGTAATCGCCATGAGCGCCCATTGTTTGCACTGAAACGTACCTGCAGATGACAGCCACTTTTGTAAAGAAGTTGTTGACTGGCCTGAGCCCGACCCAAGACCACTGGTAGATAACCTCACGATTGGCGATCCAGCAGCCCTGCACTCTGAAAAAACGTATGCTGCCGCTTGCGTGCCTCAATAGCCCCACAGCAAACGGATATACGGGGGAAGCTGGGAAAGAGTTCCGGTGGGTACCATGCCTATCCAGACCGTATTAAACGATGCAGTAATCTTCGACGACTGCCCGGCTTCTAGAGTGTTACATCCAAGGCCAATTTGAGAAAAATGTTCAACGTGTGAGTGAGACTCAAGCCTGCTTGAAGGTTGATCCAGCCATTGGCCGAGACAAGCACGCCCTGTACTGCCGAGAACTCTAGTGGCGCCTCGATTATGGAGACGACGTCTTTTTGCAAGCATATGATGGGAACCTGGAATGAGCGACCCCTCTGTGCAACGAGCCAATGAGCGCAGCATAGACTAACGCCAAGGGACAAGCAAACTTTGGTATACAGTCTGTACAAATGACCTATCATCGTGAAGCAGTCTTTTGTCGATCAAAAATCTTCATACATCAATAAGCCCAGATTTGCTCTAATGCTCGGTTCGTGTTGCACAGCTGTGGCATGTTGAGTCATGCCCATGGTGTGTCCGATGTCCGTCGGATTGGGATGACAGGCCGCTTGAAGGGCTCGTGGATCCATCATTGCTGTGCATCTCTAGACATAGTACGTGCAATTATGCACAAGCGGACTGCTGAAGCTCCGCTTTCGCAGTGACAGTGCCACCACACTTGTAGTTATTAGCCATGCTGTGTCTCCTCCATGAAACAGGAGAGCTCAAGAGAGCTCACGCGCAGCGACGACTATGGAAACTTCCTAACTGCCGACAAGATTCTCTTACGGCACATGAGTAAAGGATCAATTGGATCGCTCCTAGATCTGAGCTGTCAGGCTTCAGTTGATAACAGGTCGAAGCGAGAAGTAGAGGCCCGCCTCCAGGATTCTAGCAGCCGACGACAGGAAGCTGTCCCTAATGTACACATCGACGGACTTCGGTACAGATGGCAGATCGCTCTTTGGTTGAGCACCCCTGGCATGATGGGGCTGGGGATTTCGGATCGATGTGCAGCAGGCAACGCAGCGGCTTCCCGAACATTAGACATGGATAGCTGTCAAACACCGGGTAACACTCAACGGCTTGCCTGTTGTAAGTGACAAAAGCCCTATCCATATTCTCTCACTATTTCTGGACGGGGGCTTGACGGATATGGAAATCTGCGTCGCTTTCGCGCGCCTCTGATTCGATCTGTCAAACCAGCAGTGTCTGCATCGACCCCCATCCTCGTACGTGAATAGGTGAGAATCAAAGGTGATCTGGAATGGAATGCGAAATGATATGAAGGCTGCTGAGACACGTTGCCCAGGGAGTATTGGTTCCACAGGTTGCAAGATGTGAAGGTGGAGAAAGGCGAGATGTACCTGAAGCTAAGCCGCTTCGGGTGTTACATGATCATGGTGACTAAGCAACAAGGCTACGCGGTCTTGGACGCAGTCGCGCGCGGTGACGAACATTTGCGACAAACACTCGTTCGCGGCACGACATAACCCGAATCATGTCTGTGCTGCTGGAAACGTCACTCGGTGATATCACCATCGACCTGTTGGTCGACGATGCGCCAAAATGCTGTGAAAAGTAAGTCGATCCAATCCTTATGCGCGCCTTGGGTTCTCGCACCTGCATGCTGCATGCTTGATCCCGCTGTCTTCCCAAGCTGAGCATACAACAGAGACTGACAATTTGTCGCCTTAGCTTTCTCAAGCTGTGCAAAGTCAAGTACTACAACTTTGCGCCCGTCCATAGCGTCCAACCAAACTTCTCCTTCCAGACTGGCGATCCTATCGGCCCCGGTTCCAAAGACAGCGACGGCGGCCGCTCAATATGGGGCTTGCTCGACCCCACGCAACCAGCGAAGAAGACATTCGTGCCAGAGTTCAAGCCGAAGCTCAAACATGCCGAGATGGGAACCGTCAGTATGGCTACCGCGCCGAATCCCGACGATCCTGACGAGCGGTTTGCTGGTAGCCAGTTCATCATAACGCTGGGACAAAATATTGACTATCTGGACGGCAAAGCTGCCATATTTGGCACAGTAGTAGAGGGGTTTGACACGTTGGAGAAGATTAACACAGCATATATCGATGATCAGGGCCAGCCACTCAAGGACATTCGCATACTACACACAGTCGTCCTCGATGACCCATACGATGACCCCGCTGGCCTCGTGGAGCCACCGGAGAGCCCTGTACCTTCGGCTGCGCAGCTCGCCACCGTCCGCGTCGCATACGATGAGAACCTCGAGGAGGACAATGACCCAGAAGCCTTGGAAAAGGTTCGCAGAGAACGTGAGGCGCGCGCACAAGCACTCACGCTTGAGATGGTTGGCGACCTGCCATTCGCCGAAGTAGCACCGCCTGAGAACGTGCTGTTCGTGTGCAAGCTCAACCCAGTCACGCAAGACGAAGATCTGGAGCTTATCTTTTCGCGATTTGGCAAGATTCTCAGCTGCGAGGTCATTAGGGACAAGCGTACAGGTGACAGCCTGCAGTACGCCTTCATCGAATACACCAATCAGAAGGATTGCGAGCAGGCCTACTTCAAGATGGATGGTGTTCTGATCGATGACCACCGCATACATGTCGACTTCTCGCAGTCCGTCTCAAAGATAGCCGACGATTGGCGGGACGTTACGAACAAGAAGAGGAGACGGGCTGCCGGAGGGTTTGGTGGAATCGACAATCTCGAGAAGAAGAAGCAGTATCGCGATGGCTCCGGGCGCCAGATCATGTCAGATTCTGTTGTAAACAATCTGGTGGTCGATCGAGACGTTGCACAAGACACCACACAACGGCCTAGGGACAGTGGCAAGGACGGACGACGGGACGACACACGTAGGCGTGAAAGGAGGGAGGAGTATCATGACGACCGCTTCAAGCGGAATCGTAGCCGGAGTCCCAAGCGCGAACGTCGCGATGGCGATGATGGACGATATAATGATCGGAGGCGAGAGCGAAGCCGTAGCCCAAATCGCCATCGTGACAGTCGCCGGGACAGGAGTCGGGATCGTTATCGCCGGGACGATCGAGACCGTCGGCGTTGAATTCAGGAACCCGTATAGGTCGATGTGTCATGAAGCTTTGGTATTTTGTTCACGCCCATGCGATGCGATTCCGGTGTTCGGGATGAGGGTTTGAACCGTTCTAGTAATACTGTGACATGTAGCTGGCTGCTTTTGAATAGGTAATGCCAGCCATCCTCGTGTACCAACACGAAACACAAGATTCGATATGAAGAAGTATAACTCCGTTCGCATCACATAACTAAGCATCATGTTTAGCAAATTGAATACTTAGGTTCATTCTTTATTAGTGTTTATTTTGTTGTTTTGTTTTTAATGAGAGTCTTGAATATGTATAAATGCTCGCTGACCCCAAGTACAAAGACAGACTATCCGTAATCAAACAAGAAGAAAAGCTTGCACTGTGCTCTACACAGTCTTGGGGCTTCTAAGCTATCGCTATCGAAGATGCTAGCTAGCAAGTGCCTGTAAGAATGTGCCGGTAACCCAATCCAAGGTGTTATCGCGTCAATCTAGCACTTACGAGGGAGCCGGACGTCATCTCCGATAGCAAGGTGGTGCTAAGAAAGTGAGTGTTCGTTTCTGAGAACAACTGCGGTGTTTACCGATATGGATGTGGCGGAATGCTCGGCCTCATCATTATCGGCAATGAGGCGTGGTGTGTTGTACGAGTTGAGAACTGCTCATTCACTTTACTCCGAGCCGGTCATGGATTTGTGTGACGATAGAGGGGCGTCATCAGTCCGTTCAACCTCGTATAGGTCAAGAAGCTCATTGCAACATGTCCACCAAGTAGTCTGCATCTCCAGCTCGACATCTAGTGCCTCAAGCAGGCCCACGGGAGGTAACTCTGGTTCGAAGATCTTTGCGAATTGTGTCTCGAGCATGCGTATTGCTGAATGCCAAGCACCCATACCCAGACCATTCAGGAAATCACCAGCGTCGACGCGGCAATGGGGGATCTCGTGGAGTAACTTTGGAATGAAGTCATCAACACTCCCACCTTGAGTGCACGTAGCGATGGCGGCTTGGTAGAGAGCAGATTTTGTTGTGAATTTGGCGTCTTCGACGTTGCCGGCCTCGATCATAGCCGCTGCGTAGATCTCGCGGTAGTGATGATGGTTCCATGCCATACATGGCGGGATTTCCAAGCTAAATGTGTAGTTTGGAAACCAATCGCTGCGTAGAAACATTGGGACAGCCGAAGCACCGACACAGCGTGGTGCAGCCATGGCATTGTCCCAATCGATAATTCCGGTCACGTTGCCGTCATCGTTGACAAGAATGTTTTGCAGATCGAGATCGTTGTGACGGATGGTGAACGTTTCGCCAGTCGGCCCATTGAAAACAGGCTGAGCGAAGACGAGACTGAGGATGGTTCGAATACCAAAATCTCTAAAGACGGCGTCCGAGTCGCCTGGCGTGCGTCGCTCATTCATTTGTTTTACCTTGGCTTTCATACGAGCCTGGAGATACTCCTGGGTGGTAGCAGCTGGTTGACGTTTGAAGGAATCGTCAGATACACCCTTGAAATGACATGTGGGACCAGTCCCGGTGAGATTACCGTCGTCATCAAACGTAGGTACTCCGATACCTTCAAATTCAAGGCTCTGAATCTGTGTCATTACTTTCGCCAATGAGCGTAGAAACACAAGGCGCTTCTTCTCGATGTGGGGAGGTGGGACGTCTGCATTACGGAAGGCCCGATCTTCACCTATGAAAGGGTAGTCTTCAGGAAACCAGACAGTGTAGGCAGGCTTGCCGGGCAACATCGTCATAACAATGTAAGGAAAACCAAGCGCGTTGTCGTGGCCAGTATAGTAGTCGACAATTTGTGCGACGGGTGCGGCAGTGTTCTTGCGAATGTACTCGATGAGTTGTGCCTCGCGCTCTAACACGTATGCATCTTCATCCGTCCAGTGTTCAAGAGTTCCGTGACCAGGAACGCGGACCACGAATTTGCGGATCTGCACCCCATCGCGAACATTGACAAAAGTCGCTGCATTGTACGCGCCCTTCTCGCGACGTACTACATCCACGTCGTTGATCGAAGAAGACAGATTGCAGGCCTTGAATAGCTCGCGGTACTTCGCATCGGGTATGGCTTCAATAGTCTTGAACTCACAACGTGGGTGAGAGCCGTCATCTTCATCGTCTTCCGAATCGCCATCTACGATTTCGCACTGCTCGACTGGTTCACTGATCTCAGAATGCGCACCTGCCCCGATGACGGAGTCACAACGGCCGGATTCCTGGCGATCAAGCTTAAGGAGTCGTTGGAGCACAAGTTGCGGTAAGACAAACTTTTTGTAAGTAGCCTTCAGGCGCCGGCGCAGACGGTCTGTCTTTCCATTCTTTACATGGAGCCGCTCTGTCTTCGCAGAGATCTCTTCTTCAGCCTGATTCATAGGCTCAGTGATCTCGCTGAGAGTGATAGATCTCATTGAGCTTACTGAGAGGATATCTTGCTCCTGAACAGGCGCTTGTTGTGGATCTGGATGAGAGCCAGGAGGAGGAGAGATACCGGGCACGTAGAACGTATCGCCACAGTCTGGAAGCGGGAGAGAATTTTCGGTTGGTGCCGTAGAGTTTGAGGATTTTTGAGACAAAAAACCAGTGTTACAGACGTCTAAGTTCTGTTGAGATGATTTTGTGACGGTCGATGCGTTGCTTGGTAGAAGGTTCGGCGAGGCCGACCCCTTAGTCGGTGAGTTTTGTCCAGAGATTTTGCAGGTCAAGGTGGCGGAGAAAGAGTGGTAGATGCTTTTGCCGAATGTAACTACCTTTTCTAATGGACTGCGTGGAACAGTATGGGGTGACGCAAAGGACTTGGAGTTGGAAGACAAGCCAGCGACCGCGGCATTAATGCCCTTCTTATTCTTGATACCAAACATCATTGTGTAGGTATTATGTATTCGTCCGCCGTGTATTGAGCGCACAATGGATCTTTGGTAGTCCGGTACTGCGGTCTCAAAGTTTTGAGTGCTGCTGTCTTGAAAGTTGAGTTCCCAGCGCTGAACAAAGAGTACAAGAGTACAAAGGCGCGGAGTGGAAGGGTCTTATACCGAGAAGGGTCCGGGTGCATCGAGTGAATACAATATTTCAGGACCGCGCTTTCTGTAGGACCTATTCTCGTAGGACGAGTTAGGTCACATGCAATGCAAGGTCATGGGTGAAGAAGAGTTGACCCTCTGAGCCTGAGCGACTGCCTTAGTTCTTGCGCTCGTTATCGAAGCTCTATTTTAGAGATGGAAGTGAAACCAAGGGGCGAACCGAAGCAACGCTGTGTAGTTCCCAGATTAACCTAGGCCCACGTTAGTTCGTCGTTCGGATGACCTTGCACCACATAGTCCCGCATCTTGTGAGTCGAAGCAAAGGAACAAGACATTACTGTGTAACGGTTCAGATGGTATCTTTCATCTGTTACAATTCTGACAACGTAGAGACGAGAAAGGAGCTTCGTACCTAACAGTAAAGACTACGCATCATCATTAACACAATCTTTTCTGATACGCGTCAGAGGCTTTACGAATTGATAGATATGAATGCTATTGCGTACGGTGGCTTTTCAGACATAGTCAAGTATGGGCTCTGTTAATATCAGTATAAGATTTTCTGTATGTCGTGGGCCTTGTGAATCATATACAGTGCTTCCAAAGCATATACAGCACTTACCATGAATGGCTGTTGTGGCCTACTTCGAGCTGTTACAATTCACCTTTTGCACCTCGCAGTGCACCAAAAGGCTGTACGTTCTTTGCCATAAGTACTCGCGCACACCTCACTCCACCACCTCCTCTACCTATCCACCAAAGACCACAACTGCTTCCCCGACAACATACACGTACTCAGAGCTCTTACAATCGCAGTCCATCAACGCCACTATCGACTTTTCTCGTTCTCCACGATCCGAGCTAGATCAGTCACAAGGACCGATACCCTCCGACCTCACCCTCAACCGCAGCACGCAGCCGCTGTATAACTCTTTCAACCAGTCACTGATTGTGCCATCCATAGTAAACTTCGGCTATCGAACAACTGGGAAAGCAGCGCAAGATGCCTAGCTTCAACAGATTTAACAGCAATTTGCCCTTTGGAAAATCCAAGAAGGATAGAAAAGCCAACTCGTTTCCTCTTCGACTCACATTTACGGAGCAACCGCAATCCGACGACTACATAATCCGAAGTTTCGACGGCCTCTACTCCAAGACCGTCCGTGTTTGGAATGGCGGTGACTGGAACGACAAAGTCATGAATGGCGCCACAGGCACCTTGTTCGAATCGTCCCACCACGTGCCAGGGGAAAGTGCCAAGAGCCGGAAGGCTTTCAAAGATGGCAAGTTCGGATTTTGCCTAGAGTGGATCGACTTTGAGTACGGAGGGAATGTGTATCGTGTCCGCTGCATGAACGAGTTTTCTGTAAAGTCGCCGCAATGTACAGACCACCCAAAGGCAGTTTTCAAAGACGGGCCACACAGAGTTTATGATCTTATAAACTGGGGCGAGACGGTCACGTGGGGTATGATCAAAGATACCGAAGCCGAAGAGGTTCTGTTGACAGACGATCAACTCAAGTCGAGGGTCCTGAATGAGCTGACAGATATCGAAGCCAAGATAGATGAGGCTTACCAGAGCGGTAAGGATTCCAGAGAGCTGGAGAACAGGCATTCTGCCTTGCAGAGAGCCATCAGTAATAAGACCTACTTGCTTAAGGACCGATCAAACGCGATCGACACCAGTTCCGAAGTACCTGTATCTGGCTCCATCTACAGTTCCCGGAAGACTGTCAGTAATTCAGCACCAGGCAATGCAGCTCTCGACGCCAAGGCCAAGCGCAACCCGAACGGCAAGAAGAAGGGCAAGACTGGTTACATCAAAGACCTTACCAAAGGCCTTCACACAGTCAACGAGTAGACGGCGCTCACACAGGCAATGGAGACAAGCGGGCGAGCATTGTCTTGCCTAGGAGCATTCATTTGATGAATGATGCACTGAACACAACGCTCTGACAGCTCCGCCACTCCCTGTCAGAGCCTCTCAGTCGCGAATATGATTAGGTCCATCTCTTTCGGCGCGCATCAGCGTTGGTTAGGTAAGGATATTACGATTTACGGCCTTGTCGATGATACCCCATTTCTTTTGGTAACACAACGCCTACGCTTTCTCCCCCGGCCAGGCGCTGAGCGGTGATATAGCGAGGACTGCATCTCAAGCGTCTCCTGTAGCGTTGTTGTTTTGCACTACAATACAAGGAAACCAGTTACTATCTCTTTTTGCATCGTGATGCATGATGGTGGCTAATATCGTGGCGAAGGAGGATGAACATGAACTACGGAATACAACGTGATAGAGCGCGATTTGGCGTGTGTATTCGACCGAGGGCAAAGTTCGAAAAGTAGTGAGTGTGTCTGAGGGAAGCTGCGCGCAGCTAGCAGATCACTGCCGCTATGTTCCCTGCGATCTCAGATATGTTTTACCCATGTACACAGTCATACGATAGCCAAAAGAAGTCGTGATGTCGTAACATCGTATGATGATGACTTGAAGAAGTAGGGGATAGGTATATATTGCGCTGCACGGATGCTGACGGCAACTACCCCAAGATGCAGCTTCACCTATTAAAGTGATGGAAGCGAGATTGCTTTCCGTGTTTACATCGTCGTGTAGCAAGTAACATCTACCAAGCAGCAATCATAAGATCAGAGACAGAGTGAAGTGAGTGATAGCGCGGCGAAGCGCGACGCGACCGGAAAGAGCCTACACCAAAGACGCGTCCGTGCGGCTACAGACACCAATACCATACAGATAAATTCAGACAGAACAAGCTCAATGGACTACTGGCATAATATTCTTGGCATGGGTTATTCAGAATGATCTTCAGGTCAAATAAATATATTTGTTCGAGGCAGTAAACAGGGTGCACTCAATTTGTCAGACAGACGTCTTGGTCTAGATTTCATCAACTTCCCACAAATACATCATAGTCGGAAGCAAATAGCTCATACGCTGGAGCTTATACTTCCACTTCTTATTACGGTATATTCTCATAACCCCTTCGACCGCTCAGAAACCCTCTCGCGTACGCCGTGAAGATGAAACAAAGAACGCCAGACACCCATATCTTACGCCGATATATATCCCCCTGAGAGAAGGCAGTCTTGATCTTTGAGATCGGGTATCAAAATTTAAAAGTACGTGTTCATACGTCTAGATATGGGGGGAAATTTGCTTGCGCAACGTCTTAGTGAAAAACGTGGGTGTGAAAAGGGAAAGATCGAAACTTCGAACCGACCGCAAGAAGGGCCATGCGAAACGGAGAACAGGGAAGGACCTGTCTATTTTGGAGAACACTTAGCCCATACCGAACAGGTACTTGAGTTCATTCAAGTTGAGACGAGTCAGACTCTTTGAAGCCTTTTCGTCAAGAGCGGCATTGATCTCATCGCGCTTCCTGTCCTGAATGGCGACGATACGGTCTTCAACAGTCTCGGGTACAATAATGCGATGTACATAGACTTCGCGCTCCTGGGGCATGCGATGAGCGCGGTCGATAGCCTGCTCTTCGATGAACGGGTTCCAGAAGGGATCAAGTATGATCACCTGAGATGCCTTCCAAAGATTGAGACCAGCGTTACCAGCTTTGAGAGAAACCAACATAACGTTTTCGTTTGGATCGTCCATGAAAGCGTTGACGGCGTTGGCACGTTCATCCATCTTCATGCTGCCGTCGTAGCGTTGATATGTGATTCGCTCACGGTGCAGAGGAACTTCGACAAGATCGAGTAAGGACGTGAACTGAGAGAAGATTAACGTCTTTTCGGTCGGGTCGTTATTCTTGATCTCTTTGATTAGTTCAACGGTCCTGTTAATCTTCGCAGACGGAATGTAGGTCTTGTCTAGACGACGCAGGTAGCGCTTCTTGGCGCTCTTGTTGCGAAGTGACTCCTTCTTGAGTTGAGCGAGAGTCTGCTTGGGTTTGGCACGGGCCTTGCCCTTGCCCTTGCTGTGTTTGTTCGGCTTCCTGGCCTTTGGCTCCACCTTGGTCTCGAGTGCGGAGCCGAGCTCATCATCAGCCTCCGCCTCATCGGCTGCGTACTCTTCATCTTCTTCATCATCAACGATGAAACCAGCTAGGTTACCCTTCTTGTCAACATCTGGCGCTTCGTCTTCGTCCTCAGAGTCGGAATCGGAGTCTTCGTCCTCGGCCTCGGCCTCCTCTTCTTCAGATACGTCGGCCGACCCAAGACGATCAGGGCAGTGGACCTTGCAGAAGTGCTTGTAGTCCGTTATCAGCCTGGCCTTCAGTTCGCCACGACAGTGTGGGCACCTAGGCGTGCTAGTCTCGTCGTTGCCATCCTGTGCGGCGCGCATTGCCGGATCAATGAGCTTCTGGACACACTCACCGCATACCGTATGTCCACACGGGATGATGATGGTCGGATTCGGATCAGCTTCGAGACATATAGGACACTCAAATGTATCGTTTGCCTTCAGCCGAACAATAACATCGTCATTCAATTCTTCCGCACGGATCAAGAGGTCGTCTTCGGCAATACCCTCAGTCGCTGGTTGACTGAGGTCTTTGATCAGATGTGGATGACAGCATGCTTGACGGAGGCGAAGCAATAGAACCAAAACGTTGGCGTAGTTGGCTGTGACCGTACCCTTCTGAAGGTATTTGTTCATCTGAAGCTGCGACTTGGTTTCTAGGGCCTTGTAGAGGGCATGTTCTTCATCTTCAAACTCCACATTATCAATAGCCGAGTGCTTGGGTGGGATCACTGAAACAGGCTCTCCATCGACAACGGAGTCTTTCTGGCGTCGGAGCATAATGGCTTTGATCAGGATTTGGATACGATCAAGCGCGCGCTTCTTCGTGTGCTCGTTGGTGGTCTTCATGGGCTACAATCCGTTAGCAAATTATAATACTGTAGGGTCAGACTACTCTGCACTTACTTTGGCGATCTCGAGACTAAACTTGGTCCAATTACAATACGGCTCTGCCTTCAAAAACCGAAGAAGTGGGAAAAGCTCATCAACGCTGTTCATCATAGGCGTACCTGTCATGCACAAACGGTGTTTAGCCATAAGATCAGCGCAAGCCTTGGAGGACTTGGAGTTGCGGTTCTTTATATTGTGAGCCTCATCTATAACGATACGATACCACATGCACTCTTGCCCTAGCAGCGCGAGCCTGTCTTTAGCTTTGCGACGCATGCTAGGGTTGCGCAGCTCTTGGTCGTTGAGCATAGCTTCTTTCGAAGACTCCCTCTGTTTGAACTCCGAAGTGAGAGATCCAAATGTGGTCAAGACAACATCAAATTGACGAAGCCGAGCGAAATCAGCGTTCTTGCCACTGCCATGATAGAGGTGAACACTGAGCCTATGACGAGGATGGACATGACGTTCAATTTCCTTCTCCCACTGCCGCATAAGCGCAACAGGTGCGATTATGAGTGTTGTCTTGCAAGCCGGATTAGTGGACGGGTTCGCGCAGATGAGAGCCAGAGCCTGTATTGTCTTGCCCAAACCCATCTCATCCGCCAAGATGCCGCCCTTGGTCGAGCCCCGCTCCTTCTTGAGCAGCCATGTGAGACCGATACGCTGGTACGGCTTCAGGATGCAGGTCATGTTCTTTGGTGTGGGCTCTCGATCTTCGATATTCTCGCCATCATCCTTGATGTTCTCGAAAAGCTTCTCTATCGCGGCCGCCTCGTCAACATTGAGAGGAAAACTGCCATAATTGTCTTCGTCACTGTCTTTCCCTCGCATAAAGGGAGAAGGGTAACCTGCTCTGGCACGTTGATAATGGGGGGTTGGTTGCTGATATCCGTAACCACCGCCCGGTGCACTCGGTCCGATCAGGAACTCAGCAAGCTCTTCTGAGGCCATGAATTCCTGATTGAACGCATCAGCTGGTGCCATGATGCCATTTTCATAGTCTCCTTGATAAGTGCTGAGCTCTGGAAATGGCTCATAGAACAGATGCTGAATGGGATCTGATTGCGCATACATACGAGCAGGGAGCTCGAAGCGTTCAGGCGAAGGGGGGTCAGACTCGGTCAGGTCGACGAAGGGTATAGGTTCAGATTGACTTGTAGGAAAAGACTGTCGGCTAGGGAGTGATTGTGACCATGGGCCGACAGGCGAAGTTGGAGTTACGGGGCTTGGCTGCCCACTGACACGTTTGGCCTCTGGATAGTCAGATGATCCCAGACTTCGTTTCCGGCTCTGTTTTAGTTCAGGCAGAGGCGGAGAGGGTACTTGCAAGCCGTATGACGCACCATTGCTGTATGATGGGCCGCTGTGGTAGTTTGTGGGGTCGTGTTGCTCGACGTGTCCCCAGATACCATTATCGACATTGCTGTTGTCGGGCTGGAAGGCTCTTGCCAGTGCTTCAGCCTCGATTTCGCTTTGCCGCTGCTGGTCCGATAGCCTCTGGTACAGCTCGCTCAGCATGTTCTCGTAAAATGGCCTGTCATGGACATTGACGTTGGGAAGGACGGTATTGATGAGCTCAATGTGCTCTTGAATATTCATGGCTTCTTGCGACGCCATCTTGGCTTATACACTACTGTGGTAAAGTAGCCGAGCGATAGGGAATCGGTTGTAGCGGGGGCGTGGTGGTGGTGGTGGTGGTGGTGGGGTTGTGTCGCAAGTAGTGCGGCGCAGGCGGTTTCTATGGAAGCAGGGCGCGAGGAGTGCTGCGGCAAGGTGAAAGTGAATGTGGAGATGGTTCTGGTGGTGAGCGTGAGGCCCAGAAACCAGGCTGCCGTGCCTGCCCAGCTGGGAGGGAAAGAGCCGTCGAGGCAGTTGCAATGGTGGGCGCGACGCGTTGCGCGGGCCTTCTACCGGATATACGACGAAGCGGGAAGCGACGAAGGTGGTGAAATCAAGCAACGGGTCCGACAAAGAAGTGAACACAAACGAAGAGACGACGAGCGGACAAGGCGCTCCCGTCCTACCGTATTGGGGGCATGATAGCCTTGGGCAGTGGGGGGTGTGTTACAAGACGACGACGACAATTGGAGATAATGCGAAAGGCACTGCGCAATCCGACTCGTCGCGTCCCCCATGATTACCGAGAGGGCTGCCTTTGCTAGGCTGAGCGTGATGTCATCAGATTTAATCAAATCCAATAGAGCCGTCCATCAGGCGAAATGTGCAAACGAACGGTACACAGGGCGCGCAAAAAAGCCTTCTGCGCAGCTGCTGAGTTGGCCACGAGGCTGAAAGCTGAAGGACTTTGTTCTGCTACGCTCCGGTGAAGCAAACATGTCTATAGGGAGCTTGGCGTGCATCCATGTACAACGACGTCAAGCGAGGCGCGCGAGAGACGCGAAAATAATCGTCCTCTAGCTGCATGCAGTGGCTTCTCTGTCTATCATGGTCGAGTACGAGCATATGCATCGCAATTAGCAATTGCTCATGCCCCACCCCCAAACTGAGTTGTGTGAGTGACAACATCGAGTCTTGCACCCCGCGCCTGGTAAAAAGCAACAAAGGCATCACGAACTGTCTAGTTCGCTGCAGTAGGTGCAATTCAGGTATATCAAAAAGGCCATATACCTCGGACGAGTAGAACATCTCCGGCCAACCAGGCAGCTACATAGTCACAGAATTTGCAAACAAGGCAGCGAGTCCCCCAAAGTGCATGCATCATGGTCAAGCCGTGCGGCTGAACCCACCTGGCCCCCACCATCGTCCTCAATCATGAGCAAAAATAGTTGTTCATATCGAAGTGGCAAATTTTTGAAAGTTGCAAGAGCGACTTGAGCACCGCCAAAATAGATTCAATCCTTGGTAAAGCGAAGGTATCCGATACACACAACATTGCACGCCATTCAGACAGCCAAGTCAGACCCAGAGGGAACAAAACGCCCAAGATATGCAAAAGAGGTTTGCGTGCAAAAGCATGCGATAAAAAAAGCGGTAGGTAAGAGATAATACTCCCGACCAAAACAACAAGGACAAGTAAAACGCCAATGCTCGCTATCCGATCCGACCCCATCCAGTCCCCGTTCTTCTACCCAAGAGCCATCGCTTCGATTGGAGATTCGGGGTATTCGGTAATGATTCGACAGCCGGCTAAAACAGTTCTTTCGATATGTCGACGACGGTGTTGACGACGACGATTGGCGGCCAGGCTTCTAATCAAGCCTTCTCCTCTTCCTTGAAGGTCACAAACTCAGCTACTGTGACTCCGCAGCAAAAGCTACAACACACACATATTAGGGTCAATTTACTCACAAACTAGCGGACAAGGAACGTACTCTCTCGACACTGCCATTATCCGTCTGATCCACCGCCAGAAGATTTGGACTTTGTGCCCCACCACCTCGTTCTGTGAAGCCTCGTGAATCGAGCTGTGGTCGCTTCTTGCCGGGACTGGGCAGTCCTCCAGATGACGATGAAGCGCCTCCATTGTCGTTGCCCTTTGCAGGCAGAGTGATGTTGGGGAGGTGCGATGATGCTGTGTAGCGTGGCTCGCTCGAGTGGTCGTACATAGTGCTGCCGACTGTGGCACAGCGAAGGATAGTTTGGATGAGTTGGTTTTGGCGTAGAGGTTTGGAGAGGTAGTCCTGAGAGTTGAGTTAGTAACAGACAAGCGAAACGAGATAATAGTAACGTACGTCCATCTGCGCAGCAAGACACTTTTCGCGATCGCCAACCATGGCGTGCGCTGTTAGGGCGATGACTGGTGTCGATGGAATGCCGTTATCACGTTCCCATTCACGGATCTTTGCAGTGGCTTCGAAACCACCCTGACATGTTGTTAGTTACGAACCACGAGTTAGCAGTGCAGCTCAGCTTACCATAACAGGCATTTGCACGTCCATAAGCACGCAGTCGTAGCGTTTCTTCTGGATGTGTTCAAAGGCCTCAAGACCGTTGTTAGCCACAGTGACTCTGTGGTGGTACTTCTCTAGAATCCTGACAGCAAGCTTCTGGTTGACAGCGTTGTCTTCGGCCAGAAGAATCTGGAACGACTTGGAATGGTCTGAGACCAGAGGTGCAGCGCGTCCATCAAGTGCCGGAATGAGCGCATTGCCCAAGTCGATTGGTAGACAAGGCGTCGTCATATAGCTCGAGATACCATTCTCAAGCGCGGACCTGAGGCTGATGCATACATGTGGTGTGAGCATGACGAGAGGAATGTACTTGAAGCGTTCCGCGATCCTGAGCTCTCGCGCAGTCTTGTCATTGTCGACAATGACGCAGTCATACGGCATGTCTGTCCTCTTCGTCGTCTCAGGCACTTCCTCAACTGAGTGCACCACCATGGGCACAAGATCGAGAGTCTTGAGGTGCTCAATAATTTGGTCCGAGAAGCCAGTGTTGCCTTGATCGACAAAGAGCACAGTGTGTTGCTTGTATGCCACGAGCTGAGGCTGTATGGCTTGGATTGCCGGCTTGCCAAGACGTACTTTGCATGTGAAGTAGAACACACTGCCCTTGCCAACGTCTGATTCGACCCACATGCGGCCACCCATGAGAGTGACGAGACGTTTGGAAATGGATAAACCCAGTCCGGTACCTCCGAACTTCCTGGTAGTCGAGCCGTCTGCCTGCTGGAAGGTATCGAAGATGAGGTTGAGCTTGTCGCCACGGATACCTATTCCAGTGTCGGAAACAGCAAATTGGAAGACATAGTGATCTGGGTCACATTCTTGTTCTTGCGCCATGGAAATGGCTACCTTGACTTCTCCGAGCTCGGTGAATTTGATAGCATTACCAACCAAATTGAGAATGATCTGCCTCAATCTGAAGGAATCACCAACAACGTAATCGGGCACCTTGTAGGACACGTCATAAGCGAGGTTCAACTTCCGCTCGTTGGCTCTCGACGCTAAAGACTTGAGTGCGTTGAAGATGGTGCCTCGCATTGAGAATGGAATCTCTTCCATAACCATGCGGTTCGCTTCGATCTTGGAGATATCAAGGATGTCGTCGATGATGGTCAATAATTGACCAGCCAAGTTATGAACGATGGTCAACATCTCTCGCTGTGCGTGCGTAAGGTCGGTGTCGAGCGTAAGTTGAGTCATTCCGATGATACCATTCATGGGTGTTCGAATCTCGTGAGACATGTTGGCTAGGAACTCGGATTTCGTCTTGTTGGCCAACTCGGCTGCCTCCCTGGCGGCCGTATTCCTCTGGATACTTTCCCGCAAACTGGACACCATCTGGTTGATCTTCCTCTTCAGCTCGTCCATCTCACCGGAAGCTTCGACGGTTATTTGAGTGAACTTGCCCTCCATTGCAGCGTTGGTGATGTCACCGAAAGCGCGCACTTGTGACGTAAGGTTCTGAGCCATGGTGTTGACGTCTGTAGTGATTTCTTTCCATCGACCATCAATGTCTTTTACGTCTGCTTGACCACCCATCTTTCCGTCCACGCCCACATCGCGAGCTACACGCTTCACGGCGAGAGACCATTCATCAAGTCTCATAACCATGTCGTTGACGGTGTCTTTAAGCAATCGGATCTCTCCTTCGGCGTCCACGTGAACTCTGCGGCTCATGTCTCCCTTGGCGATGGCCTGCGTGACCTCAGAAATACTTCGTACTTGCAGCGTGAGATTCTGGGCCATAGTGTTGACATTGTTGGTCAGGTCCTTCCATTTGCCCTCAACGTTGTCGACCTGCGCTTGGCCGCCCAGGATACCGTCTGTTCCGACCTCACGGGCAACCTTGCTAACCTCTTGTGCGAATGTATTCAACCGGTCCACCATGGTGTTGATGGTGATCTTGAGGGACAGGATCTCACCCTGTACTTCTGCCTTGACCTTCCTGCTGAGATCTCCTCTTGCGACGGCTGTAGTGACTTCGGCAATTTCTCGTACTTGTGTTGTGAGATTCATGGCCATACCGTTCACATTTTCAGTGAGATCTTTCCAGGTACCCTCAACACCATGCACTGTAGCCTGTCCACCAAGCCGACCCTCGGATCCGACCTCTCGCGCAATTTTGGTAACTTCGTGAGCAAACTGCTGCAACTGGTCCACCATGCGGTTGATCGTAACCTTGAGTTCCAGAATTTCACCCTTGCATTCGGCTTCCACTTTCCGGGTGAGGTTACCTTGTGCGACGGCTGTTGTTACTTGGGCTATATCTCGCACCTGGGTAGTCAGGTTCTGAGCCATGGCATTCACGTTTACTGTCAGTTCGTTCCACATGCCCTTGACACCAGCAATCTCAGCCTGACCACCAAGCTTGCCTTCAGTTCCGACATCCCTAGCCACTTTGGTGACCTGGGTAGCAAATGACTGTAGCTGGTCCACCATGCTGTTGATCGTCTGCTGTAGCTGTAGGATTTCTCCGCGGGCCGGACGCTCAATCTTACGACTGAGATCGCCCATGGCGACAGCGGTTGTGACTACGGCGATCTCTCGCACCTGGTCGGTAAGATTCTTGGCCATCCCATTAACTGCAGGACACGTTAGTATCGGCCCGATAGTGGAACCCTAATCACAACGTACCACTATCAGTCAGCTCAGCCCAAATACCAGCAACTCCTGGTAGGTTGGCTTGACCGCCCAATCTGCCTTCGGTGCCGACCTCTCGGGCGAGAAATGTGACTTGACTTGCAAACTCCTGGAGCTGGTCCACCATGGTGTTGATTGTGCGCTTGAACAGGGTGATTTCAGGGTCCATCTCCTTAGCATGAATCAAAACCTTTTTGCTCAAGTCACCCATAGCGACAGCTGTAACGATGGCGCCAATTTCCCGCAGTGCTTTTTGGAAAGCCAAGTTGGCTGTGAAATGTCAGCCACAACGTTGCCTATTGGAGGGTGCTCGACGATACCTTGCTGATGCTTGCCGAGCTCCCTTTTGAGTGCGCCAATGTCTTCAATGCCGTGTTCGAATACCATGCTCTGTGTAGTTAATTGCTTGTTCACTTCCTGGCTCAGGTTGTCTGTGTTCTATCAGCATACAAGACATGCAGAAGTCATGTGTAGGCTCCTACCAATATGCTCGCGCTGGTTTCGAATCTGATCAGCTTGCTGGTTCAAGTGTACTCGCAGGTAGTTGAGCTGCTCTTCAGTGAGAGCCGCCGCGGGTTGTTCGGGGTCGCCATTCGACTCTTTGGCAGCGAGCCAGTTGGAGACCCAGATGGCGCGCTCCTTGTTGGATCCACGACGTCCTTGGGTGGGTGGGCCGTTGTTGCTGCGGAAGACTCCTGCTGGCGTATTTAACGCGCCATCCTCGGGTGGCTCTTGTGCTGGTGTCAGAGGGAACTGGCCCTGCTGATTCGCAGCATGGCTGCTCTTGTGCTCGAGAAAATCTATTCTTGAGCACAGCGCCGACAGCTCCTGCTCTAGTTGTGTCTTCTCTTCGCTGTCCGGGCCTGGCAGAGCGATGGCATTGGCAGCTGTTTTGGCTCCATTGGCAGAAACTTGTGCGCTGAAGCTAGGGTCTCGCGTAGGGTCATGTTGGCGGGCGAGGTTGCGGATGATGGCTGAGACGCTCGAGTACGTCTCTGCGGCCATTGTGGCGGCGGGTGGAAGGGTGAAAGGCTCGAAAGGCTGCTACGTGCGCATCTGGAACGGGCAAGATGAAGAGGAATGTGACGGGTCGGGTATCGATGGGAGAGCAGGCGGAAATGGACAAAGGAGGGACTGAAGAGCCTTCCGGGGCAGACGACTGCGAGGATACTGATGGATCGCGAGACGAAGTTGGGAGGTATCGAAGAGGCGCGAGCAGGGGACGCCCCGCTAGGATGGATATCCAGTATCGCCCAATCAAGGTTAGCGTCAAATTTAGCAGCTAGGCAGCGTGGTGAAATAGCCGCAAGCCACCAGTTGCACGAGTCCGCGGGGACTTGCAAAAACTGCGTGGGAAAGAAAGCGCGAGTACAGCCCGACGAAGCGTGCTACGGTATGCTGCCTCACTCTCCCGCAGGATTGCCCGAATTGCTGCCGGGTTTGGAAAACAGACTGGAGGCAGAGTGACAGCTGCGGCGCTAGGCCGAGAAGGACCTAGCACAGCCCTGGTGGAGTGAAGCCGTGCACGTTGGACCTTGGAAAACGGACATGTCGGACCATGCTAACCAACGGCCACTTGCTTGAACCTCCCACGGCGAATTCAGCGCCCTCAGCACAGCGAGACCGCACACCTCACACCGCCGACGTCATCCTCCCTGTCCAGCCCCTCGCCGACACCGCGAAATGAAGTGCGACCATGCACCCAGCATCCGCGTGCCATCTTTTAGCACGCACGGGTATACGAACAGAGCGACGAATGGCAGCACGACCGAAGCCACCCAGCACCCGCCCATGTGGCAAATTACCCCTATTCGCTGCTAACGGCGGGCGGAACAGGCATCGCCTAACACTGCAGCGCACTCGGGATACGTTAGACTTCAACGCCCTCGCTGGAGTGTGAATGCGCCTCCAATCTAACCACGGCTTGACTGCGCTGCTCTCCTGTTTGATCTGCATGCCACTGCGCACATGGTACTCGTGCCATGGTTTCAGTGCCATCGATCGCAATACAGTGCGGCGTGGCGATGCATCTCAGATCTTATCATGCCATGCTGACACCTGACAGAGGGGCTCTTTGATGGTGGGCACAGTGGGGTACACTTGTTCACAAAAGAGTCGCTTCGCTCAGGGTCTCTCCCGGGCGTCCGGCCTACTGTAGTAAGCGTGTTTGGGCGGAAGCCGGCACATGCTTGGTAACACGCGAGGACGTGTTTTCTAGACGGCTTCTTGGTTTTTCCAATTTTGACTCGCCATTGCATGAATTCAATGAAGATTGGGGAACCCGGTCGGCACATCCGACCATCCCCCGGGTAGTAGCCTCGGGGAACTAATCATCCAGCGTCCCGATTAGTCTACGCCATTGACTAACAGGTCGGCAAAATTTCAATATTGCCTTTTACATCAATGCGGAACTCAAAGTTTATCAACGGCATCCACATGTGTATCTGGTTATCCAAAATTGTTATGAGATCATACCTACCTAGACCCTTACATCTGGCCTCCTAAGGTTCTCTCCATCATCTCAGGACGAAGTGTCACCAGGGGGTGAAAGAATTTGTGTCGTATTAGACCTTAGGATGCTATCTTCCACACCTATGTATATAAGGTAAAACGTATCCCGAAGGTACTCGTAGGGTTTTATTTCAACAGAGTCGGGAGATGCAAGACAGTGTACACCCCTGCATGTAGTATTCGTTGCAACTTGCTCAAATTAGGCTTTCATGTAGATGGTACATGATCTCGTACGAACAGGCGTTCTTTGCAGTATACGGAACAATCACGACTCTCGACATCGAAGCATTGCGCTATGCCGTTGCAGTGGTTCCTTACTGCATAAAAAAACAGCACATGTAGTCAGAGTTAGCACAGCACAGAAGATGCGTATAGAGAATCTCAATCCTACCACAGTATAGCAGAAGTTATGCAAGCAAGAAGTTGGACTGAAACACGCGTATTGATCAAATGGTGACTCCGATCGTTCAGTCCATAGTATTTTCTCAGAGTCCAATTTCCTCCATGTCTTATTCTCGCACGTCTCTAGTAATCTAGGAGCGCCTCGGTCGACGGCTGCCAATTACTTCCCATTCCCGTTCCCAACCCCAAGGCACCCATCCGCCACTGAGAGGTGGCCATACTAGGCCTCTGCGATAGTCTCAGTGTTCGACCTCCATCTGTAATTGTGACCATGTCCCTCTCTCCGTTCGCACCGCCTTCGTGTGGCAGACTGGGTACGTTCCATTCACCCGTTCGTCGCTCATAGATGTCTCTTCTCGGGCTGTTTAAGGATCTCGATAGCGTTGGTGGAAGGAAAAGTCTCGCGCGGCATAGTGGACATGTGGTCGATGATGCGACCCATGCGCTTAGGCAGGACATGTGGAAGATGTGGCCGCATTGATCGATTTTTGAGGCCGGGTTCTCGTATGTGTAATGTTCGAGACAAATGGAACAGTCGGCTTGGGTATTGTTGGGCGCGCATGTGCGGAGGGGCTTTAAGCCGTATGTGAGGAAGGCATCATCTGATGTGTAGGGAAGGATTGGGGATGTAGCTGTGCTCGTGGTTGTGGTTGTGGTAGGTGGCATGGCTGTGTCCTCGGTGATGGTGAGAATCCCGAGATTGTAAGAGTCTTGTAATGGTTAGACTTTTGTGGTAGTGAGATTGTTTAGAGAAGAGTGTTGCGATGGAAAGACCAAAAGAGAATGTAGCCTCCCTTTTTATGAGGGCAATTTGTGTTGGACTCTGGTAGCATTACTTCGGTGTGGTTCCGTCGACCCAAGGAATGATGATTAGGCGAATCACGACTTATCAGATACCAATGGTTCGCGAAATGCGTGCTGCCATGAGAACGGTGGTATCGAAAATTGGATAAGCAGTATTAAAGAAGATAGGCCTGGCTACCTAAGCTTCTTAGCATGCGCAACCAGGCTCTCGATAACTTGCTCAAATGCGTCCTTATCTCCGAGTGCGCTCTCCAGTCGCTTCTGCCAATATTCAAATACCTCTTTTGCTCTTTCTTGCAGTCCCTTCAAATGATCAATGTGCATCTTCAGCTCATCATCCGTCAGCCCTTGGAGCGCTGCATCCGTCGTCGCGCATAGTTGCATCGTACTGCTGATGTCCAGCTCTGGAGGAGGTGGTGGTCCCTTGCGTTTTCGCTCTGGTTTCGAACTTGATGAGTCGACTGAAGTAGAAGATTCGTTCTCGCGCTTGATTCGTCCTAATGGCCCACCATTATTCCGACCGTCTGAAGAGGGGCGAGGGGAGCGATCGCCGGGTATGTGTATCGAAGGGAGAATGAGTTTCTTTTGTTTCGAGGCGGGAAGGATTTCGTCAAGATCAACTGGAACACCTAGTGAGACCAGGAACAACCGCCGTATACGTGAGCGAACCCAATCAGGGGGCTGCAGTGGAGGCGGTGCGACTAATTGCGTCCATAACGAGTGGCTGCGTTCTGAGAGGAAGATGGATCGGGTCTCCTCGATATTGGTGGATATTGTGGGTATGTCGTCGTGTGCAGGGTACATGTCATCTAAGTAGGGCTGTGTTGCTGTGACGATTTCTTCAAGTGATGTGAGTTGATCAAAGTCTAAGACGGGCTGTGTAATGAAAGGTTAGTCAGACTATCACCACAGCAAGCGGACAAGGCAGTAGTATATGTGGACTAGAATTGCTGCGACTTACAGGACCTGGCGAGGGGACAGGTACAGGAGGCTGTTCTGGGGGCTTATCAAACGATGTCTCTGCATCGTCCTCGCCTTGCTGAAACCCATCGTCAAAGTCCCCAAAATCATCGTCACCCTCTTCGCCTTGTTCAAAGTCGTCGAAGTCGCCAAAACCATCGTCGTCACCGTCGTCCTCGCCAAAGCCGTCATCTTGCTCAGCGGAGGCATCGGCTTCCGGCACAGATTCGGTTGCGTCGTCGCTCGGGCTTACTGGAGACCTGTCATGCGAGGTTGGTGACCCTTCTTCCGTCAATGGTACGCAGGAGGCACCAAGGAAATGCCCTACGTACCTGGGTTGCTGCGCTGTGGAGGCTCTGGTGCTCTGACAATTACATCAGGCGTAGCATCGGCAAGACGCTGCTGGTGGGCAAGTGTACCGGGAACATCGCCGTAGCTGGGCTGGTCGGGATCGATCTTCTCGACGATTGTCTTGGGCACTGGCGTTCCTCCTGGTGTAAGAGGCCTATCACTTGTGCTAACGCGAGACGTACTACGACTTCGCGTGCCGTCGGGTACAATCTCAACCTCGTCGGGTACTGCGTCTTGGGTGCGCATGTTGTATGCGTCTGTACCTGGCACCTCGCCGTGGGCCGGCTCGTCGTCTACTCGCTCAACTCGCGTGATGGGAATGGGCGAGACCATCTCAGACCGTCCGGGCTGGCCTTCTGAGGCATCAGAGAAGTGTTCGTCGCTGGACTCGGCTGCATTATGTTAGGATTAGTACGGGCAAGTGGGACAGCCAACATACCCAGCTCTTTCGCGCCAGGGTCTTCCAGCTCTACACTCTTGCGGGGCGGTGCTAACTCGTCCGGCATGTCGACGATGTTGAATGGATCTTCACTTGATACGTGTATTTCTTATACAAGCACCCGTACAGACTTGGTCTACCAGATTGGATGTGGAGGACAAGTACAGTGTGAAGGCGACAAGTGGAAGTGCTGCGCCTCGTTGCTTGAGCGTGTCGTCGTTGTCTCAGGCACGCTCGATTAGCGGGGGACGAGCGGTCTGGACGCTCCAGCACCGGGAAGGTGGGAACAACAATTCACCGGAGCTAAAGCTTGACCCATGCACCTGTTTGTCTAACTTTTGGGTTGCGACGACATTGATGCGCGTGAGAAGAATAAACGTTTACGCGCATCCCTTCCAACTCGTCAATTAGCGGCCCGGCACACTCATCTACGGGCGCAACACGACTAGACATTTGCGCGTTCCCAATCTCGCCGACATAAACAGCTCTTTCACCGTCAACACAAACACCCGCCAGAGCTCCTCCACCACAACCGCCATCATGAGCTTCACATTCGGCCAGCAAGGCAACAACAACAACAGCGGCGGTAGCAGCACACCGAACAAGTCGCTGTTTGGTGCTGCGCCTTCCACTGGTAGTGCGACGCCATCTCTCTTTGGAACTGCAAACAACAACACGTCCAGCACACCGGCCAGCGGCGGTCTGTTTGGTTCTGCTGGTGGTAACACAGGCAGCTCAGGCGGTCTTTTCGGCGGCGCATCGAGCACACCTGCGTCCAAACCAGGCGGTCTTTTCGGCGGAGGCTCAGCTACACCTGCTGCGTCCTCGACACCAGCTTTCGGCGGCGGCTTTGGTTTCGGAAAGAAGGAGGGAGATGCGCCAAAACCAGCTGGAGGCCTATTTGGTGGAGCTTCTACTGGCGGACCGGCAACGTCTTCTGCGCCCTCGTTCGGATTCGGTAACGCAGGTGGTGAGCATCCAAGCACATTCCCGACTTCCAACGCGTCTGCTAACACCGCATCTAGGCTCGACACCAACAGCTACACCCGCAGTGAACAAGACGTCGTTCCTTCCTTCCACTACCCCAGCCGGCGCCCCTCCAGGTCCAAGCCTGTTTGGGCAGAATAACCAGGCCAGCGGAGGCACATCCTCTTTGTTTGGCGGCGCAAAGCCAGCGGCAGCCACATCGTCTTCCACACCAAGTCTATTCGGCGCTACTGCTGGCCAACCTGCTGCTAAACCCTCAGGAGGCTTCAGCATAGGAGGAAACACGGGGGCCTCAACCGATACGAACAAGCCCGCTGCTCCCGCAAGCAACCTTTTCGGAGGCGGAAACCAGTCAACCCCTACTTCACAAGACGCGCAGGCTTCTAAACCTGCAGGCGGCCTCTTTGGTGGGCTGGGCAGCACAACTCCCTCCTCGACACCCGCGAAGCCCTTGGGAGGATTTAGTGTGGGTGCTACACCCGCACAGCCAGCTTCCTCCCAGCCTTCGTCTACTCCGGCCTCTGGCTTGAGCCTAGGTGGAAACAACGCTGCGTCATCTGCTTCTGCAACACCTAGCCTGTTCTCACCTGGAGGAGCTTCCACACCGGCATCTACAGGTGGTGGCTTCAGCTTTGCCAAACCTGCTGCTCCTGCCAGCACGGCTGCGACTACTGGAGCTACAACCACTGCCACAAGTGGTGCACCCACGACAACCGCATCATCGGGCACATCCTTGTTCCCAAGCATAGGAGGTGGATTGGGAGCCGGGAATACTCCGTCCTCTGCTCCTGGGACTGCTGCTACTACCACCTCTGGTACCACCTCTGGTACCACCCCCAGCTTATTTAGCAAGCCCGCAGGAAGCGAAGCACCAGCGGCGTCTTCCAACACCACTTCACAGCCAGCCCATTCCCTTGGAGCAACTAGCGGAAACAATGCAGTTCAGAGCGGGCTTGCTGCGTCGACTGCCGGGCCCGCACCGTCAGCGCAGTCACGGCTGAAGAACAAATCCATGGACGAGATCATCACACGCTGGGCCGCCGACCTCTCCAAGTACCAGAAGGAATTTCAATCGCAGGCTGAGACGGTCGCATCATGGGACAGGGCTCTGGTCGAGAACTCGGACAAAGTCCGCCAACTGTACTCGAAGACTTTCCAAGCCGAGCGCGACGCCGCTGAGGTCGAGAGACAGCTGACCATGATGGAAGAGAACCAACAGGAGCTCGACTCATATCTAGATCGCTATGAGAAGGAGATTGACAACCTCATGAAGATGCACGGTGTCAGTGGCAAGAACGAGACCCTACGCGGCCCAGACCAAGAGCGCGAGAGGACGTAAGTGAAATCCTAAGAACTGCCTATATCTACAAGTCAACTGACAACCACATAGTTACAAGCTTGCCGAGAAGCTCCAAGACCGCCTCAACGAGCTCAACAAGGACCTCACTGAGATGATTGAGGAAATTAACAATACCTCTCAGACGCTCAGCAAGACGGGCAAGCCAGACGATCCTCTCACCAAGGTCGTCCGTGTTCTCAACACTCAGCTTGCGCAGCTTCAGCTCATCGATTCTGGTGCTTCGCAGCTTCAGGAGAAGATTACCAAGGCACAGAGGGAGACGCAGCGTGTCGGTGCTAATGGCTGGAATGGACTTGGTTCGGATCCTTCAGCCGATTTCATGAACAGCATGCGTGGGGCAAGAGCATCGCAGAGATTTTAATAGGATGGGTTAGCAGAATGATGATGTAGGATAGGCATGGTCTTGTGCTTTGGTTGATAGGGTATGGTCGCATACATTGGCGTTTTCCAGGCGTTTTTTGCACCGAAAGTCGTGCGTACCTTCGAGTCTATAACGTCTCATCAAGAAGTAGACCTAAAAACTAGTAACATACGGTCATGTCAAACACCTACGCCTTCTCTCCATCTCCTCTCCCAAATGTCCCCTCATCCTCACCCTTACCCCTGACGGCATCATGCACAACACCCCCTTCCAACATCCTCCTCCTCTCAGTCCTCGCCTGCATCCACGCCAACGCCGCCGTCCAGGCCGCCATAGCAATACTAACGGCAATCATAGCCCACATACCCCTAGTAAAGTACGGCGCGAAATTTGCCCCATAGAATACGATGCTCCACCATGCGTTGATGGCATTACTTCCCATGTTCATGCTTGCAATGACCACGGCACGTAGACTGTCTTCTTCGTAGCGTAGTACGTCGTTGGCCCAGGCGAAGAAGGTGGCTTGGCAAGCATACACGCTGCCTGCCCAGTAGTACATTGCGAAGTGGATGGTGGTATTCTGGGGGTAGGCGAGAATGAGGGAGGAGGTTATGATGCCGGTTATGCCGATCCAGTAGCCGACGAGATAACGTTTGCCACCCATGAAATCAGTCAGCGTAGCCCAGAACAAAGTTGAGACGATACCGACAGCGGGGACTCCGGTGGGGTAATTATTGTTCTGAGCTACGGTATAAGTGTTTGTAGGATGTGAGCGCATGTACAGTTGCAACAAGGCGTTTGTGCTGAAAGACTCTGTTTCTCCGGCTAGAATCCAGAGGATGACGAAGAAGTACCAGTACCATGTTGAGAAACAATGTCTCAAAAAGGACAAGGATATCGGAGTGCGCTCTGAGACTTCGGGGACGCGTGAGATGGCTAGCGCTTTCTCTGAGGCGCTGAGGTAGGGCGCTCGTGTGTTTCTTGGAGTGTCGGGAAAGAGGAGGAAACCGTAGACGGCTACGGGTAGTGTGATGATTCCGTCGATAACTGAAGGGGGGTTGGTGTTAGTGCGTAGATTGTAGATGTTGCCAAGACAACTTACTAAAGAGCCATCGCCAACCACTCATCCCCCTAAGACCGTCCATGCTACTATGTATACCTGTCTGGATGAAGCCGCCAATCATAGTACCAGCAAGACCTGATGCGGTGAAGATTCCGGAGCGCTTTCCTAGCTCTTTCTCAGTGTACCAGGAACCAAGGATGTAGTGAGTTCCTACAAACGTCGATGATTCAAATAGCGCTTGGAAGAAGCGGATTGCCATTATGTCCTGAGGCTTTTGAGCGGCCGCAGTGACCATTGTTAGGCCTGCCCATGCTACCTGAGATCATGTTAGTCATGATGTCGGATTGAACTCTGGGGAGGAACGCGCACCATGCATGCAGGGAAGAAATAGCGAGGCTTGATGTAGTAGAGTAAAACGTTACATGGCACCTGTCCTATGGTATACCTGAACATGATAGATCAGCATGTGTCTGTATGTCCTTTTTTTCGTGCTCACTCACCCTACAGTGAAGACGGTGTTAATTTGATTGAGTTGGTTGCCTTTGAAGCTCAACTCTTCCCTCATACCAGAGACGTATGCATTGTTGAGATTGGTGCGATCAAGATAATTCAGGAAGTACATGAGACAGCAGAAAGTAAGGATGAAGAAGTCAAGCTTCTGCACCAGCTTGCGCTCGCCTGGCGCATTTTGGTCGCCCCGAAGATAGGCGATGAAGCTGTTAGCCATCTTGAATTGAGATTTTGCTCTCAATTGGGCAGAGGTGATGCGCCCTGTCGCTATGGATGTGCTGTTGAGCAATGGAAGATGACTTTGCTTGTCGTCGAAGAGCTGCCACTATCGGTTATGTTTGTAGTATTGGTTATTCTTCGGATGACATTGTCCGTCCCATGCATCATACGACCGATAGACGCTGGGGGCAGGATATGAACGATACTATGCCACTTATGACTGACTCGAGATAGACACATTCAGTAAGTGTTTATGCCGATCATATCGCCTGTGTCCAAGAGCTGATTGCCGGTATCGGTTATTTGGGTGTTCGTATCTGAGTCTGAACAAGGCAGGTATATCCTCTTGACCAGTGATAGTTTATCTCGGCCGAAGCAACGGGATGCCTGCTAGGAGTTAGTCTGGGTCGGGCGCGTCTAAAAGTGCGGGGAATGGTATTGTCCACGCCTCCAATGGCTTCGGTTGGAGACCACCATCACAGATGGATCGCGGCGCAGGAACCGAGAGTGGCGAGTATACATCGCGGCATGGTGATGAGCACTCACAGAGGCGTTTGAAGTAATTGTCTTCTGATTCAGCAAACACATATACAGCTGTTCTTCGATTTCGCAGTAGCTTGGCGTTGCGAAAGTCTGGAAGTATGACATCTGAAGCGAATTGGGAGAAAGTTGCTGCGGGGAAGCGCGCAGCTCTCGCGGAATCCATTCCGACCGATTATCGCATACCGCAGGACAAGATACCACCAGAGTCACAACTCAACGTGACAACATGGCCCAAGGAGTCTGGATGGTTTACAGCAAACGAGCTTGAGATTACTGAGAGTACCGCATCGCATATCCTAAAGAAGATCGCGTCGAAAGCATGGAGTGCCGAGGACGTCACGGTCGCGTTCTGCAAACGCGCTGCAGCAGCTCATCAACTGGTATGGCAGAACCCCCAAGAAAGAGACTTGAATTAATTCCATGGATGTTTAGACCAATTGTCTTAGCGATGCCTTCTTTGATGAAGCAGTGCAGCAAGCCAAATCCCTCGACAATCATCTCCAACGAACTGGCAAGACTGTAGGACCGCTCCATGGTCTGCCAATCTCGCTCAAAGACAACTTCAATGTAAAGGGAAAAGACAGTACTGTAGGCTTTACTTCGTTGGTGAACCAGCCGGCGGAATACAATGCTACGTTGGTGGAAATACTCGAGCGACTAGGCGCAGTCCGCTATTGCAAAACCAATGTGCCGACGGCCATGATGATCGTACGTATACGCGTATATATACTAGGTAGGGAACTGACAAGATACAGGCAGAATCTGTTAATAACACATTCGGACGTACCGTCAATCCGCTGAATCGCAAAGTCACCTCTGGTGGTTCTTCAGGTGGGGAATCAGCCCTCATCGCGTTTGGAGGAAGTCCTTTAGGCGTCGGAACCGACATAGTATGTTTCATACCACACCGTACACCTCTCATGTCTAACAATATCAGGGTGGCAGCTTGCGTATCCCAGCAGCATGTACTGGCATCTTCACTCTTCGCCCGTCCTTCGGTCGTTTCACCACACAACGATGTAGATCTGGCCTCGCTGGTCAGGAAGCAGTACAAAGCGTCAACGGACCCATGGGAAAAACACTTGAGGATATAAAATTGTACTCAAAGGCTATTGTCGACGCGCAGCCGTGGAAATTAGACCCAAAGATGCTGCCTATCCCGTGGCGGTCAGTGGATGCTCCGACGAAGCTCAAGATAGCAGTGCTTTGGAACGATGGCATATGCTTGCCCACACCTCCTGTAACACGCGCTCTGAAGGAAACGGCAGAGAAGCTGAAGAAGGCTGGACATGAAGTTCTGGATTGGGATCCAAAACTACACGGGACTGCGCTGACACTTCTGGTGAGCCATTTTTAGAACTACACCGACCTCCAAGCTAACAAGCATAGGGACGAATGTTCGTCGCCGATGGAGGTAAGAGTGTCGAAGCATTGCTCGGAATAACAGGCGAGCCGTATCGACCCGAGATGGTTCAGTACAAAGATGCCAAGGAACTGGGCGTGTACGACATGTGGAAACTGCATTCAGAGAGATCTGAGCTACAACGGCAATACTTGGAACAGTGGATGGCCATTGAAGGGCTAGACGCCATCCTCGGTAAGCTGAGTATTCTTACCTATCAAACATCCGTCTCTGACATCTCTTAGCACCCACAACTCCGTACTCGAGCGTAGCGCATGGTGACTTCAAGTATGTCGGGTATACTGGTGTATATAATGTGGTTGACTACGCTGCCGTATCTTTCCCATGTGGGGTCTCAGTCGACAAAGCAATCGACAACCACGCGAGCGACTACAAGCCTCAGAGCGACTTCTGCCAGGATGCATACGACAGCTGTAAGCTATATACTCGGTCGTCAATGGGTGTTCCTAATGACTAATGAAAGACAGATCAACCTGAGCTACTTCATGGCCTGCCAGTTAGTCTCCAGTAAGTACTACATCGTTTCTTGTTTTAAAGGGTAATTCTGACCTCTGCAGACTTGTTGCGCAACGGCTGGAAGAGGAAAAGGTTCTTGCTATGACCGAGACGGTACTTCAGGCGATACGGTCTTAGTGACATGATTACGTAGAATGAAGCCTTACCTTTGGAATATACTTGACGACGCTGTTTCATCCTGATACAGTAGCTGAGCAACGCAGCTTCCTCGTAGCATTAGCAGGGTTTCGAGCGCGTGACATGGCGCAAGAGCTATCAGTCACGTCGAACAAGTAAACAGATGGCTAACATCGACCTTCGTGTTCGTACGCTCCAAACGACACCATTTCTTCTATCTTCCACGTCGTCTATCCTTTTCGACTCATCGTTACAGCGACCAGCTTCTTCTACGCCCTCTACCTCCGCCGCCCTGTTTGCACGTAGGTGCAAGCAATCGAAGTTTGTCTACTCATATTCGTTATACCTTTCGCCCTCATAGCCCACTTCTCACCTGACTCCTTCAGCAATTGGGTCGTCAGACTTCGCGTCAGCGTATAACTACTGTCTTCGAAACCTGCACACATTCGCTGCCCCAGGCCGGTCCAAGCCGTCGTTCATTCCATGGTATGGCCGAGTCTGAGAACAATGCTTCGAAGATATCGAGCGCCCGCACGAAAACGACTCCGGCCTCAGAGCGCAAGAAGCTTGCACCACGGACGACGTCGGATAGACTTCCTTGGCTGAACCACAAATCTGCTCGGACTATGACTGCAGCGTCCACGGATGGTCAAAACAGTACAACCGTGGAAAGCCCATGTAGCTCGCCGGTAAATGGCAAGCAAAGCCCTAATCAATCTCCATCACCAAACACTCGTCCTTCTAGCCTCAAGGCATCTGTTTCGACTGCCTCGCAACCTATTATCACGGCTAAACCAATGGCGCAAAAGAAGTCGTTGGTGCCAGCAGCTGAGCGCCGAATCTCATCGGCGGCTTTCAGTAGCCCATCTCCAGTAACAAGACACCGGCTGTCTCAGGCGCGTCGAGCCTCTTTGGCCTCCAGCACAGTGACTCCGTTGAGGGTGGCACAAGCGTCCATATCGCAGTCACATGAACCGCAGAAGAGACTCTCAATCGTGCACATCAAGCAAGACAACGACAAGCTAGGAGACACCAATATTCATGAACCTCCCCCTCGCGTTGACAGCCTAGCATCCGTTCCGGATCATCTTCAGCAGTCCAGTACCTCAGATTCCACTAGCACAACTCCTGCAGTAGTTTCGAGAGTCCAAAAATCTCCAAATCAACCGGCACCGGTCCCAGGTACCTTCGCGGGATTCATAAATAGAAGAACCAACAACATGGTTGAGGATGTAGAGGATATGGTGAAAGAAGCCGTCGAAGTTGCTGATGTCGTTGATGATCGAGCCCAAGTGGAAGAACTATACGCAATCATCGAGGGAGCGAGAAGCGTTGTACATGATGCTTCCACCGAGCCCGGATATCTCATGACAACCGCGCTCCCTCTGAAGGTATCTGGGTCTTCAAGTTCTTCTTCTCGCCATCAAAACACAAATCCGTCTCTCATCGCCCATCAGAGTGGCGTAGATGATGTCGCTCCCGACGTCTGTCTGCCACACGATCTGCCGAGAGCCTCAGTGTCCTACGATTGGGCCTACTCGAACCAAAACGTTCGAAAAGAAGAGAGTTCCTCTACGTCGTCATGCTCGTCCAGTGATTATGAAAGCGAGCGAGACCATGTCGATTTCGACACGCGAAGCAATCTAGACCTGCCAAAGTTGGTTCAGACAGCTCCAAGAGAACACATAGATTTTGTTCTTCGCCCTGTAGGCCGAAACGAGTCTCGTGGTCGTTCTCGCCGACGTATTACCGGCAATTCCACAGCGCATCGACGTAGTCGCCACCGAAGTCATGAGCATATATCTAGACCAAGATCTCGGCCCAAACCAAGAGATGACTCAGGTTTCGGCGAGACGGATACCTCTCTCGACGAGGACGATACGCCGTCGAAGCCATGTGGCCATGAACTCACGGTACGAGAGCAGGTACATCATCACACGTTCAGTCTCCGACGACATCACCGCAGACAGCCGATTGCGCGAAATTGGTCCACAGGCAAGAAGCGTCTTACTGCTAGTATTGCATGTATCAACACAGCTCTGCTTGGCATTATCATCGGTATCTACGCGGGTGAAGTACCTCGCATACAATACTCCCTCGCGGATGAACGCCATGTCACAATCATAGGCAATGCTGTACTTTACGCTGGGCTTGCTATCTCAACCTTTTTTGCCTGGACACTACCTCTCCTACACGGACGCAAACCCTATATCCTCGCTGCTCTGGCAATCGCCTTACCACTCCAATTTCCCCAGGCCATTGTCGTCAGCGGCTTTCGCAACAAAGACACGAAGTATCGTGTCGGGCTTCTGCTTTCCCGTGGCGTATCTGGCCTCGTTTTTGGATTTGCAAATGTCAATTACATCACCGTGCTACTTGACCTCTTTGGGGCCTCTCTACAGTCCAAGAACCCTCACCAAGAGTTCGTCGTCGCGAACGATGTCCGTCGCCACGGTGGAGGTATGGGCATGTGGCTCGGCATTTGGTCATGGTGTTGGATCGGATCTCTAGCCGTTGGCTTTCAGATCGGCGCGGCGGTTATCGAGAAACTGACACCAGATTGGGGGTTCTACATCGTCGTTGTGATCATCGCTCTTGCCCTCATTCTCAACATCATGACTTCGGAAACGCGACGTGCACCATTCCGAAAATCAGTGACTGAGGTATATGATAGAGACGAAAACTATATCACAAGACGTGTGAGCCGGGGAGAAGTGAAATTACACATCGGAACTGAAGGGCCGAAGTATTGGTTTGAAGAAGTGTGGGCAGGCATCAAACTGATGGCAATGATGCTTTGTCAACCTGGTTTCCTCGTTCTGGCACTCTACCTGGGATGGATATACGCACAGGTCGTACTTGTGATTGTCCTGCTTGGTGCCCTCCTGTCGCGAGACTACAGATGGAAACCGACAAAGGTGGGTGCAGGGGTTATATCCATAGCCATCGGCGCCTTCCTTGCGATTCCCCTGACAAAAGCCGGTATCTTCTCTCGGGAGCGGAAAAGCGCATTTCGTACCGATTCTATGACGTTCCAGAAACAAGTTACCTGGTCGAGCCATCTTGTCCGCCGCGCTATCTTTACGCTCACACTCCCTCTGATGGGCATGGCGTACACTGTCTCTTCGGCTAGTCGCCCTCAACCATGGCTTGTGCCGATTGTTTTCGCTGGCGCTGTAGGCTTTCTCAGTATTCTCGCTATAGCTGAGTGCCACGGCCTGATGATGGAAACATTCGACACATGTGATCTACAACCTGGAGTTAATACGCGACATCGCCTGCAAAGCATGGCCGTACAAGATCGCAGGAGAAGGACGAATTACACCTCCTTTCCGCGTGTTACGGCTGGTATCTTTAGCAGCCAAATTATCGCGTTCATCCTCGCCGCTGTTGCAACGATGGTAGGCGGCAATATGACACGGAATCTTGGCGCTCAGAAGTCCACCGGGACTACGGCAGGCATCCTGTTTGCTCTCACTGTTCTTCTTATCCTGGTCCTATACCGCTTCAAGTCCGTACAGGTTATCCCTAATCATACATTTGGAACCAGGCGCGACACGGCAGCCTGGCAAGAATTCAAAGACCTGGAAAAAATTGGCCGAGGCAGTGACTGGAAGCCTGTTGTCATTGGAAATCCGAGTGGCAAGATGAGGAGAATGAGTGCGCTTGAGTTGGGGGCGTTGAGTCGCTGGACAGAGATTCGGAAATTGAACTTTCTAATCAAAGGAGTCATGTTAGGACAGCCAAAGGAGAAGAAGAGCTTTAGAGATAGTTGGTGATGGTGTTGCGGCCAGATCGTGTATTGCTGGAGAAGTGTTGATTGGGCGTCAGACAGTATTAACCTAAGAATGGATTACAATAACGGATTCTTGATTTCCAACGCATAACAGTTTCAGAGAAAATACAAAACCTCGGAGCGAATGGTGACCTCATATGTGCGACTAGCATGGGATTGTTGAGGTTGTGATGCCAACATTGTTAATCCCCTGAGCCATCCGGCAAGCGCGTCCGTGCGCCGCTGAAAAACCAAGCGTCACTGCCGAGCTCCATCCACCCTCACGAGCAGACGACCGGCGACACCCCATCTCCCCTTCGTCAATTCACATCAAGATGTCTCTCGCTGCATCACGTGCCGTATTACGGCAATCGACGTTCGCCGTCCGCCGCGCTGGCATCCGCAATGCCTCGACGACCGCCGAAGCCACCAACACCGTAAAGGAAACCGCGTCAAAGGCACAGTCAAAGGCATCAGAGGGTCTCACCAAGGTCACAAGCTCCGCGAGCTCTGCGGCATCGGGTGCCGGTCAAGCCGTCAACAATGCGACACAGCAAGCCACTGGACGGGTAGGAAGGATGGTCAATTTCGTGCAAGGTCAGTCACACCATCTCAAAGGCGGGGAAGTGTATCAATTGGCGACCGGAGAATCGTGTGTAGTAGCAAGAGAGGGAATAGCAAAACATGGGGCGCATTGGCTTGTCCGTGTAGCTCTACATGGCTTATCAAGCGCAGCCATATTTGCATGGTTCGATCGTGATAGTCGGTTAGGCAGGAATTCTGATGCAGCGCGATACTTTAGCTTGAACCACGTACTGACATTATCATAGGACTGGTTCCCAAGGCTACCTACTACGGAAGGGTCGGACTTGAGCTCGGCAAGCTCATTGCCCACCAGCGAAGCATGCAACCACCGTACGCCTCCCACAAGCCCGGCTTGGCATACTGGAATATCGGAATAATTACTAACTACTCCCAGATCTATCCAGACTATGCAGAACTACATCCAGCCTGCATTGAACGCTCTCCGTCACCCCAGTTCCCTCTTCAGCCGTGTGGCCAGCGAGGCCAACAGCGCCGCCCAGCAACCCGCCAACGTCCTCGCGCAAGTCCGGAACATGCCCCGCGAACAATGGTACTCTATGGGTGTTGTTGTCGCTGAGGTCATCGGTTTCTTCTCCGTTGGCGAGATCATTGGCCGATTCAAGCTTGTTGGCTACAGGCAGAAGAAGGACGAGCACCACTGAGTGCGATAAGCTTAGGACAGCTACGACACGACTTTTAAGCATGTACTAGGTTCAAGAGGCAGTGAGAAGGACTACGAGGGGTTGGCGAGGAAACACTGTACGATTTCGCGGGCAGGGAAGCTGAGCAAGTGTGTTTGCGGTGCATTAGGGATGGTAGGGATCCGATACTGTTTACTGCACATACCTCTGATTTAGATTCCATTTTCTACATGTGCAATTATTGGCAATGCATCTACTTCAGTACCACGATAAGAATAGCATAGCTGTAGCTGGTTGCGTGAATGCTCAAATGATCGGCGCTAGTTCCGCCGAACCGCCGCGGCCCAATTATTTTTCTGAGCGCGACAATTCAACTTTTGCAATCTGAACGCAGCAGAAACCCAAGACGCTATGAAAGTCAGGACGTAAATCACGCTTTCTGACTATCGTCCGACCGACCGCCCAGTATGAACGTGTTCAAACTCCTCTCGCGATCCTCGAAAGCGGCGCATACCTCGCCCGCGCAAAAGCTTCCTTCTTCCGGCGCTGTCGCAAACCCGCAGCTGTTCGGCCACGACGAGCCAACACAACCATCGGAAACATCGAATACTAGTCGCAAGAGGAAAAGAGGGCAGAATCTGGTAGACGCATCTTCGAGCGCCACTGAACTACCCGCCGATCTTGACTTCTTTGGCAGCGGTGCAAGCAAAGATTCAGAGGCGAACGGAGGTACTCTTTCCAAGAAGCAGAGGAAGAAGCAGAAGCAGCAAGAGAGGAAAGAAGAAGCTAGTCTTCAGGATAGCGCAAACGAAATAGAGGAGGAGCTATACGATGTGGATGAGTGCAAGAGGATACTGCGCTCGCACAAGCTGAAGGTTGCAATACTGGACGACTTTGCGCCGCAAGTAGAAGAGCAAAGCAAAGAGAAGAAGTCGAAGAAAAGGAGGAAAGAGAAAGAAGTCAAGGAAAAGAAGAAGGATGTAAAGAAGTCACTCTACCCACAACCCCTCACCTCGTTTGCGCAACTACGAACGCGATATGACATCTCGAGACGTTTGGCGGGGAACATAGCAGAGCAGGGATACAAGCTGCCCACTGAAGTTCAACTCGGGGCTCTACCGCTGCTACTAGGCAATAAGGGTCGCAAGATTTCAACCGACGTCGAAGGCTTGTCTGGTGCTGAGTTCAATGGAGACATTGATCTACTGACGGTAGCGCCTACGGGCAGTGGAAAGACCATAGCGTTTCTGATACCGATCATTGATTCGCTGCTAGTTGAGAGCAAAACTGTGGATACGAAAGAGGGCCCTCGCGCTGTAATCCTCGCTCCTACAAGAGAGCTTGCGGCGCAGATTGTCAATGAGGCGAGGAAATTGGCAAAAGGCACGGCAATCAAGGCTACACTTATGAGGAAGGGTATGCGAGTCGTGCAGGAACCAGAGGAGACACACGATGATGCGGCGGGCTTGGCTGAGGCGTCAGAAGATGACGAAGATGATTCTCAATCCGATGAAGAAGAGACGGCAGCCCCGAAGAAGAAGAAGCAGGCTGGTCGACGGGCCGAACTTGTGAAAGCCGCCATTCTGGTCGCAACTCCACTTGCTTTGCTCAATGCCTTGAAGCGCAGAGATAGCACTGTTGCCAACATCCCTAGCGTATCCCAACTCGTCCTCGACGAAGCTGATGTTCTCATCGATCCTCTCTTCCGTGAACAAACGCTTGCGATATGGAACGCTTGCACGAATCCCAGGCTTCGAATTGGTCTATGGTCAGCAACGATGGGGTCCAATATCGATAGCCTAACGACATCCACCTTGAACGACCGATGGTCCCTTCTGTCGTCTTCACAGTCCGACCTTCCTCCGCGACCGCCGCTTATCCGGCTTGTAGTCGGACTCAAAGACTCCGCCATACCAAACATCTCACACCAATTGACTTATGCTGCTACCGAGCAAGGCAAGCTTCTCGGTCTACGTCAACTCCTTCATCCAACGTCTGTGTTCAACAACTCGAATCAGCCCACGCTCCGCCCACCGTTCCTAGTCTTCACACAAACGATACCCCGAGCCATAGCCCTCCATTCTGAACTCCTCTACGATATACCCCCAGAAGCAGGCGGTAGCTCGCGCATCGCCGTCCTACACGCCGATCTCTCCTCTTCCGCACGCGACAGCATAATGACGCGCTTCCGAAAAGGCGAGATCTGGGTTCTTATAACTACAGACCTTCTAGCCCGTGGCGTAGACTTCCGCGGTCTAAACGGTGTCGTAAATTACGATGTACCTACCTCCGCAGCCGGCTACGTCCACCGCGTAGGCCGCACAGGACGTGCTGGTCGTCAAGGCGGCGTCGCAGTCACGTTTTACACGCAAGACGATATTCCCTATATCAAGCTCATTGCCAATGTTATTCGCGCTTCTGAGAAACTGAGGGGACTTGGTGATGAAGAAGGCAGTGTTAAACAATGGATGCTGGACGCGCTGCCTACGCCAAGTAAGAGGGACAGACAGTTGCTTAAGAAACGCGGTGTGGAGGCTAGGCGCACGGTCAAGGGGAAGGATGGGAAGCCTGAGAGTAGGATTAGTAGTAAGAGTGGGTACGATAGAAAGATTGAGAATCGGAAGAGAGGGGCTCGGGAGGCGGCGAAGAAGAGGGAAGTTGGGGCTGCGAATGATGGTGGTGATGGTGGGAGTGATGGAGAGAGTGCGTTTGAGGGATTTGAGTAAGCTGGACTGAACCATCTGTTGTCATGGTGTAATATGTTCGAACAGTTTATATATGTATCCATGACTCCGTCTACACGCCCCACCGCTACGGTATGTCCAGATGTTCAAGCCTTTTCCAGGCCTTTGTTCTCTATTACGGATATCCACATGTTCATATGAACACTACCTCAAACTAATATGTACATGCTACCAGTATCCAATATACTGATATAACCTGCGCTTTCGTTTAGCGTTTCGGAGGCTGTCACGAGTTGTAAGTGATGATGATGAAATGTCTTGGACTTCACACCCTTTTCGACCATCTTGTTTTAAAGCACTTGACAAAGGATAGCTCTTTCACAATTTCTACTAGACATTTCCAGGGAGTGTTGTTGACACAGGAAGGTTTCCGGGACCCTGGACAACTAAAACTGCCGACTTTGCTTTTTCCTTTAGCGTCCCTGGGCCTTTGCCACTACGGGTATGCCCGCGATATTATTTTCGTCCCCGGTTATTGCAGTGATGGTGTGTGGGCTGTGCTTATCATGGGAAAGATAAGTCCTCCATGTTGGAGCATAGTGGATGCATCGGGGGGTTTTTCCTTCTGCTGACCGTGAGGAGACTGGTCATGCGTACGCGCGTCGATGTACTCGCTTCCCTCATAAACCTGTATCAATGGATATGGATCAAATGAGCTCCAACCGAGTGTACGCTATGTCGTGTTCTTGAGTTAGTGCACACGGTCAGTATTTGTGCAGGAGAGGTTGGTTCGCTGAGGATCAAAACATGGGAGGAAGCGGCTTCAAAGCGGGTGTGATCTTCAGAGCTCAAGTTGCAGTGTTGTCGCTTTCTCCAGCATGATCCATGGAGTTGCTGTTGCGACGAAGGGATCTTCAAAAAGCAAATACCGCCTCGCGTATCTTCTGGGAAAAAGCATATTATGGCCCACTTCCCGTCCGCTGTCTGGTGCACTCGATCACTGTATCCTCGCTTAGACGGCACCCTGAGATCTGTCGAGAGTCAGCCTCGGCCCAATTCTGTGGCTTTCGGTCCATATGACCTGCCTACCTGGTGTATGCCAGCGGTCCACCCATCCCGATATCTGTTCATGAGCGTTGAAAATGTGAGGCAATAGCTGATACGGCACCAGCTTGGGTCCTTCACCACACTCAACTTATTGATTGAGGGTGTGAAGGCATACGAGCTTTGTGTGACAACGGCCCTCAATTCCATATCCACTCGAGTCCCTCGGTTTCTACTTCTCGATCGGTGGAGTTACGGCACCGCGCTATGAAGCCATTTCCGGTCGGCGTCCTTCTCCGGACTCCAATCCCAAGAGTCTTAGTCACTAGCAATGTGACCACCATGCTTACGCAGCTTGCGACGACTTTTGCTGAGTGGCCAGCGAACTGATGGATCGGAGGAAACAGGCAAGGCGCTGCTGTGGAACCCCCTGTGGTGCAACAAAGAATTGTGCAGAGGTTGATGGTCGAGCGGGCGAGAACTGTGTTGACTTATCCATCCGCGGGCTGGTTCATAGATCAAGACGCTCTTGAGTGTGTAATCAGCTTCCAGCCTATGGGAAACTCAAATGGCGCTTCATTTGGCTCATGCCGCCTCACAGATAATCAGACTTTGTTGGTGGCGCTTGCACCACCCCGCATCCCATAGCCTAATCACGACCTGTTCAAAGGTGGTTACAGGTGTGATACTTCTGGATCATGCAATTTTCGGTGCATATGTGCCCATATCGTTCGATAAGTCAGAGTTCTGGACTTGAAGGTTCCGGTGTCCGTCCGGGGAACGGTCCAACACCAATGAATGGCAAGGTCGCCTATCGCGTCTATTTTGTCAGCTGTCTGGAGCGCCCCCGGGCATTTTGAGGCTTACGGATACGGGTAGCAGCAGGATCGTAAAGTTGCGGCTTTCTTGTTCAGACCAGGGAGCCAAGAGACGTGGGACATTTCCGGTGCAGTCGTGTAACCGTGTGGCAGTCCAGTAATTTACCATACCTGTCTGTTATGACGCGGACTAAATTTTACTCTTAAATGGCTGCCCCCTTTTGTGTGTTTCTTTCGGTACCGCACAAAAGTACGTTGATTCAACGACACACCTCAGTACTGGCGTAATGATATGGAGTCTCGTGTCACATTCCTATTTAGCTCGGCACCCGCCTACTTACCAATCCTCAGCTTTTGGAAGGTATGTACTTGTCCTTCAGGTAGAACTAGCACATAAAATTTTGTATGCATACCGGGGTAACCGAAATGCAGGCCAAGCAAGGGCTTATAATGGCGTGCATACGGCAAGGGCGCAAGCCCAGGGTAGGCGCTGCGTCTGAACTTGGTGCATGTTGAGTATCTCAACAAATTGGTATGAGCATTGGAACATGCTGAAGATATCCTGTTAATTATGCACCCAGCAGATAGTCCTAGAACAATAAAGACCATGCGATGGGCCTCGTGGTGAGGTTCTATGAAAAAAGTTCATGCGTACGCGACCTATAGGTTTCGAGAACATTCTGTTGGACGATTCGTTGATTGGACGTCCAGTGTAGACTTGAGGATCAGTATCCACGGAGAAGAGGTGTCAGGCTGAGTCAAATTGGCCAGCCCTAATCGGTTCCCTTTGATAGCTGACATGGTATACATGTTCGCCAGTATTTGACGTATGGCCGAAACCAGAAATATCCTACCAGATACGGTTGTCCTCGCAGGATACTCAGCGCCACGGGCGGGTGCCGCCTATGTAAGCTTGCGGTTGGGGGTTTGCTGTTTCAGTAAGACTTATGGTCAGATCAGCCGACTCGAAGGGAAAAGCTTATACCCTGATAGAAATTTCGAGCACGTGCTGTCTGGAGCAGCCACTCCGGTGCCGTGATATATGCACGACATCAGAGATCGACCGACGTCCTATTAGTTGACCACCCACATCACTTGGCAGTCTTGTATCATGGGAACTGATGAAAACGTACGCTCAAGTCATTGGCAACTGTTCTGCCCATAAGGGAGACCTAGTTGCCAATCTGGGCTATATGAGGGGTGTGCCTCATCGGAATGTTAGCAAAAGTCACTGTAGATGACAAAGATTAGAAACTGGAGAAGTCCTTCTTCTTTCCTTCCAAAGGATCGTCATATGCAGCTAAATGTTTTTCACACCGTTCGCGAAGGGTACGCAGGGTCATGGCTATGCAACAGGACATAAGCTATCCGGGAGGGTTTGGGACCAGGGACATGCAACCGCATACAGAATATGGATTAGGACATTCGCTATGGCCCCGGACCCTGGTCGGCTTATAGTGGCTTCCAATCTCCGGCAGTACGGGAGATGTCCCATTCAATATGACGCGGCCAACAGACACCTCAGCTGAGATCCTGCAGATAATGTTTAGAGGTGTATGGGCATTTTTTGGCCGCGCAGAGATGTCGCCGCCTGGGCAGTGTTGCCGTCCAAAAGTGAGATAAATAGTGACGTGTGAGGGCCTGCATACATGGCTCGGTTAGAAGATGGTGTGTGTGTGGGGAACAAAGTCGAGAGCGCTTCGGGACTGGCGATCAGCACGACTGACTAGCGCGTCGCAAGCGTCCTCCAGGGACTCTCCATGACCCTGGCCCCCCGCGCGGACGAAGCATCGTACGAGACTGTAGCGGGAATTGATACAATGTTATGTTTAGTACATATCTCTACGCTTGACTTAACGCGTTGCTGAGTGCAGGAGGGTGTGGACCGTCTGTTGGCGAGTACGATAGGGCACTTATGTGCGCAGGTGACTGATCGGCGCTAGTCCCTCAGTCGATCCCAGGGTGTTGTAGCTCACCAGGCCAGCAACCACCACCACTTGACCCGTCGTCATCCGTTACCAACCCACTTCTCTCGCATTTCAGACTTGCCAAATAGCGCGGTTACGTGTTGCTTCGGAGCCGAATCTCGAAGCACACAAGACGCGAGCATTATCGTGTGTCCGTTCAGGACAGTTTTTCGGTCTTGGTAGCTCCACTATCTATACTCAGAGGCGGTAGCACTCTCCCAAAAATACTCGGGATATCTGAAGATGCAAAAGCTATTGTTAAGCTGTCTGAGTGCCGCAAGAATCTCCGCTGAACAATGCCTACTGTTACTATAGAAATGACTTGGTTGAAGTTTAAGGCACTTGAGGCATAGCACCTAAACAACGACAGTGCCATCGGAAACCAGTTGTCATACTATATCCATAATACCACGACGAGACGAAAATACCGAGATCTTGCGCAAGGTCATCCACGTTCACAGAGCTCACATGGCAATCTGGCCAAGGGCCAACCCAGTTTATCGAAAGGTCATTTGGACGCCTCGTGTTAAGACGGTACAGCTTCACTAAGCCGAGAACACGTAACGACACGAAGATCTCAAGACTTGCTCGTGAAGTCGTTTGAGCAATCTTTTGGTAAGAGCAATGCGCGTTGTTGCTGTGATCTCAAGCCCTTGAATACTGTAAGGCATCAGGACTATCGTCAGCCTTGTCCAGCTTCCGATCACTGTCAATAGACGCTTCGACTGACCAACCAGCACTGCCACTTACGAATCGTATAAGGAAAGTCGCTAGGTGGGTTTATTTTCGGGGCTGCTCAAGTTGTCCTTTGGTCATAGCTCTGTGCCTCTGAGTCCAGGAGAAATGCGACAATTTGCATCTGAAATGTGAACGTCTCGCATCCGCCCTTTAGTTGGAATACCAGGGCTGGTAGGTATTGAGCTTTACTTTGTAGGATTGTGCTCAGTCGTTCTTCGTTCGGAGCAGAGCCTTGTGGCGGCTAATTGGGACAGACTGGCTTTTACAGGTCTTCCTCTGAATATCAGCAATATGGATTTGGAGTTGGACAGCTTTCATCAAGTGGTTAAACGCTCTACTACGTGATTCACTGACTAGGTCAAACATAGAGTATTCAGGTGCACCTGCGCATATGCCTCATATCCATTGTTAACAGTGCCACTCAACGAGGGTTTTATGATTGATATCCAGATGTTGAGCTTTTCATCTTGAATTTAGTCACTCTGGGAAGTCACTCTGGATGCCAAGAAATGTTGACAACAAAAGCAAACACAACATTATACGACGGCGCTTGAGCCTCCAAAGTGCCAGACCCTGTATCGTCTGTGGCGCAGGCGCGTAGCATAATTACCATTCGTGTATGACTATGGCTTTCGCGAGGAAGCGGCAAGAGATCCGCAACATGCGGAGGATCAGCTTTGCCCGTGCCTGTGGTTAATGACGCAATACCCGAGAGTATCCTGACAGCTGTCACTCGGTACCCATGGGAAATGATGTTCGCCATACTTGAGAATCGGGCATGATCACTTCTCAAGATAAGGATTTCCTTCAGCCCATGTCACAGTTAGCCTAGCGTGAGGGTTCGACAATGTGATATATTACCATATAGTATCGATGATCCAAGATACATACTCACATCTGCTTGTTTGAAAGCCGGATGTAGACATTGACGGGACCGAAAGGTAGGGCTTCATGCAGGGAAGCGCCAGCAGCCATGACCCATCTTTTGTTCGATCGCTCGCATGCTGGACGCCCACCCACCTTTGTAAATTACATGCAGCATGCACAAGCAAGCCGTTTACATGGTTGACAACAAGATAATTGGGTGCGCGTATGTCTTCCCGCGGCCCGACGTTTGGATCTGCATGAGCATGGTATAAACCCCGTCTCTGCAGCGTCCTACACGACCTTTGAGTGTGTAGGCAGGTGTACCCGGACCTTGTATCTCTTCATCCGGTGCAGGTACCTTTCCAATACTGTGGTCCAGCAGAAGTGAGACGATAATTGCAGTTAACCTGAGGCAACGTAGCAGTAAGGTCCAGGCAACTCGCTGCTGCATAGGGTAATGTCTCCGATGAGAAAGCCATCGGTCAACGTACGACCAATACAGCTTACTAGTACCTGGACGGATGGAGCACGCCTACAACACGGACTGGCGAAGCACATGGTATCATAATTCTCGCAGCAGCATCTGACCGTGACAAGCCGGCGCTGTTGCTGGTAGCTCGGTTGCAGAGAAGGAGCAATCGAATTAATTAACTGAGCAGCTCCGTAATTTTTCCCGTTGGTCAGCGGCAGCGACATAGCAATGAAGGTCGTAACAGTGAGAATGTGGATGAGTGGTAGTAACTAATTAACCGTGCCGGAAGCATGTACGAACGGAAGAGGAAGATGGAGACGCCAGCCCTGCCGCCAAAGGTAAGGAAGCGCCTATCGTCGCTATTGCGCCACGCTTGGTAAAATCCGCTTGCAGCGGCTAGTGCATGGGACTCTACGAGGAGAGAGTGGGCAATTCAGGCCTAGAGCCATTGATCTCAGATGGTCTGGCGCCAAGCGGGGTCACATTTGACAAGGACCCATCGATCATCAGCCGCATCGTTCATAGCCCGCGCGTCGGCTCCGTATTGCAGAGCTGGCGGCGTCAGGAGGACCAGTGGGCGATGGCAAAGGCATGTCAATATTAGTAGTAGTGCATGGCGCGATGAGGTGAGAGCAGTGGGGAGGCGTGCTGTCTCGTGCCCCAACGGCAACAAGACCGGAGCGACCGCGGGGCGGTTACAGTGAGGGCCCTTGTCAGCAATGCACCACGATGCAAGTCGATCCCTGAAGCGCTGCAGCTAGGGAGCCTAGGGATATGCGAGCGATTCAACGGCTGGCGGGATCCAAGCATGACGCTCGAGCTCAGTGGGCGCATTCGCTATTCCCGACTCGTACACACCCTGGTCGCTACTGGAATTTCGCAACTACCTCATGCTCCAGCCATGTTCACACTACCCCAAAGTCTGCTAAGGGAATCTCATGCAGCTTAAACAGCGCCGGGAAGCGAAACATGTCCTCGCCGCCCTAGCCCGCTCACAAGCATCTGTTTAAATACCTGTCACTTCCGCTGCTTCCCCGATGCAAGCGGCTTTTCACTCCCACCATTCGATGTGATCTTCGTTTACCGTCCACCGTCGTAGTTCACGTTCCGCACTACCACACTCGTTGGCCGTTACCATGTTCTCTTTTCCATTAGGCCTGTTCCCCAATTGGAGTTGGTTCTGTATCTTTTTGGCGCTCTTGTATGTCAACCACGCCTGCCACTGATAGCCTTCCCCGCACTTTGGACGACACTGACTCGCTGCCACAGTTTATTTCGATATGTCAGACTATGGGTTAACCTGGCGAGCAACTGGACCTATACACCTATCCAGCCAGTCGACGACCCGACCATCACATCCAAGGACATGACTGTAATCATCCCAACCGTTGCCGAGAACCTCCAACAGTTAAAAGAGACGGTCCAAAGCGCATACCGTCTCGAGCCATTGGAACTTCTCCTCGTCACACCCGACTCGCGAGTGAAGCGTGTGTATCAGATGGTGGAAGAGCTGGGCAGCCCTAAGATCATCCAAGTGCTATCAGTCAGTCAGGCCAACAAGCGTCGACAGCTATGCCGAGCCATCCCCGAAGTCGAGACCAAGATTACGCTCCTGCTTGACGACGATGTATGGTTACCGGAGAAGTTTACCAAATGGATTCTTGCCCCCTTTGAGGATCCACGTGTCGGAGGTGTTGGCACCAACCAGCAGATCCGCCGCTTCAACCGCTCTAACATCTGGGAGTTCCTAGGTGCCATCTACCTGGTCAGGAGGAACTTTGATTGCACAGCTTGCAATTGGATAGACGGCGGTCTACCATGCTTGTCTGGACGCGCGGTTGCTTATCGTTCCGAGATCCTGCAAGACCCCAATTTTACCTACGGCTTCACGCACGAGACATGGGGTAGCGATCATTTCTTGAACGCCGACGACGACAACTTCATCACGCGGTGGTTGTTCTCACACAACTGGAAGATCCAGATGCAAAACCACCGCGAGTGCGAAGTCGAGACGACACTCGAGGACGACTCAAAGTATCTGCGTCAATGTCTGCGTTGGGTCCGCTCCAATTGGAGGAGCAACCTGACTAGCTTGACAGAGGGTTACATGTGGATGGTGAGTGCCGCTAGTTCCAATATTTGCACAGATTTCGCGTTGTTGGACGCCAAGCCAGCCCCTCTTTTGACTGCGCCGATTCGCACTACCTTTGCTAATCCTTGCGCCATAGAACTACCCATGGTCTCTCTATGCCGTCTTCCAGACAACGCTTACGCAATGGGCATTCCTCCTCGATTGCGCACTCTTCGTCTCGGTCTACCTGGCGCTGCTGGAGGCAGGATACTACGCAGCAGAGGATGACAATCAAGCTCACGCGGAGAAATGGCAGCGCTCGCTTTTCTGGGCCCTGTTCATCGCGCACTGGGTCTTCGCGAAGACGATCAAGCTAATTCCCCATTTGTTAAGAAACCCGGGCGACGTCCGCTTCGTCCCGGTCTCGATTCTTTTCGGCTATTTCCATAATCTCATTAAACTCTACGGCTGCATCACCGTAACAGAGGTATGTCCTGAATCACGCAACACCGCATTGCCTTGCACGTAGCTGACAGCTGGCCATCAGACCACATGGGGTACTCGCGAGGGTGCAGATGCCGACGACAACATCAGAATGTTGCCTATCCCGCCGATGGCAACCATTACCCCTCCCCTGACGCCTCCACCAGGCGGACGCGTGCTTCGCGAGCGAGGCGCCGGTTTTCCGATGATGAACTAGACGACGATTTTCCATGTTTTAGTCGGCATTCCAGGCCTCGGCCACAGTTTTTGATGCAGTAATGTTAGACGCATCTGAGTTTGAAGCATTGCATCTACCAGTACACGGAAGGTAGAGCAACGCTATGTTGTTTCATACTATTGAGCGTGGCAGCTCTCGGATACCAAAATGGGCCCGGTTGGATGCAAGGTGTTCAAGGAGTTTACGGATATGGACGAATTTGCAGCGTCTTTCCATGCGCGATGTTGGTGAATACCCAACCATGTAGTTTATGCAAAAGTCACAACGAATGACAATGATGATGACTGTTGAAACAGTCGCTGTGCCCGGTGCCTTCTTCAGTCTCGCTCATGCCTTCTCCACATGCCTGTGTCGCACGCAACTGCTTTCACTCCACGGTTGACAATTGTGCAACCGCAGCACAAAAACTCTATCCCAACCTCACATCCTGTTTCCCGAGCAACACACGACCCCCCTGGTCACTTGTCTTAGGCGTCCTACCCGCGCTGCACGGTCTTCAAGTAGCGCGAACCATCACCCGCATCGAGGACATCGCCTGCTTCATCGTTTACGGTAAAGATGTGGGAGTCTGGGCCGCGTCGCGACAAATAGCGGCACGTTATCTGAGACGGACGCACTACGAAGAGTATAGGCAGGCAATACTCCCGACGAACCACTCCAAGACGGCAGGTGCGAAGACCATGTACCTAGGTACCCCTCGGTTTACGGGATAAGGAATTGATGAACCCACTCCCCAACTCTCGGAACTACCTCGTATCTCCGCTTTCGGACATGGCCCGCAGCATCTTTTAATCCATGGCTTTTGAGCAATGTCACCCTCGCAGCTGGCGTTTTTGCTACCCCAATTGCGCACGTCTTCTACAGCGGCCGTCTACTCCGTCCAACATCGGCTGCAGTAAGCTTTTGGGGGTTAACTACGTTCTAGGACTTTCGACTCCCCAATCATGATCCGATGGCGCTGAAAAGTCGATGGCGTCCAAAGGTCTTCCCACCAACGAAGACGCCCACTCAAGCGGGCCTGCATGCTGCACGTCCTAGCTGAAGCTTCAAAGGAAACCATGCCGGCGCCGAACTTCTCATGCACACTTGCATCGCTGGCCCTCATCAACCATCATCGTGCGTCGCGGCAATTTTCCTCGCTGCCCACGACACAAATTCTCAGTCTTGTTAACAGGGACGATGACGGATGACAGATGCAGGAGCCCTGGTCTTCTAGCGAGCCAGCAAATCGCACGGAAGAGACCCTTTGCTCAAACCTTATGCTGGTCATCCCGCTCCCGCAGGCCTGTGTGTCCAGAGCCAAGCTCCTGCGCTAGACTGGCGCTGGCCGTGGCGCGACGCCTGACCCATTTCTCCACCTCTCGTCATAGCTGCCTGCCACTGCGTACGCAGCATTCACAGCAGATGAGATAGCAAGCATCAAACAGCACGCATGTACATTGAGAATCCATAGCCAAGCTGCTGCAAGTCTCCGTGCCGTATCCCCGACGCAACACGATGCAGACAAGTTAGGCACGGACTTGCAGTTCGACACTCGCGTGCCGTGTCTCAGAGCATTTACCAATACCGGCCGGAACATTGTCATTGGTGCCTGGCTGATCAGAAGTACTCCAAATGCTCAGGTGCAGACTGGGCGAGCGCCACACACTAGCCGAGCTGGCAGTTACTATCTCCAATCGAGATGACATGACTGCTCAATATACACAATTGCAAGATGGCGCAACATACTTGCATCTCCATGTAACATGATACGGTTTGGGATACCTGATGACTGCAGCGCAATCAGCTTGCATGTCCGGACAATTGACTTTCGCTTGATGTTGCTTGTTAGCAGCCGAATGGTTGTCCAAACAGCTGGGTCGACGGCGAAAACTCTGCACATCTCGCTTCACGCGCGACACACGCTGTCGGGACGAACATAAGCATGCAAAGATATTCACATGCCTTCACATTTATCCAGTTATCTTGCTCCAGGGACCTCATGCGCGAAGGTCTAAATTACTCGTACACGTTCAAGTAAGGTGGCATCGGCTGTCATGCAATGCCTACAATATCCACTTCACTCTCGCCAGGGTGGACTGCGCTAACGCCACATTGGCTAATACAGTGACAGCAAAGACTGTGTACTTGCGGAGTCCTGTCGACTTCCTTAGCTCCTATAGATGCTGACCCTCTGACGACATCGGACATCTAGCCTAAGTTCCAAAAGGCCCAGATCTACTCCATATGTTGTATGAGGCTACTCATCATGCAAGTTTTGGATCTGCTCATGATCGTGTCATGTTTGTCTGACACAAGGCTGGAGCTTCTTCCAAGGGCAGAGCTTGACGGACCCGCGGCTCTGCAACTGACAGCAACTTCCAAGTTCGACACACGCACGCAAACGTATTCAACCGATCATCGATGTTCCCGCTAACAGCGATTCCTCTCAATACTAGACCTAGGTCGCTCGATCCAAGCATTTCAATTGCAGCCCTTCGACTACAACTGTCTCTAAGGGGTAGGCCCTGAAGTTAGGCGCACCCGAGGTAGCGTCGCGCCGTGCCGGTTGTCAACCGAGATCCAGCGGCAAGCACGAGCTGCAAATCATTTCGAGTCAGGGCCCTTTGCATTTGTGGTACAGTTTAGCCCAGATATTGCTCGTCACGGCAAAGCCTCGGATTATCTACTGGAAAGGCCTTCGTCTCAGTGCATAGTCACGTGCTCGAGCATGATCTGACCAGTCAGCCACGAAGTTTCTAAGCATCCAGGAACGTTGCAATGTCGTATTGTGGGGAAGACACCATATATGATATCGTCATCGTCTTAACGTACAGCCTTGAACTCCACTGGCTTGCGCGTCGTTTAATACCGCAGCTATAGGTGGCCTTTTGGGAACCCTTACTAGCCATTCTTAGGCTCGGTGCGATTTTTGTAGAATAGATCCGATCAAGCCTTGCCCACCACGGGCCCCGGAGCAAGCATTACTTTTTCCATGGTTCGTCGATCTTGGATGACGACGTAGTACAACATCCTCACATGATCATTGCCGTCAGCCTACCATCCATCAAGAGACAAGACCCCTATGATGGCAATACCCTGCAGCTGCACGTTAATGTCTCACGCAACCAAGATTGCATCTAGTTCAATGCCCCGTTTCCATATCATCAGCCACGAAAGCAACCAATTTATTGCTCACTCACTAATGGCCGGTCACTTGAACCGAGCGAGCCGCAACACGTACCTCTACTCCACGGCTACAAACGCACTAAAATGACGTGCATCCCAACTGAGCCATCCTTGACTCGGCGTCGAGATACATCAAGGGTCTTGCCTGTCTTCTCCACAACTGCGGCTGTTTCGCTGCATCCAGACTTTTCACCCCACTCTCTTCTCACAGTCACGATCAAAACAGCCGGACGGCCTCTCGGTCTTCGATCATGATTTTAGGCGTTCGGCGCCGCACGAGTCAGCTTGCGACACCTCACGTCATACATCGCGGGACGACGCCGCCAGACATTCCCCTCGTATCTTGCAAGGACTGCTCCGGTACTAGGTAGGCCCACTCGCTGATAGGTACTGGCGGATGATGGGCAAACGGGTGTGGGTACAATAACAACTAGTGCCCAGCAGAATTATGCCATAGTGCACTATAGTGGTAAGCGCTGAGGTGATGTTGGAGACCCAACAGCAATGGTCCATCCGGAGACCCTCTCTTTTGCAAATACAAAGAGGGTCCCGCTGACATTGGTGGAGTTCACTAAAAGCTGAGATCAATAGGACTGGAGGCGCTCAGCCACCACACTGTCACAGTTTGACAGCTCGGCCATACATCTAATTCGCGCATGATGCAAGCTGCCGATACAAGAATTTCGGTAGATGCAGTAAGCAGGACTCCCAGTCACATGTCAAGCTCCATCAAAATACAGGGACATCGCAGAGCCTCACGTTCGCACAACTTCTGAAATTTGTTTGTTGAGCTGCGCGCTGCACTGTCGGTGCTTCTCCGGCCCTCTTTGCTCCGCTTACCCCTCCTTCGCTTCCGAACAATCACGGGAATTACTGTTCTTTCCAGACCGTCAAGAGCAAAGCACCAGGGTCAATGCCGCCCACTCTCGCTTTCCAAGCGAAAGTACATCCGTACCCTCTGCCTACTACTACCCCACATTTGCCGTCGGCTTCATAGGCATTGAGTTTGACACCTGTCCTTGTGGCTGGGAAACGCGGGACGACTAAGCGCCTATCATTGCGCAATCGAAACGAGCTGCCCTTTGAGATCACGTCAAAGTCGGCATCCTGCGTGCAGGGGACGCCTAATTGCAATACGTTGCCTCCGTGGAGTGCGAATGGTGAGAGTATGTGGGTTCTGTTCTATGTGGTATGTACTGCGCTCCTATTGTGATGCCAAGCTGCACACTTCGCATGTGTCTAGAACCAAAGGTCGTGGACTCCGGTATCCATGTGCATGACGTGCAGCCAGTGTGTCTCGGTTTCAGACTACCGAGGCCTTGCATCGACGATACAATGGACATGGGCTTGATTATCACTGGCCATATCGTGATAAAAGATGGCCAAGCCGGAATGTTACTTCGGTCCATCCGGATTGACTTCATAAGTCCTTAAGCTCAGAGCCCATGCTGTATCCCAATAACTCTAATTTGGTAAGGTTACGTGAAAGCACGTTGCTCATTAATATCTTGAGTTCATTACTGGCATTGCCATGGGGCCAATATGTAGACGCCGACTTCTCTGATTGAACAAAGTCAACATCTTTAGACATGCGAGGGCTTTCAATAGAATAAAAAACGGACAACACAAGTTTGAATCAACTGTGCTCCGCGTGAAGCAATATCCGTGGTTATAGCAATGTATACTCCCCGGAGCCTCTTACCCCGCCAACCGAAGTATCAACGTCCCCGCATCGCATCTGTGGCTCAGGACATCAAGCCAACCACCAAACATAGTCCTCAAGCTCTAGGTCTGCAGAACAACGAAAGGCCTTCCATTCTCAGCCGTTGTCAATCCTCTGAACCCGCCATACCACCATAAGCTTTACTCACCCATCTCCGCGCCCTACGGCCCGATCACCCGGCCAATCTGATTCCCGATGTCTTTCCCAGATATCCTAGATACACACATCCATCTTTGGCCCTCAACAGCCACTTCATCTTCCAACCATGGCTGGATGTCCCCAGGCCACCAACTCGCTAAACGACACGGCATATCAGACTACCTCGCCATCACCTCTCCCCAACCCACTGGCTTCATATACGTAGAAACCGATCGGTATCTTCCCTCCGCGGAACCTTCAGATATCAACGAATCGGACAACGATGACGATGTCAAGGCCAAACTGAGAATATGGGCGAAAGAACCCTTGGAGGAGCTCCGTTTTCTGGCTAGAATCGTGGAGGAGAGACCAGACGACGGCGATGGGTTTGTAGAGAGTGAAGCAGGAAAAATGAAGGGCTGTGTGGTTTATGCTCCGTTTCAATCTAGTCCGCGAGTCTTTAATGCGTATCTTGATATTGCAAGGGAGGTGGCTGGACCCAGACTCTGGAAGCATGTCAAAGGGTTTAGGTATTTATTGCAGGGGAAAGGGGACGGTGTTGTTGCGAGAATGTTACAGGAGAACGAGAAGAGTTGGATCCACAATCTTTGTGCGCTGAAGGAACTAGGAGGGGAGTGTGAGGCATGGTGTTTCGACGTGGGGGTTGATACGCATAGAGACGGGGAGGAGCCAATGGAGGCGGTTGGTAGGTTGATCAAGGGAGTGAGGGAGCATGAGGAGAAGGAGGGACATAAGAATCGTGTCAAGTTTGTGCTGAGTAAGTTCATGTTCTCCTCTACTTTCGAATTCACCAACACTGTTCTTCGTGAATTGTGTTGTTATGTGATGTGGTGTAGCTAACTCACAATCTCCACAGACCACCTCGCCAAACCTCCTCTATCACCCAAACCTACACCTCCGTCCGACATCTGGCTCCAAACCATGAAGTCTCTCTCATCGGACAAGGCAATCTTCATGAAACTCTCCGGCGCTTTCAACGAGTTTACTGTTTCGCCAACGCCATCAGACGTACCGACGCTTTTGACTGCTCTTACTCCTTTCCTAGATCACATCTTCGACTGTTTCCCTAGAAGAGTCATGTTCGGGAGCGACTGGCCGGTGTGCAATGTTGGTGGGCCAGCAGGCGAGCAGGGAAGTTGGAAGCTCTGGAAAGAGGTTGTGGAGAAGTGGATGGATGGCAAGGGGTATACAAAGGAGGAAAGGAACAGCGTCTGGAGAGGGGCGGGTGAGGAAGCGTATGGGGTAACACTGTAAGGAGGCATACATAACTGGCTTCGAATTAGATACCAATAGCAATAACATGGATGTACGGATCTCTTGCTCATTTACGTTACTCGACATGTTGGAGAGGTAGTCATGTTCAATGTTAATGTATATGATCTGGTCCGTAAAAAGGTGTGAACAATATAACATACATGTTCGGAACAGGAACTTGTCATCTCGATGCTAACTCATAGAAACCGAACCATAGAGTTTTGACAAGCAGCGAAACTACATCAACTGATCAACTATGTATACCCTTCCTCACCACCAGGTCCTAATAACACAATAAATGTTGCTTTCCCCTGAGCCACTCCTTCCTCGCCTCTTTTCACATGTCCTAGATATGCACCCAGCTCTCCGTCGTCTGTTACTTCAACTGCAACCTCGCGGTCTGCCCGATTGCCTCTGTATGTGATCAAGCCTTCGATCTTATGTACCATAGTACCCGGGTGCTCGCGCATCGCTAGATCTCGTAGTTCGACGACCGAGGGTGTGTGAATCATAGAGAGCCAGACTGATTTGGCAGGGAAAGGAGTTGAGGAATGTGGATGTAAGCGGAAGTACACTGGCAGCGGCACGGGCATGTTCGAGGCAGCTGGGTAGTATTCTTGCTGGTAATGATTATGCGAACTATGCTGCTGGTGTGGATGATGATGCTGAGTGGCTGGCTGGTATTGACCGGGCTGGTAGTGGTACTGAGGTGTGTGGTCGGGGACGGGAAGTATTGCGGCGTCGCTCGCAGCTAGCAGAAGAGACGGGTCGATCTGCAGGTCTGAAGCAGTGGACAAGGAGGGTGCGGCAGTGTACGAAGTCCGCGGTGTTTCCTTCCGACCAACACTGATGTGAGGTCTCCCCTTGTTACCTAGGATTGTCGGGTGCGGAGCTACGATAGGCGGCGCTGGCCCTGGCCCAGGTCCTTGATGAACCTGTTTCTTCTTGTTGGGGTCTTTGGCAGTATTTTCCTGCTGTTGCCGCTTCATGACGTCTCGAGCCAGCACCTCGAGAGCACGTAGCTTCCGCGTATAGTCTGGATCATCCTCTCCGTGTGCGAGTGCTCTCACGAGGTTCTCAGACTCGTTGACCCAAGCTTGCTTCAACTCTGTCCAACGTTCCTCGCCAGCTTCATGCTTATTTGTGAACTGAGCTGCTTTCAACTTGTTGGCAAAGGTGTTTCGTACGTGCCGTGTCTGTTCAGGATTGAGACCAAGGAGGTTCTTCGCATCGGCGAGAGTCATGCGTGCATCCATTGTTCGTAAGCGTTTTGTGACGTCCATGCAAATAACATCAATTGACAGCGCCCTCTGACCTTTCGGACGGAAAAGTGCGTCGTTATTCTGCAGTACTTCTGGCTCTTGTTCAAAGACTTGGGCCAAGTGTGTATCGCCCTGAATGAGCTGCTGTACAATCTGCGACCACTTCTCCGGGCCGGCAATGGTTTTCTTGGTAACGTCTTGCTCCTTGCACATGTGAAGAAAGCACTCTCGAACTTGGCGGTACTTGTCGTTGTTTAAACCGAGGTAGGCTTTGGCTTCGTCGATGGTAGTCTCGGATGGGAATCGTGGAGGTTCGCCGGGGGCGTCTGCTGGCAGTCCGGCCCAGCCTCGTGTTCGACGTCTTCGTTTCCGTGTACGCCATTTCTCGTCGCTCTCGGCCTGAAGCCGCTGTTGACGCAGTTGCTTTCGTAGCACCTCTTCAGCGCTCAAACCTGTGATGTCAGGTTCGGGCACTATAGGTCGAGCCTCTTCCACGGATGCCCTGGCTTCCTCTTCATCTTCTCCTTCAGCAGCCTCGAATTCCTCTTCGCTTTCGTCGTCGCTCGTCGATTCCTCTGCCAAAATCGCATTCCCAAGCTGGTTGATCAAACCTTTGCCAGGCAGAACTTTGGTAGGCTTCTTCTTCGGCCTCTTTTGTACCCTCCCTCCAGCAGTCTTCTGCTTCTTTGGTCTGGAGACACTTTCTCGAAGTAAGAGCTTAAGCCTCAGGCGCAAGCGCAGCAGTTCGCGGTCGTTGATCTGGAAGCCTTCAGCCTGTAGCGTGTCGACCATATCCTTCTGTGTGTAGTTCAGCTCCCATAATTGCTGGAGGCGCGCAACGAGGGCGGGATTCTTGTGCGCTGGATTCTGTTTTGAGGGGAAGTCCCATCGCTGTGATGGCGTCAATAGACGATTCGCAATGGGTGATGGAAAGTGTGAGATATCGGCTTACCTTGAACTGCGTCTGAAAAGCGCGCTTGCTGGAGCGGCATAGTCAGTGTCATGTATTCTGGAGATATTCGCTACAATAAGATTGGAAATGACGGTGAACGCGTACGGCAGCCCGTATGTACTGCCGCGCACAATACGTGCATACCTTGGAGTAAACCCGCGTATCTCCCAATACGACATAACCTCTTCCAAGCTCCTCCGCTCCTCGACATATAGCTGATAGCATATAGCCTCTTTATCATCCCAAGAGTAGACCATGCTCGATGTCGCGTTGGATCACAATAATAGGCTGCGCCTTGCGTGAATTGCGCAACTGGTTCAACTGGGACACAATCGCCAAGACTTTCGGCCTCGGCTGAGAATGCACCGAACACGTGGGCCGAAGACGGCAAGCGTCTCACGTATACATTGCACGTACCGAACCAGATTGCGCATAGCGGCATGTATATTATGGCTTCTTCCTGGGTAGACGATAATTTTAAACAAATTGTTTCCCGTTGTCCGAAGAAGACCTTTGGATCTCTGATTAGACCACCCTGAGCTCCTCGTATACCGCTGTATACCATCTACCATACCCCACACCCCACAATCTATACCTACGAGGGCCATGTCGCACGAACGCAAGAACAGTCTGTGGACACCCACAACGCCGAAAGCGGCGCAAACCCCTCAGCTGCTGTCTGGCAAGTCCATGATAATCACCGGCGGTGTCACTGGAATCGGCCGCGCCATAGTACTGGGATATCTCCAACATGGCGCAAACGTCGCAGTGAACCACTTTGGCGACGACAAGTCCGCATCCCAGTACCAAACCCTCGTTGAGGAGGCAGCTAAGACCCTAGAAGTCAGCAAGGAGGATGTAGAGAAGAGAATGGTACAAGTGCCAGGTGACGTAGGAAACCCAGAGACAGGCAAGAAGTTGGTAGAAGCAGTGGTACAAAGATGGGGGCGATTGGATGTAGTGATAAGTAATGCGGGCATCTGCGAGTTCAAGGAGTTCTTGGAGTACGTACCTCGTTCAATATCCGCATGGTGGTCATAGAGGTGTAAAAAACTAACACCGATCTGTAGAATCACACCAGATCTCTGGAACTCGACCCTCACTACAAACCTCACCGGCGCATTCCACACCATTCAAGCTGGCGCAAAACAAATGTCCACCCAATCGCCCCCGGGTGGCTCCATCATCGGTATTTCCTCCATCAGCGCCCTCGTTGGCGGCGCATACCAAGGCCACTACACACCTACAAAAGCTGGTGTACTCTCCCTCATCCAGTCCTCCGCATGCGCACTAGGAACACACAACATCAGATGTAATGCGCTGCTACCTGGCACAATCAAGACACAGCTCAACGAGAAGGATCTCGAGGACGAGGAGAAGCGGAAGTACATGGAAGGCAGGATACCTTTGGGCAGGACAGGCATACCAAGTGATCTCGCCGGGCCAGCAATCTTCCTAGGAAGTGATCTGAGCAGCTACGTGAACGGTGCACAACTTTTGGTCGATGGAGGACTATTCGTAAACCTACAATGATCAACTAGAGTGATTAAACTTCAGACTATACATTCGGATTACTCAAGCGTATCTCATGTCTCTCTAACGCCGCTGTCACAACCTGTCCCCTAATCTTATGCGTCTACTCCTTTTCCCTCATCGTCAACCCCATCAGATCCTGTCTCCTTTCCGTCACCCCTAGAGTTTTCCGAATCGCAGCTAACAGCACCCTATGGCTCCTCGTACATTCCCTCAACCTCCAACACACTTCCGCAGTGATCCCATACAACTCCATACCCAACCTACTTAGCAGTACCTCACCGAGTATATTAGTTCAGTTGGGTGAAACCGTAAAGTCTGGAAGGGAGCTGTGGCGAATTCTACCGCTGCGGCGTTGTGCCTTTTACATTGTAAGATGACATAAGAACGCGGGTCAGAGGCTCACCGGCGATCATAATAGCACTGTGACCAAGGCAGTGGCCTTGCAATATGTACCACTGCTATCTAGGGGGTTAGTGAAGACGAATGAATGGGATAATGCATGTGATCGCCCCGGAGACATGATATCCGATACTCCACTTGACTTTCGGGAATTAGTAGGTATGATGCTAACTCCATCGCTATGATGCCCACAATAACGCCAACAGCCTGCACTTGCGAACGTATGAGAACCAGAAACGCCTCGATATGCGTTTTGTACCGCGCCACCCATTGCAGTGAAAGACAACGCTAAGAGCGGATACTGAGATCAAGAAACCTGTCGGATGTTAGAACCTGTCTGGTTCATTCTTCAAAGCGGACCCTATTCAAGAGGGTGTGTCTGCTCTTCGAAAGCATTGAAAGGGGTTGGAGTGTAGTTACCTCAGCAATGTTCTGGCGCTCGATATAACTCTCCTGCTTCACGTCTCTACCAACGCGCCAGTACGAGTCTGTGTAATCGGCGCAGTTCATTTCGCGCAAGAACTGCTCATCGTGGGTGATGACTAGCAACTGGAAATTTGCCTGCTTCCTGCGACTCTGGATGATCTGGGACAGAGATTCGGCGAGGCCCTTGATGTTCTGCTGATCCAGGTTTGTAGTGGGTTCGTCGAGCGCGATGAGACCACAGTTTGTACCGAAGCACTCTGCAAGCGCGAGACGGATGACGATCGACGCGAGGACCTTCTGGCCAGCGGAGCATCGGCCTCGCATGTCCATTTCGGTGTCTTGCTTCACCATCACAACACGATAGTTGTATGTTCGGTTACCCTTACCATCGCCATCAGATGCAATGCGGATCGTGTCTACATCGGTACCTTGGTACGCGTTGCGCCAAAGCTCAGCGAGGATACGGTTGATCTCCTCCATCTTGAGCGTATGGTACTTCATGATTGCCTTGTCGAGAGCACCAGCGTAGCGCCCCAGGTCTTCAATGGCAGCTTTGGTAGTTTCTACCTTGATATGAGCCTCGCGGTATTGCTCCGCAGAGTTCTTGTAAAGGTCCTGCCACTCTTTCATGAGATCCTGAAGCTGGTCGTCTTTATTCTTCATGTCACGTTCCACGCCTGTCTTAGCAATACTTAGCTGCCTGTATTCCGTGTCCCAATGTTGAGCTTGACGCTCGAAGTGGTCCTTATCACGCTCAGCGCCTAGCTCCTCTAGCTTTCGGATCTCGACTTCCAAACTGTCAAGTGAGCGCTTAGCTTTTCGATAGCGCAGGTTGTCGCTAATGGAGCGCTTGTTCGCTTCAGTATCGCGCACAGTATCTTCAAGCTTCTTGATCTTACGAGTCACATCAGACATGTCCGTCTCGATGCGTGCGATCTCGCCTTGTAGGTTCTCGATCTCCCGATGAGTACGCGTAAGCTGCTGTGGGCCGCCACGATTGATGTAAGAATTTATCTCTTCGTTTGCCTGATTGAGCTGCCGCACACTGTCGGATAACCTCGAAGCTTCGTCATGGGCGCGTTGAACGCGCTCGTTGCCTCGGCGGTTGATGTCGTCGTACTTGTACTGCGCTTGCTCGATCTCAGGACTAATGTCGTTGATATCCTGATCGAAGCTGCGTATGGCTTCTCGTTGCTTGTTGTTCTCCTTCTTGAAATCCTCTACTCGATCAGCAAGAGCCCGCTTCTCCTTCAGCTTGGACTGTGCGCTGTTCAAGTCCGCGTTGATGTCACGCACGCTCAGCTCTAGAGTTGTGATGAGGTTACGCGACTTGTCTCTGGCAGCAGTAAGCTGCTCGAGCGTTGTTCTAGCGCTACGGCTGTCCTCAGACACCCGCTTCAGGTCTGCCTGAATAGCGTCAATGCCTCGCGAAAGTCCGGCAGTCTTCTGCTTCTGCGCTAACTCTTTAATCTCCGCCTCGAGTTCCTGCGCCCTGCTATAGTACCCAACAACGGTCTGCACTTCTTTTGACAAAGATTCTACTTCTTGCTTGACAGCCTCCAGATCATAGATGACAGCATCCTGATCTTCAAGCTGTTTGTTGAGGGTGTCACGTTCAGCAGTCAGCTTAGTAAGGCTAGACTGAATTGCAGGAAGTTCCATATCTCGTAGACGAATTGCAAGTTCATAACTGGGCTTAGCATTGCGAGCAGCCTCAAGCTCGGCGAAGATTTCTTCCGCGTTGTCTGCTTGCATGTTCTTTTTCGCCTTTGAGACGATATCCTTGAGTCCACTTATGAAGCCCGTGGTCGTGAAGTCCTCGTCTTCATCGTCATGAAGGGTCCTCTTACAGAGACGGCAAACGTTGTGTTGCTCAGCGTACTGCAGGCACTTGCTCATGTAGTCAACCTGTGCCTCAAACTTGGCTTTGTCTGAAGAGCTCGCCTCATACTCCTCCTCCAGTTGTTGCAAGGTTTCGTCGAAATCAGAGACGTCGTCCTTCTGTATCGATTTCCTAACGGTCGCTTCGTAGTTTTGGAGCTCAGTGCGCTTCTGCTTCAATTGCGACTCCAAGCTTAACATCTGGAAGTTGACCTTGTCCAGCTTGGTCTGTGCAATATCACGGCGAGACCCTGCCTCCTTGACCTTGCCTACCTTCTCAGCCAGTACCTGCTGGAACGTCGTCTCTAAGGTAGCGGGATCCCACTCAGGGTCAACCAGTTGCGAAAAGCGCTGGTCATGCACCTTCTTCATGGTCGCTAAGCTATGTTGCTGATTTTGTAACTCATCTCGCTTGACATCAATAGATGCAGACTCGCGAGCCTGCTTTGAGGCGTCACCAAACTCGGTCGTCAACCTCTCCTTCTGATCTTCGAGTGTTCGTACGTTGCTAGATGCTTCAGATATGCGTTCATCGAAGCGTTCGGAACTCGCTGTGGCAGTCGCGTTTTGGAGCTGCTTCTCGACGTCTCGCTTTTTGTCTTGGAGAATGGCTTCGCTACCCTCATCCGCCTTGATCTGGTTCATGGTCTTTTGGAGCTCGGAAATCCGTTTGTCGTTGTTCGTAATCTGGTTCCGCGCAGACTCCTTGCTCTGACTGAGTCCCGACTTGCGCGTGTTTAGCTGATTGAGATTGTCTTGCGCCTCGCGTAGGTCGCGCTGTGTCTCCTCTCGAGTTCGATCCAAAACCTTGTTCTGATCGCGAGACATCTTATTCAGGATCTGTTGAAACTCTACGACCTGCTTTTCGTTGACGTCGTAGTCGAACCCTCGGACGGCGTGCCGCTTAGCAGCTTCCTTGATGGAGTTTTCGCGCTGCTGGACTTGACGCTCATACTGCTCCTTTTGCGCCTCATATTTACCGATTTCGCTTTGCTTCGCCCCAAGAGCGTCTCTGTTTTCTTCAAGTTCATTCTTAAGTTCAAGATATTGGCCACGAAACTCTTGGGCCTGAGAGGAGTATGTGGCGACGCGCTCTTGGTATTGATCTAGCATGTCCTGGAGTTCGTCGTCCGACTCAGCCAGCTCCTTTATACTGTCTTGAAGCTCGGCAACGTTTTGCTTGTGAATATCCAGGGTGTTACGCTTGGCTTTTAGCTCTTCGACGAGCTGTATGAAGCGCGCAGCGTGGTCATAAGCGTCTGAAGCTTCCTGTTTCGCCTCGGTACATTTTGCATCCAAATCGTCGTAGGAAACTCGAAGCTCCTCTATTTCATCATACAACTTGGCCTGCTTCTCCTCGCTCTTCTTCGCACGCGACTTGTCCTCCTTGGCATTGGCTTCGATAATTTTGAGCTGGCCCAAGTCAATGTTTTTGTCTTTCCGGATCTTCTTGATGTTGTCGATAGCTTTGGTGTACTTCATGGCTTCGAAGATTTCGTCAAACTTCTTCTTGAGAGTGGATGCGTCGCTCAAAGGCCACAGGCTGTCTTCTTGATGGCAGAAAATGACGTTCTCCAGAATGGCTTTGGATACGCCTAGATACTGAGGAATGATCTGATCCAGCTCGGCAACACGGGTTGAGATGGAATGTTTCTCGCCATCTTTAATCATGAGTAACGAGCCTTCTAGCGTCTTCTGGCTCCTTGCATTCTTCTTGACGGTGACTTGCATGTTGCGCGTAGCGACCATGCGTACTCCAGAAGTAGAGCGGAAAGACAGTTTGACCTGCGCCATGAGCTCCTTCTCATTACGCAGACTTGGGTCGTGGATGAAAGCGCCTCCAGTCTTGCTGCTTGACGGCAGCTCGCCAGTAGTCGCATATTTGAGAGATTCGATGATGGTCGTCTTTCCAGAGCCATTCCAACCGACAATGAGCGTGAGAGGTGCAGTGAACTGAATCGTCTCTCCCTTCTCAGGCCCGAAGGAGCGGATGCCCTGTATCATCATGCGGTCGATTTTCGACATGATGGCGGTATGCGCTGCTGGTGCTGCCTACTTTCTTGGTGTCTGTAGGGATGACTTCTAGTATATCGGGGTTCAGCTCGTCAGCGTCGTCAGTATTGCCAGGCGGAGCTTTCAGCGTGCACCCCCGCAGTTGAGTTGACAAGGCAGCGTGTTGTTTGCTGCGTGTATAGTCAGGCGCTGGCAGCCTGATACGCGTTGTGCTAGTGGCGCGGTGTCACGTGCTGGGAAACCCTGGAAAAGGCCGTGCGCGTTGGGCTCATAAGCGCAGCAATGCTGTCGTCATGCCAAAGTTGCGGATGGGCATGCACATAACATTGAAATCCCATCTTACCTTCGGGCAAGCCACCCGCGCTTATCACCCGCGGCTCGATTGCACGACTCCATATGCAAAATCCAACTGTCGTGCATTTGCAAAGCCATGGCGCAATACCAAAACGGCGGCGCTGAGGTACGATGACCAGCCCTGCATCCCGGTAAATCTGAACGACTGTCTCATGTGTGTAGATGATGGCCGGACTCCCCATGCACCCACCGGGCCAGGAGTATAATGGGCTGCCCATGGACGATGGCATGCAGTCGATGGATCTGGATATGGGGTCGCTCGACGGAGCCGAGGGCGGCCAGAACGGCGGGTTTTCCTTCGCGGATCCACAGATGCAGGCTGCCAGTGTACCAGCCAGCAGCACCATGGGCGACATGCAAATGACAGGCGCAGGCGCTGGGCCTCTACCGACTGGCTTCGGCGCTCCCAACATGAATCCGTCTGGCAGCACATTGACCGAGTTTACCAAGCGGAGGAACTGGTCGCAGCGCGTCCTGGAAGAGCTGCGCGACCTGCTGCACATACTGACACCCGATGGCAGGGTCCTCTATGTCTCGCCTTCGTGCAAAGCCCTCACGGGGTGGGAGCCCTCGCATGTCATGGGCCGCTTCATCAACGAGTTCATTCATCCCGACGACATTGGCATCTTCGTCAAGGAGTTCAACGAGTCTATCGCGTCCGGAAACCCTCTCCGGTTCTTCTATCGCTTCCGCAAGACGGATGACTCGTGGATCATTTTCGAGTCCCACGGCCATCCGCACCTCAGCAGCGACCAGAACACGTTTGCGCCACCCAATACCATCAACTGCCGCGGCTTCTTCATGATGGCGCGCCCCTACCCGACCAAGAACGCCGCTCTGCTCGACTCCTTCCTCGAACACAAGATAGAGAACGAGCGTCTGATGAAGCGAATAGCTGAGCTTAAGCGAGAGGAGCAGGATGAGCAGGACGACTGGACAAAGAAGATCGAGGGCACAACTACGTCGGTAACGCCTTCAGAATCCCATGTCACGCAGAACATGAGCCAGGCCGATGCCGCGTCCTATGCGCAAATGCCTCCACCAGCCAAGCCAGTCATATCGAACACTGCCCTCACCCGTCAGAACCTCGACGAAGCCCTCGCTGCAAGCAAGCCTGATAGTATCAACGATAAGATGATGCGGTATGAGGGCGCGAATCATCTGGAGACAATCGAGATGTTGACCGGCCTTCGGTACAGGGACGGCGAGCGCTCGCAGGGTATCAGTACCGGTGACGCAAGCCCCAACCTCATCCGCGGCGATGCAGGCATACAAATATCGCTAGACCGCGATGGCAGAAATTCTTCCGACAAGAAAAAGAAACTGAAGATTGCCGATGAATATGTATGCACAGACTGCGGCACCTTGGATTCGCCTGAATGGCGGAAGGGTCCAAACGGACCGAAAACGTTGTGCAATGCCTGCGGACGTGAGTTCTCAGATCCCGAATCAGAAACATGTGACATGCTAACTTCGATAGTGCGCTGGGCGAAAAAGGAAAAGAAGAAACAGCAAGGTCCTACTAGCATGCCGAGTGGAAATGGCATGATGCATACGCCATCGATGCCAATGCATAGCAGCACGGGCAGCAGCTAGAACTATCTTCATGCTGCAGTCTACCTCGATGCTTGTGATCATTAGCTCGACCACAGCGATTTGATACAGGCCCTGCGGAGTTTTCTGCGGTGTTCTCTCCCCACTATTCTTACCGGACTTTTATAGGCGTCGGGCATATCAACGGCGTTGCATTTGTGGCTTTCAAGAAAATATGGAGCCAATGTTCTCCACGGTTTGCATATAATTCCCAGGACTATGGATAGACTCAGGCTTAGCAATGATACCACCTCTCTGTAATGACAATTGCAAATCGCGACAGCAGATGACTCGTACATTAGCAATCCACAACGGGTCAACTTGCATTAGAAAGCTCTGCCAGTGACTGAAACTTCGTGTGGGTGAAGACGCTGAAGAGCAATCAGTGGTACTGTCGCTCCCAAGTCCCGCGCATTGATACTGAAACAAGACTAAAACTCACGTCCTAGGCTAGGCCAAAATATCTTCACAATCTTCAACAGTGTGCCACTATCAGCAAACATGTCGGAATACTTTTATATACATCTAGTAGGCAGCGCCACAACTGCTCATGCATCCAGCGATGTTTCTGTATCTCGCTGTTTAAACGGCCATGTCTCTGCGTATGGGCAGAAGAATTATGCAACCAGCAGACTCCCACGGCCAATACTTCCTTCGCAATCCAGGCTTCCATTGGCAACACCACAGTCTTCCAGTATGAATACTCGGCTCCCGGCCGAGAAACCAACCACTCGCTTTTCGGCACCAAGATCCGCATTGCCAGCACCACCAAGTTAATTACTGCGCTTGCTCTGGAGTTGAGCAAAGATAAGATCAACCTGGATGATTCGATCACCAAGTTTATACCCGAACTCAATGAGGAAGTTTACGGCGATGTCACTATCAAATCGTTAATCGATCACACTTCCGGTCTCGGTCGACTTGAAAGTTCAAATACAACTTCTTTGATACTTCCCACAAGTTGAAGGCTAACGGATCATACTCGGGTTACACCACCGATCTCGGGTTCAACCCAACTACCGCTGCCGCGCTAGGCCTACCCAAGATCAACAATACACTTCCAGGCTGCGACCCCATTCCCGGCGGCCGAGTATGTACGGATCAAGAAGTGATCGACGAGTTCAATGACCCAGCACACGTGCCTCATTCACCAGAGTCGCGCGCAATGTATAGTAACATTGGCTACATACTCCTCGGCAAAGCTCTCCAAGCGGTGTACAACCAGAGTTACGAAGACGTTATCCAAAAGTTTATTTTGGATCCCGTCGGCATGCCCAAGTCGACTTTCGTCGTCCCTGAAGACGATGGAAGCGCCATCCTACCTAGACGCCCCGAGGATAAAAGTTGGTTCGTGGCTGATTTTGCGAGTCTTAACCCTACGGGTGGTCTGTGGTCTACGCCGAACGAGATGCTCAAGATGCTTCTGGTGCTAAAGAACGGTGGACTGCTTAGTAAGGTTGAGCTGAGGGAGTGGATGTAACCAACGACTTTCCTACGCTCGATGCACCGGTACGTTGGTGTGGCATGGGAAATCTTCCGCTCGACTTCCCACGACCGATTGACATCTATACAAAGGCTGGTGGAGTGCATGGATACGGGTCTTATCTGGTATTGATCCCGGAGTATGACATCACGATCACCATTAATGCTGCTGGGAGAGAGACATCGTATACTTCCATTGAACTTCTCGAAAATATCACCACTGCATTGATTCTATACGCCGATCAACTAGCGCGATCGCAAGCCTCGTCAAAGTATGCTGGCACATATACGCTATCAACGCCAACTGGGAATGATACGCTCGTATTGTCTTCTACCTTTGGCCCAGGGCTCTCCATCGACTCATTGACCATCAACAACGTCTCCGTTATCGACGCCTTGGCCAAACGACGAAACGTCCCTTCCAAGAACTTTAGCGCACGTTTGTACCCAACTGATCCAGACTCGCTGCGTACAGACAGCGAAAACTGGAGGATGCTACCAGACCAGATAGCTCCTGCGAAGAATTTGTGGGCGCGGAACTTGAGTGCATGAGCTGAAATCTAGGTAACTTTGCTCGTTATGTGAGTGAGCCACTTGACACTTTTGTGTTTCACATGGACGCGGATTAGGAAAGGGTTGTGAGCGTGGAGTTGCTTGGCTGGGGGGTGAATTTGGTAAAAGTTGATTGAGATGCCGTCGCTACTACAGGCCGATTTCGGAAGTACACAATGGTTTAGTAATCAGGGAAGTCAGTATCAACAGTATTCCTCCAGGCCTGTAGACCTCCTTTAATATCACCAATATATCTTTTCCCTCCCGCATCAAGCCCAAGCTCCTTCATCTTTTTGACCGTGGTCTGTGAATCGTTGCCTAGTCGACATACCACGAATATAGGCTTCTCTGACTGCCGTAACATCTTGGTCCAAGTCTCCTCTTCGGTGGCAGAATCAGGTCCTCGCGTAGCTGAAACCGTAGAGAAAGGCACATTTATACTGCCATCAATATTACACAGCTCAAACTGGACTCGTTCGCGTACGTCAACAAGGAGGTGACTGTCTTTGTTTGACACTGTACCCGTGAAAGGGTTGACGCCGGATCGTATCTGCGCGTAATTCTTTGCAGATATGCGTTCCTCTGGGGCTAACGGATTGGTATCCGGAAGTAGACCGCCACAGAACTGAACGTAGTCCAAACTTCCAGACTCTAGTGCCTCTTCACTAATTGTTGAATGTGATGAACAGGCAGCGCATTTGGCTTTTCGGCCCCTGAGGCGTATGGAGCGGTACATAGGGTTTGAATAGGCCGAGAATAAGAGCAGGCTTGGTGGGTCTGCAGGCATGGTAGTAGGTCTTTGGGTCAGGACTTTGATCGCTTCCAGTGCTTGTAAGACGCCCATTACGCCAACGACAGGTCCCAGAATACCACCGTCGCCACATGATACGACGGATTCGGGTGGTGGGGGTTTCGGGAAGACACAGCGATAGCAGGGGCCTCCATTCGGATCACCCGGTGGCAACGGTGGATTATTCAACACCATCATCTGGCCATCTATGCGAAGTGCTGACGCTGAAACAAGAGTCTTGCGCAGAAGAACGCACGCATCGGAGATCAGATAGCGCGATGCAGGGGTATCTGTGCAATCCAGGACCAAATCGTATCTCTTGAACGTCGAAATGGCAGTCTCTGGACTGAGTCGGGATGCATGAGGAATTAGTGTGACATTAGGATTAAGCCTACCTTAGTGGATTAGTCGGAGTTCCAGTGTGTTGGGTTTTCTGGATAGACGCACGACTTCAAAGCCACCATGGCACTCTCAACTTTGGTCATTCCGACTCTTGCAGTTGAATGTAGGATCTGTCGGTGTAGGTTCGATTCTTCAACCACATCGCCATCAACTAGTCCTACAATACCGACGCCTGCTCCGACCAAATATGCAGCAGCTGGGCAGCCAAGACCACCCACACCTACGATAAGTACACGAGCATCCCTCAAGCGAAGTTGACCTGGATATCTCAACCTCAGCGAATTTCCAGGCACCATACGGAAGGCTTGACTCACCTTTCAGTCCGATCTCTGGCATGATTAGCTGCCTCCCATATCTCTTGTACTCATTTTTCTCAAGCGGCCATTTTGACACTTCCTCAGATACCTCCAATACACTATGTTGCGGGGCCTCCTGCTCTTGCTTTAAAATTGCTAAAATCTCCTCGCGGAATAAATCAGGTACTCCAAAATTCATATCATGATCCAGAGGGTTGGTCGGATCAGTAGCTAGCGGTCTTTTTTGGGGCACAACTTTGGCTATTCCGCGTTGGTTGTGCTCAGCCTCCGCCAGTTGTTGACGTAGATCCTGTAATGTAGCTTCGCACGACGCAATTTGCTTGCGCAAAGAGCTGATTACCGAAGTCATATTGGTGTTGCCGGATGATATGCCCACGTCGTAACTCTTTGGAATGCGTGTGGCTGCCCGATGTGGGGTCGAGTCGTCGCTACCACCCGTGGGGCCATGACGTTAGTCCCGATCCTGACAGTAAATGCACGTGCTATAATAAGCCTTTGCTTCAACCACAATGTGTGGTCTTATGGCCACCATGAGAAACATATACAGCTTACTGATTCCAGGCTACTGATTTGAAAAGGTGTTGGTATCACCGATCTATGAGCGCTGTATCTCCTAGAACAGCCATGTAGGAGCAAGGGCGAAGCGACAATGACATGTATGATATGCGTAATGGAGGATGTGCTTAGCACGCTATAGGACACTACAATATTGCACACCAACACATGATGCACAGCCCTGACGATATATTAAAGCCTCATCGCGTTTGGGCAGCATCCCCTCGCCTTTTCGGCTTCGACTTGAGCATCTTGTGATGGTTGGAACCTCGAGATTAGCTCGTAAGGCAGAGGATCTCTCCCATTGCATGTTGTTGGCTCGGACTCTCAGACCGTGATACGAATGGTAAAGCAACAAGACAAAACTCTATATCCTAGGCAGCGACAGTAGCTTATGGATGCAATCGCACACTCAAAAGAGGGGACACAATTCGCTAGACTCTTGAACCCTGACCACCCTTTCGAAACCTGTGTGACGACACGCAGCGGGACATTATGAATGGACGGATTCATTGGAGCTTGAATCACTGATGCATCAGCCCTCGCGCGTATGTGGTTCTACTAGCCTTTTGAGCAAATGTACACGTGTAGCCTTCTCGTGACCGATCGGTAATCATGCAACGCGCTCGGATCCTGGAGGCCGATTGACGAGTCTGACATGCTGATGGTAGACCGGTGTATAGAAATCCATGAGCACCGGATGTGGAAACACGAATGCAAGTAATAAAATTTCCGTACTGACGATTGGTTGTTCGAGGCGGCTTATCAGGCAGCTAGTAAGGCGTTGTCCACACCTGGGATCGTCCTGCCTGGGTGTCTGAAAGCAGGCTGGAAGGCTTCGGTGTGTAGCAACGCAGCTCTCTGCTGGTTTCTCAAAACGCGAACGTCAAAACATAGTTATGGCTGGCATCAGGTAAGCATCTAGATCTCGCTTTCATCAGATCTCGCTCTTGATCGAGCGATCATCAGCTCGTGTTTCATGTTAAATTCTCCTAGTAGGGCTAGCAGCTCGAAAAAAGCATCGAGTTGACGAATAGATGAACGAGATAGGTTGACCCGGATATGCGGGCGCGAGGGTCGTGTTCGCGGGAGATGCTCCGAATGTGCGGCACCTGGGCATGCTGTGGCGACCCGCTCCCTAGCTGGGTAGCAAGATTCGGCGGCGCAAGATGAACGTCAGCGCGAACCAGTCTGGACGGCATTAGCATACGTGGTGTCCGATGGTCTGTGTAATGGGTCCTAAACGAGGGCCAACTTGAAACGGCGATATGTCGCCGAATACTTGTATGCCTGCAAATGATATTCGCCGCCACAGTGCTGTGCAACGGTAGATCCTTGTGCTTGGGAAGCTGGGCGCGTCTCCACGAGAGCGGGAGAGGTTCGTGGCATTAGTGGCACCTCCACTTTTTGGGTTGGTCCAGAGCTGACTTTCCACCTTAGACCGTCGAATGGTCTGGAAGCTGTACGCGAATTTCAGCCGCTGTTGCAGTGCTGGTTTCTTTGTCCAGCAATTTCACTAGTATAGTTTGTCAAAGGGGTTTCGACTGACGTACAGCGTGCCATCATCCCCTACCATTGCCTTTCCACCCCGCGGAACTAACGGGAACGCGACTTCTTACACCCCGCACCTTCGTCATATCCATCCCCAAATTTCGACCACTCCACGACGCCATGGTATCTGTTTGCACGACATGTAAAGGTCTCCAGAAACACCTTCACGGGGAAAGCGCACAGGAGAATGGATCAGAATCGCTCGTTTGGGTCGACACAACGCTGTCAAAACTGAGGTCGAGTTCAAGTGCATGTCGCGCGTGCGCACTCCTTCTCAATGGCGTCTTACTACACCACGACCGGTTCGCAAACATAAACGAGGACAATGTCAGAATTACGGCAGAGTCCTTCAAGCCAAAATTGGGAAAAGCACCCCAAGAACATCTCTCAGTTGAGCTTCGCTGGAAGGACAACGACGACCAAGACGATTGCCACGACGACGACGACCATGAACATGCAGCAGGCCATGCAGATCTCAAGCTCGAGTTCTTCACCGATGGAGGTATGCACCAAGTTTCTTCTGATGATTTTCAATCGATTTTAATGATGGCCGCGGTGGTGGAACGGCCGCCTACTGTTAGCTCGCTCCCTCTGCAGGAACGCGTCGACTGACAACGCTGCAGACGGCCAGTCTCCTTTCTCTGCCATTGGGCGAGGAAGACATGTGACAGATAATCCACTACAGAGTACCGGTCTGGCAACAGCGCGGGGCTTAATAAAGACTTGCCTAGAAAGCCATGCTACGTGCAGTCGCCGAGGTAAACCCACCACGCTACCGAAGCGCGTGCTAGACTTGTTATCTGGCGACGATTCCAAAAGCATGCGATTGCACGAGAGTGAATACATACGGGACGAGAGAAGGTACGAACATGGCGAGTATATCGCCTTGAGCCATGTTTGGGGACTAGGCAAAGGTATTCCGAAGACAACTTTGGCAACGCTGCAGTCGCACAAGAAGAGCATACCATGGTCAACACTGCCAAGAGCGTACCAAGAGGCCGTCTTCCTCACACGGGCACTTGGTTTCCGTTGGCTGTTCATCGATAGTCTCTGCCTAATACAAGATGACGTCCAAGAGAAGCTTGAAGATTCGCTAAAGATGGACGAGATCTTCGGAAACGCATTCCTGACAATCGCGGCAACATCCGCATCCGACAGTAGTACCCAACCCCTCTTTCCTCCCAAGACGCAGCCATTCAAGATACAAGCAACAGATCATAAAGGCTCTTTGCATAAGATAAACGTGAGGGAACAACCGAGCCACTACAGTTTCAAAGCACCTTTTGACGGAAACGCTCATATGAACGAGTGGGAGTTACCTTTCAACATGTCCGAAGAAGCGAACCTACACACACCACTCTTGATTCGCGCATGGCCATACGCTGAACGTCTACTTTCGCCAAGGGTGCTACACTTTACGAAAAGCGAAATGATATTGGAATGTCGAGAAGGTTATCAATGCGAATGCGGGCGCATCGACGAAAGTACCTATGACTCGCGGCCGAATGACCAGGTCAAGCAAGAGTTTGGCAGAGTCATAGCCGAAACACTCAACAGACCACAGCAAGCCAATAGCAACGGCAATATGGGCCACACCAGGACAGATAGCATGACAAACCAACTGGCCTCTACACATCTCACCAATGGTGCTCAGCAGGACTTGTTGCGCAGACGTGAAGAGACGCTCCAATTGTGGTCATATATCATAACTGAATACACTGCACGGCACCTCACATACGACAGCGATCGCCTGATAGCAATAGCAAGCATTGCAAAAGCCCTTTCTCCGACTCTGCAGTCAGGATACATAGCAGGACAATGGACGTTCAGCACTCTCGGGCTTCTCTGGTATCCTAATGACAGCTCCCGATGCCGTCGGCCGAAACTCGCACAAGGACAGAACGTGCCAAGCTGGTCTTGGGCCTCAGTCGAAGGCTCACCAATCTTCTTCGACAACACAAGCGCAATGGATCTCGCGTGCAGAGCTTCCTTCGGTCCGAAAGGAAAGCGTGCCAGTGCCTGGTCCCCTATCATGGGTGAACCTCTCGAGCTTTCAGGGGCCATGGCCGCCGAGGTTATCTTCCACACATCTACATCGGCATCATCAGAACAAAAGACTTCGTACATCCTAGCGAAAAACGGCATGGCTGTCGACTTTACACCAGACATCGTACCACCTCGAGGCGAAGACACGCTGCAAGACGGAGAAACTCTTGTTTGCGTTCTCGTCAGCATGACATTCCGCTCCTCCATCGTTGGAATCGTGCTCAAGCCATCACCTGGAAACAACACTTACCGCCGCGTTGGACGTCTAGAATGCTACGAATGTACACCTGAAGGCATTGAGCAAGAGATGAGCGAAGACGCTGAAGCATTGTTTGAGCATTGGTTCCCTGAAATTCAGGATATGACACAATTGGACAATTATCCGCAGCGCACTTTTACTGTTGTTTGAGAGTATGTCGAGGTGGCTCTTTCGTCTCAACATCATTCCTGAGTGAAGGGTAGTTGCGGTGGAGTAACGTAGATGACCCTGCTTTCGTTCGCTTTTTGTATTCGATACCCCTTAGCTACCAGCAGTTTGCGGTAGCACTTTGATTGCTGTGTTTAGATGTGTACGGATGGTGGGCTGGCATTATTAGAGTTACGTACATCTGATATCATACACCGATTCGAGTCACATCTTGTTTCTTGATACGATTATTGTTGCTGACGATACCCTACACGTGCAGATTTCCCCAGATTCGGTTCAGGGACATCTAGCTAAGCTTTTCACAGGTGCGCCGTCATTCACTCAACCACGGTACTCTCAATCCCCGCTGCTCGGGCAGCCGGCTTGGTACGCGTCATCGGAATCTCCTCATTTTGGAGACGCACTTGGCATATGTACAAGGATCTCACGTGGCAGTAACTGCATCTGGATATTAGGATAACTGGAACAGCATCAATGATGCGCAGTGAATCATGCCTCCAAAAGCTGGGCACCTGTAATGAACCCTGATAATTCTGCTGTTGACTATTAAGAGATGTGTTCTAGGGAATATAGTCTTAGTGGAGAAGTATGAATCGACCAAGACTATAAGATTACTGTAGCATTTGTATAGGAAGATAGCACTAGTCTCAAATGCTCACAACGAAGTTTTTCCCATCACCTTCACCATTTGATATTAGGTTCTCCAACGCACCATCAATACCTTCCAGCCCACCTTCCACTCTCTCCATAGGTTGAGGGATAATCCACTCTTTCTGAAAACCAAACGGTAAATATTCTTCAACAATCCACTCGAGTAAACCCTTGTTCTCTTGCTCGTACAGCGGCTCGAACCACGCTTCAAACACGCTCTCTACACCATCTGGCAGGCTCTTAGGTCCAAAAGATGGTTGCGTAGCATAGAGTTTACCACAATCCTGGGATTTCAGAACCTGACCCGTAGTGCGAATAGTTTGTGGAGTGGATATCATATCGACGAAAACCTCGTACGGCCCTCTCTCCTCCAGTTACCAGACAACTTGTGTCAGAGACAGCGTGTGATCAACGGCACTATCCACGCCTAATTTACGCATAGGACCCATGTGCCTTGGTGAAGACGTCGTAGTAACCGCATAACCAGCGCTCCGAAGATACCGCACAGAAAGTCGGCCAAAGCTAGAACATCCTCCATACACCAAGACGTTCTTCTTTTCTTCTGCCCCCACAGTCAAGATCTCATCACCAGGTCTCCTTAGCCCCAGCTGTCCAGAGAAAAGCCCAGGGACACAACTCGTATTCATAACTAGACTGGCTAGAACTGCCTCGTCACTTCCTTCCGGTATCCGAATAACCATTTTCTCTCCGGCTGCGACGGGGACGTAACCTTGGTAGGCACCATGTTGGTTTCCTTTTGTACTGAATTGCTTGCTTATCAGCACGCGTGCGCCGACGCGGTAGTTAGTAACTGAGCAACCGAGCGCCTCGATCGTGCCGGTGTAAGAAGAACCTAGGATAGCAGGGTAGGCGATAAGGATCGCAGCTAGTTTTGCAATGTTGGCTTCTATGGTATTGAGGCTTATTGTGGAAACTTTGATAAGCAGTTCGTTGGGTGCTGGGTTGGGGATAGGGATGGATTGGCTTGAGAGAGGGCTTCTTGGAGATGAGAAAATTGCGGCAAAGTTCATAATGAAGAATGGAGCGTATGGAAGAAGAGGGCACGAATCGTGTGACGGATCTATACACATGCTTATTACTTGCTCATATTAGTGCCTATTGAGCTACATTTTGCAGGTATGAGTTCTCGGTATAGTCGTCCATGACTTAGCAGTTGCGATCTTCCGGAAAGTTTCCGCTGTGCATTACGCAGCGCAAAGCAGATTGCGGCCTATTCGCCTCGAGAATACTCATATCATGTCGAATGGTTTGGGCGATCTCCATGCTGCTGGCATCGATTTCCGGTATTGGGTACTGTAGTTGCTCATAATGCTAAACAGCAAAATCCCTACTAAAGATGGATGAGAAAAGGACGGAAACGCTCACGTCGAGTCAACCCACCTGAAGCAATCGGTATCCCAAAACAATGTCTCAAATATCGACACACAGGTGTGTCTTTGGTGTTCCTGGATTGGAGGTTCGCTTCGCCGAGCCATTGGTGAGGGCTGGCGCTCATATCTCAGACGCATTGGCTTCATTGCTGCGCGAACTCGGGCTTGGTCTCCATGTTGCTCTGCACATGGCTCTTGAGTGCTGCCCAGCGATCCCGCACTGCATCGGCGCCCTGTGCCTTGTTCCCACTCCCTCCCACTAGCTGTACTAGGTTGGCGTTGAACCTTTCCTTCTCTAACTTCTCCAGCTTCTCTTTCCTCTTCTTCGCACCCTTCGTTCTTTTCATGCTCTCGAGCATCTGCTTGGGCTGAACTATCCGCGCTTGGCCTACTTCTAGTTCACCATCTGTCCCAGCGCCTGGCAGTGCGTCGGCAAGCGACTCGAGGTTTGCGATCAACTTATTGTTGGGTCGTCGTCGCTTTTGAGTCTTGGCGGAAGATTTTTCAATCTTGGACACGAAGGAAGAGTGCTTGATCTTCTGCTTGTCGCGCTTGGATGAGGGGAAAGAGGATATGCCATCGGGCTTGGGGAGAGTCGCGGTGGTAGGACGGGCTGCGCGAGCCGACTTTGCGCGCGCTGTTGTGCGCTTCTTTATTGGAGCCTGGAGACATGCGTGAGTATTCAAATACTAGACGAGCATATTCGAGAAACATACCATGATTGGGTTGCGTTAGAGCAAAGGTTAGAGAGCACAGTCGCATATGGCTTGAACTCTTGGCCTTGCCGAAAAGTTCTTATCGATACGGTAGCGGCTGCAGGTTCCGAGGCTGACCTCTCAGCCAAGGCAACCTTCACAGACGAACAACTTCACTTTCGTGCAACAGGCTCTCGTTGGGCTCTGATGTCGGATGACGCACAAACGTCTCAAGCCGCTGTGTGGTTACCCTCGTACATTGCTCCTTACCGCTGCAATTCCATCGGAAACGGTGCGAGCTAGCTAGCGCTGCTCGCGCACCCCTTTGCTTCGCCACACTTGAGCATCTACGAGAAGCAGGTCACACGGTTCACTCTTAACAGTGGTTTCTGGTCGTTGAATATCAAACTGGGATCTCAAAACAACTCGTTGGCTTCTGCGCCCAGGACGAAGTCCGAAGGAGCTGTCTTACCAGACTTCACGGACAAGGTGTCGAACTCCGTGCCAAGTGAGGAGTTGTCTTTCTTCCCACCGTCGTATCATACGGTCATGCCTCTTTGCTCGGATTGGCCAATTATGTCGTAACTGTTCTGGTAAGATCAGAGCATATCGGACTTCACTAGCTGCGGCCCGTTCCCGATCACTGATCTGTTGACTGCCAATCACATCAACAACACACCCGTTATCGTCCACGTTGTATTGTGCGACCGCATATCGTCGTTTCGTTTTCCACAAGGTTCAATCAGATCGATCATGTCATAGATATGATTGCCACAGGCATGTCAAGGTATAAGATAGAGTATTGCTTTTTTACCACTTCAAACCTATGCTGAAACGCTGCCATTTAACCTCAGCTACCACTATACACGGAAGGCTAGCCCTCCGGCATGTACAGCATCCTCGTATCAATGTGGCGGCATCCTTCATCCCAACGCTACGGACCTGGACTCAGCTCGACGCCAACTGTCTAGCCTAGATGCAGGCACGCGTGCGACCGATCTGCAACATGTCCCTCCCGTTCCAGTTACGGTATCCTACGATTCGCTGCTGCCCGCTATCCAACTCCCTTCCGCTTCTATTTCCAGTCTTCTAGACGAAACTGCACAAACCCCTCACCCTCGTTGCTGCGACAAAAGGCAATCATTCGCATGAGATGCAAAGACGCGTAGCCCTGGTGATTCGGAGTCCAAGGGAGCCTTACACGCCGCATATGCAGCAGTTGTCCGAAGTTCGACGATATCTGGCCTCATCTACTCTCTTGTAGCCGCCAATATGCTATTTCGATAAAGATTGATCAAAGCTCATTTCAATGCAATCTCCGAACGGCGCAAGTCACAAATCACGATGTGTGACGAACAAGCCCAGCAGGAGAACGCGCTCATTTCTGCTCAGAACCATGGCACTATTCTGGTAATGGTTGCTTGGTTTCTTGCTTGTCTATTGGTACAAGACTCTTCCCCTTATCAATTCTAATGCTGACTCGTCACTATAGGCCATATGCACTGTAGCAAGAATTGTCGCTCGATACAAGTCTGACCATCTTCGCCATCTTTCGTCGACAGATGATGTCATCATCGTTGCCGCATCGATCTTTGCTCTTGGAAGTACCGTCATAATATCCACAGCCGTCAACTCCGGTTTGGGGAAGAAGAAGTGTCTTTTGAATAAGGGAGACCTGGAGCAAATCCAGCTCAAGCTCTTTGTCACGACGATACTCTTCGTCCTGACAACTAGCTTAGCGAAAACCTCGGTCTTGCTATTTCTCTATCATCTGGCAGACAGCACCTTCCGGAGGGCAGGCGTCCTAGCTATCAGTGTATTGGTATTGGTATGGACTATTGCAGTTTTAGCCGGTATGGTCTTCCAATGCGAGTTACCCACGCCGTGGATGGTATGGACAGGCAGATGTATCCCACTGGTAAATCCAAATGTCGTATTGCAGCTGTAATTATCCCTGACCTTGAAATAGGTACCTTTCTGGATGATTGCAACGGTTGTAGACCTCGTCCTAGAAACAGCTGTGATCGCGCTTTCCATGCATCGTGTATGGACACTTCGTGAGTCTTATCGTCAGAAGACCTTGGCAACATTACTATTGTCAATGCGTTTCATGTGAGTAAAGGGCCTATTTCCAAATACGTGGTAATCGTTTCTGACAACTTCCTGAAGCTTGGTCGCAGCATCCGTCATTCGCCTAATCTACCTCCAGCAAGCGTATGATCGCAACGGAGACCCTTCTTTTGACTCGATACCTTACACTGTTGTCACACAAGGCCAAACCATACTCGCAGTGCTTTTCGTTTGCAGTCTCTGCCTCAAGCCTTACTCTCGCTTTCAGGTTTCTCGATCGCAGGCCCCCAAACAAAAGTCGAGACACTCAAAACACTGGTCTGATAGTATCACTATCGGCGGCACTCCCTACGAATCATACAACTCTTTCCCACCACCGGTTATAAGAGAGCCCCTTTTGTCTATACAAGCGAGTATGTCACAACCAAATTCTCCCGCAGCGTCCAGTCACTCATTAAACGACGATATACTGCTACCTGACATACCAGTGCCCACGCGATCTGCCAAACGACCGCCTAGGCCCCCACCACCAAGCGAAGAGCAACGGCCAGATCTTAGCATGTTCACTCGGAACATCACTATACGGCAGCCGCCGGTGGTGACGCGACTAGGTACTTTGCAAGAGAAAGAAAGTACTAATGGCCTGAGGGCGAGGGGCCTCGCTTGATAGAGTATATGAGTGGTACCCATCCGGACGTAGGCGTAAGGCAGGCCTTTGGATAGTCACGATAGATGTTTAGAATGAATAACACAGACTTAGAGAGACAGTTCAATGCTTCCCGTCTTCAGCTGATATGCACATTGTCAGTATTTGTAGGCGATGGGATGGAGTCGGTTACCTAGGTAAAAAAGTGAACACCTGCATGTCTCGTAGAGCACTGGCCAAGCTCATCACACATCACCGAGCGCCTGCCACAACACAAGCAAACTTTCACCTCTCATCCCGGTAACAACAGCAGCTCTTTCTTGATGGGCTAAGAAGCATAGAGAGTTGTGGAATTGACCATTCCTAGGTGGCTAGAGGTGTAAAAGCTCGCCCCGTTGCCGTATACTGGTACCCAAGAAAAGCTAAGCAATGACGAAGCTTTCTTCGTCGTCAACGACTTGTTGCAAAGAATAGATGCCGAGAGTACCGAATAGTTAGACACTAACATGGTCGGTTTCATGTCGATGTCTCTTTGTCGGCAGGTTGTAATGCTTGCTGTCAACCGTCCAACACGGTACTTGGCATGTAAACACTAAATGCCGTCAGAGCCGCAACGACTCTTTTTTCTCATATAAATTCGCCCCACGTTGTCAGATAGCCGGATATCGCGTCTTTATAATTCTGAGTTTACCTTTACTCGGTCGCTTTGTCCATTCTCTCTTCTCAACATGACGGCTTTCGACCCAACCAATATCGATCTTACGACAGTCAATCAGGCAGAAGTCATCTGCTACTTCGCTATCGGCGAAAACGAGTATAACGGTCAATTCGGGGCGCGGATATCGTCCATCTTCGTTATCGGTCTTGTCTCAACATCCGTCACGTACTTCCCCGTTATTGCCCGAAAGAAACCGTCTTGGAAGATTCCCCTCGGTCTGTACACCTTCGCACGCTTCTTCGGCTCCGGCGTTATTGTCGCTACAGCATTCATTCATCTACTGGATCCAGCATACGAAGCCATCGGCCCAGGTAGTTGTGTGGGTGAAAGTGGAGGCTGGGCGGAGTACCCTTGGTGCGCAGCGATAGTGTTGACTTCTATCATGGCTGTCTTTTGCGTGGATCTGGTTGCAGAAGTATACGTTGAACGCAAATTCGGCGTCACAAAAGAGGAATCTAGCGTTTCGAATAGCGCTTTCCTTCGCTCTGATCGAGACCCCGATGCAGCACCAGCTGCAGCAGCAATGGACCCCGAATTCCATGTCTCCGCGCAACACCAAGATCACGACCATCGAAAGGACACAGAAAGCCTTTACAGCAATAGCGCGTTCCTCTCAAACATGACATCGTCAACAGCAGATCGTCTCTCTTTTGCTCAGCAAATTGGGGCTTTTCTTGTTCTTGAATTCGGAATCATCTTCCACTCCGTTATCATCGGCCTGAACCTTGGTGTCGTAGGCGACGAATTCTCAACCCTCTATCCCGTTCTCGTATTCCACCAATCTTTTGAAGGTCTAGGCATAGGAGCTCGGTTATCCAACATCCCTTTCCCACGAAGCAAGAGCTGGATGCCGTGGGCTCTTTGCGCTTTGTACGGCCTTACAACTCCTGTGTCTATTGCTATTGGGCTGGGCGTTCGCACGACGTATTTGCCTGAAAGTAAAGTTAGTTTGATGGTACAGGGTGTTTTGAATGCTGTCAGTGCTGGTTTCTTGATATATAGCGGATCAGTGGAAATGTTGGCTAAGGATTTCTTGTTCGATGAAAACAGAACGAAGAAGCTTGGGAAGTTAGGACGGATGGTGGCTTATGTCTTCGTCGGAACGGCGACTATGGCTCTCATAGGGTATTGGGCATAGTGAACCTGTATACCTTCGCTGTATTCTCAAGTCACAAATGCATGGGTGAAGTAGTAGCCAGGGAACACTCAGATCATACTCAACTTTTTGATCCATCTTGATATTGCATTGGAGCAACACACGCCCCATATGCCGCACCCAAAAACTCAGATTTCGATCTCCCTGGAGGAGTACAAGTCCTTAAGATTCTGTAGATCTGCAATGATCCGGTCGATCTGGGTGATGTCCTCCAGGGAGACCACCTGCTCGTAAATGTCCGCCACTCGGAGATCCCAGTCCGATACTCCATCCAAAGAGCTATCGGACGACCCTCGGTATGACTCCAGAATGGAGTGGTCATCTGATGCCCTTGGGGGCGAGCACGGGGAGGGAAAACCAAGGGGGAGGGGTGGCGCGTTCAGGGTGGAGCTGGGCGAGCGTGGAGATAACGGTAAAGGACGATCGGGCGCTACATCTGATTAGTCTTGCACATTCTTGACATTCATACACGATAGTAACCTACTATTGGGTGGGTAATCCCTAGGCCCATCAGGAGAGCCGAGTGATGTAGACCTCTGCGCGGCCTCACTAATCACCCGCTCCCTCTGTTCGCGCAACGAAGGCGGCAAAGTATCGATTCGCGGAGCAACGGGTAAAGAAAACGAACGTGTCGGGGTCAAGTACTGCAGCGATGCTTTTTCGGTAGCGGGTTGCTGCTTGAGCACTGTGGTACGACACTCCCTAAAACACCTCAACGTTAGTGTCCGCAACTATAGGGCAGCATGCATGTCCGAAAAGTTCCGGATTAGTCGCTGCTGCTAGTAGGCTGAGTAAGAGTGATTAGAAGAAGACCGTCGCATATTGAACATTCCGTGGCACCAGGCATTGCCTGGGTGACGCAGATTCTCAATGCGGTAGCTTCTCCGTAGATGGACTGTTGTAGGTGGCTTAGCGTACGTTGGGCGGATGTCGAGGACGTCTCGACAAAGCTCTTCTAGGCAGTAGTTGTTAAGACGAGATAGGTTATAGCCCTGAGCCTAATATTAGTTTCGAATCTCGAGCGGTATAGATGACAAGGAATCAGGCTACTCACACGATCGACTCCTAGCTCTCGAAGGTGCTTTTTGGCTTCTCTGAAGTTCTCATCGCTCTCCTTGATCCAGTATCCGAACAAGGAAAGATGCACGTCTGCAATAGTCATGTTACGAACTTCGCCGGCGAACCGCTCGACGTCTTCGGGTGTAAGATTAACGCGCAGAGACTCGCGGCGCTGGTGGCGGTGACGGCTGCCTGGTGGGGTAGGAGCGAGATCATGAGCGACATGTGTGCCTTCGCAATTTTGGCACTCGGCTCTGGATCGCTGATTGTCGACGGTATCATCGTAATTATATTGGGAATAGTCGTCAGGGTCGGCTGTGAGTATGGTGGTGTCGTCGGTTCCAAGTCTCTGGAGTTTCACGAACTTTCGGTCTACGATCATGTCAGTTCCTATTTGTCGAGCCGGTCAGGTCTACTCACGGTGCTCCCTGATCTCTTCTCTATTCATGGAGCTCATGGAGCTATCAGTCTCAGTGGAATCCGTGCGGGTGACTAGCTGAACACTGCGCTTAGTCTCAATGTTTGTATTGTCGTCCGCACGCTCTGAGTTCCCAACCGTCGTCAACAGACCGCTGCTAGCGATGCTATTGCGAATACCCCTGTCACGGCCGAAGAGACTTCCGAACTTTCTGATGCTGCTCTTGCGAGAGGCTTGGCGCTGGTCTCGATGTCCGCCAGTATCGCTTTTGCGGAGCGGTTGGATAACGCTCTCTTTTCGATGCGCGTTTCTCTGTGAATTGTCGGGTTGGACATAGAGTGATGGTACTTCGGCCGGCGAGAAATTGGTCGCAGCCAGAGCCGCCTGCATTTGCGCATGCGGGAAATCCATGCTTTCAGTTCGTCGCGGCGCACATGTGTGATATTTAAGGCAATGTGTTGGTGGAATAAAGTTGAGAAGAACAGGTAGTTAGAGACGTGGTGCGGAATATACGACGTGAAGGCAAGTATCAAACTGCAATCGCGACCAAGTGTGCAGCTTGCGCACTGACATCAAGAGTGAAGGTGAACGTGAAGTAGAGGCACCAATGCCGAGTGATCGTGTCAGAGGTCGACATAAAAGGCTACAACGTAGGACAGTCGGAGATAGTTTAGGGAAATTTACAACGTCTTGCGCCGAACTTGCCGCAATCTTTCAACGTCCGGACCTCTCGCAGAATACAAGGCTTAGTAAGGCGCAGAATAACCCTCATTCCATGGATCGATATTCGCTGTGGTCGGTGACACCTCCTGGCACTGTTTTGCGTCTTGTAGTAGCTAATGCGATAGGTTGGATGGAAGCCGTTGAAACGGAGTGTAGTGTAACGCGCCCTTCAGTCCATCGACGTATTGTTTCGAGAGGTTTCTTGCCGGTTAATGTCTGATCTCCTAGTTCATTGTTTCTTTGAAAAACCATGCTAATTCTTCAATGACTTACTGTGTCGAACTTGGTAGCTCATCTTCGTACATGATGGATAGCTTGGAGTCAAACTGGTTGTTGCAAGGAGTGACAACAACATCATTTTCTAATCGCAAGGGACAGTTGAAGGTCGTGCAGTCAACTGGGGGAGTACTGAGGCAGTCGCTGTTGCTCCCATCGGAGTCTCCAAAGCACTGAGGCAGACACCAACGCTATGAAAAAAATCCAGAATGACTGGTCTTGGGGTGCTAGGGCGTGGTATTGTATTCATTTTCAACATCAACGGCTGGGATGTAAACAGCTAAATCGTATAAATTAGCAGGAAGCTTAGATTTGATACTCGTCTTGAGGCCAGGGAGTGAATAGTCTCAACAAGATGATGTTGGTAACAGATGTCGTACGCGTAAGACAAGAAGACAGGGTGAAGTCAATCGATGGTGAGACCAGAGATTGATCTTGTTAGTAGACGTCGATCGAGATTGACAAAGGAACGAACTGCACAATATCTCGCCTGAGCCATAGACTTGTAAGGTTGGATGGACAAGCAAATATGGACATACTCACGTCCACGTAACCTTATAGTCGGTGGTTCGATGATATGAAGCATTGCGCATCTGACATATAGCATGCGTAATTACGTGTAAGGACTTTAGCAGTGAAGGAGGCGGATTGCCATGGTTGATACCAAATTAAGGCTATAGGTGAACATCGGCGAGATGAATCATTGGAAACGTCTGCAACATTGAAGACACCGAACGACCTCCGTTGTTGACTACACTCCAGTCAAAGAGGTGTGCGAAGGTAAACTGAGGGCATTTAGTGATCAGATGAGGTCTTCGATAGGCAGACATGCATACCAAAGGGTGGGCATGAGAACGGCTCGTGCTGGTGGTCGGGGCTGCTCCCGCGCGGCAGAGATTGCCTTGGCGCCACCTTGGACCTGCACCTTCCTGCTCTTCGCTGGAAGGGCCGATACAATAACACGTAGGATCGACTTCCCTCGGTGTATAGCCGTTGTCAGTCAAGCTTCACCTGCATGCGGTTTCTTCTTGGACCTCGTCTCGGCGATCCTGATCCTTTTGACGGCCCGAGCTCCTTGGCCGCGGGCTGCAAGATCTCCTACCAACTACCCAAACGGCCTAAGAGTAATCTGCAAGAACTCGTCGCTTACAATGACCCCTCATTCACGCGCATCGGATTAATCTAAAAAGAATCTCTTACATCCGCACTGTGTCTACAACTAGTATAGCATTCGCACGGTCGTACCAGTAGTCTGCATGGATCAACTCACACGGCGCTTATACACGTTGCACAACAGACTGGCACAGCGGTCTCTGCCGCGAGCACGACCAGCTATACCCACTTTTCAACGCGACCTCGATATTGCGGCGCAGTCGTCTCTTGACCAGACGCGCATTACACTGCCCTAGCCCTTATGTCGTGATAGAGGACAAGTTGTTGGAAGACCTTGGACCACTCAGGCCATGGGGGCCAACTTTGATCAGCGAACTGATGATCCTAGCTCTGGGCTGAGCGTCTCGGGAACGAGAACTGGAGGAGCCTGATGGCAACGAACCACACACAAGAATACATTCTTCTTCTGGTCTGACCATGAGGTCGGAAGATCTGCCTACGTCTCAAAGCAGGCAGCGGTCATGCTTAGCTGAAGGGGCTCGCAGGCTGAAAGGATGCTTCGTGAAGCTGATTCGCTAGACTATGCAACAACATCGAGCGAATGGGGGCTGTGAGCCGCTGTCTTTCGACACCAAACCACGGCAGCAGATCCCAGCCGTTCAGGACAGCACCCCGATGTTGGTTCACACCCCGGTTCCACATTGTTGGCATTGTCTATTCCGCAGGCGCTGCTCTATATGAATTTGCGGCGTGGTTGATGCAACTTGTCCGGTGTCGACCAATGACGCCCTGACATTAGCGCCTCCGCCAGTTGGGTCGCCAATCATTCCCTACTTAGCCGCATATCCAACGTCCTTCACCCTCTAGGAAGTTTCCGTACCATGCCAAACGGCGGGGTTAGTACAGGCGGCTCTCGAGTCTTGACAACGCGTATACTCTAACGTCGTAGCTCCACCATTGCCACTTCAGTAGCATGGAATGCGCAGATAGATCTGTCAGCGCTGTAATCGGTGTGGTACGCACCGTCGCGGCGCGGATGCCGCATGTGTGGTGCTTTGATATGAACAAAAGTGTAGCCTGCAGGCCTCAGGTGGTACCGCCTTCAGCTTTCTGTTATCGTTCTGTTTCGCTTGGGGGCGCAGTCTCTGGTCTCCTCTCCCGTTTGATTTACCCAGTTGACCGGTCTCATTGCTACGCCGCAATAACCTTCTTTCGGTACTTGCTTCTGTCTACGGGTGCCGCCTTCTTTTACATCCTTCGCCGCCGCCATTCCCGTGCTTCTTTTCGTATTGCGCGTCTCGTTCGTACAACTGCATTACGCGTCCGCCATTTAAAATTGCTACCTTCACCAAAAAGCTTGTCCCAAACTTGGCACTGTCACACCTCGATAGACATGGCTACACTTTCTGTGCCGTCGCCTAACCTGGGCTCGGCTTCATTGGGTGACAGCATCCACAGACCGCTCTCCACTCACGGCTTGCCAAAGCAGCCGCGTACAATGTCACCCGAACGACCACATCGGTTTTCAGCGAAGAGTTACCCTCCTCCAGCTCTCGTTCACGCTCCCATGACACCACAATCGTTAGGACCAATGTCCCCCCCACCAATGTCGGCAAAGTCCTTTGGGACGTTCATCGACTCGGAGCCGTCTACACCAGCCTACTCACCAAGGATGGACCACGAGTGGCACGACTCATCAGTGGTTCTAGTCCGACCTATGTCTTCATCCTCCGAGCCATCCAGCCCTACTGAGCCTGTATGGCGCATGCTCCAACCACTGCCAGTGAAGGCTCCGCCCAAACCCAAAGCCAGCACCACAAGACCTCAATCTAAAGAACCGGCCACCGCCGCTAAGGAAATCTCATCCAACACTTCGCTTTCATCACATCCTACCAAACAGGCGAGGTACATCAGTCGCCCACAAGAGATCAAGTTGGCCGACCTATCGCAGCAAGATCACACCCCGAAGAGCGAAGAAGTCGAGAAAGAAGACGAGAAGAAGCTTCAGGAGCAGACTGCCAGCACTCCCACTGCGGCGACCTTTGGTAAACTGGCAACAAAGATGAAGTTGATGTTACGACGGAAGAACACAAACGCCAAGAAGAAAGAGAAGAAGAAGAGGCAGTACGAAGAAGTCGACCGCATAGAGGACGTACACTGGACAGAGATGTGACATCTAGCTACCGACACAAAAGGCGAGCACGTTGCAACATCGATGTTCGCTGACATTGCACTTGTAACGGAAGAAAGAAATGGCTGGAGGAGGTGACCCACGGGTAGTCTGCAGTACGGAAGCGGCTGCACCTGGATGGCTAATATAAGGCTGTTGATGACTGAAGCAGGACGATATGGGATGGAAATTTTAAACACGCCTGGAGACTGCTGCCTATACTTGTCCGGTTAGATTAATGAGCTGCTGGTCATTGACATCACTCTCATCGGCGTATATGCGGTGTGTTTGACATCTACGGTGAAATAGGGGGGCGTTTTGGATTCTTATGCTTTCCATGAGTTGCACAAGCAAGTAACGACGATACCCAATCCTTACAATAGTCTATTAGTAGCAACTATATCTTCTTATCAATTCTGCCTGCAATGCTCGGTGGCACACCTCATCGAACAAGGTACGTCCTCCGTTATGGTCCACCACGACTATGCTCAACGCCCATCTGAAGTGTCAAACTGTTGCCAAGCGCTGCTCGATCGTTCCACGTGAAAGGGCGATCAAGCTAGCCCGTGCACGGCCCCTCCGGCCTAAACTCCACAAAGCGCAAGAACAATAACACACCTCAACCAACTTGCAATTTCAGACAGCTTTACGAGCAAAATGATTTCAAGGCGGTGTGGAAACGCTGTGAGGCTCAAGTGCTCAGTCAAAGCACAGCCTCAATACCGGTCACAGAAACAACTAGCAGCAACGACCCGCACTTTGCGGCTACACACAGAGGGACGCGTCTACACAAGTCCAGCATCACGTGCCCTTGAGCAAACGCAACTTTTGCACACTCGCCTTGAACGTGTTAAACCTCATGGTAAAGATGTCTTTCACTACAATACGCGTCGGAAACAGCCAACCATGGACCCCACAACCACCCTCCTAGAGTCCGGCTTCCCAACCAAGACCGTGCTTGCCCTTCTCGTGGTCGGTGGCCTAGCATACTACCTCGTCGACATCGTAGAAACAGATTGGACGGATAGCGTCTACGCGGCTTTTACATCTGGCGACGATGCCTCTTCCCTCGCAACTCCTCTCCACTTCTACAAGTCACGCGAAGAACTCCAACATGTGCTTGACTTTCACATCCCAGACCCCAGCGCCCCACTCAAGGATCCGAACGTTGCCAAGTTCTTCTCGGAGCAGTTCGACAAGCTGTGCTTTGGATGGATGATGACGGAAGATGATGCGAAGAAGGGTGTCGAAGGCATGGAGGGTGTGCAAATGCCCATCACACACGGATGTCGCTTCCGCAGTAATGAGCCCTGTGAGGATTACTTTGCACTGGGAACATCACCGGGCCCAGGAGACAAGTTGTGGAATTACTGGACGATACTCGATGGACATGCAGGACGCCACACAGCCTTCTACTTGCAATGGACACTAATCCCCATGGTCAGCTCCGCCCTAACCAGCCTACCCCAATTTGCCTCAAGCCCAGAAGTCGAGTCGACAATAAAGCGCGCCTTTCTCAACATTGACAAAACCATCATGGACCGCGCCAAAACTGCCGCAAACTGGTTCCCGGCCGCAAACGGCGCCGCAATCGCTGCCCTCACCCCAGCCTTCTCAGGCTCCTGTGCCCTCCTCGCAGCTTTCGATCCTCAAACTTCAAAACTCCGTGTAGCATGCACAGGCGATTCTCGCGCTGTGCTCGGCCGGTGGGACCCCACTACGGATTCCTACACCGCGATACCCTTATCAGAAGACCAAACCGGGTTCAATGTCAAAGAAGTCGCGAGACTGAACCAAGAACACCCTGATGAGCCATCTGTAATTGACCCCAAAACAGGCCGCATGCTCGGTATTGCAGTGACGCGGGCTTTCGGTGACCATCGCTGGAAATGGGACAATGAGTTTATCAAAGCTGTTCAGCACAAGTTCTGGGGTACCGCGCCAAGACCGGGTAGTAAATCACCGCCGTACATGACGGCCGAACCTGAGATTACCGAAACGGAAATCCTGAGACGAGAACCTGGGGATGGGAGGGGTAAAAGCGATTTTATGATCATGGCCTCCGATGGCCTTTGGGATCGCATATCCTCTGAGCATGCCGTGGAGTGTGTTTCCAAGTACCTAGCAGCTCGGGAGAGAGGTCGGGGGTCCGTTAAACAGGATCCAGAATTGCTGGCTAATCCACCCGTCTTCCCTACTACGTTTTCCTCGCTCGATCCCGGCGTTACCTGTGACCCTGAGCAAGGCCAGGAAGTGGATTGGAAAGCGACGCCTGAGTACTTCGCCATTGAGGATGAGAATGCAGCTGTTTGCCTCGCGAGAAATGCCATGGGTGGAACTAGGAGAGGCCTGTTCTTGGGAATTCTGGCGGGCCCAGAGCCATTGAGCCGGAATGCTGTAGACGATACTACGATTATGGTAGTTTTCTTTGATAAACTCGGGGAGGGTAAGGGAGACGGGACGGGTGCGGCAAAAAAGAAGGCAGAGAAGAAGGAGAAGAAGTGGTGGTGGCCGTTGTAATAAAAGGAGAGTCACTGAAGAGTCATGAACAGAAGGAACAAGGATTTAGCAGGGCTGGGACATAGTCCTTCCATTGTCCGATTTTAGACTACCGCAAGGAGGTCCAAAGGGGCATAGATAGCCCCACTCCATTATACACGGTGAAAACAGCAGAGTAGTGATATCCTCATCCCCAATCCCAATCCACAACGCCCACCCATCCGAACCCAAGCCATGCAAATGCCACTGAGCCTTTCCTTTCAGATACAGAGGCATAATTACAGCGCATAGAACCGTTCAACCCTCAGAAACACGCAACAACCTCGCTCTCCTCCTCAGTTTGCGCATTTCCTCGTCGTCGTCGTCATCATCATCATGTTCTTGTAATGATGCCCTATCTGCAGCTAACATGACCGTACCAGGAGTGTCCCTGGGGAAAGTATATCGCATCCCCTGCCCCAACCAGCTACGTTTAAAATGCAAGCCCAAGCCTACCTAAGCTCCTTTGCCCATCTTCCAAAAAGCGCATCTCATAGCCCACTTACCACTTGCATGAACGACACCATACCTATCTCTGCAAGCCATGATAGCATTTCGAGCAAAGTTCAGGGCGAGGATGCATGGCGAATCGGTGTAATACTATTGTAGGAAATCTTTTTGGACGTTGATAAAAGCGCCAGGACCGCCGTCGTCGGCGAGTTCGTTCACGAGTGCTTCGGTTTGCTGGATCAGACGCTCCAGGGCAGCGGAAGAGGATTTGCCTAGAGAAACTGTGAGTCGTTAGCGTACATTCTCTTTATATCCGACACCGGGAGAGGTCGGTTTATGTGATGGTCGCCTTTGCAAGCTCCCGTTGCGCCTCTGTGTCTCAAACATACCTAGAATGGCGCTGTTGAGCTCTTCGGCCACTGGCGCACGACCGGAGATCTCCAGCAATGGCGCCAACGAGCTTTCCCGTGCGTCCGCATAGGCAATGAGCGCAAAAGTGTCTTCAAGCGCCCGCTTGACTTCCCGTCTCGGATCGTTTGCGAATTCGGATTTCAGCTCCATGCCATAAGCTATTGTTTCACTCGTCGCCCGTTCGCTCTTGGCCACTTTGTCTTCCATGTCATCCTCGTCTCCATCTTCCAACTCGTCATCTTGATCCTTGTTGTCCCAGCTTGGGGGTGGGTTGTGTACGCCTAATTGCTCGTCAAGCTCCATCTCAAAATCGTACTCATCTGTAGCAGTTGAGTTACGCTTGTTGACTGTTGAGGCGGTCGATCGTTTTGAGGACGATGTTGGTGCGGGTTGGCATTGTGCGTTCAACTCTCCGCACCGCCGGATCATCTCGATAAACTTTCGGCAGCGGAGCTTGAAGTAGATGTTCTCGTTGTCGCGGAGGACCGAGGGGTAGTATGCGCTGGTATGCTTGAGTGCTTTGTCGATATCGCCCTCGAGGATCGCTGTGCGTATTTCTGGATTATGTTAGCCCGTCTTTTGTAACCTCCGGAATGCACTTACTTTGCCGGTTCAGCGCATCCAAGTCTTCTACTGCTGTGCGGTATGGAATGTCTGCCTCACTGTCGTTCGCAAGCGCTCTTGCTTCGTCGACAATCTCGTCTGAGAAAGCTCGTGCTGTTTCCACGTAGCCGTCATGCGCCAAATACTGTCCTACCAACTGGTGTATCAGCGCGTCCTCGCCTCCCAGTACACTCGCTTCAGTTTTGGTCCGAGCGATTTCAGCTTGTATGGCTGCCTTCTCGTCTTGTGCCATTTTGTCGATATCGAAAGCGAAGGGTTCTTGACCGAAATTAACGCGGACCGTCTCGCCGGGCTTCTTCATGCCTACTGTAGGATAGTATGGCACGTTATGTTTCAGGTCCCGGAAGGCCGTCCCTGCAATTGTTAGTGCTATCCAAGTCTCCCATCCAAGGTCCTTACCCAGCATGTGCCCATTCTTTGTGAAGAAGGCAGTATTCGTCCGGAAGTTGATGCCACAGCCGATGACGTCCAGCGTGCCAAATTTGGGTCCATATGACTTCCCGGAGGTGGTGTTGCTGAAGATCTGCCCATCGTCGCCATGGTACGCATACGAGTCGGGCTCCCAACCGGGTATCCTACTGAGGGCAACCTTTTGGCCAGAGAAGCCGATTCCGATCATTCTGCTGTATAGTGAATTAGCGTGTACGTTGCCAAATAGTAAATGCACATACCCGTCTTTGCCTTTGGAGATGACAGTGATCTCGTAGTAGTAAATTCCACACTGCCGTGGCATGGGAAAGTCTGCCCGTACCGATGCCGCTTCATCGTGTGTCTTCTGAGTGCCTGAGAACTTGGCCTGCCTTCCACTATCCTCAAGCTCCAGCTGGGGGAACCTATCTGCATCGTTCCATCGGGTTGGCCATGGCGCTACGGGCTCGTCCACAACAGGCGCGCGCTCCACTACCTCATGCGTGAGACCTCGATGTGATGGCGCCATCTTGTGCAGGTTCGCGCTGCTAGAACTAGTAGACAGCGAGCCCGCATTTGGTGAGTGGGCTGACTTGTATTCCCTTTGAGCTGCCAGCTTCGCTTTGTGCACCTCTTGTAACTTTTCGGCGTGCTTGGACCCGCGCAGGTAGGAAGGCACGAAGAACGGAGGTATATCTTGAGCCGATCCACCCAAGCCATGCCAGTATCCAGACTGACTTGAATACGAGGGCAAGAGCCCGCCGGACCTTCCGAAACTCGTAGACATGTGACCGTCGGCGTCGATGGAGCGAGAGAGGCGGTTCGGGTGGGATGTCGAGGCGCTATTGGCGAGATGCGAGAAGGCACCGGATCGGGTTGGTTGTTGGAATGAGCTGTTACTGCCTGCTGATCCAGTAGCAGCGACCCTAGCGTAACTGTCGCGACGAGCGCTCATGATGAGCGATAGTGGCGCCGGTAACTGCTACCAGCGTGTCCGCGGTGACGTCTTGAAGCGATGACAGTAGGTAGACGCGCAGATTACGTGGGTAGTAATTGTCAAACTGGCAGTTGTAGTGGCTGTCGAAGTTTGGAGAGGTCCAACCGTGAACGAACGCGTGGGCTAGCTGTGGATGGTGCCGAGTGAATGCGGTACTTTGTGTTGGGAGATGCCAACGGTACTCAGGCAAGAATCAAGGGCATCCGGGCTTCTGTGAAGCGATCGTCACAAAAACATGCATCATTTGATGGACAGGGAGCTTTGCTGCAGAGAAAGTAAGCGATGAGGTGCAGTGCAAGTTGTACGTCAACGAAGTCCCATGCCCGGAGGTTTGGATCCAGCCGAGCTATCGGTGGAGATCCCCGCAGTCAGTCCACGGGTAGATAACGCCATCCAGGTCACGCTCGACATTAATCACAGCTATAGAAGCGCATTTTCGATGAATAGCCAGCATATTTTGAGAGAATTGCAATACCAATGTCTATGTAAAGCCCCTTTCTCCCTGCTACTCGGAAGCCATATCCGTATCCAGTACATGTAGTTGTCTACCGACAACGTGCCTGTGCGCCATACACCATGCTGCCTGCGGCAACAAAGCCATAAAAGCCCCAAAGTGACGCCTTTTACGTAGGTATGCAATGCGCTCCATAAACGCCAAACAAGACAAAGGAACTAAGTTGATGTGAGAAGACAAATGACGAGAAATAAAGTAGTGTCTAGCCACGACAGGTGCAAGCCGTGTTACAAGTCCATCAAGAAGGACAAGACCAAAAACCCGACATGGCTCAAGCGGGTATAGGAGCAGGAGAGCTTGCCATGCCGTCCATAGGTGTCGGTACCGGTGTGCTGTCGCCGTTTAGTCCGCTCTTGTCGCTGATTGCACTGCTCTCGTCCTTCAACTTTGAGTCGCTGGTGCCAGTGCTGTCACTCTTGACGTCGTCGGGGAAGGCGCCTTTGCGGCCTGGCTGGTATGTAGGCACTTGCCACATGACGCCGGTGAAGCTGCGGACCTGGAATCCCTTCTTCTCCCATCGACGGCACTTGGCCCCTGACCTGTCGAGGGCACGCAGGCGCTCGTTGATGGCTCCCAGGTTGGCCTTGGGGCCTGCCTTGTTGATGGCTGCGGGTGTTGTGAAGGGGCCCTTGGAATTGGGGTCGTTGATCATGTCGCCCATCTTCTTCCTCTTTGGCCCCGGCTTGGCCTTGGGTTGCTTGGGGGTTGTCGTGCCATTCGAGGAGCCAGCTTCCATTTGCGCGGCATTCCGCTTGCTGCCAGGCTTTGGACCCTTCCTCTTCGCAGCAGCAGGAGGAGCGAGCGACGAAGGCGTGCTTTCGTTCATGTTTGGAGTTGAGTCGGCGGGTGTGGCAGCCGGTGTCGGTTCGTTGATTTGCGGCGCAGGTGTTGGCGGAGATGGCTTAGCCTCTTCCTTGGGTGGTGATGTAGGCTGGGGGGAGAATTTGCTCAGGTGGTCTGGTGACAGTTTGAGTGTGACGACGAGGGTCTTTGGTGATTTCGTGGTCATGTTCGCGTGCAGAGAGACGCGGTGGTGATGGGTCTAGATGGCTGCAGCGGATGGTGGCAGCAAGCTTGGTGTTGAGGGTTATGGCTTGCAGCGGTGAGGGTAAAAGGCAGTGGCTCTGCCTGACAGCGCGTTGGCGTCTCGGTGGCTAGGGGGAGCAAGCTTGGTGAGCCGTGCTTCACGTAAAGTCGAAGAGGTATCGTCGAGCAGATGAAGCGCGCCGATACAAACAGTTGGGGGGATGGAGAGGGGGATGGGAAGGGAGAGTGCGTGGTGAAGAAGGCTGCCGCGAAGGCAAAGAAAGGGCTTCTTCGGCCCAGCTGGGGTCGTCGGTGTCCCAGATCATATTGGTCGCTAACGTCTTCCTCTTCGCTCCCGACACTCACAAGAGGTGCCCGCAGGTGAGGACGCACGGGCCGTCGACGCTAAACCCATTGAGACATCTGCATCTGCATATCCAGGTCGAGCAGCTCATGTCTTTGGTGCCATCGAATTAACACTTGCGCATTTCCTTTTGCATTGCATCTTCTTGCTCGCTGCGCCCATCATGTTGTTGGCGTTCTGCTGAGAGGTCCGTGTGGCATTGAGCTAAATTGCGCGTCCCAGTCCAACGGCGGTAGAAGCATCGCGCATCGCCCACCCAGTGTGGCACCAGCCCAAACATTCTTTCGTCCGAGACAATCAAACCCCTCCCTGGAAGACGCATCCGTACTTGGACGTTCCTTGCGTTTTTAGTGCCTGCCACACTGCGTCGCGCCTTGCATCCTCGTCCATGTTCGTACTATGCGAGTGTCAGCTCCCACATTACCGCTGACTCTCTTGTCTGGCCCCTTGGCCTGAACACGATCCGCAACTAAGAAAACCGTCGACAACCGATATCGCATGACATTTATAGGCACACCGTGGATCCATTCGTAGCTTACATCTCAACTCTTGACACTTGGTCGCCATTGGCGTTGGTGTAGCTGCTTGCCCAGATGGGTTCAAGATTGTCATCATCAAATCGACGCGAATCTGTTTCATCCCCATCTGCGCATGGCGAGGCGAGGCGACCCCAGCAGAAGTCGACCTGTGCCGATAATCGCGGATAAACCGGTATGCTTTTACCAATCTGTGCAGATATGTGTGGTAAGGATGAGATGTAAACTCCACAATTTCAATGTCTGGTAGGCTGTCATGACTCCTAAAATGTAGATGTAGCTCTCGCGACTTGTTGTCCAGCGTGTCCAGGTGACACACAGAAACGTCTTTGGATTTATCAACAAACTTTACTACAACACAATATTCTGTTGGTTCGTGTTCAAACAGGGTTATTTACAAAGTTGGAGTTGAAGGTTGTATTATCCATTCGCATTTTCCAGACCATCATTTTCATTAACGTCATCTATAAAACCTCTACCAGCATATTGTATATTTCCACCATCTTGACTATCTTACAACCACTCATAGTTATCCCGGGTGAATACTCAATTTCTCAAGTGTCTCGCAATATGTTGGTGCAGTGGGATCGGGTTTTTCAGTAGGTACCACGTCACTTCGCTAACAAGCTCTCAGGGAGCCTGATACTATTCGGTCTAGCCAGTCAGAGCCCTTGGTTGGTTAGTCTACATCTCAGGTGTTTGATGGACTCACTGTTTCTGACGTCGCACTTTGCTATGCTTTATTATAAACCTCGGATTCCAACATCGACGCTACTACTCGACCAGAGTGAAAATCCAACCTAAAACTGACCAAAAGTTTCTAAATCATTGTGAATAATCGATTAAGCAAGAAGACGTTCACCATAATTTGACGAGCCGCTCTCAGGATGATAAATCAGAAAATGGTTGGCTGCAACAGGGTCTATCGGATGGAGAAGCCAGATAGAATACTAGGAGCCTATCCTCGCAAGACCATTCTATATTGAATCCAAGAATCCGTGCTTGCATCTTGTATCCCAAGCTGAGGGTCCATGTAGAAAATTGCGAAGGAACGCGTCGACAGATTTTATGTAAAAGCGTGGTCGCCAGATCCACGTTTACGCAGCAATAAAATAATGAGCATAGCAGTGAAATTGACGGGATTTTATTTTCAGTACTGTATTCGCTATGACACCTTTTCGTCACCCCATGCGGTAGACCATGCCTTAGTTTGACGCGCGTTCCATACAGAGCATGTTCGTATAGCGCCCTTTTACATAACGCGAGACATCCACTCACGCTTCATCGCAAGTAGCTTTGCAGCGATGTTGTCGAAAGTCGCTTCATAGTTCGATCATCCGGCTCGTCGTCTCTTGGTACCATTCACTGTAGTACCATTTGCTCTTCGTGCCTCATCACCGCTGACTGCCACGTCATCATTCATCCATTCTCTGCCAGCACCAGGACTACGCCGTCTGTACTGACCCGCGCCCACTGCCACCACTTCGTCCTCACTATCACTAGCCTCGATATCCAATAACACGGGCATCCTGAATTCTGCGTCTCCTATAGCCGGTCCAAATTCCGTAGCCGAGGTCTTAACTGGGTCTACCGTGAGGACATCGACTTCCTCGTCTTCCGCATTGAGACGGCGCTTGTGTAGCTCTTCGAGAGGCTGGATGTCGAACTCGTCTTCGCGCTCGATATACTCCACGTTTTCTTCTACTTCGACGAAATCTGGTGCAAGGGCAGACCAGCGTTGGGGCTGGAGAATGGACCAGAGCCAGACGCGGCCAGAATCCACTCCAACAGCAGCGACGAAGGGCCGGAATGGGTGCCACTCGACCACGGACAATTCTTCCTTGGTGCCTTCCAGGATCTTGACCAGACTACCCTGTCCACGTTCCCATACGTAGATGTGATGATTCATCCAGGTAGAGGCAGTGACGTATTCGCCTGAAGGACTGAATGATACATGGTTCCAAGAAAGCCTCTGCACGAGATCTTGGAACTTGTGTTCAACTTCCAGCTGGAGGGTGTCGAAGTCCAACTTTGGGTCGCTCAGGTCGGGCAAATGAAGTGTCCTGACAATGCGATCGCTGGAGTTGAGCACAACGTCTCTGCCCGAGGGTGTCAAGCGAATGTACACGATGATGTTATTGGTAACCCGGAATGAGTAGCGTACTGCGTGTGCCTCGGTGTCGATGATGTTCAGCCACCCCTTGTTTGTGCCGGCTATGATGTGTTGGCCAGTGGGCGAGAAAAGCGTCATCGTAGTCGTTTGCTTCGCGTCCTGTGCCGTCTGCTTTTCAGAAGCATTCTCGCGCTCTATGTCGGTTCGACGGGGCGCGGACGATAGGGAATGTTTGACGGGGACTTCCTCGGACATGTCGACGATGACGGGCTGGTCTTCGAAGAGGGCAGCCACGAAGACCATACTAAACTGGAATTAGCCGTTTGCCTGTAGGCATGATGTGTGCACTTACTGGTTCTTGGGGTGCAGCTCTGCTATGAATATGGCCGCCTCGAAGCGGACAGTGCGCACCCGCGAGCCATCCTTCAAATCCCATAGCACGCACTTCCAGTCCTGACCGGCACTGAGGAGATAGCGATCGTTGGTCGACCAGCTAAGTGACTGGACTTGGCGCGTGTGGCCGCGAAGCTTGCGCGCAACGCCGTTTGTCTCGATGTCGAATATGACGACTATGCCGTCGTGCTTGAACCCAATCAGCGGAAATTACATGTCATGGTGCAACATTCGCGTACCCGCCCGGATGCAAGTAGGTCGCCGCGGTGGCTGAAGCGAATTGACGTCGAGTGGCCGCTGCCTATGCGTCGTGAGTCACTGCAGTATGTAGTAGAGTAGGCATATCAAACTCACGTAGGCGGCCGGTAATGACATCGGGACAGTCCTGCGCGAGGACAAAGGGATCAACCAGCGAGAGATTCATCGTGGTGCACTGCAGACAGCGGGGTGTGCAGAAGAAGGAGCTCAATGAGCAGCATCTTCGCAGACGCGACGGCTGTTGTCCATGCGCGCAAAGTGAAAGTCTGCCAGTAACATTGCATTCGCAGTGGTCAGCCTTGTCGAGCGCGGTTGGCACGTGAGGGCCCGCTAGTGCCAATGCGGCAGGAACTGGCTCTTTGTCGCCTTCTTGCTTCGAACAGAGCCACGCCCTCACCACCACCCCACCCGCCATCACCAACGGCCGCTCTTTCATACTTGGAGCGCGTCTTCCACCTCGCCGACCCCAACAGTGCTCACCGGAGTGCTTTTAATACGCGCGCAAGCCTCCCGCTTCGAGGCGCGACCCGGCGAGCCCCCGACCCCCGTACAGCCCTTTTCCACGGGCGCCACTCTTCGACCGCATCCCTTCTCGCGCGCGGCGCGCATTTCTCCATTCAGCATCAGGCGCAGCAGTCGATATAGCTACAACGGCAGTCCATTTTACTACTTAATACGCGGAGGAACCGCCCGGCGTGGCCACCGCGACCGACGACCCATAGACAGGTCTCCAGGCTCCCTCTCACCCGCAAAACCTTTTCAATACCGCCAGTATGCCCCCGGGCGCACCCCAAGTGTCGAAATGTCCGCTCCGGACCATCAAGGAGATCCAGTTCGGGCTGCTCTCCCCCGAGGAGATCAAGGCCATGAGCGTTGTTCACATCATCTACCCAGAGACCATGGACGAGCAGAAGCAGAAACCGCGTGAGCAAGGTCTCAACGACCCCAAACTTGGCACTATCGACCGCATGTACTCGTGCGCCACGTGCAAGGAGGACATCCAGACCTGCCCCGGCCATTTTGGTCACATTGAGCTGCACACACCCGTCTTCCACGTGGGTTTCGTCGTGAAGATCAAGAAGCTCCTCGAGACTGTGTGCCACACATGTGGTCTCATCAAGGCTGACTTCGTAAGTCTTCCCGCGTGAAGACAGAGACTTCAGAACCCTGGATTTTATGCTAACTGCAACATCAGAATCATCCTGACTGGGCCGCCGCCGCCAAGACCAAGGATGCGAAGAAGCGTTTCGACAAGATCTGGCGCATGTCCAAGGGTAAGACCGTGTGCATGCAGGATGTGGACGACGGAAGCGACAAGAACAAGATGCCCAAGATTCCCCATGGTGGCTGTGGCAGCAAACAGCCTGACTCGATCCGCAAGGAGGGTCTGAAGCTCACAGGCACCTGGAAGCAGAGCAAGAAGGATGACGATGACGGTCAAGGTGACCGGAAAGAAGTCATTACGCCGAAGCAGGCACAGACTATCTTCAAGCTCATGTCAGACAACACACTTGCTTTGCTCGGTCTGAACGCCGACTACGCCCGCCCCGAGTGGATGATTCTCGATGTCCTGCCAGTGCCTCCGCCCCCGGTTCGCCCCAGTATCTCCGTCGACGGTACCGGCCAGGGTATGCGTGGAGAGGATGATTTGACATACAAGTTAGGAGACATCATTCGTGCCAACGGTCGTGTCGCAGAGTGTCAACAGGAGGGTTCGCCTGCACACGTAACGGCCGAGTTTGAAGCTCTCGTCCAATACCACGTCGCTACCTACATGGACAACGACGCCAACGGTGTTCCACAGGCCATGCAGAAGTCTGGTCGCCCGCTCAAGACTATTCGTGGTCGATTGAAGGGTAAGGAGGGTCGTCTTCGTGGTAACTTGATGGGAAAGCGTGTCGACTTCTCCGCACGTACCGTCATTACTGGTGACCCCAACCTGTCTCTGGACCAAGTCGGTGTGCCCCGATCCATCGCACGCACTCTGACCTACCCCGAAGTTGTCACCAAATTCAACATCAGCAAGCTGACAAACTTGGTACGCAACGGTCCGAACCAACATCCTGGTGCCAACTACGTCATCAAAGCCGACGGTGTTCGTCTCGATCTCAAGCACAACAAGAATCTAGACGATCTGCGGCTACAATACGGCTGGAAGGTCGAGCGCCACATTGACGACGATGATGTTATCATCTTCAACCGTCAACCCTCTCTGCACAAGGAGTCCATGATGGGACATCGCGTCAAGGTTATGCCCTACTCCACCTTCCGTCTCAACTTGTCGGTCACATCACCCTACAACGCCGATTTCGACGGTGACGAGATGAATCTTCACGTTCCCCAGAGTGACGAGACTCGCGCTGAGGTTCAAAACCTGTGCATGGTTCCCAAGCAGATTGTATCGCCACAGAAGAACCAGCCCTTGATGGGTATCGTGCAGGACACGCTTCTCGGTGTTTACAAGATGAGTCGTCGTGACAACTTCATTCCTATTGAACAGGTCATGCCCATCCTCATGTGGGTACCTGACTGGGATGGTATCGTTCCAGAGCCAGCTATTCTGAAGCCCCGGCCTCTCTGGACCGGTAAGCAGATTATCAGTATGGCTTTCCCACGCGAGGTCAATATTGAAAAGAAGGAAGCCGACTCCAAGCCCAGCGCATACAACGACCTCGTCGACAAATCATTCTGTATTAAGGGTGGTCAGTTACTTTTTGGTCAGGTCACAAAGAAGATTGTCGGTGCTTCTGCAGGTGGTGTAATTCACATCATTTTCAACGAGCTCGGACCAGACGCGGCAGTCAAGTTTTTCAACGCCTGCCAGCGCATCTGCAACTGGTGGCTTCTTCATTACGGTTTCAGTTTCGGTGTGGGTGACACCATTCCGGATCCTGCTACCTCAGACAAGATTGCCAACGAGATTGCAAAGTCCAAGGCTAAAGTCGAGGAGATCATCGAGACGGCGACCAAGGATGCGCTTGAGCCTATGCCTGGTATGACGATCCGTGGTACATTCGAATCCAAGGTACAGAAGTTCCTCAACGAAGGTCGTGAGGGTGGAGGTACCGCAGCTCAAACCAGTTTGAAGGATTTCAACAACGTCGTGCAGACCGTTGTCTCTGGTTCCAAGGGTTCCACTGTCAACATCTCCCAGATGGTTGCCCTTGTCGGTCAACAAGCTGTGGAAGGACAGCGTATTCCCTATGGCTTCAAATACAGGACACTGCCGCATTTCTCAAAGGACGACTATTCACCAGAATCCCGTGGTTTTGTCGAGAACTCATACCTTCGCGGTCTTACGCCTTCGGAGTTCTTCTTCCACGCCATGGCTGGTCGTGAAGGTTTGATCGATACAGCAGTCAAGACAGCCGAGACTGGTTATATTCAACGTCGTCTAGTCAAGGCGCTTGAGGATGTTATGGTCAAGTACGACGGAACCGTGCGTAACTCTATGGGTGATATTGTTGAGTTCATCTACGGTGAAGATGGTTTGGACGGAGCCCACATTGAGAGCCAGTCTATGGACATCATCATGGCATCGGAGGCCGACTTCGAGGCTGGGTACAAGCTCGACGTTCTTGGGACCGACCACCCGGAGATTCCAGTCACGAAGCTCGAGGGTGCTACCATGTTCCAAGGTGATGTGGAGATTCAACGAGCTCTGGACGAAGAGTTTGAGCAGATTAAGATGGACCGTGAGTATCTTCGCGCTACTGCCAGCGATGAGGATCTGGAGTCCTTCCAGCTGCCTCTTAACATTCAACGCATGATTCGGTCTGCTCAGGCGCGGTTCGGCATCAACCCGGAGAAGGCTGTTAGCAATCTTAACCCGATCGAGACCATCAAACAGGTCAAGGAGACTCTTGAGCGACTGGTTGTCATTCGTGGTACCGACGAACTGTCAAGAGAAGCCCAAGACAGTGCAACTTACCTGTTCAAATCTCATCTTCGCGCACGTCTTGCATTCAAGAAGCTTGTCGTCCAGCACCGCCTGAGCAAGGAAGCTTTGAACTACGTCCTTGGAGAACTCGAAGATCGTTTCCTCAAGGCCGCTGTTGCCCCTGGTGAGATGGTAGGTGTTTTGGCTGCCCAGTCCATTGGTGAGCCCGCTACACAGATGACGCTCAACACTTTCCATTTTGCTGGTGTGTCCTCCAAGAATGTAACGCTCGGTGTACCTCGACTCAAGGAAATCTTGAACATTGCAGCCAACATCAAGACACCATCCATGTTGGTCCGCCAAACAGATCCCAAGGCCACCCAACAAGATGCCAAGCGCCTGCGAAGCACGATCGAACTCACAACTCTCCGTTCATTGACGCAAGCAGTGGAACTCTACTACGATCCTGACATTCAATCAACATTGGTTGAAGAAGACCAGGACATGGTTGAATCTTACTTCATTCTACCTGAAGAAGACGAGGTCATCGAGTCACAGTCTAAGTGGTTGCTTCGTATCATCCTTGACCGCAAGAAGCTATTGGATAAGAGTATCACCATTGGCGAAGTTGCTGGCAAAATCAAGGAAGAGTTCAAGCCCAATCTGGCAGTTATCTTTAGTGACGAGAACGCCGACGAGCAGGTCATGCGTGTTCGTTTCATTTGGGATCAGAACCTCCAGAAGGACGACGAGGATGAAGACGAGCGTGACGAGCGATGGATGCGCAAGCTTGAGAAGCATCTGCTGGATGATGTCACGCTACGTGGTGTACGCGGTATTGAGCGTGCTTTTATCCGAGACCACATCGTTACAGTTGAACTGCCGGACAGGTCTCTCGTGCACTCAAAGAGCAAGGACGAGTGCAAAGAGTGGGTGCTCGATACCACTGGTACTTCTTTGGCTGAAGTGCTCGCCATTGAAGGTGTGGATGCCACCAAGACCTACTCTAACTCTTTCATCGAGATTCTCGGTGTCCTTGGAATCGAAGCGGCTCGTGCCGGTCTGCTCAAGGAGCTGGGTATGGTCTTGTCTTTCGACGGTTCTTACGTCAACCATCGTCACATGGCCTTGCTCGTCGACATCATGTGTCAGCGCGGTCTTCTCATGGCCATCACCCGTCACGGCATCAACCGCAATGACACTGGCGCACTTATGCGTTGTTCTTTCGAGGAGACGGTTGAAATTCTTTTGGAAGCTGCCGGTTTTGGTGAGCTTGACGACTGCCGTGGTGTATCTGAGAACATCATGCTGGGTCAGCTGGCGCCTATGGGTACCGGAGAGTTCGACGTGGTCATGGACAACGCTATGCTTCTCACCATGGTGGAGGACAACTCCAAGATGATGGGTGGCGCTGCTGGCGCTGGCAACTACCTTGACAACGGTGCTGCCACGCCGTACGACTTGGGCTCTCCTACATACGAGGGTGGCACGGGCGTGGGCTCCTACGATCAGTTCTCGTTTTCTCCTATTGCTGCGGCTGGTGGAGGGGATGATCAAGGTGGGTTCACTGCCTACGGAGGCAGCTATGGAGGCGGTGGCTTCAGCCCGTACGATGGAGGCAGAAGTCCAGGTGGCTCAGGCTTTACTGGCATGTCTCCTGGCTTCAGCGGTCCGGTGTCTCCAGGCTTCTCGCCAACCTCACCTGGTTACTCGCCCACCTCTCCAGGAACTGCCAGCCCTCGCTTCGCGGCCACATCACCAGGATACATGGCTTCGCCTACATCCCCGCACTACTCACCAACTTCGCCTCGATACGGCTCGCCTACGTCACCGTCGTACTCGCCTACGTCCCCTGCAGGCTACTCACCGACCTCGCCTCAGTACTCTCCTACATCACCCAACTACAGCCCAACGTCCCCAACGTTCATGGGTGGCGCGACTTCTCCAGCGTACAGCCCGACATCACCACAATACAGTCCCACGTCGCCGCAGTACAGTCCTACGAGCCCCCAATACCAGGCAAGCAGTGACCGGCGTTCTCCTACTTCACCCACGTCGCCGCAATACAGCCCGACGTCGCCACGCTACTCGCCAACCAGCCCAGCGGGCTCCTTCTCACCGACCTCGCCGCGCTACAGCCCGACTTCTCCGGGTCAAGCGTACTCTCCTACGTAAGTCTCCTTGGTCATAGTTGTAGACACTTGCACCCTATACATCACATGCTAACATGGCGACAGATCTCCAAAGCAATAGCTGGCTTGATGATGTAGGTAGGCCTGTTTTGATCTCTTCTTAGTTGTGTATGAAAATGTTTCCTCTTCGATGGAAATGATTTGGGTGAACTCTTTGGCGAAGTCGAGCATGCAGTCAAATTTGTCTGCTTGCCCACCTTCTTGAAGGGTTCGTCCTGACTCTATCCTCTCTACCCCATCACGGCTGGTCTCGTACGGCATGCCATGTACGCTGCGTGCGGTCGTTCCTTTAGTTAGGCCCACGTCCACGTCTGCCACATGATTCTGCTCAACGACTGATGGGCTTCTTTTTTCTCGTTGTACAACACCACCACTACCGAAGCTGCACTCTGTAGCGGCACCAAAAACCTGTTTTATCCGTTCTTCTTGTCACGCGGCTCAAGATTGCATACACACCCTAAGTTCTGAGGGGTAGTCTGGCGTTTAATCATTTGCTTTTTGCTTTTTTGCTTTTCCTTCATACAACATATTTGCAATAAGCACAAAACTGCGAGGCGTTTGGGGTGCCATCTCATCATAATTGGTGGTTTTCGAGAGACGGGTCTTTTGCAAGTGTCGCGTTTAGACAATTCTTTGTTTGCTAGCCCGCAACAAATTGCGCGAAGGGGCTTTTCGCAGTTCAGTTGAGTCGAGAAAACGGGACGAGGTTGCGATCTTCATGACCCGTAGTCTTTAGGAAGGAGAGTTAGATAAGAGTCGCGCAAGGATGCGTTGGCTGACTAGATAATAAGAAATTTGACGATATATTGTCATTCATGATTGTGTTGTGTATGTTGAAGTAACGTGAAGTATCTCAGAGTGTAGTGTCTTCCATTCAATATTGTAATGGTGATGGTGTTGATAGTAGAGACCTGCCATGCCAAAGATGCGGTGGTAATAGTAGAAACAAAGATACCCACCATACAGTCCGAGAGGAACAAACGCCAAAGTCCTAAAACACCACAAACCAATTCCCGGTATCGCCAGTGTCGGATACTGGAGCTGACAGCCTCTATATGTCAGACTCGAAGCTAATCCTTGGCTCGAGTTCTGAAAGCTTGAGATCAAATGCATACACCTCCGCGAGTCTTTCCAGATTACGCCAAATGCTCGATACGTACCTCTTCTCATCCATGACAGTAAAATTACCACCAGGGCTGCCCTACAGCACGACCTTCATCGCATCTCGCGGATGGCTTTCGTTGGGGCAGTAGGGACACTTGAAGCGCGATCCCTTGCTCAGCTTCTCGAGCGATTCCTGCGCGATGACATGGCCACAGGGCATCATCATCGGGGGGTTCGCATCGGTGCTCTGCTCCTTTGACACTGGACAGACGAAGATGCTGTGGAAGTGGTATTGGCTCGGTAGTGGTATCTCAACGGGTAGCTCGTCTTGGGTCGTCCATTCGGTGCGCTTCTCTTTCATGATGGACTGCATCTTCAGGAGGTAGGGGAGTGCTATGGCACCGGCTGTTGCGGCAATGAAGAGGGGAGAGTCGGCGCTTAGACCAAGTAAGGAACAGAACTCGCGGTTGAAGGAGTGTGCTACTTCCTCCCAGGCGGTGTCGTTGTAGAAGAGGCGGCGGTAGGGCGAGTCTTCAACGTTTTGCCAGAATGCCATTGCGCCTAGCAGTTGCTGAATCTCTCTTTGGTATCGCTTCTGGAAGGGAGCGAACTCGCGACGTGCGTACGCCCACGCATGCAATGGTCCACTGGGACTATCGTAGTCGTCCATCGCTTCGTCTTCACTACCGCGGGAGTCGAACAGACAGACAAACTGCAGGCGACACAGTTCGAATTCAAGGTTGCTGCCGCGCGCTTCTAGAACATCACTCCGCTCCCGTGCCCACTGTATCGCCGGCTGGAGATTCCGCTCATTACGTAGTTGGTGTAGTATGTGGTACATGTCGGCGAATTGCTGTTGCAGCTTCTCCGAGTTGAAGGTTCCTTCTGCGAGGTCCTTCTCCCATGCTTCTCGGATGTAGGGGTTGGGCGTGTTGAGGGTGGGCTCGGGATGTGGCGGCTGGCGGCTGGCTTCATCTACAAAGGTGGATGCTACGTCGAACTGGCCTTCGCGGAGGAGGTGCATAGCAATGGCACGGTTAATGAGTGAGGGATGTGATGATAGCGCATCATTATCCGCGGATGGTAGGGGCTTGTCCTTGAATTTCTGGTACACTGTTAGCTCTCTCTCTCTCTCTCTCTCTCTCTCTCTCTCTCTCTCTCTCTCTCTCTCGTGGGCTGCCCGGACAGAAAAGCGTACCTTGTCCAGTGCCTTGCCATACTTGTTCAGGCCAGCGTAGACGGGCTTAAGATCTTTCTGTGCCGTTTCCAAAGACTTCTTAAAGGGGTCTTGGAGTTTGGCGAGGGTCAAAGGCGCCGTCTTGGGATCTGGTCGTGGACTGGTTAGCAAGCTCTAGGGTGATATGGACAAGAAGATTATTACCCGCTGCGATCTTAGCGCGAGCTGCAGTGAGCATGTCAATCGCCTTTTGTACATCGTCGATGCTTGTAGAGAGGTTTGCGCTGCTCTCTAGCAGCTCCACTTGCTCGCGGAGGTCGTCCATGGTAGTGATAGTGAATAGTATGCGCTAAGGCGATGGTTATGATGGGGTGTGAGCCTTGGAGCTGGTAGAGTAAGGGTCAGCTAGCAGTAAAGAGCTGTTGTCTGGCCAGCAGCGCTCTCTCCTACTGTCCATCGTCGTGGGTGTTGGCGGGCTGGGGTTCGTGTCGAGCTCGCGATGGCTGTTGCCGCGGGCATGACGTGTGGGGGAACAGCGCCGACCGACGCTCCGCACGCATGATCAGCTCCGACATGTGCACAACCCTCGCCTATACCGACGTCGTTTCGCTATTCAGATGCAACACCGGGCTGGAAGCTGCTGGAAAGATGCATAAAGCGCGATTCAATTCGCTTTCCGTCATCTTGTCGCCTTCTGCCCGTTGGCTCGCGCTCGGGCATCGGCGAGACTCTGCGCCTACCTCTCTACCATGAGGAGCTTGCCTTCACAGCGCCTTGTAGTGGATCGAAAACACTATAGCTGAAAACCACTTTCTCTACGCTAGAATGGCGCATCCACTGCCAACATCACCGTCGCGGATGCATACGGAGAAGGAGCTTCGGAACCAGATGCCACCCCTGCAGACCATGTCAATTCAACGCAAGACGACAGCTCAATCCCGCCCACAGCCAGCTTCCAAAGCTCCTACCTCCGATAGGATACCAGATGAGGCTAAAATCAAGTCTCCCACGTCGCCCGCTGGCCACCAGCGCTTCGTCTTGACCGACGTGGTAGCCGCGCGATACATCGAGGAGGACCCAACAACCTCATGCCACGTCCTCGCCCGTCGCCAGAGGATCGAGGGCTATGAGATATACCTAGTCGAACAATGGGCGTGTTCGCGCACCCATCCCACCTTCCTCATCACGACGTATACCGGCAATCCAGAGGATACTGTGCTGGCCACAATCATAAGCGTTCCTAAGAACGAGGAGGAATGGTCACCGCAGATGCGTCTGTATTTCAGGTCGCTTACCGAATATCATGCGCGGAGAAAGGACACACCCTATGGTGCCCTGATGGTTACAAACCTCAGTGGTTTTCCCTCTTCCCTGACGGTAATCCCTATTCCTGGGGGTGACCTGAAGAAGTACCGCGAGCCCTTCTTTGTCAACGAGAACTTGAAGAGATTGGGTTGTTCAGGTCGGCTGGGCATAAAGCTCACGCCACCAAGCAGTGCGACGCAGGCCAAGTTCCAGCAACTATACCGGACGAGCGAAAAAATACCGTTCAACGCATCCGTAATTGAGCTTGTGAAGCTCTGTCAGGTTGCGCTTGTCTTGTTTGGGAAGCTAGAACCAGAGTATGCAGACGGGCTGCTGTGCGATGTTACAGAGAAAGCTATCAACGATTGGTGGATAGACTTCGGATCTGAATACTACACGGTAGAACCTCATGATGGCATTCTCGGTCCTACCACAGTCGCTGCCCTACTGGGCATGCTAATGGGTGCACGAAACAGGTTGAGTGCATGTAGCGCCGCAGTCGCAAAGGATGTATTTGACATTGAGGCAACTAAGCGTGGTATTGCACATTTTCAAAAATCCCATCATCTACCTAGAACTCGACGTCTCGATCGACACACGCTCGATAAGTTACGAAGAGCCTCAGCAAAGGCAGCCAGCAAGGAGGGTTGGGCCGTTCCCAGAGCCTTCAAATCTACAGTGGCTGAGCTAGGAGGCAAGGGTGGTGAGATGGTCATGGGTATTGTTGGGGCTGGACAGAAGGATGGCATCGCTGAAGTGGAGACTGTCGACATCGACCAGTTTGTGGAGCTTGTGAGGGGCGAACATGCAAAGTGGTTATGGCACGGAAAGCCTAGGAAGACAGCATCAGGAGACTCCATGTTTGATCGACTTCCTGGTGGGGAAGCACGCTCAACCTCGCCAGACAAACACGACCCCACATCGAAACCGCTTCACGGCGAGACAACGCTCGATCATCAGAACATCGCGAAGCGCGATACAGGGTCTTCAGAGATGAAGAAAGTAGACACCTTTACGCCAGATGGTCAGGAGAAGGAGAGTTTCAAAGACCCATCTTCTAAAAGAGCCGCTATCAAAGCCAAGTTAGAGTCTGGTAGCGGCTTTCATCACATAAAGAATGCTGTCGGCCTGCGTACTCATGCAAGTAAAATATCTCGAGAAGAACATGGACGACATGGGTTGCATCGAACAAAGAGTGGTACCCCACAATACACAGACTCACGAACGTCGATGGATTACTACGAGAGCCAGTCGGACGATCCCCATTCTCTCATGTCACCTCAGAGCACAGCCGGCGAAGAGCCAGCCTTTGCCAAACAGCTTACCGAAACGCCAGGCGACTCTGTCATTCCATTAAGTGACAGCAAGCTAGTTGGTGGTCGTCATGGATCCAACTTACGGAGTTCTGTTGTAGAAAGCGAAGCTTCAGATCATCCCGATGAACCACCAACTGTAGCGAGCTCTCTCGCGGGGTCTATCTACCATGGAGTCGATCTCAACGAAAACCTCCCCGTCGACCAAGCAAACGCAGTCCCACCTCTTTTACGTCGTACTCAATCCGGTGACCAATTTGGGTTCCACCAGCCATCTCGCAGCGACGACTGGTGGCCCCGCCACCTCTCCTTCAGCACCGCCGAGGAAAGTGTCCTCCGCTGGTCCACCATCAACGCTCAAGACGGCGACGAAGAAGCCATAACAGAAGACGACAACACCGCCACCATGGACACCATCACAGCCCGCAACGCAACCCAAAATCTACACTCGACACAGCTCAAACGCCTTCACAACCAGCTCCACACCCTCTCTTCCAAAGACCAAGCCTGGGTTCAAAATGCTGTCTCCTCTATCCTTGCCCTCTCCGACTCCGCAAACACGGATATTCAAACCCTGGAATCGATCTACTACCCCCATCTTGATACGTACCACAGTCTCCGCGAAGATGCTCACGCTACTGTGACGAATAACCGTGGTCAGCTTACGGCTAGTCTGAGGGAATTAGGCAATGTTGGGGATAAACTAGAGTATGAGATTAGTGCGCTAAGAGGCAAGGTCGAGGACATTGAGGATGTGATGGGTGAGTTTGAGAGACAGGTAGAATTTGTTGAGGGGAGGGTGAATGATTTGGATAGAGTGCTGGGTGAGAGGGAAGGCTGGTGGAGGTGGGGTATTAGGGTTCTGACTGGCGTTGGCACAGCGCCTGGGTAAAGGAAAAGGAATGTGTGGGAATACGAGTTTTTGTAACAGGAGAAAGGGTGTTGGGAATATACCCGTGTAATTTTTCGCGTCGTTTAATTCGTGCACTCTACTATGCTTATGTAGCAGTAGCCACTGTATAGATTTAGAATCTTCAAACATACCACAGTCCAACACGACGATAAGAAAACATGTGTATTGTGCTCACTAGGGTATCACTAAAACCTTTACGAAAAAAAAAGCCACCACAACCACCACCGTCATGCGCTCGTCCAGAGATCTACCTCCCAGCACCAGCGCCATTCCCCTCTCCACTTGTATCCCTCCCACTAGCCACCCTCTGCCTATGTTCTTCCTCAAGCAAACTCTGCTTCCTAACATACTCCATGACGATATCCTCCTCGGTCTTCTGTTTCTCCAACTTCTGCATGCGCTCATTCTCTGCCTTCTCACTCTCCTCTAGCACCTTCTTCAGCTCCGCATCGTCGTCGTCGTCGTCGTCATATACCTCGTTGTCATCAATATCACGCATCTCTATCCTATGACTCCTGTCATCAGCATCCGCAGCACCGATGGCTTGGCTCATGGCATCCATGACACCGCTTTCCTGCTGTGCGCCCTGAGACGAGTTGGCGTACTCGTCAGGGTGCTCCGCATGCATTTGAGCGAGTTGTTTAGATTCAGCGATGATGCGCTTGTAGTCCTCATCATCCTCGGTGTCGGCATCAGAATCCCATTCGTTATCGCTGTCAGCCTGTCTTCTCTTGGTCGTCTCAAGTAAACTCTTCCTCAAGGTTTCTTCGAGCGCCTTTTGCTCCTCTTCAGTCACGTTGGTTTTGCCTGCTTCTTCCATGCTGGCAGTCATGGCGCGGCGCAGTGCTTCCTCTTCGTCTTGCTGGGAGAGGTTACTACCAGCGGGAGCGCGCTCGAGTTCGGCTATCGATGCGCGTATGGCAGAGGCGACAAGCCGGTCTTCCTCAGGGTCGCCGCGCGAAGATTCAGCGACTGAGGCTGCAATGGCTCGCTCTAGTTCACGCTGATCTTCTTCCTCTTCTGCCCTGAGCTGTGCCTCAAGCTCAGTCTGCGATTGTTGAGATGGGGCGACCGATGGAGAACTCGAGGTGTTCGTGTCTTGTCGCCTCAAGGCACGTGTCCGTTCGGCTTCTTGTTGGCGCCAACTGGGAACTGTCGACCGGATTTCGGGCTCGACACCACGTCTCCTTGGAGGATCAGGATACGGTCCTGCTATGCTGCCTTGCAGAATGGAGTTCGCGTGCGCCGATTGCTGAACTCCAGGACCACTACTTTGGGAACTGAGCCTAGCGCAGCGCTCGTTCTTCTTATCTCGCTTCTGTTGGACTAGCGAATGGAGCGAATCCATATGCTCAGCTCCAACGTTCCGCTTCTTCTTAATGCCCCACTTCATGTGACCCCACGTCTTGACAATCTCATCGCGTTCTTCTTGCGTCACCTCGGATGCTTCATCGTATCCCTGTGCAATGCGCGCTGCGATGATGTAGTTCTGCACACTCTTTCCCTTGCTCTTGACCATTTCCTGGTAGAGTCCCTTCATGGCATAGCCAGGGACGGACCAAGCGCCGCCCATCACACGGAATGGAACGCTCATGATACCGCGCCCAACTCCTTTGACAAAGCCGATGCCACCTTCCTTCTTGGCGCCTTTGTAGGGGTCTGTCACAATACCGGTGATACCATCATATAGGCCGTAGCCGAATTCCTGTGGACGTTTTAGTAGAAGTCGCACGTGTTGTTCCACTCAACATACTTTGGCAGCTGTCCGCATCCCGCTCTGGAAGTCGGTAACTTTATCCACCTGTCGTACTTCAGCTCCGTAGAGCTTTGGTACATTGTGAAATCCCTTGGCAACGTTGAGAGAGAAGTCCATCGGTGACTTGAAGCCAGCACCAATGATCCTAGCTAGACCTTTTCCAGTGTCTACCGCAGAATCAACATTTTCTGCCATACTTGGTTTTGGCGCTGCATTTGGGGTCGCTGTTGAGCCAGTCGCGGATCTGGAGCGACTTCGCTCCCTAGACCGTGACCTTGAGTCTTGTGTAGATTCAGCAAATGCTTGAGACATGAATGTAGATCTGTGTGAAGGCGTACCAGGAGAACCAGGGCTAGTGATTGCTGGGTTGTCGGCTTGTATCCTGGCTATATCAGCAGCAGCATCGGCAGCGGTTGGCGTAGAGGCTCCGCTTCTGCCCGAGCGCTCGGAGGCACCAGTTCCACTTCGTGTTGTCTTCGGACGTCCACTGCTACTTCCTTCCCCTATCGAAGAGGTTCCTGTACCTGTTGCCTTCTCTTTGCCTTTCTTGGATCTGGCGTCAGGGTGAATGTTGAGTAACTTGAGGGTCTGAATCGGCATATCAGCAACACCCATCATCACCGAGGTTGCAGTTCCCATCAGAGCACCAGCTGCACCAGAGACTGGATCCCAAGGACCTTCATCCGGAACATACTCGCGAGGGCGGTATCTATATTTGTAAGTAGGTGGAACGATATAGCGATGTATTCGCTTACAGTTTCATCTCAGAGAAGTTCACTTCGCCTTGTTGGGCCAGTACAGTAGCTGCCTTGGCACTCAACTTGACGTTGGTACGCTTGAGCCTCCAGACAGCCGGTTTGTTTGGCATGATAGCACATCGCATTTCTTCGTAATTCAGCATCTGATGGAAGGACTGAGCGCCCTTCTGGGTTCCGTCCTCTTGCTTGATTTTGTCGCAAAGCTCTTGCGCCCGATCGAGCGACTCCGGCTTTAGCGCTTCGTTGATAGCTCCAGCAAGCTTCTCTGCTGTGAGATCTTTGTATGGGATGGGATCAGGCCCGGCGCCTGCCCTTGAGACCATGGCCCCCCAAAAGGCTTGGTCTCCAAAGAATGGCACAACAACTGTAGGCTTTCCAGTTGCGATACCAGCTGCCGTAGTACCGGCACCACCATGATGAACAACGGCAGAAACGCGCTTGAACAACCAGTCATGTGGGCAGTTGCCAAGCATAAAGACGCCATCAGGCTTCCCAAGATCTTCAGCTCCTAGCCCACCCCAGCCTTTGGATACCAACGCGCGCTTGCCGGTGATTTTCACGGCGTCGAAGATCATCTTAGTCATGGCATTTGGGTCGTCCACCACGATTGAACCAAAACCGATGTATACGGGTGGCTCACCAGCATCGAGAAAGGCTGCAAGGTCTGGATCTGGTGTATAATTTGAAGCGAGGTTGAGGAAGTAGAAGCCTGCGACAGAGATGTGGTGGTTCCAATCCTTAGGTTTAGGGATGAGCGCTGGAGACCTGAGAAGATTGAGCCAAGTTATCCACGACAATCCAGATAGACTTACCAGCAATACGTAAAAGGAATCTTCAATCGCGCGAGCATAGCTGGCGCCCAAACACCGCTGATAGGGTCCAGACGAAGGCTATCCTTGCGAAACCTGTTGATGACATCTCCGAGACCTTGCCATGTCAACACATCGACCATGATATATGACATGTAGTTTGTAATCGTCGGGTCTGCGTTCGTAGATTGGATGTTGGCAAGCGGGTGCGGGAATTGTTGGGTAGGCGACCATGGCATGCTGTTCAGGTCAGTATTTGTGTGTCACTGGAAGAAACAAGACGTACGTAAACATCACGTGCAGAGGTATGCCTAGTTTTTCGGCACAATGTATGTGTCCGAAGCTGGGAGGGTTTGCGATTATGGCGTCAGCAACGAATGGCTTGCGCAGTTGTTCTGGTAGTTGGTCCTCGATGCCCATCCACTCTTCGACGGTCTGCTGGAGGGGATCTACACCGAGACCATTACCTGTCTCTATGCAGGATCTCCATGTGCCACTCAGAATCTCGGCGATACCCTTCCTCCTCTTGCCAATGTCACCACTGCGCAATGTGTCGAAACCAGGCATCAACCCTGGATTCTTGACCATGAAGGCCATGAGCTCAGCGGGATCCCCGCCAATGCTGAAGAACTCCAGTCCATTTTCTATGACGAAGTCCTTGAAGGTCGGATGTGTCGCTAACCGAACCCTATGGCCGTATGTGTCTTTGAGCACCTTGCCCAGTGCAACGAATGGCTGGACATCACCACGAGAACCCACTACTTGTATGACTACGTTCAGTGGAGGTGGAGGGCTTTGGCCTGGCGCACCACCGAGGAACTCTGGGACGTAAGGTGGAGGCGGCTCGGGGTCTTCTTGTGCATGCGTGAGCTGACGCTGGATCTGTGGAAGGATGAGCTGCGAAAGGGCGCGGCTCTTTTGATCTATTCGGATATTGACACGCCCATCATCAGCAACCACGGCATTTGTGCCCAGCTCCTCGTTCTCAACCTGTCCTGGCAACTCGGTGTATGCGGGTGGTGGGTTCTCGAGGCTCGGTGCATCGTGGAAGGGAGCGTCATTAATGCCGGAGCTATGATGCGAACTTGAGGGTGGCCTACTCATCGGGTCAGTATGAGACCGCCACCAATTGTCTGGGAAGACTGACGGGATGTGTGTTTGCGTATGTTGCTGTGTTGGTGGGGCACTGTCGCGAAGCGCGTCATTGCCCTGCGGGGGGTTGTTTGAGCTCGCCATGTTGGTTGCAAAAAAAAAGGTACTCAAAGAGCGGGCATGGCGATAACAAAGCTTCGAGGAACAACGTCGGAAGAAGGTTGCTGGAACTAAGAATGGGTTATAGGCATTGCAAGCCTGTATCGCACGCATGGGGGATGCACATGCGCTATGACAGACATGCGGAGGTTATTGGCGTGTGATTGGCTGTGAATAGATCAAAGCCACCAGGCGGGGCTTCGTCATCGCTCAGCCCCAGGTGCCTTGCTACCTAGGCATGCCATTCGCGTCTCGCAACATTTTTCCGGTACGATTCGACGCTGAATTCGCTGATCTTGGCTGGTACCTGCCTGTGCATTTGACTTCTGCTTATTCTCGCTTATTCGGCCGATATGAAAATAGTGGGCTTGAATTCACCGAGCATACAGCCGTGATCAGGACAGGAGTTTGATGGAGATATCATATGTAACTATGTCGTGATACCATCTGGTAATATGACGACTCCAAAACCACCTCAAGTCTGCCTTGCCGACTTGCCGCATATATCGCGACCTCATTAGTGCAACCTTGTGCGTATCCGCGCGTATTCAGGTGCGTAATTCGTGTTGTCGCGGCAGCCCACATGGGGTATTCCGGTCCACGTAGTAACCCAAGAGGCTCCTGAATAGCTGCATGCAGTACCAAAGCTTGGACACCCGTACGCTGCGCTCAAGAACATCCGTGAAAGTCTTCTCAATGACACAGAAGCACTTGCGATCAACAGACACCTCTTGATCTGATATACGAAACTATTGTTACCATGACCCGACATCTACTTCTTTGCACAATCGTGTCAACCTTTCTTTCGCGGACTTGGAGGCGTCATCACACCTACCACATAGACGGCCACACAGAAACGCTCTCCTGAGACTGTTTACCATTCGCTTCAGAAGCAGCTGCTTTTTGCTTGTCTTCGTCCTTCTCTGGTCGCTCGCGAGATACGAATTCATCACTGCGGTCGGTGTTGCGCTTGGGTACTGCTGATGTCTCTAGGGCATGCTTTGCGAGCCAGATGAGTTGCTCTGTACGCGTCGTTGCTTTATCGTTGGCGAGGCGTATACATATCTTGTTGACAATGTGACCGTTAGTCGTCGTACCCTGTGTGACCTGCAGCTCGTGAACGGTACGATTAACGCACATGGTACGGTCGGACGCTGAGTTGGAGTTTTGTCTGAAATGGCGTTTGGAGGGGAACGATATAGGTCTGGCAAAAGTGCGCGCGATTTGGAGAGTGAGTTTAAACATAGTGGCTTGACTCTAAATAATTTGGAATTCTTGTCGATAGTGAGATCTGGAAGGGGGGTTGAGACGCGTCTGAGATGCGTGATGACTGCCAATTAGACGTGAATAAGAAAGGGAATAAAACAGGCTAGTAGGGTAATGAACTGAGAGACAACTGCAAGCTCGCAAAGAGGAAGGTAAAGGCCATTTCCATCTGACCCTGGTATAGGAAGGACCTCATGGCTATTGGTGCGCAAACAAACAACCTTCACTCAAACACAACTGCAGGGAGTAGCGACCCTGAGGCAATCCATGGGGTAAGAGCGACGCCTCTCTGATACTGCTATTTCGCAATTCATATTTCATATACGAACTTGATCACATGGATCGTCAATTGTGAGCTGACCTAGATCGATACTAGGAAATAGTTGGAAGTGAAAGGTACAAGTGAAAGCAGCGCTGATGATCCGATTGTGGAGACATCTGGAAGACGTGACACGCTTTCCTGTATTGGCTCTAGTCTGATTGCCCTGCAGCGATCTCCCCCACGTGAACCTGGCGCGTCATCAAGGCGCATCACGCGTCAACAGAGGCATTGGAGGTTGTTTGTGCTGTCTTTGCACCTGCACTCGAAACCCAGAAACTCGTCTACGGACCTCATTCTGCTTTAACTCCGCCCCTTCGTACAGCACAACTTGGAACCTAGGCTTCCGGTTCTAGCTTTCAGCTCGCATCCACCCAGCCACAAGCTCTAGCACTTATAAATACCACGTGCTCGTACACGTCCAGACCTGCACATTTCTTTTTATCCTGCTGAACAATCGACTGGACTGAACCTCGTTACAATGTTGCGTAGAAATGCTTTCATCGGAGCTGCACTCGTTACAACGGCTGCAGCATGGAACGTAGACGGTACGATACATACCCTCTTCGCGTGGCTAGCACTAAGTCCGCATAGTCCATAATCAGATCGGCTTCATGGCAGAGACATTTTTCACACCCGAAACGACTTCCGTCCTCGCAAAGATCCTCGAACCTGAGTACAACGGCTCCGTCGGGCGCTCCGCAGCATGGGCAGACGCGTACGCACACACTAGTGAAGGTCACTTCTCCTACCAGTGGCACTGGATAGACACGCATGATCGTCAGCCTGAACACTGCAATTTAGATTACACACGGGACTGCGCCAAGGGTGGATGCGTTGTTAGCGCTATCGCAAACCAGACCAAGATACTGCGGAAGTGTATAAATGAGGTGTACGCTGCAGAGTTAACTAGAGGCATAAACCTAACATGCTCCTATGCACTTAAGTGGGTGGCTCATTTCCTGGGAGACATCCACCAGCCTCTGCATGCGAGCGGCCGTGCTGTAGGGGGCAATACGTTCAAGGTAGTGTTTGGTGGAGTGTCAACACAATTACATGCTGTAAGTCTGCTTTCCGAATAACAAGACGAGGTGCTAACGAGCAAGGTCTGGGACGGATATCTACCATATTTTGCGGCAAATGTCCAGCACCCGTTCTCGAACCAATCGATCGATCCCTTCTTCTCCGGCCTTGTCACTCGTATCCGTAAAGATCAGTTCTACTCGGCGCCATACATGTGGCTATCATGTACAGATCCTGCTACTCCAGAGGAGTGCGCAACGAGCTGGGCAAAGGAGAGCAACAAATGGGATTGCGACTACGTATACAGTCGCGTAAGGAACGACACAGATCTTGGAATTGACGGATACGCAGTAGGTGCCGTGCCCATCGTAGAGCTGCAGATGAGCAAAGCTGCGTTCAGATTGGGTACCTGGCTGAATAAGCTTGTAGAAGGGGCCAAGAATGTTGCGAAAGAAGAGGAAGTGATGGAGCTTTGAGATTGCAGCCGAACAACTCAACTTGGACATCTCGAAACTACCATTGTACTTGTGCCATACCAATGTCACGTCATTTTGATTCTATACATGAAAGCTCAGCCACTACGGAACCGAGGATGCGAACCAGTGGCGTTGATGGTTTGCCTCCAGCCCTGCGAATATGCCGGGACCCCACATCGGCATAAGTTCCATCTCCTTCCCCACATCCATTATATACGCTCCCGTCCGCCTGCAGTAGCAATCACCAACTGAGTTACGCTTTCTCCTTGCGCAGTGAACGTATCTAGCAGCACTAATTTGAAGTTTCATACGATATGGCTTTCGACGAGCTCAATGATAAAATCACACCTGCAGTATGTACATTAAACGGCCCCACACTCGCCTTTCCGACTGGTCTTTAGTACAATCAAGCATACCAAGTCGCTTTTGGAGCATATGCTCTTTTCGGAAACAGATAAATCACAGTTTGGAGGTCTGACTAACGCATCTCCCAGAATCCCAGCCGGGAAACCTCACCGAACCGCGGCTCTTCCGTTCCTCAATCCGTCGCCATACCTAAGCCTTGTAAACCACTCCAACAATGGCAAGAAGAACAGAAAATCGACCGCAATGCGCAGATAAAACTCACCAAACTAGTGCACATGCGCTACCAGCATCCCAACCTCGATGAAATTACCACTTTCCTGCGTGACTTTGGTATGAGCGTAGCCCAGAAAGCAGAAGGCAAAAAATGGTTCAAAGGATACGGCGAAGACCAATACGTATACTACGCTCAACAAGGAGAGAAGAAGTTCCTAGGCGGATGTTTCGAAGTAGAGAGCTACGCAGAGCTAGAAAAAGCCTCCAAGATTCCTAGAGCAGGTTCTATCGAGGAATTGACCGACGCGCCAGGAGGCGGCCACATGATCACATTGCACGACCCAGAAGGCTTCCCCATCAACCTCATCTACGGCCAGACCAAAAAACAACCTGGCCCCTTCCCTGAAGTCCTGACCACAAATTACGAAAACGAAAAGCCGCGAGTCGCGCGGTTTCAACGCTTTAAATCTGGACCTGCCGCAGTGCATAAACTCGGCCACTACGGTCTTTGCGTACAAAATTTCCAAGCGGAAATGCAATGGTACACACGTACTTTTAACATTGTACCGACGGATTTCCTTTACATCAATACCCCCGAAGGTCAACAAAAAGACGTAGCAATCTTCGCCCACATCGACATTGGCCCATCCTACACAGACCACCACACCATTTTCCTGTCCACAAATCCCACATCTCACGTCCACCACTGCAGTTTCGAGGTCCACGACTTTGACACGCAGAACTTGGGTCATGAGTGGTTGGCACAAAAGGGGTATAAGAGCGTATGGGGTGTGGGTAGACATATACTGGGTAGCCAGTTGTTTGATTATTGGTGGGATACGACGGGAAACATGATTGAGCATTATGCCGATGGCGATCTCGTGAACGAGGAGACGCCCGTAGGCTGGGGAGAAGCGGGTGATGAATCGCTGGCGGTGTGGGGGCCGGAGGTTCCGAAGTGGTTCCTGGATTGATGAGCGATGAAGAGAAGTCAATGTAGAAGTATAGTATCGTATTCTGATGCTCAGTTTAGTTAAGCGATATGGGCTGTACATGTTGGTTTTTTTACCACATGATTTACCACTCCCTAGCCCTTCCCCACCCACGATCCGTAACCCCATCGTTCCCAAAATACCGCCCACTTACCCACTCCGTCTCCTCACCCAACCCACCATCAGAGTCTCCTTTACTGCCAAGCTGTCCAATACCCAACCGCACCGGTATCCTCGCCCCTTCCTCCAAAGTCTTAGGCGGCTTGCCGATCTGATTTCCCATGTCACTATTCACCCAACCGGGACAACAGCAGTTAATTGCCACACCCTCATTCGCCTTGGCCAGTACTACTGTAAGAGCGTTCATGAGTGCCTTACTGACTTGGTAAGATTTTGGTGGTGCGCCGAAGCCAGCGGATTCTTGGGCGTTGGATTGAACAGATTTGATGTATTCCTGTGCGAGGGTATCGATGTCTGGAATGAATGTTACGGATCGGAAGCGGGACTGTGTGGCCGATGGGTAGTTCGATAGGACTGAAGCCGTGCTGGATACGTTTACGATGCGGGCACCTGGTGTGCTTTTCATTTTGCCTTGTTCAAGGAACAGCTGGCACATTTGCTTGGTGCCATGGTAGTTGATGTTGATGGTTTGCTCTGCAGACTCTACTGTCTCGTTACTATTGTTGTTTATTCCGGCGTTATTGATCAAGACATCAATTTTCCCGTTGTCGTTAACTGCTGAGTTGAGGAAGGACGTTATGGATGACTTGTCTGAGACGTCGAGTTTTGCATATCGGATTTCGTTTGGAGGTTTAGCTTGGACTTTGAGATCTATGCCACCGCGAGAAGTGGCGTAGATGTGTAGAGGTTGTGGGTGCTCTGTGCTGGCCAGGAGATGAATGATGCCTTGTCCGATTCCGCGGTTTGACCCGGTGACAACTACTGTTAAAGGTGACGGCATAGCTTTCAGGACTGAATACAAATCGAATGGGTGCTAATAATACCTGTATGTTGGTCGTGTTTCTTTCGATATGTAAACTTAAGTACCCACCTAGGTATGTACATGTGGAAGTCGTGATGTCAGGCATGATCCATGACGTAGTGATCATCGCGCGACTGCGTAAAGAACGCGATGGTCTTTTTGACTATCTCGACTCAGTCGCTCTCATGTAGCGACCTTTTGCGTGGATCTTTCCTTCGCTTTTTGATGAAGCGTGATGCCACGCTGGATTTAAGTAAACAAGCGTTACCAGTTATTACACGATATTCTTAACAAGAAGGCGCGTACCTGGTAACGATCAGTTCAAAAGCTGCATTGAGAAGAGGGAGATCAAGGTAGATTTGGAGGATATTCCAGATGTTATTAAGCATGCTCGTCCTTGTTGGATCCTCAACATTAACTATTTTTAGAAAGAAAGAATAGAAGAACAGCAAATGTACTATAAGTAAGAGAAGCACTAATTGTTGCCTTCGCCTTGACGCCTTCTTCCAACTAGCTCCCCTCATACATAGTGGATACGACTGTCATTGACTCAACCAAGGCAAGCAATAGCAATCTCACCATTGACCTTCCTATCGTTGCTGAGGACAGGGATCCAGATTTCGACGGTGATCTCGCTAGGGTACCCAGTGACCTCGTAGTAGTCGTAGAGGGGGTAGAAGGTGACCTGGCCTTGATTGGGACAGTCCACGTCGAATGTAAGTCCCTCAGTAACCGTAAATGACTCTGATTCAGTAACTTCCACGCCCACGCTCGCTGTGAAGACTTCCCAAGAAGCTCCCATGCTCACCGAGGTAGTAACGCTAAAGGTCTGGGTTTCGGACGTCTCCCATGTGTAGCCAACACCACTAGACAGACGCGGACCGCGCTCGAAGTTGGTAGGGTGGCGGATGCCAAGTGCCTCGAAATTGAATTGGAAGTAGTCATCATTCTCATTCTGGCGCTTAGCAATCTCGCGGACGCCCAGACCGCGCTCTTTGAGAGCATCGCTGGCCATACGCTCGGCTGCGGATGCGGTATCGTTGCGCCACTCGAGGTACTCTGCCAGGCTGGAGTGACCCTTGGTCATGCCATTGGGAAGGCTTTCTCCCTTCAGGCCTTGGAAGAGTTCTCGCTTCATCATGCGCTTGCTTGGACCACCGTCCCCACCCTCGTCGTTGAAGACGTTCACGAACTCGAAGTTACCGGTGAACTCGCCTCCAGCACGGAGTACTGAGCACCTAGACTTGATGGGCTCGTACAGCTGGTAAACTTGACCTTCGGTGATGGAGCGAGGGTCACCCTCGCCATCGTTAGGTTCCTCTTGGAAGCAGTGTGTGACGAGACAATTCCCATCAATCCACCACCAATGCATACAAGAGGGAGCGGGATCGAGCTCGCCGTTGATGTGGGCGATTTCGGTGCTTCCCTCCATGCCAAAGTCTGTCATAAGAGACGCGCCTAAAACGATGAATGGTTAGAAAGCTTTCAAACAATTAAAAAAAAAAAGAAGTGGGCAAGGCAAACTAACAATCTTCCCAGCTGGGCCTGCGGTTGGCATCGCAAAAACGGACCTGGGCATTGGCGAGCCCAAGGCTCATAGCAAGAGAGATCAGGGTGAAGCTCTTCATCTTGAGGTAAGATATTAGATTGTATAGATCAGATTGTGTGTCTGTGTTGGACACTTGGTTTGGTTGATAGAGCGAGCTGTCGATCAGAGAAGATGCAGAGCAATATGGCAGGACAATAGTTCATTCTTATAGACATGTTGACAAGGTTCTGTCTCTTCTGAAGAGCCCGGCTTAGGTTACATGTCGTTGAATACGCCTTGTTGTGCTACGCATGAGGCATCCATTCATGATCGCACGATCACAATCCAAGCCAAGAGTAAGCAGAATGCTTCCGGTTGTATGAATCGAGAAGGTAGGGGAAGAATTTGGATCCATGTTTGAAGTCTCGAAGCCTCCGCCTGTTGGTTTTAACGACATAGAGAAGTGATCGTCCGTGTTTTTTATTTTATGTGGTAGTATGATGAGCAATCTTGTCACGGTATACTTCGTTTACGACGCAAATTCAGGTACTTCTCTGGGCGCCCAGAATTTTAGGGGCTTAAAGGAGGCTTCAGTCTGACTTTCAAGGCTTAGCCTACGTCAAAGTGTTGTTGGTGCTGTCTCCGGAGAACCACTGACGTAAACACGGCAAGTCCAAGGCCTAATTCAATAAATCTTGGCGCTCCTCCTCGAAGTAGTTGCATGTATCTAGGTAACGTCGTGGAAGGATAAATCGGCTAGACGGCAAATCGACAGGGCATATCATTCTGCCGGCTACCGGCTTACTTACTTCGTCACGCTACCACCTTTGCGAGAAGCTATAGACATGGGTCTATTATCTTGTGTTTGACCGATTGGTTGCCTCTACAGATAGATGGGCCTAAGTAGAGTCAGCTGCGGCCCGCCTTATGCTTCTCCATGGGTAGTGAGACTGTGAATCCATGTCTAGTCCCTCGCAAAGGTACCCGCGCAAAACGACGATTTCATATCGCTGGAAGGCGTTCTACAAGCTTACGGAAGAAGGCCCAGAAGATCTAAGCCAAGTTTACCTACCCCTATGGGCCGCTCGAAAAGAACGAGGACTACTAGAAGCTAAATCTTGATAAGAAGGCGCCCATTTTAAAAGAACTTCTGTGACATAGCAATTAGCAAAGATTGATATGCTCGTTTGTTACACTACTCTTAGAAGTAGTATAGCTTATAGAATTACGCATAATAGAAGTAGTTGGAAGATTATGTACACCATATACTCTTTTCAGGCAGTATTAGTTTGCCATCTAGAAGCTTTCTAATCTGCATCTTTAGCTACTCTTTAGCGTTAGTCTAATTGCCTCATCTTACAGGTATCAAAAGCTCGTTGATGTCGGTGCGGTGCAGGCCCGATAACTCAAGTAGGATCGTGCATTGCCTCTGCTCGTCAATGTTCCCTCGATCACACGATACGTAGCCGAGTTTCGTGTGAAGCATGATTCGGGACAATTAGGCTCCTCTAGGGCCTCAGCGTAGATCTGACGATAGTGGTCCAGTCGGTATGACACGTGAGGGGTGACGTTCAGAGTAAATCCAGGCTGCCAATCACGGAGGAGCAATTCCGAAAGAAGGGTGCAGCCAACGCAGCGTGGCACTACAAGACATTCGTCCCAGTCTAGTATACCATTAACGTTGCCATCATCGTCGACGAGAATGTTCTGGAGATCGAGATTCGGGTGCTGCAGAAGAAAAGTCTCTGGACCGTCAGCCTCGGAGTTCGATGACTTAGAGGTCTTCTTGGTAGGATGCGAGAAGATTGTATACAACACCTTCTCGATGCCGAGTGCGAGAAAGCGGAGTCTTGTGGGAGACCTGCGGGTTCTCCTTCGGCTATAAAGATGTTGCTTAGCAAGCCTACTCCAATTCCGCTAGCTCCAAGTTGGCTAGCTCGAGCCCACCTTAATCCAAAACTCTAACTATCTTTAATCCAGCCAAGTCGCTTGAGTTCGGCATTTCTCTAGTTTGTCATCCAAGTCGACCCACATCTTCTTGCAAGATTGTGCGCTCCACTGCTAACAGTAGTAGAGAAACGTGAGCTAACAGCGTCAAGCATTTCAATAACGTACGCCAGTGTGGATTAACAAGCAAAAAGAACAAAGAGTTTTTTTGCAACGGCTTAATAAGTTGAAGTTGAGCTGTCAAAATATATGTAGGGACCGTATCGCAACAATTGTCATGACAAAGAGATTTGCATTTTCCAATTCTCCATCGATTTCACTATCCTCTTCCCTTATTGATATCCTTATACGGCCTTTCTTGAACCGCTTCTATTGTCGACTTTCAAGGCTATCATGGTCCATTCTAAATTATTCGCTCCTATCCGAGTAGGTGGCATGGACCTCCAACACAGGGTCGCCATGGCGCCATTAACGCGTCTACGCGCGGACAGAGACCACGTACAACTCCCTATTGCGATAGAGTATTATGCTCAGCGAGCTGCCGTACCTGGGACCCTTATCGTCGCTGAAGCGACCCTGATCTCTCCGGCGCATGGTGGTGTTCCACACGCCCCTGCGCTATGGAACGCAGCGCACATCGCAGGTTGGAGGGAAATCACCAACGCAGTTCACGAGCGTGGATGTAGTATTGTGTGCCAACTGGTTGCTCCGGGACGAGCAGCGAACGCCGAGCAGCTCAAAGCAGGCGGGCATGAACTATTAAGCTCAAGTGCCGTGCCGATGCCTGGGCAGGGATTCGCACCGAAAGATGGACCAACTGTCGAACCTTGCGCAATGACTGAAGAGCAAATATGGGATTGCATTGCGGACTTTGCGCGAGCGGCAAAAAACGCTATAGCTGCTGGATTTGACGGCATAGAGATACACGGCGCAAACGGATATCTAGTCGACCAGTTTTTGCAAGACACATGCAACCAGCGCAGCGACACTTGGGGCGGAAGCGTCGAGAACCGCAGCAGATTCGGTATCGAGGTCGCAAAGGCTGTCGCGGCCGCCATTGGATCAGATCGTGTGGGCTTCCGCTTGAGCCCATGGAGTTCTTTCCAAGGCATGCTCATGTCCGACCCCATTCCCACATTCTCCTATCTCACCACGCAGCTCAAGAAGTTACAACTCGGCTATCTGCATATTATCGAGTCCCGGGTGAACAATAACGTCGACTGCGAGTCCACCAAGAGCATCGACTTCCTGCTTAACATCTGGGATAACGTAACACCTGTTCTTATCGCCGGTGGCAACACTCCGGAAAACGTTTTTGAAGCCGCCGATAAGAAGTATGCTGCATTAGATGTCGTGTTTGTCTTTGGACGGCACTTTGTGTCGAATCCAGATCTGCCATATAGGTTAAAGAATGGTGTGGAATTGAACAAGTATGATCGAAGTACCTTCTATACGCCAGAGAGTCCGAGGGGATATATTGACTATCCCTTCTGTAAGGGGTTCAAGCCTGTTGTAGGTTTGTGAAGTCTAGAGTTATGTAGGTTGATAGAGTCTGCATAATAGTAAAACTTAAGTTCAAACAGCTTACCCCCTAGTTTCGAGCTATCGCAATTTGACAGCTTGTTACGTGTTAGGACGCTCGTCGCCGAGCACTCATTTTGTCGCCTGCATCACTTGGACCTCCAGCTCTTTAGCTTCCTTGTACTATCTGTTACTAGATAGAACTATGGGACGTTGCACGTAGGATAGAATCTTTCTCCATTGTTATTATCCATTGTATGATACAATAGAGCATTCGAGATATGCAGAAGGTTGTGCGAGCTGCAGTAATCTATACTTCTTAGGATGAGGATCAGTTGAGATATTAGTCGAAGTTTAGCAACGGATAAGGGCAGTGAGAGTCGCCATTATCTACGCTTTTCCAACAATCACTTGGTTAGAAAGGCGTTTGATAGGGTATGAAGTGTTCAACACGAGATGAATTAATGTTAGTCCCACACACGATTGTAAACGAGGACAGAGATATCGAGAATTCACGCAAAAGCATTACATTCGTAGATAGCATAAGACAATCTCCATGTTCGTGAGTCAGCATGTTATATGCTAACTGAGCTAGGCCACTCATGCAAGTACTACATCGCAGTCATCATGGTACTCCAAGCCCTCAATGTAAGCCTAAGCGTCACATTTAGACCCCGCGGAGAAGACGTCATGTCTAGTACCGCCTTCCATACCCCTCCTCACCATATCCGCCTGAGCCACCATAGCCACCAGAACCGTGTTCTTGTCTCCTCTGACCATATTCATCTTCATCATCGCGGCGGCGACCATAGTTCTGAGCCTCTTCACCGAAACCACCAGGAACACCAGAGGCACCATAAGCCTGATCAGGTCGCTCACCACCGTATTCCAGACCCTCTGAACGACCATATCCACCAGAGCTGTAAGGGTCAGCACCATAACGAGAAGATTCGTGGCGACCGTACTCTTGACGGCCGTAGCTCGACTCCTCCTGGCGACGGCCATATCCAGATTCCTCTTGACGACCGTATCCGCCAGTGCTATAAGAGTCAGCACCATACTGCGGCTGCTGACGGCCGTAGCCCCCGGTTTCACCGCCGTATTCCTGACGTCCGTACCTGGATGGTTCTTCACGGCCGTAGCTTGATTCTTCCTGACGACGGCCGTAACCCGACTCCTCGCCGTAGCGCTGTTCTTGGCCATAGCCTCCCGAGTGGCCTCCGGAATGACGCTTGGGCGAGCGGCTGCTGCTCTTCTTGCGACGGTGCTCTTGCTCACGCGAGCGAGAGCGACGCCTGTGTTCACCCGACCCTGAGCGACGCTTGTCAGCATCATCCGAGTCTTCATCACCACTGCCATGATTCTTGTGTTTGTTACGCTTCTTCTCCTCCTTCTCACGCTTCTTGCGTTCCTTCTTCATTCGCTTCTCGTATGAGTCTTCACCGCCCGAATTGTTCGAATCATCGTCGTCGTCGGAGTGTTTCTTGGACTTACCACGTCGTCTGCACAGCTGTTAGCCTACGATCACCATAAAGCAAGTCGTCGACTTACTCCTTCTCCTCAGAGTAGTATTCTCCCGACCTATCGAAGCCTTCACGCTTCTCCTCGGAGCGCCATTCATTGCCGTGCTGGACACGACGCTCCTCCCGTCGCTCATATCCACCGGATCCACTATAGCTGCTGGTCTCGACTTTCTGCTCGTAGCTGTAGGATCCACCACGCTCATCTCGCTCCTGGCGAGAGTATTCCTCGCGACGTCCGCCACTTGGGTATTGTGTTTGCTCATACTCGGCGCGGCCGTAGCGATCACTGTCACCATAGGAAGATGCCTGGTGATGACCAGTTTCAGAGTATGACTGAGTGTAAGAGCCGTCTTGGCCGTAGCTCTCTTCCTTGCGACCCTTCTTTTCGTTGCCGCCAAATGCATCACCAAGCAGTGAGGCACCGACGCCTCCAACAAGGCCACCGACAAGCCCGCCTAGGGCGCCACCGCCGACGGCTTCGCCTGCAAGCTTGCCCACACGATCAGTGGCTTGCTGGATCTGTGGGTTGGCACCACCTTGTCCGCCGGAAGAACCGAAGTTGTTCGCCATACCCAGAGGTTTACCACATCCATGGCCCTTGTCGTGGACATTCTCCTTGTGGTTACGGAGGTTTTGTACGCCATCCCGACTGAGTTGATCACGGAACTCACGCTTGGCTCTGTTGTCTTTGGAGTCCCACCATTTCCCAACTGTGTCGAGCATGATCTGATGGCATTGTCCAGCCCCGCGGTCCCTTCCTCCACCATGTCTCTTCTCTGCCATAGCAACAGCAGGATGGTGAAATACGCCCTTGATGATGCGGTCAATAGTTTCCTCGGGGTCGGCCTCACCATCCCAGCACTGAACGACTTGCGGAACAGCCCAACTCAGCACGGCAGACGCTACTCGGCCTGCAGGTTCGTTGAGCACATTGGAGAAGTGATCCTTGGAAAGCATGCTGTGGGTTGGATCGGTTGAGTAGTCGTCGTTGAAGACAATGTGCTGCTTCTCGCGAGAGCTTGCAATGACCTCGCTGGATCCAGTCTCGAGCTCAGCCTTGACTTGGCTAAGAATAGGCAAGATATAGGGCGCAAGGAGACTGAAGACGAAGACGGTGACTTGGCTTTGAATCTCTTCAATCAGGTCTGGTAGAATTGGAATCTTCTCGATGAACTCAGCGATGGATTGCATGATCTCGTCGTGGAACTCCATAATGGGGTAGATTTGTTTGACGAGCTCTCCAATCTGCTCTGTAAAGGCTTCGGGCTCTTTGGGGGTGATTTGGATATTTCCCATGGCAGCAGCGTTGGCGTTGTCCGCGAGCTCGTCAGCCTTGCCAGATTCGTCTTTGCCGCCAAAGATGCCATCTGGAAGCTTAGCGAGAAGCTCCTGGATCTTGCTCTTGTTTTCGCTCCTTTCAGCATTGGCAATTGCGCCTTCGAGTTCCTGCAGCTCGGACTGTGTAGCCTTGTCGGTAATCTCTCCGCATACCGAGTGCAAAAAGTCGACACCACCGAATGTACCTGTTATAATGGGATATACCTGCTTCCCGGCGGCACGAACTTCAAACAGGGCGTTTCGGCCGACGTGAGGGAATATGTCTCGGTTCTCTTCCTCGAGTTCAATCAAGGCAAGCTCAACGTAATTGGAGTGGGCAGAGTAGTCCTCTAGACAATGGGTTGCGGTACCAAGCAGTCTCAAGGCCTCGTAGAAGTCGGGACCACGTCCTCCTGAGCGACGTCCAAGATCAATGCAACGCCTGAGTAGGTCTCGGACCATGCCAGCCGATGTTGTGATGCCCAAGTCTTCTGAGGCGATGTAGTTCTTCAGGCCGGTTCGCTCGTCGACGCTGAGCTCGCGCCTCTCGTCAACAGGGCCTCGAAGGCGGCGGTCGTAGTCGCGGGCGTCGAGGTTATCAGCGTAGTCCTGCATAGTCAGTATCTAGATGTCATCGGGTAGGCGGTGTGCTAACCTTGGGGTTGTCAATGTGCTCCTCGGGCCTGTAGCACCCAAGGCGGTCGCGAGTAACCTCAAACTCCTTTGTTCCGTAGCCGAAGCTCATGAAGCCGAGCACCCAGAGTAGGATGCGGATAGCCTCTGCAGAGACCATCTTGACAGTGCCGACATCAACAGCCTGTGAGTAGTCGCGTAGCCAGTTGCCAAAGTAGACGCGCTTGACATCCATCTTGCTGAACTTCTTGCCAGTCTGGCCGCTGATGAGTAGGGTAAGTAGGGTATCTTCGATATCTCCATGGCGCCAGTTCTGTCCTTCAATGGCGCTCAAGCTCGCAATGTTGCCAGCACCGAAAGCTGCAGTGGGGCGCGCCCAAAACACGAGGAGGATGAGGCATGGCAGCCAAATGTCGCTAATCTGCGGCATCGTGCGTGTGGTGTTGTAAGCTCTTGTGAATAATCAGGCAAGAGGTTATGAAGAGAGTGTAGACGTCGAGACAGACGGAGAGGTGAGCTGTGTATATGAATGTTGTTTAGCGCCTGTTTCAGCTCCAGTCTTGCCTAAGCTGCCCCGCCAAAGGCTGACGTAGAGGGGTCCATAACTCCACCTCCATGCCCTACGGATCGCCAGGGAGAAAAGTGTTCGACCAAACTACCTCTTACACTTATCAAACACGCCTATGCCCTTTCCATACTACAAACGCTCATCTTGAAGTGCCTGGTGATGTGAAAGATGATCATGTTGCCAGGTCTCCGATACCTAGTCCCGGACATTGCCACCCCCAGTATATACCTCCAGCTGCTACATACATTTACACAGTCACCCCATGCAAGGAACAACCAAACAGGTGTAGGAAACCCTGCTAATACGTTGCCTACAACAATACTAACACAAATAGTATATAACGTGGTTCATAAGCGAGCGGCCACCCCAAGCGAGTGGCCACCCCAACACTATCGCAGCGCACGCGCAGCAATATCGTCTCATGTCTCAACAACGCAACGTACAACCAGCTTATACTGAAGGAGATATAATCCTAGCTGTCTCTAATATTAAATTAAACCAGAACCTAAGTGTAAAGCGTGCTGCAGCAATCTACAACGTCCCCCGAACGACCGTACGCCGCCAACGCGCTAGACAACGCTCTCGACGCGAATGCGAGCCCAACTCGAAGCGCCTTACAAAGCTTAAAGAGGAGGTGATTGTGCAGCGCATACTAGATGAATCTCTACGAGGTGTACCACCCTTAAAGGCACACGTACGAGATATAGCTGATAGACTGCTGAGAGAGCGTGGTGGAAAGCCTACAGGCAAGAACTGGGTTGATAACTTCATTAAGCGTACACCTGAGCTGCGAACGCGATGGAGCCGTCCGTACGATCACCAGCGAGCTATCTGCGAGGACCCAGCGGTTATTAGGCCCTAGTTTACGCTTGTTCAATCGATGAAGGCTAAGTATAGTATCTTAGATGAGGATACCTAGAACTTTGATGAGTCTAGCTTCATAATGGGCAAGATATCCTCTCAGCTTGTTGTTACAGGCTCAGAGAAACCTAGAAAACAGAAGAAACTACAGCCTAGCGATCGCGAGTGGGTAACTCTAGTACAAGGCGTCTCTGCGACAGGGCGCGTTATCCCGCCCTTCCTCATCTTTGCAGGGAAGGTCCTTATTACCTCCTAGTTCGCAGATCTACCTCGCGATTAGATTATTACTGTCTCTCCTACTAACTGGATCAACAACGACCTCGCGCTTGCGTGGCTTAAGCACTTCGATGCACATACAAAGGCGTCCTCTGTTAGGGCATATAGGCTGCTTATTATCGACGGCCATGAGAGCCACTGCTCAGTAGATTTCTAGGACTACTGCAAGGAGAACAAGATTATCGCTCTCTGCATGCCATCTCACTTATCGCACCTCCTGCAGCCTCTTAACGTTGTCCCCCACTCGCTGTTAAAGCGCTACTACGGCGATAGGATCTCGCTCTTAGCACGCAGCCGCATCTACTATGTCAACAAGGAAACCTTCCTACTAGCCTTTAAAGAAGCTTATAAAAAGACGTTTATACTAGAGAACGTTCGCGCAGGCTTTTAAGGTGCTGGACTAGTCCCATATGACCCGGAGGCTGTGTTATCAAAGCTAGATGTGCAGCTGCGTACGCCAACGCCGCCTACACCAGGCACAGTCGCCTAGGAGGCGCAAACACCGCGCAACGCCCGCGAGATAGAGGCGCAATCTACGCTAATTCGAAATCGCATGCAACACTACCAAGGGTCACCAGCAAGCTCATTAGACGAGCAGGTCAAGCAGCTAGGTAAAGGCGCTCAGCAGATAGCTTATAATATAGTGTTAATGCGAGAGGAAGTAAAAAGCCTTCGAGAAGCTGTTGACACGCTTACAAAGCGTAAGACTCGTAAAAGGCGGTACGTACGTGCAGAGGAGACTCTAACAGTTAGTAAGGTATCTGACTTAATTGCTAAAATGGACGGTGGTAGGCGTGAGGACGGCGAGACGCCTGCGAAGAGGGTGCGCGCAGAGAGGCGCTGCGGCCGTTGCAGCGAAGTTGGGCACAACTCCCGCACCTGCAGGGTAGAAATAGGGGATGTAGATAATAGCGACGCTTCTGAATAATACTGTGGTATTGCGTACAATATAGTAATCTTTTGTAGTGTTGTGCTGCGTTGCTACGCGTGCGCTGCACTGGTGTTAGGGTGGCCACTCGCTTGGGGTGGCCGCTCGCTTATGAACCACGTTATAGATAACTTAGACGTCTATATTACTATAAGATGTCTTATAGTCTCTTATTATCTGCGGTTGTAAGATGCAGCGTAGTAGAAGAGTTTTCTACATGTATTTAGTTTCTTCTTTGCCCAAGGTGCAGCTATAGACCTTAGATAGACGTGTGTGTTGAGGGTGTCTTTGTAATTATTTTCGCCTTTGCGTAAACTAACAAATCCACACGAGACTCGGGGTGCGGTAACATTGGCAAGCGTGCAGGCGACGGTTGCGCACGGCAGATTGAGCCGTCGTCGAATAGATTGAACGTGTCGCTGAAGTATACGCATGCCCAAAATCTCAGATCGACGGTGTATTGTGAAATAGAGACGTCTCAATGGTGCTGCCATACCTGGCCACGTACAAAAGTGCAAGCCACATCAGGAGCGCCGGATAGAGCGTTACTGCATCGAGACGCTTGAGATGCAGTCTCATTGGAAGATGAGGGGATTGAGTTATCTTTTCTGCGGCCTGGTGCGCTGAATGGCTGAAAAAGGCAGTCTGGTGACGATGAGAGAGCGGTGGCTTGTTGGCCAGATGCGCGGTCGAGCAACCCTCCGGCTTATTTTCAGCCAGCCTTAGGCGACCCGAATTTACCGTACAAGAGCACATCGCAGCTGCCAGCAGCTCAGAGCGTGCAACACCACACGATTTGTATGTGCATCAAATCTATCGCAAATTCCATCTCGTACCAGTGCGACACAGAAAAATTGTATAGAACCAATGCGACGCCCGCGTGTTCATAGTCCGGCGAACGATGTTCGCGCATATGGGATATGGCCGTGAGGTAATTATAAGTGATGTCATTTTGGTAGCGAGTGATTAGAAATTAACCTATAAAAAAGGTCATACAACTCTAAAGCCAACGCCGACAAGGGAATGGTGCCCTCCATAATGCGATAACCCGCTCTATGTATCCCGAACCATGGTGCCAATTGGCTTCCAATTCCCAACGCCGCACCAGCTCAAACGAACAAAGGAAAATCCGTCAAATCATAAACCAACTTAGTAGTTGAAGACCGTCAGCGACGGGTTCAGTACGATGGGCAACAGGCAGTGCATGATGACGGTCACGGCCCAACTAGGTGCGGTTAGCGAAATGTCAATGATACTGGAGTAAGAGTTGGTACTTACGGCAAGACAGCAGTCAAACCAGTAATCTCCCAGCCGTGAGGAGCGAAGCATCCGAGGTAGATCATGGCTCCGATCATGCCAATCATGATCATGTACATCCACTTGAAGCGCTTCCAGATCTTGGGAATTTCTGCGAAGAAGTTGGAGTTGTCCTTCTCCTTGGCTGTGGCACCCCAACTCATGTCGATGCAGAACATATGCGAGCAGATGGCGAGGAGAATATGGAAGGAAACACCACCAAAGAAGATCATGAAGAAGGGCATCCACTTGAGGTTCTCGAAGAAGGCACCGAGCAGACTGGCCTCACCAATACGGTAACGCATGACGGCGAAGCAGACGTTGGACATTCCGTTGAAGACGATAAGCAAGACGATGAAGATCTTCCAGGATTCGACGTAGTACTTGTCAAGGTCACCGTTGAGCCATCCGACGAGGAAGTAGTTGAGGGCTCCAAGGGGAACAGCCGAACCGAGAGCGTAGTAGGAGAAGATGTAACCGCAAATGGAGATCTTGGACGACAGCTGGATGTTGGAGAAGATGAAGGTGCGGAAGAGCTTGGTGAAGGGCGACTTCCACAACCAGGTGTGGACGGGGTTGAAGACCAATTCGTTGCAGCCGTAGGCGTATTTCTCCCATCGGTCCAACTCGTCGAAGACGGATAGCGAAACACCCTCCTTGAAACCACGGCCGTGGTAACTGGCAAGGCGGACAATGTTACCCTTGATCTGGAGACGGAGCGCAATATCAAAGTCCTCGGAAACGTGGCTCTCGGACCAGAAGCAGACGTAACCCTCATCGTCCGGAGGATTACCAACGGACTGAACAGCTTGCCAACGCAAGAAGGCGTTGTGACCGACGAAGGGGGCGACCTCACCACTACCGACGGAGAAGCGGATAGCAGTGTAAACAAGGTTGGTGAAGTATGTAATACCGTTCTCAAAGTAATCCCAGGAAACTTGCATGACACCAGTGGCGTGCTGGACAATAGCGACTTCAGGCGATAGGAACATCTCGGCGGCACCGTACATGAGGCAGTCTTCGGGAACGATGGTATCGGAGTCGACAATGAGAATGATTTCACCCATGCGAATGTTACCACCAGCCTTTGCGCGAGGGTCAGCAGTAAGGACTTGGTCGAGAGCCTCGTGGTAGAGCGCAAGTTCCTCCTCCTCAGAGATGGAAGCGTTGCCCTTGTCATAGCGGTTATCAACAAGACTCTGGAGTACGTCTTCGACGCGGTTGGAGATGTTGAGAGCGAAGTTCATGTTGGAGGCCTTCTTGAACTTTCCGCGGCGGACGAAACCTTCATGGTTGTGCTTGGGGCGCGAGACCCATCCAATGTTGTTGTTCTCGTAGAATCGAAGGAACTTCTCGTTATCCTCCTCAGATCGGACAGCCATACCATCGTCGTTGATGAAGATGCGGGCGGTTCCACCACGGGACTCGTAGTAGGAAATGGCGGCTTGCAAACTGGCTACGGTGGGCTTGACAACACCCTCAAGTGACTCGGTGTAGATAGGCATTTGGATGGTGATAGTCGACGGCGTGAAACCCTGAGCGCGAGCTTGGGCGAGGTTGGGCTTGATGGCGGAGTGGAAGCGGCTGTTGGACTTGACACCAGTAACCGGTCCGAAAACCTCGAAGATATTACCCATGACGACTACGACGAAGAAAAGACCCAATGCGATCCACAATGGCTCTGTCAGGATGAGAAGGATACGGGGGTAGAAGTGGTCAGTCATTGTCTGGAGGATGATGGCCTTGTTGCCGAGACCGATGACGAGGATGATGATCAAGACCATAGCAAGACCGACGAAGATGGAGCTGGTGAAGATGAGAGGGCGTGCAAGCGACTCCTTGGGACCATCAGCCTTCTCGAGATCACCATCGATCTCTTCTGCGTTGATCTCAACATCGTCCTTCTTGCCATCGATAGCGAAGTCGACCGTAGATCCTCCAAGGGTAGAGTTGGCGCTGGACTGGATAGCGCTGTCGAAGCCACTGAAGGGGTTCTTAGATGTACCCCAGACCAAGGCTAAGATCCTCGACTCGATCTCCATTGCCTGGGAAAGGATAGCACCAAGTTCGTCATGCCAGACGAGGAGAAGCCTCTCCTGACGGATAAGAGCTGCGTATTGGAACTTGCGGATGGTACTAGAGGTTGCGACCTCCGCCATGGACTCGAAGATCTGGATTTGAGAACCGTTCTGGAACATCAACTCTGTCTCGAACGGCTCGAGAACGTCGAAGATGGCCTGGGTACCGTCGGTGCTCATGGTGAGGGCAACACCAGGGTTGATCCTCTTTACTGCTGAGAGGAGGTCCTTGTTGGCTGCAACGGGTTCTGTGACATATTCTCCTTGACCCTTTCGGATCAAAACACCCTCGCAGGAGCCGGGTGCCAGAGCACTGGAAGTCATCCATCGCATAGAGCATGCTTTGGCGTAGAGGTGCTTGATGATCTAAAAGGTGTGAGACATGTCGCTTAGGTTTGTTGTTGTTGTTGTACTTACAGCACGGTATCTTGAGTCCTCGTCAATCTTCATGGTCAAGGGCCGGTTCAGGCCAGGGCGCCCTGTAGGTGTCTGGGGTGTGGAGTAGCGCGAGTCGCTGACACTGCCACTGAATGACTGCCTGCTGGAGGGGATGAAGGGTCTGTCTCCATCGTTGGAAGGTGTGGCGGAAGACATGCTGAGGATGCCCCAAGAATTAAGATGTATGGTACGGGTATAGAGGGATGTTGCTAAGCGATTGTAGGTAGCAGACGAGCTGCCAAAAGACAAGTGCTGTGGTAGGAACCAAGAAACGAAGGAATGGGCAAGGAGCCCTGCGAAGATCAGTAAGAGCGCGAGATTGTAGAGACTGGAAAGAGATCGGAAGCGGTCGAAGAGCAGAGGTTATCAACGCGGCACAGTTGGTAGTGTCTACACAATTCTCTCCGACTACGCGAAACAGGGCCCCGCCACAATCCTTAGTGACCAGGTCAAAGATACACTCATGCTACACACTATCGAATGTTCGGCATACCCCTTGTCTAGCACGTTCGAGTCTCAACAAGACTTTTTACGCGAATGTTCCAATTGAGGTCACTGCGTCTGTCACAAACGCTATCTCACATACATGACAATCCAGAATCGGCGGCACCGCCAGACCACCGGCTGCACCTAGTGATCCTGTCATCTATCGATATTCCTGCCAGCGCACGCCCCGGTCGCTCTCCCGTCTGCTGGGCCTTGGTGGGCCTCAATGTTGGGATGGTGGCAATCTTACTAGCAGCGATGAACATATGTTTCGCCGGTGCAACACCATAAGTCTATCGGTCATCATCGAGATCGGAGTCAAAAGGGGTGATGGAATCGTGTGTCGCATTCGGGTACCTTGCACTTCTCACACTTGTGCCTGAGCTAAGTGGAACAACTTAGCTTAGCCGCTGCTATACTGGGCGCGCGCCACTCTTGACGTTTGGACCGGAGGAGAATTTACTTTTCGCGACGTTCGGTGACCCCCTTCGGCTTCACGTAGCGGGATTGTGTCCAGCCAGCCTCAGACGTTGTAGCGACTATGAGTCAGGTTGAAAGTGGAGACCCTTGTCCTTCTAGTCCTTCACCGAACCGGGCACTTGGTGTCCACGACTGTCCGATGTGGCCGGCCGCAATCACTGTGACGTCCTGCAAGCCAAGATGAGGTCCTCGTTCGCGCGTGCGCCATCCCGCTCAGCAAGCCGTACACAACTTCAGAGAGGGTACAAGACCCTGCAAATTGCTTTTACGAGATGCTCAGGTTCCGCGAGCGGTTGGATCCCACGTCGGCAACAAAGTCAATAATCAAAGCGCGCTATCATGCACGTCGCCCTTGATAAGCACCCTTGTAGACTCTCCCGTTGTTAAGATTAGAACGTTGTTCCGCTTCTATCTATTGACCCTGCAACCACATCTATCGAACAACACATAAAGCAGCTCGCCACCGTCCAGCCACACGTCACAGGTTTTCTGCCTCAACTCTATAATTTTGCATGACGCCATGCCCAGCTGGGCTATACCGAGTCAGTAGAATTGCTAGTTGACAGAGTTTCGACTGCAGCAGTGGAGCTACTAGACTTGCGACGCACCGTCGAGGGTAGTGTGTTTAACCGGTTCGCCGATAAGTCAATCGACAACAATGGGTCAGCAAGCCCAAGTGCAGGATTTAGCCACCGACGTGCAGATACGGAGGGAAGGACACAATATCGGAAGGGTGCATGCTGGCAGGCCGTCTGTGGGCTGACCCGCCAATGCATCGATGGCTCCCGTCAAGACCATGAACGTGCAACTCCAGGTCTACCCTTTGTCTGGGTACAAGCGTGGAAAATCCAAGCGAAGATCACGCGGGTTTTGGTAGGCGATCGGCCGGGCGCTAATCTAGACACGAACCATGGAATGATGTGCCGTGGCGTCCGACGACCAAATCATGCTCTCGAACGTTAAGCCTCAAGCCAAGCCTAACACAGTCGGTCAAATCCTTCCGTATAGCTAGTGGCATGTGGCTTTCCCCCTGACGTGCTGACTGCAAGGCTGTCACACTAGCCCTGTGCTTATCTCATGGCTTTTGACGTACCTGCGTCTAAAAGAACGCTAGTGACTTCGACACTACTGTGCGTTATCTCTAAGACCGTAACAGGCGACTGGGTTGAAACTGCCATGGGCACTGCCCGCCCCTTGCACTTGCAGAAGCCATCATGTCGAGAACGGTAGATACGCCTAGAGCCTGTTGAGTATTCTAAATCTAGGCTCTCGAATCAGAGAATCTCGCTCTTCCCGACGACGGTTCAGTCTACTATCGATTTATCGGTGCCGCAAAACTCAGCGCGGCGCTCGCTCGGCTTGTGGTATCGATACTTCAGCTCTCAACAACGTTCCCTGCATTGTTTTGGCGTACTCTTCTAATCTCCTTAGACGAGGTCGCGTACGGCAATAAACTACCTTGCCCATCGCTGAATACTTTGGCATTTCTGTATTCCGCATTTGACACTTTCAGTCATCCCAAATCACGACGATGCCTTCTTTCTTCAAGCGTAACAAGAAAGCAATCCCTGAGGAGGATGCTCCACCTCAGGCTCACTCCCAAGATGTCCCAGACCTTCCTGCCGGCATGTCACAAAGGATGCGTCCCGAGTCCTCATCACCGGGAACCTACATCCCCAGAAACCCCTCCAACCTTTCATTCGGAGGTCCAGTATATGGAAGCCAGTTTGGCAACGCTTCTGAGATACGGAAACAACCGCGGCCCTTCCGGAGTTACAGGTTACGGGGAGAGTATGCATAGTCCATCCTAAACGCTATCTACATTGAGCTGATCGGAACTGTAGGCGTGAGCAACCATGGGTCGACGATCCACGAATGAAGAAGACCAAAGTCGGCAACTGGATCACCCTCGGCTTCATCATCGTCGGTTTCGCCGTCAGTGGATATATCATGTACACTGGTGTGCAAGAGGCTCAAATACCTGATGTATGATCGACCCTCATCATTCTTTCCTTTGGCTAACATCTTGGCAGCAATGTCTTATCATGGAAGACAATTTCGAGAAGATTGATCCCGCCAACTGGGGTTACGAGATTCAGACTGGCGGATACGGCAACGGAGAGTTTGACTGGACAACCGATGACCCTAAGAACAGCTTCGTTGACGCGGAAGGTCTTCACATTGTGCCCACCCTCACCACCGAATCTACTAGCATCACAGCCGAGCAGATCGTCAATGGCTACACTCTGAACATCACCAAGGCAGATGGTGACGGCTCTTGCACGTCCACTGACTACAAGTCGTGCGGTATTCGCTCCAACTCGACCACCGGAGCTATCATCCCCCCTGTTCGCTCTGCACGCATGACCACCAAAGGCAAGAAGTCGATCAAGTACGGCCGCGTTGAAGTCGTTGCAAAGACAGCGAAAGGTGACTGGCTCTGGCCCGCCATTTGGATGATGCCCGAAGACAACGTATACGGTGATTGGCCACGTAGCGGAGAAATTGACATTGCTGAGTTCCGTGGCAATGACTACAAATACCCCGAAGGTCGCGACTTCGTCTCCTCTACGCTCCACTGGGGTCCCGACTACCAGCACGATGGCTACATCAACACTCACGGTACTTCCTTCTTCCGCCGCACAGACTTCGCATCCAGCTGGCACACATTCGGTCTCGAGTGGACTGAGGACTACCTCTTCTTGTACCTCGACAGCCGTCTCAAGCAGGTCATGTACTTCAAGTTCAACGAGAAGAACAAGCTATGGAAGAAGGGTGGCTTTAATGGTCTGACGACTAGCAATGGTACCCTGTTCGAAGACCCTTGGAAGCAAGGCGGCAAGAACGCGCCATTTGACGAGAAGTTTTACCTCATTCTTAATGTTGCCGTTGGTGCACAAAATGGCTGGTTCTTCGATGGCGAGGGCAACAAGCCATGGGTTGATGGCAGTGACTTTGCTGTCCGTGACTTCTGGAACGGTACGTTGATATCCACGTTACAATCGTATGAGCACTTTACTGACTTCTACAATAGCAAAGGACGACTGGCTCCCAACCTGGGGTGAGGGCACTGAGCGCGGTATGACCGTCAAGTCTGTCAAGATGTGGCAGGCCGGCAAGTGCTAAGCTCGGCCGCTTCTGACTGCCGAATCCTCATTCCATTTTTCTTTTCCAATTCCGAGGATCCACTTCGACATGCACGATCACGGACGCCTTAGCTTTCTTTTCTTTAACGGTAATCGTGGAACAAGGGCACATTAGACGAACGTTTTCTCATTTCTTTTTCTTACGGGCATGGTAGTGGCGCCAAGGCGTCCTTGGGCATCTAAAGTGCATTGTACATTTTACAGATAAGGACAAGCAATACTGTAGTATCTAATAGATTTTTTTCTGATCACTTACTCGCATAGCACCACACCATCCCGTCTGCAGCTTACTTGTGACGGTAGTTGACGACCTGCAGAGTAAATCTAGTGACACTATCGAACGCATCGCCGTGCATAATCTTCGCATAGGTACATCTCGTATTCCGCACTCATCGTCTCAACAGCCTTGCAGAAAACCCACTCCAGCATGCAACTTGCAGCCTTGCATTCATTGACTTGCAAATCACACCATCATCCTTCTTCCATCCCGGAAGCAGCAAACAACCGAACAATCCACCCTCGCCCAGTTTCAAAGCCCGTTCTCGCCCGCCCACGCATGCCTTCGCACCCCTGAGAAAATCACCCCCAATACGAATGCTAAAGCGCGATAAACTTTCTGTTGAGCCACTTTGCTAATCTCCACTTCGCCTAGCTCGCGACTCAGTCGGTTAATCCAAATGTAAAAATCGCAACGCCACTCCTAGCGAATCAGAGCGCGCGGATACGAGCACGACTGACGTGTTAAGCTTGCTGCAGGGGACGGAGACGCTTCCGCTTATCTGAGTGCGGGAAGGTGCGAACTGCGCCGCACTTAGGCATCGTCTCGTTTCTAGTTTCCTTGGTTCAAGCTGGTCAAGCTTGAGTAAGTTAGCAGTCTGGGTGGGTATTTGCTTTTCTGGTACCCTTATCGAGTCGGCTGTTTCGCACGTGGAGGCGTCCCTTTCTTTGCTTCCCCATCGGAAGATTAAGAGAATCATGGAGAAAGGCTCAGGGGCAGGTTTAGGGTACCATGGACTGATGATTGATGATGCAAGAAGGGGTCCATTTGATCAGAAGAGGGGCAACGACTAGGCAGCACGCCGTCTCGTCTCTCACGGCGCGACGTCCCATGTTGCCTACAATATCAAGGCATCATCCACTCTTACCCCCCAACATCAATTTTACTATTTCCGGGTTTTTCTCACTTGCGAACCGCGGCAGCAATGTTGGCCTCATAACCTAGACCACGAATTTACCGGTGGTAACTTACCTGGTCCATCGCCTTGCATACATGCCTGCATGCATACATAGCGATGCAGGTTGAAGAACAACGTGGGACGGCACAAGCCGCGGAGCAACAACCGGGCGCCTTGAAATTCCAGAATGTGTAGATTAGAATCGAGAACGCCACCACGGCTTCTTCCAATATATGTCGTCTATGCATCACGACGCTCGCTAAGACGTAGTAGATACTGCAACAACAGAGTATGTACAGTGCGATCGGGTTGTTATCTGCTATCATACATCTGGCCTGCTACTGTACCCTGTATCCCACTACACTACTGCACGTTAACATGTCAATCGATACCGCAATTGCTCAACCACTCAATCTTACATTCCAAGTATAGCAACCGACACATCGCAGCCGCACCCAGAACCGGGTACTCAGTTACCCGACGGGCCGTTGCTGCTGCTGCTTGCTCCTCAACATCAGATCAGCGTCCCTGTTGTCGTACCATGACCTTGACTTGGAAATCCCTCGGTTTAACAAACCAGTAATTCGTCGTTTCCCAGTCCGCAGCCTGCAGGTGGGGGGCGAGAGAAAAGTCAAAGTCGCGCACCAGCATGGGTATTAGCTTGGACATTTCTAACTGCGAAATGTGTCGTCCGATGCACGTCCGTGAGCCTAGGCCAAACTGTTGCCACGTTTTGCGTCAGCCGCTGTCCACCGAGAGAAGAAGTTAAACGAGATAACTGAGCTGGTGAGGCTGGCTGAGATAATGAGAAAAGGTGATTGATGATGCGTGGCGTTCCGAGAGTGGAAACGAAGCAGGCAAACAGTGGCGGCACATGCTGAACAAGGTGACATACCGGCATCCAATTTCGCTCCATGAGACTAAGCTTCTCTTTGTCGGAGCTGAGCCAGCGCTCAGGCCTGAACATGTGTGCGTCAGGACCGAAAACTGACGTGTCGCGATGGGCGACCCAGGAGTTGGTTCCGACGATTGTCTATCCAATCTGTCAGCACGCCACACGTGAAATTGATATACACAGCAACTTACGCCCTCGGGAAAGAATCGATCACATATGCTTGCTCCTCCAGCGGGTACTACGCGCTCAAGTGGTAGGCCCGTGGCGGGATGCATCCGCAGCGCTTCCTTCATAACGGCCTGAAGATAGGGCATATCCTGGCTTTCCTTGAACGTGATGTAATGGCCAATCTTTCCCTCGCGTTGCCGCTCGTCGATCTCTTGACGCAGTGTCTCAAAGGTCTGTGGGTTCTTGAGCATGTAGTACAGGATTGCAGAGAGACTGATGGCTGTAGTATCTGAACCAGCGGTCATGTTTGATACGCAGCCCACTGTGAGGTGGTACATGGAGAACGACTTTGGATCATCCGCATTCTTCTTGAAGAACTTGGTCAAAAAGTCCATGCTTGTTCCTTTTCCTTCTTCAGCACCGTCGACGGGTATACCCTTGGCATGTTCCTGCTGATGCTCCATAATACATTCCTGTGTGAATTTCATCACATACGCTCTTCCTGTTCCTTTTGGCCCAGCCAGAAAGTTCCTAATCGGAGCTAGGTATTTGTGCAGCCAGGAGTAGGTGCCTGTAAGAGTGGCATACCACAAGAGATCCTCGAGAGCCACAAGGATGCCACGGATATCCTCACCCTTGTCCAAGAAGCCCAGTCGCTTGGAGAAAGTTATCATTCCAATAACATCAAAGGCGTAACACTGAAGCCAATGTCCCATATCGGCATACGCGCCCGCACTCGCTACCTCTTGGAGGCGCTGGCTGAATAGGTCCGCACACTCATCAACATATGACTCGTAGTTGACAAGCGAGGACATGGTGTATGCGCTTTGGTATTGGCGCCGGTTTTCGCTGTGTCGTGGTATAGACTGGTCGGCAAAGAGAGACCATTGGTCAGGATGTGGGTTCTGCCACGTCGCGTACCACGAGGATTTTGGGAATTTGGCGCCATGACCGTAGATGGTCTTTTGGGCGCCTGGTGAGGAGAAGGAGTAGCGATTTGGACCGTAGCGAACTATCTCGCCTATGGTAAACATGTAAGTACGCGCATCCGAAAAAAGATACTGACGAAAGGGTAAAGCTTGCCATGCTTTCTATGCAGCTCAATGTTATCATGTTCGAATGACCCTCCCTTCACTCGCCATAGATACCACAGATCCGTGAATCGCGCTGCAATCGGACCAGGTACATCTCGCAATGGTGAGGAAACAGCCTTCAGGAACGGAAAAAGGATGCGCGCAACAAGTGCTACAGCAGCTGCCCAAGCAAGGACTACAAAATGCATTCTGATAATTCTACTCAATGATTCAAGAGCGAGATATCCGCGATGCCTCTTCAAGCTGATCCAGCGCGTCTCGTGCGATTTACTACATGTTTAAGTCTATCCAAGGCTTCATCGTGCGGGGAAGCGATGACGCGCGGAGACGTGCGGAAGAAGGGCGCGGGATGTGGAGTAGCGCTTAGCATGCGCTTGCAGGTGGTCTCGTGCGAACATCTCGTACGAAGTCTCAAAACCTCATGTGTATGCTATGCCAGATACTCAGTTGCTCCATGGTCGAACGGAGGCATACCGGACCTCGATGCCTCATGCGTAGCACTGTAGTGTAGACAGCGGGGTCATACAGCCGAGGTATAACGCGCACTTTGCACTAATCATGCATTGCACGTTGATTGAACCGCCGATCAATTGAGTGAACAAAGAAATCATTTCCATGTATTTGAACAATACACAGAAGTGAAGGGTATATGAAAGAGCAAGGAAGACGATGAGGTGAAGAGAGTTCTCAATCATCAGACCTCGGGACATTCAAATTTACGCGTCACGTCGAGTTATAATTATTGCAACAACGGAGTTCTCGTGTACGTGAACGCACAACTCCAATTCAGATGCAGATCGTCAACCCATATCGCAGCAAATGGAGATAGTCCTACTTCGAAAAATACAATACACCACACTGTTTACTACACACAAATCCCCACATTCCGACGTTTGGGCCATATCGGACAAACAAAAAATTGTTAAAAAGGTCCTTCGCGGTGGCTCTCGGGTCAGACGTGACCGAACTCATCGGTCTCTTTTTTTATTGTCGCTGGGGTGAGAGCCTCGATAATCACTGCAAACCAGTCTAGACTCCCCCGTGATGGATCGTTAACATCCTCCAGAGCCCAAGAGCTCTCCATCTGCTACTTCGAAACAGCTTTCTATCCTTACCGACTTGCTCCTGAAATACATACAGGCTTGGTAATAGTCATCCTAGCTGATGTAACAATACGTTGTCAACCGGAGACTGCGCCAAGTCGTTCCTTTAAAAAGCAGCATATGTTGCTTGATAGATATGAAGAACCAGTAAACCCAAGTAGGTCGAACAGTAGTTCGTCACTATGAAGCTATCATAATCATTAGGCCGGCTTTGAGACCCAGATGATGCTGTGGATGTTGCATGGTCATTACATGAGGCTCGGAGTAGGTAATCACATTGACGTACTTACGTGTTGCAAGTTAGTACTCTGTGCTACATCCAGCGAGCAATGCCCCAATTTAATTCGCTTCATTCTTTATGGTGTGTTGTGTTTAGAAGGCGAGCTGCCACATGTCGGCCAGTCGCTCATTGTTCTCGCCAAGCCCACCGTGGATGATAACACTGTCGTTGCCGCTCTCAGCCTTGACGACATCGGCATCAAACCAGCCACGCGGATCGGGAACACCATCGCTGCCATTAGGATGTAGTTGTGTCCACCATTTCTCGCTAATGTCGTATATCCAGACATCCTTCAACATCTTGCCTGCGCCAGCGTGACCAAGCGACGAAGGATCATGTTCACCGAAGAGAGTGAGAAGCTTGTCCTTCTTAGCAAGCTTGACTGGTAGAAGCACACAGACACTACGAGCCTCAGGCCCGTCATTTCCATCAGCCTTGAACGTCTCGGTCGACCAAGTGTTGTTGGAAATATCAAAGACATCGATACTACCACCCTGCTCGGTGGTGCCATCAAATCCGTTCATCCTGTATAGCTTGCCACCACTGTAGGCAATGGAGGTTCCTCCTCTGTGGGGTGCTGGAGCATCGGGAGCTTGTGTCCATGTACGATCTTTGACATTGAACATCCACAGATCTGAGAGGCGGCCACTTGCTGGACATCCAGCATGGAGGAAGAAAGTGTCCTTGCCATCACTGGTGGAGCAGTGATAGCTGCGAGCTGGTGGGTATGGTGCAGACGAATCAGTCGGCATGATATTTGACCAGGCTGAGCTTGCCGGATCGAAGCACCACACTGCGCCATGCTCCTCTATCGGGGCCATATCGATGCCGCCTCGACCAGAGAAAAGATACATCTTACCATCCAGTACGGCTGATGCACTTCCAACACGCGGAGTGGGTGCCGAAGAAATAGCCTTAGTTTCCAAATTCTTTGCATCTGTGGCGTCGTTAGTGGTGTACCCTGATGGCCTACTAGTAACGAGGGGAAGAAATACCAGACTTGAGCGAGAAGATGTCAACTTTGTCATCTATGGGTTCCCTTGGTTTCACCTCACCACCAAAGATGCAGACATTCTGATCGATCACAGATAGAACTTGTGATGATCTGCGGAGTCGCTCGTCGTCAAGAAGCCGCTTCCAGGAGCCTTTGAGCGTACTGATAGGCATACTGACAGGCATGCTGACAATTTGTGGGAGATTTGAACTGGGACGGACAGCAACTGATCAAGCCGAAACTGTGGCCCTTGATTACAGATATATAGCGCAGTCAAGGATTGAGAATTGCGTCATGCGCGGGTGGTAATACACTTGCTGTTTGCATTGCCTGGGCAGTGACATGTAGAATCCACTAAGCTGAAGACGCGCTAGTTCCAAACGGTGCTAGCCCCAAATGCACAGAGAGATCGTCATGGGCTAGCTCCATCCAAAAGTTCGCGACGCCTCGATCGCATCGTACGCGCGCACACATGCGACTCAACACGCCAGCATGAGGCTTCGATTGACAGTGCAGAGAAACGGCCTGCCCGCCGCCAACATTCTATGGAGTGTGCCTGAGACGAACAGTACGCAGGCTTACACCATCACGCGTCTACTCGAAGATGTCAACCTCATCATCCCGCTAGAGGCAGAGCACTGGGGCCTGGAGCACTATGTCGTCGAGGTGAGCGGCTTCGAGTGCCTGCACTTCATGCCCGTCATCAACTCGCTCAAGGAAGACGACCATGTCTCGTACGTATCCCTAAACCCTCTTCTACATTGGCGCCTGCTAATAACCTACCAGCATCCGACCACTCATGACTGCCGAAGTGCGCGCGCGCACCCTCACCGGCCGTGACCAAATCTCAGATGGAGGTCAGCACCTCGTCGATGGCGTTCCTTTTGGCCGACCCTACCTTCGACAGCCTAATCGACCCGCCGTTCGCATACCCCCGCGCAAACGACGCCGACTAGACGACGGACAGGCCGAGGATGATACCGAAGCTGTTGGACTGCTTACAGAAAATGGAGACACAACTGAAGTGCGCGAAGAGCTTGCGATGATGAACAGCCACAACCGGTCGGGGAATAAGGCATCACGGTCGCAACGAGCAGCCAAGTCGGTGCAGTTCAAGCGACCAGAAATAGAAGCATCTGATGATAGTGAGGAAGATGATGACGACTTTGCTCCTGAAGGGGCAGAGGACGAGGCTTCATCGTCTGATGCTTCGGATTCCGAATCAGACTCGGAATCGGAATCAGACGAAGGTGCAAACGCAGACACAAAGTCAGACGTGTCGTCCAGCGGCTCAGACACTTCAGATTCAGATTCAGATACTTCGAGCGACAGCGATTCCGACTCTGACGATAGCGACGCAAGCTCTCCGCCCGATGTCTTGTCATCCAAGGACGGTCGCAAGGCCAGGCCAGCTACACAGCATGTAACCCCTGGCCAAGGTCTAAAAACCACGAAGCTGAGGAATGCACGACGTACAAAGGCTAACCGTCTGCGTAGTCTGAAGGCTTCGGGGAAGCTTCCTGAAAATGCAACGCTCGCGGACCTGGCCGACTACGAAGAAGGGAGATATGGTCGAACCGAAGAAGAACCCGAACATACACAGCGCTTTGCCAAGTCTGAAGGCAAGAGGAAGCGGTTAGATGAAGATGAGCCGATAGAAGAGGTTGCGGACGATACATCAGAGCTCGAACGAAGGAAACAGGATCTGATGGCGAGATTTGGACAAAGTTCAGATGCGACAGCACCAGCAGACGAGCCTATGCAGTCAACGACTCCGGTCATGGAGAAAACAGAAGCATCGCTTGCCGCCCTAGGGGAAGAAGAGACACCAGCAAAGAAAGAGGCTCCCTCAAGAAGAATGCGACCAGATACGCGCGCCATTGGTCGAATACTTGCTCGGCAGGCTGCACCTGTTCTCAGGAAAACCAAGGCGAAAGCAGCACCCGAAGAACCTTCGGAGCCCGAGGGTGCCTCTGATCCCGACTTTTGGAAGACACGGATCAATCTCTCGGCATTTGAATGCTGGGAGGAGGAATTTGAGCTCAGCGCTCCGCCTTTCCCGTTCCAGCAGCACTGGGACCCAGCCAGCAAGCTTATGCGTGACAAAGCTGCGAAGAAGAAGCAGAAGAGACGGAGCTATGCGCCGCAGGAGGCAACGCCTGACGAAGAGGAGGAAGAGGAAGAAAAGATCATATTAGACTATGACGATGCTCCTGCAACTAACCCCGACTCTGAGACCATAAATGCAGCAGTGGAGGACCAGTTGCGCCAGGATCTTGCGATGGCTGCGCAGTCCGACCTACCACCGCTTCCTGAAGATATGAGCACATTGCCAGATCTCACATCATCCGACATGAAAGCCGGTGCCGTTATCGCATGCAAATTCTTCACCGTAAATCCCATCACCGTCACACCCGAGATTAGTGATTACAAAACAGCTACTGTTGAGCAAGAAGGCGACTCGGGGCCTGGCGCCGGCACGATACAGCTAAAGATCGCTTTGCGCGACCTCCCAAAGAGGGAGAAGAAGTTTGATAGCAAGGGCAATCGTATCTACAACGCTGCCGACGCTCTATTGATGGAGGAAGATGACGAGGAAGAGGGCTTGTGGGAAGGCCAATTCGGCGAGCTTCTAGAAGCGAAGCTTGTGAAGGCTGCGTAGAAAACATACGACAGAAGGTATGTGTCTCATCGGATACTTGTTTAACCATCTGCCTGACTACCAACCACACCTTTTACTTCATATCGCCTCTATCATACACGTTTCAATATACCCAATTTCATATATTCTTGACGCTCAATCATGTGAACGGTCTGCGAACACGAAGTGACCGATCGGTCTTGACCGGGGTCGTGGGATCTACCCCGCCAAACGTCATCAAGTTGCTTCCAGCCGCCGACCCTACCCAACTACTACGGGGTAAGTCACTGGTACTGAACTTCTCGTGTACACAGGGTCTTTGCCTGTATTTTCCATGTCCTACAAGCCTTTGCCCGCGGTGCAGCTACCATTCGGAGCGGTTTCTCCGTGCAGGCTTTTCCTCGGCACCACGAATCCAGGGTTTTAGTTCGCTGCCTAGTAACTGCCGAACTGTCGCAGTGGGGTAGCTTCAAGATTAGGTGCTAATAGGTACATCATGCGATTTTGGAGCGAACAAGCCGCGTACAAATTTTCGGCAGATGTGTTTCCTCTCTTCTGCTTACTGCTAAGACTCTAGTCAGACGACGATATCATTGTGTTTGACAGACAAAAGATTGTACAGTAACATTCATATAGCATATATTGTAGGTATTGAAAGAACGATGGTGACACGAAATGCTAACCATCGCACAGAACTAGACACAATGCCTCTCCCCACTGGTGTATACCGTGCCGACCACGTCGGCTCCTTCCTCCGCCCCAAAGCCGTCCTCGAAGCACGTACAAAGGCTGCTAATGGAGAGATCACCACTGACGAACTCCGCAAAGTCGAGGACGAGCACATCAACGATGTCGCAAAGAAGCAGATAGAAAACGGACTTCGCTCCGTTACCGATGGCGAGTTCCGTCGTGCATACTTCCACCTTGATTTCCTCAAGCACCTCGCTGGTATCGAGGAGAAGGGTCAGGTAGGAAACATCAGACACAAGGATGGCTTTTCGCCACCAACACTGGTGGTCAAGGGAAAGTTGGGGCACCCCGAGGCGATCCAAGTCAAGGACTTCGAATTCCTTGAGCAAGCGATCAAAAACAATGGTGGAAAGGCGAGCACAAAAGTATGCATCCCATCACCAACAATGGTACACTTCCGTGGCGGCCGCGCTTCCATCGACATCTCCGCATACCCCGACCTAGACGTCTTCTTCGAGGACCTCGCGCGCGTATACCAAGAAGAGCTAGACAGCCTTTACAAGGCCGGCTGCCGCTTCGTCCAACTCGACGACACGAACCTTGCCTACCTCTGCGACCCCGATATGCGTAAAGCCGCCGAGCAAGAACGCAACGAAGACCTAAGCACCCTACCCCGCAAATACGCCGAACTCATCAACAAAGCCATCGAGAAGCGACCTTCAGACATGAAGATCGGCATCCATCTCTGCCGCGGCAACTACCGTTCCAAGTGGTTTGCTTCTGGTGGCTACGAGCCCGTCTCCGAAGTCCTCTTCAAGGAACTGAACGTCGACGCGTACTTCCTCGAGTACGACGATGCGCGATCTGGCGACTTTTCTCCGCTGCGTCATTTGCCTGAACACAAGGTTGTTGTGCTCGGTGTTATGAGCAGTAAGAAGAACACCCTGGACGACAAGGACGAGATTGTTAAGAGGCTCCATGAGGCGGCTAAGATTGCACCAAAGGGTCTGGATCAGCTGTGTGTGAGCCACCAGTGTGGATTCAGCTCTACGGCCGAGGGCAACGAGTTGACTGAGGAGGAGCAATGGGCCAAGGTTAGACTGAGTGTGGAGATCGCTAAGCAGGTCTGGGGTGATGATATCAGCAAGTAAGCAGAGCCACGACTCAATGTGGACGAACTTGCAAAGTTGGAGTTGGTAATACTCTTTTGATTGGTATGTAAGAATTGATCGAACAGCGCCGACGTATGGCCACCCTTATTACAAGGACAGCGTATCGAAACACGAATGTAAAATCGAGATAGAAGCATGACCGAGGTGTTGATGTAGACGTGGTCTGACCTGATCTCAACGACAGGTCTATGTATGTAGTATAAAGTAACGGTTCAACCCCAGTAAGATCCAATGTATCAAAGATAACATTATTGCCGCGTAGCTCCCAGCTTATATCTCACTATCCCAAATACAGAAAAGAATAAGAGTAAAGACCCTCGAGGATGCCGCCGTGTGCTGTCCTAGTTTCCTTCCAGCTCTCCAGCATATCTCTGTAGAGAGTTCTTCCTGGAGGCAGTAACCATTCTCGGTACTTCGAAGAGACAGACCTCGTAGTATCTCGGACCACGGTACTTCTGCTTTCGGCGCTTTGGACGGACGTGGAAGTGTGTGACCATAGCATCGAGCACCACCTTTACGTGATCGTGCTCGACGTAATGCCCGAACATGTCCTTGGGGTGGCCGTTACGGCAAGCGTCAGGAGCGACGACTGGTGTGAGGGGCCCATGTTTCTGGTAGTTGTGGCAGATCTGGAGATTCAGGAGATCAGGTAACTTGCGCAATCCCTGATAGATTGACTTCCATGATCCGTCCGTTAGCGTTGTGTCGTATGCTGTAAACCAAAACAAAATCCTAGCCTGCTTGAGGAATCCCCGAAGTCGGCTACCGCTTATGTACAGATCGGAAAGCTGTAGCGATAACAAATCTTCGTACGAGCGGGTCATGATATGTCTAGAGAAGAGGTCTTCACAGCCATGACATATCCGAAGCTCAGGTACGCCTCTGCATCCCTGGAGTTCAAGGCGCTCAACATCAGTAGTAGCAGCCACGGCTTGCAACAGATTCGGATGGTTCAGGTGCATGTTCTGAATGTGAGCTCCAACTTGGCGGTTTTCGGTAACATTCTTGCGGCGACTCTGCGGAGTGAGGAAGACGGCTTTCTCGATATAGGATCGGAATTCCGACACAGATTCTGCCCACCGTCCCCACTCAGGCTTCTGAGAGTTCTCCACCCAGAGGTAGACAAATGCTACCTTCCGCGGGAATTCGGACAGCTGCAGTGCTCGTAGCACAGTTGTCTGTTCACCAATGATAAATCTTCCATAGGGTAATATCAATTCGATGAAAGAGTCGGCGTCATGTAGCTGGCGAAAACACTGCGCGAGCATATAGGCAGCTTCGCCAGATCTCATAAAGCTGTACTCGTCCTCCTGGGAGACAAACCACTCATAATCATCCACCGGCTGGGGTTTGGTGACATGGAACAAATGTATAGCTGCCATTCGGTTGCGGAAGGCGGGTATCTTGGATAAGTGTAGAAGTAAGGCGAGCGATGACGGGTTAAGCTCAAGCATTAGTTCGTGGACACCATACCGGATGCTTGCGTCGAAATTCGTCCTGGCGTAGATCTCTTTGCATGTCGAGCGCAGTGATGTAAAGTCTTTGTTTTCGTATGAATACTTCCCGTTCTTTAGGGCACTTGGTTGCCGCCCCGTGAAGCGACATACTCGACTGAGAAGCTCTACGGGAAGCTCGATCAATTCCATCGCGCGTGTTAGCTATTTTGATCTCGTTCGGACGACCGTCGTAGTCATCTGAGAAGAGGGCTGGTCAAGTAGTGTTGAGCGCGGAGAAGAGTTGGAGATCAAAAGTGGAAAGCTTAGGTTGATATAGTGTAGGTCTCAGGTGAATAGCTAAGGCAGCCTTGTAATGATCCAGTCTGTGCTCTGCAGCAACTATTTGAGTACGTCAAATTCAATGCCTTTCCCTAGTGGTGAATAGTGACGATATTGAAAGTGCTGTCTGGTTCGTAAGATCCATGTGATCTAGCCGAAACGTGCTACTTACGTTGATCCAATCATCGAAGAATTCCAAAATCCTCGGGACCTTCCGAGCGTTGTTTCTTGCGCATAAAGATGAATATAGTTGCAGTTATGTGAAGTGGAAAAGATTGCACACATGGGGAGACCAAACAATATTTGTCAAAGCGACGAAAATAGGCTTTGGGACAGACATAGCTTTGCATTTGACTATACGATCGACTGTCTGAGAGTGCAACGATCAAACAGAATAATGTCCAAACAGGTGGTAGCGACCGTCCTCAGACCCCAAACCGTAGAAACCTCAAACACTATTCCTCTCTTCCATTCTTCCTCTCCCCATCTTCATAAGCTTCTCAACCGAGAAATCATTCTAGCTAATCATTCCTGGACGCAGTACCAGTCTAAGCAGCGGCAGCGACCTCACGGCGCGCAAACCTAAGAGTGCGTTTGGCCCTGGTGAGTGAAAGACCATCGTAGCTGTTGATGCAAACCTGCAAAGTTCCACTCAGGGAGTTGGCTTGGCTCTGGAGGTCAGAAGCGCGTGACTGAACGGTATCGATCAGCCCGAATGCGATAGTCTGTATGTGACTGTTAGCAAGTGCGAACATAAGTTGGGCGTTGTATTTAGAAGAATATGGAAAATGAAGGGGGAAACTCACATCAACAACACCCTCGACTGATCTGAGCACAGATGCTACGGGCTGGCCAATGAAAGGAACTGTTTGGAACAATCCAGCCTTTCCAATGAGTATGTTAAGCAGAGCTTGATGGACACGGACAAACTGTTTTTAATCGTCAGCCACCATATACTCTGGTAAACGCGTAGTGTACTCACTTCGCGGAACGCGTTGAAGATAGCATCAGACTGCTCACCAGCCGGAACTGGAGGCATACCCTGCATCTGGGCGAGAGCAGTTGTGGCTGTGGTCACAATGTCGGTGAAGCCAATGATGATCTGCGGGAAAGGTCCTTGACCAATAAGAATCAACGGACCGTTGATGATGCTGATTTGCTGAGCTGGTGTCTGAAGTGCCTGGCTCTTCTGTGTCAGCATCTGGATGTTGCTGACAACCTGAGCGGGCGTTGTCTGAGCGGCAATGGGCACGGAGAGGGCCACGGCGGCAGTAAAGAGGTTGCGGAATGAGACCATGCTTGCGGTAGTAGGTAGCTAGAAGACCGGTGTTTGATAATTGATCAGTGAGGAGTGATGACTGCAGAGATGAAGCTGTGTGATGACCTGTCTCCACGGAGGATGGCAGTGTCTTTATACACAGCGTGCGATGCAGCTAAGCTCGAATTGTCGGAGCAAATACTTCCCATCGTCCTGTGAGGTGACTAGGTCTGCTGATCCTCCTGGGCAGGATGTTGAGATGCCAATCAAGCCCATTGCCCAGAGGTTGGGCGATGCAACGTACGCTACCGTCGAAAAGAACAAAGTTCAATGACAGATGAGGCATTGTAATACAATACACCTTGGCTTGACTGCTTCCACCCGGACCTCAGTATCTATCGCAGTCCATGAGATCCTTTTCACTATGATCACTCGAGCTCTGTGGTAGTCTCATAGTCTGCTCTAATATGTTCGAACAACAATATCAAAACTGCTTCCAGACATCCCAAAGACACACTCCTCTCTTCAGCATCGCGGTTAATGTTAGCTCACAGTGATCAGTAGTGTTGACTGAACTAGTCTCTGTTAGAGAGATCTCCCACGATATGTCGCCCAGTGGGGCTTCTGCGGCTGAATCGATACAGGGAATTGAGATCTTCGAGCTCCACTTTCCTCATCCCCTCTATTAGTGACATCCCACTACGAACAAAGAGAGAAAAGATATAGGTAAACAGCGCTAATGCACCAGGGCTCACGATAGCAGGTAGCTTCCAAACTCACAATATAAGCTTAGACCATGCCAATCATTTTCTAGGTTCTCCCTACCAAGCTACCTGTCTTGTCGTAGTATGGTAGATCGCTACTCTGCGTAAGCTAGTTGGCCTTGACGACCTGCATCAGTTCAGCTCAGGTCGTTTGGTTAGTAACGCTTTGTTGGCAAGTGCCGCCGGGAGAGGGTGTGGTAGCGGCGGATCCTATCCGTGGATCGGGTACAGCCGCTGAACATCCATGATGCAGCCCCCTGAACATGCACGAGCAAGCACACAAGTTCATCTAATCAAGGCCCCCAGCCTATCGAGCTAACAATTGAACAGATCTGCCAAGTCTCAAGCACATCTGCTTCTTCGCTGCCCGGAGTGGCCGGGACTGACGTCAAACCACGTGTATACCTGGATTATACCTTGTGTACATAGTCTAGTTTCACAACGCACAACGGCATGCAGACTACTACCCTGAAAAGGGGAAATGCGACATGCTCGCTGCGTGCACGCGGTCCGTCAGAAGCAATATCAAAAGGCCCGATAGATGTGTCGTTTCTTTTGAGAAGATCGAGGCCCGGAAGGCAGCCGAGGTCCCTGAGTCGCGCTTTCGCCGATCTACACCGTACCTGTGTCATACTACTGCTCTTTCACTTCGGCGAACAGGGAAGAAGAACCAGCGCATTAGCTCAGGCTGCTACGTAGGTACACATGCTCATCATTGAACCCTTACTTCGGCAACTCTGCTTCTCTCATTGCTGCACCTTTGTCGAGATGCTACAGGGATCACGACTTGGACTTCGGTGTATACTGGCTGATCTGACCTTCTTCCCAACCGGAGTAATGTTAGACCCTGGGTATCATAGCTCTGGCATAGTGTCCATGCTTTCGATGTACCTGGTAATCATCTCTAGGCTGCAACTCAGAAGTGGAGAAGATTGACAGCTGGTATGTAGCAGATAGCCGAGTAGTTGGGCGCTCGCTATTCGCCGTCGGGTATCTGGCCGTAATCTCCCACCTGTTCACAGCTGGAACCAGCCCTGTATGCTACTAAATTTACCTCCACTGGCAAAGAAACGAAGAGAAAAAAACATTTTGTGGCAACTTCCACGAGTAGAAATGAAGATGGCTGTTGTCCCGTACTCACTGCACTGCAATGCAATGCAACATATACGTGCCTAACCGGAGGCTCTCTACATGACGCTAGACTCCAGGTTCTGGCACTATAGAGGGACTTGCATCGTGAGCTTCATATTGTGTTGGAATAAGCCAAACGCCCTGACCGCTTTTGCCTGGGTCTGTTGACGTACCACATATCTTAGTATCGTGATTTCAGTCAGAGATGACGGCAAACCAGCTGTAGTACTATACCAGCCTCTTGCAGTGAGTGGTCCTTCCACTGGCTGCCACAGTGTTGGCAGGAGGACAAGGAATTTCCACGGATTCTAATTACTAGCTGCATACGTAAACCATCACGGTCGTCTACCTAACGTTCCGTCTCCACCTTGCTCTCAATACCTCAACAAAAGTCAAGCGAAGACCAGAGACAAAGCACTCCTCACTCAAGCGACGACGCCACAACATCACCATGTATCCATGTCCACCAATAGCAAGCGACTCTGTGCTCTACCCCTCAAATATCTGAGAGTGGGATATTGTCTATTTGACGACATCTACCACTGCGGATACTTTTACCTGTTCGAGACATCTCACAAGACACCTGGTATGGACGCTTGGTCCTGGCCAATCCCCTATCCAACCAAACGTACAGATGTCACCTTCTGTATTGAGTCTCGTGCTCAAGCCTTCTTCTTTACTTTTCTGCTCTCTACAATTAGAGGGTGCGGTTACATAGCTCCTATGAGCACCACTAGGTGACCTGGAATAGCTGGATAGCTCGCCGCAATGACGATGGAGTAGCAACCAGCAGAAGCGAGTGTCGTGTATGCACTCAATGGGAGGGCACCTCGGAAGCTGTATGGAGCAATGCTTATAGGGTCTAGTAACCTTTGGCTATGGTCGGTGGCTACACGAGGAGGCTCACAAGACCAAGTGGAAGAACAAACACGAATATGTATGAAGTGGCTGAGCCAGACCATAGTGGTAACATTGTTGTTACTACAAGGTAGCTGTTAGCGTTGTTAGCGTTATTAGTGACTAGCAACGATACCGCCAGCTTCCTACTCTGCTTACTTGCTTGGCATGCAATGGTATCAAAAGCCGTATTCTCAAGGTCATCATTACGTGGCTATGCTCTTCATCAGTAGAGCTTCCCTAATTTCCGTACGCCATTACATCGCATGGCCTAGATAAAATGACAACTGCCCTGAGGGGCGAACCCTACTGTCAACGAGATCTCCATCTTATGACGTCGGCACCGATGCCAACATCGGTAAAACGTCCTTGAACCTCACGGGCTTAAGTAAAAACTCATCAAATCCACTACTCCTTGCTTGCTTGCGCGCCTTCTCACTACCGAGACCCGTGAGTGCAAAGATGTACGCTCGCGCACCTCCGCCGTCTCCGGCAGCGCCATCTAAATTATGCTTAGATGCATCATTGGACTGTGACTGGGCAATCTTCTTTATCAACTCGTCTTCGATTCTCCGAATCTTGGATACTGCCTGAAAACCATCCATGACTGGCATGCTGATGTCCATGAAGATGCAATCATAGCTCATTTGTGGGTCTTCTTGTTCGGCGGCGGCTTGGTAGAGGCGCACTGCTTCTTCGCCGTCGGTAGCGCTGGAGTAGGGAACGTTGAGGCGTTTGGCAAAGGCGCATAGCATCTTAAGATTTATGGGATTATCGTCTACAAGAAGTAGGCGGTGAAATCTGCAAGCAGAATTAGGCTTGAGAAGGACAGCTGCTTGTACTAGTGATTGTGATTGTGGAGCAGGATTTGTCGTAGCGTCGAATGGGGGCTTATTCTGCAACGGCAGGCCATGGTGCGGAAGTGTCACGGTCTCTATGTGCGGGACTGCTTTTTTGGCAGTGTGGTATTGATCTAGTTGCTCCGTTGAGTCTGTCTCCGGTTTGGTTTCGATTTCTGCAGGCGGCATTCCATTGGCGTTCGCATCCTCCAGAGCTGATATTAGCGCAGATCCGAGCGACTTTCCCGTGACTAGCATTGTGTGCATGGGTCTCCAGGAGCCGACCTTATGAGATGTGCCGTTGGTGTTGCCCAGTTCGACCACGATTGGGCAGATGCTTGCCGCATACACAGGCAGCAGAGTTCTCAAATCGTAGGCGTGCATTGAGTCCAGCGCATGCGCGTCGACGAGGACTATATCCATGGCTGAAAGTGCGCTTGTCGAAATATTGATGACGCTCATGCCAAAGCGACCCTCACAAATATTACGAATTGATCGCTCGAGCGCTTCGGGAGGCGAAACGATACATGGAGCGGATTGGTTGCCTGGCTTCTCATGCGAGGACAGGCTGAGTAGACCGACCGTCTTTCCGCACAGAGGACTTCCCCGCGTGCTTGACACGTTCTGCTTTTGTATCTTTTGGTTAGCTGGAATGTTAATGGTAATCTTCGTCCCTTCTTCCAAGCGACTGGAGACTAAAATCTTGCCCTGTAGTGATTCTACAATGCTTTTCACTAAGCTCAATCCTAGGCCAGTCCCTGGACTCAATACGTTCTCTTGTGTGAAGGGCGTGAAGAGGTGATATTTGAGAAAATCCTCACTCATACCCACTCCGGTGTCCGTCACGGATAGGCTGATGTAAGCCTGTCTGCCATTCGCAGACTGCACGTCGTCTGCAGCCTCCACATATCTTAAGTCTACATGGATGTAGCCGGACCTGGTATACTTCAAAGCGTTGCTAACGACGTTGAGCAGAATTCGTTTCCAGGCGCCCTTCTCAATAATCACATTCCAATCACGGTCTCCTTCGATGTGTGTGGTGAGGACGACGGGCTCGGTTAGCGTCGTTACTCGCGGCTCAGCTAGCATGTCTTGACGCTCCTTTTTGAGGCCGGACACGAGTCGCGAAGAATGATCATGGCCCACTGAGACCGTCTCAACGACATCTTCAACCATAGACGCCAAGTCGACAGCCACTGCGTCATTGTGCACGTGAGTACCGGAACGAACGGAACGACCTTTGTCTCTTTCCCCAACGCTGGCACGGCTATTAACCTTGGAATATTCTAAGAGATGATCGAAGGTATCGAGGAGAGTAGAGGCACATGATTCGATCATAGTAATCTCCGGCATCAAGTTCGATCCCTGCGAGTTTTCTTGGATCAGCTCAATACTCGCCAGGATGCCATGTAACGGACTACGCAGCTCGTGGCTAATTGTTGAAACAAAGTCCGACTTGGATAGCGTGTTTGCGGACGCCTCCAATCGAAATATCTCGGCCATAAGTGAGTTTCCAAAGGCTGTCAACGAGTTGATATCGCCAGTATCGAGCGTTTTTCCCGTGTCGGATACCCACGCTAGGCACGTAGCATAACAGGCTTCTCTCTGATAATGCCACATGGGCAAAAATATCGCATACCGCGTCTTTGGCAAAGACTTGAAGAGATCAGTCCATTCGCTATCCTCAAGAGAATCGGGACTAGAGCCTGGCTCGCCGTCACCTCCATGTTGGATAACCCCTTGTTCATCTACAGCGAAAACGTGCCCTCGGATATATCTAGCTGTCAAGCGTTGGATGAGCGACTGAGACAGTTTCAAACTTGACTGCTGGCTTACTGCAACGTCTCTTTGGTAGCAGGAAAGCGGTGTCGCAACGGAATCGTTTGGCGATAACGAGGTCTCATCTGTGACTGTATCTTTTGACTGGCCACCTCTGTGTTTGCCAGTTGAAACAGTATCAAAGAAGACCAGGCCGTCCAGATCCATGGCATGACCAATATTCTCTGCAGCTCTCACAAAGAGATTTTCAAATTGAGTGGACAAGTCAGGCTTATGGGCTTTCGAATGAGCGTCTTGCGGAGAAGAAATGATGGCAGCCGGTTCGTGCACTGAAGAAGGTTGAGTGGAATCTGAGCCAGTGACGCGTGTCGTTGCGCTGTCAGATGGTATCGAACCGGTTTTTCTTTGGGTCGTAGCACTAAAGACATCGAGGTCGAATGGATCTGTATGAGCCTCGGAGCGTTCAGGAGCAACAGATTCTGAGACCTCATCGCATCCATCGCGCCAATCCGAAGCTACAAAACGGCGAAGACCTTGCATCATACTCGCTGCTCGCGATTTGGAGGCTTCGACGCGTCTCATGTCTAGGTATGAACTGATGGCCGAGGTGATTTCGCGCATGGTACTCAAAGACTTGGGATGCAGGAAATCTCTTTCCTTGTTGTCCACGACACAATAGCTTCCCAGTATATGTCCAGACATTGCAAATAGCGGTATCTCAAGGTAGGACACCATGTGTGGATGCCCAGCCACGAACGGGCGCTCGGCGAATGTGGGAATCTGGCGAAAGTCTTGTATATAGAAGTAAGACTTGTCGGCGACGACATAGGGATTGTCCGGTATGGATACGGGTCTGCCATGGAAGATGGACATTGTGTACGGGCATACTCCCCATTCAAGAGCGATTCGAGAAGTACCCAGTAACAGCGGGTCTGTTGGGTCTGCACTCGAAAGAGGCTGATGCCTCGTCATCTCTGCGCATATGAATTGGTTTCGGTTATCGATGAGGGAGAGGAATGCGCGGTCGCAATCCATCTTGTGCACGCCATGTTGGACGAGGGCATTGAGGGTTATGTCGCTGCTAGGGACTGGTTCGGGCGGCGGTCCTTCTGGGATATGGAACGGGAACGAAGCGGCAGAGAGGTATCTGGGGCTAGTTGTTAGCAATAGGAAACGCGTTTGGTGATGTAGATTGGTGATACTCACGCGGCGATTTCATATGCGCGTACCCGTTCGTGGTTATCGATAACTTTGGGTGGCGTCGTGGTGAAGCAGGGCGTCGTGGCCATAGTCCATATTACGTCACTCACATTAAGGGCGCACGGTAACTCGATGGAAGACTGTTGGTGCTGTTTGCGACATTTCGACGGGCCCCCAGCCCTCTTCTGGTCTTTAGCAAGCAGTCTTGGCGTTAGTCAGCCCATTCCCGAACGGCCCGCATATTCAAGCGCACAAGTACGGCGTAATTTCTCCTCAACTTCATTGATCGTGATGTCTCAACATAACGCCGACCTAACAGGGATCCTTCGCTGCTTAAGGCTAGATACTCAGTTTCGCATATTCATCGCACACTTCAGTCAGCTTCTTTCTCGTCCCGGGCTCCATAGCGCCATGCCCAGCATCATCTACAAAATGCAGCTTGCTCTCCGGCCACTCCTTATGCAGGTCCCACGCCGTGATCGGCGGGCAGACAACATCGTATCTCCCCTGCACAATCGTCGTCGGAATGTTCCTGATACGATCGACATTCTCCTTCTTCAACAATTGCCCGTCTTCCAACCACGCTTTATTAGTAAAGTAATGAATCTCGAGCCTTGCATGCGCAAGCAGGAAAGCTGGGTCTATAAGTTTCTTAAATGCACTAGGGTCAGGGTACCTGCAGTTTGGCATACAAAGTCAGCGCATGTCTTGCATGCAGTTCGCACATGGAGGTTACGTACAGAGTGCTGATAGAAAGCTCCCACCTGTTCCATGCCGTGGCTGCAGGATGGCTTATCGAAGGGTCCGAAGACATAAGACGTTTGTGGTAATTGCCAATATGATCGGAGCGTTCTTCCTCTGGTAGGAAGTTGATAAAGTCATCCCAGCAGTCAGGAAACAGCATTTGGACACCGCCCGGATGGTTCGTCCACTTGAGTTCGATATCGCGAACAGCGAATATGCCGCGTAGGACTAGACTACCCACACTTTCGGGATGCGTTTGTGCATAGGCCAGAGCAAGAGTGGAACCCCAAGAGCCGCCGAAAACAGTGTGCCACTTGGGGATGTTGAGATGCTTACGCAGAGCTTCAACGTCGGCGACAAGGTGCCAGGTTGTGTTGTTTGTGGTGTTGGCATTAGGGCGCGATTGACCACAGCCTCGCTGGTCGAGCAGGATCACCCGGTATTCAGAGGGGTTGAAGAAGACGGTGTTGGTTTTAGAGCAATTTCCGCCGGGTCCGCCATGGAGGAAGATGACTGGCTGGGATTAGTTATCAAGAAATTTGGCTGGGAGAGATGCTGCTCCCACCAGGTTTTCCATCCTTCTTGCCAAACTGCTGATAGTATAGTTCATGGACGTCGTCGACGCGCAGCCAATTCACATCCCAAGCATCTTCATGCTCATAGCCGGTGACCTGAGGTGCTTGAGCCATGCTTGTTGTGTAGTAGCTAGCAATTGATACGGCGGGATCAGACGATATGATTAAGCTTTGTAGTTGTGTTGGGCAAGGCAACCATAGTGATGGAGTCAGACTTCAAGGTGCGACTACCCCGCTTTCAGTATAGTAGGCCCCGCTGCGTGAAGAACACCTTCCTATTTAGCTACAGGCATACAAATTTCTGAGCACAGTATGTGTGGAAAAGATCAATTAACATATTAAGGTACGGGCTCCAACTCTGAAACGTACTACATAGGAATGAGGCTGACGACGAAAGCCTAGTACTTGAAGCCACCCGCTCTAGTACTCCACAATCCCTTCGGGTCAACACTCTTCTGCAATGCCTTGAACTTCTCGTAATCCTTGTAGCTCTGCATGACTGGCTGGTCCCACATAGCATCGTTCAGGAACAAAGGCATGTACATATCGCTTGGCATACCCGCCTCTGCTATCCATTGGGGCACAACCTTATCCAACCAAGCCGTCAGCTCTCTGGCGATACCGAAGGCAAGAGGATCGTCTGTGGGCAAGTTCCAGGCTCCTTGGTAGATAAGAATGATGCGGTCAGGATCAGAAGACGAAAGACCCATGGCGTTTCCGCCCTTGGATTCGGAGATCTTGCCAAAGCGAGACGGAAGTGGTTGGAAGTCAACGCTGAATTGAATGGCGCGAATGACGGGCAGTACGTTAAGGAAGACACCAGTGAGTTCGGCGAGCTTGTCACGAATCTCCCTGTACATCTGGGGGCGGGATGGGATGTATGGGACAGTGTAAGTGCGGAAGAACGAGCGGGAGTTCAAAAGTCGGACTGGCTCACCGTTCGCCCTCAGCTGACAATCGTCAGTTCTTGCACAGCATATTACGGTCAGATCATGGACTTACCAGCTCGGAGTACTTTTGTCGCTTAGGCAGACACAATGGGTTGAGGATCTTGAAGAAATCGGCAAAAGGACCCGATGTGGGCGGCTTGGGGCTGTCGTAAAAGTAGAAGAGAAGTTTCGTCTTGAGCCCGGCTGCGAGCACGAGGTCCGAGAAGATGATGGCAGCCTTGGGGTCCTCGGCGCCGCGGGCCATAAAGTTGTGCAAAGCAGCGTAAAGTGCTTCGGCCTTCGACTCGTCATATATGCAAGAACCGCCCCAGACGTCGCCCATGTGATGGACCTTGGCCTTGAATTGGGTGACGATACCAAACTGGCTTCCGGAACCACGCATGGCTTGCGCAAGGTCGGGATGTTTTGCGGCGTTGACGTTGACGATAGATCCGTTGGCCATGACGGTCTCCCATTCGACAATATTCTGGGGCTAGTCAGTATGAGTCTCATTAAGACATTGTGCGCAAACTGACATCAGCAGCGAGACCTTCTTGGGCACCAAGGAACGAAAGACCTCCACCCAGAAGCAACCCGCCAACACCGACGAGACCTTTTCTGTGTTAGTCTGTGTTCATGGTCGACTGCGATACCTCAAACCTACCAAGCCTTCCTCCAGCAATGGCCACTCCGCTCTTTTCTAGGTCGCCAATGACATCGTTCCATTCACCTCCAGGGCGGACATAGGCAACGTCCTCTGCTGCATCATACGTCGCCCCGACTAGACTGGTCATGGTGATGAGAACACCGTCTTGAACGGCAGCATGATTCGTGTTCGGGTCGTGCCCTCCACTCCGTGTAGCAAGCTTGACAGTAGGGTACTTGTTCAGAATCTTGATAGCGATGGATACATCCTGAGCAGACTCTGGCTGAACAATGCATGCGGGGTCGACTTCACGGAGATTCGTAGCCCAGTACTGCTGTGTTTCATGCAGGTACTCAAGCTTGAGGAGCCCAGGGGTCAGGACTTTGCCGGGAAGAGCGTTTTTGATTTCTGTGCATGCTTTGGTTGTGGCCTCGGTGGGAACAGCAAGAGCGGATTGGGCTCCTAAAAGCAGGGTCGCAAGTATGAAAGACGTGAGTTTGTCCATGTTGGAAGCTTAACGAAAGTAACAAAGGAGCGAGAGATCAAAGATAGTGATGAAAAAGTAAGGGGACTTAGAAAAACAACCTCTTCACGGGCGAGGTGCATTAAGTACCATCTTCTGAGTCTCTCCGACGTTAGATCGAGATGTCTCCGGTCTTCACTCCGGATGCCACGGCGGCCATACAGACGTGCAGCGCATCTACACAAGCTGGGTACGCCCTTGGCTAGGGCAGGTCGCGTGGAAGAACCGTGGAATACGGTAATACCCCTCCAATGGCGATCCATGAGTAAGGGAACAAACGCAGATCGTGTGTGAGGCCCTGCAAAGCTACAGACTTGAGCCGGACTCGAGCCCGATATTTGAGGGGAATGGACGCACCTCGTCCTCGTGCTATATAGTTTGCTAAAATGGGTATTTAGCCTGCATGGGACAAGACACATTCAGCGCTAGGGACGGTACTTGGTTGCTGATTTGCAGTACCGGTACCCGAAGGCTTCGTAGAATAAGCAGAGGGTGTGATGATGGTCATGGTGGAGACACTGGCGGTGGGCCCGAACTCAGGGGAATAGGACTTTTGTGGCATTAAACTTCTGGGCCATCTGACTGATATGCACGCACAGGCACACCAAAGAAGTAGATGACGAGTGTGAGCACGATAACTGATAAGTCCAGAGTGGAGCCGGACACGAAGGTGGGCGGTAGCAATTATCGTGATGATGACAAAACGGCTGTATGCAGGGCTGTTATAGACGGGCATAGTGCTCGAGGTGGTCGCATCATGTCCACGTTGGACAGGGTCGTGGCGGAAGGTACGGAACGGTTGGGGTCCGAGCTTGGTCGGTTGCTCCTTCTACCTGGGCATCGGGACCCAGGGATAAACAAACATTGACGAGAAGCTCAACGACGCCGCTTCATCCGACGCCGGTAGCCGACCACCACGGCTGCGACGAAAATGGACACGTACAATCTCAAGACCGCATCGACTTACATTAACAATTTACTGCTTGCCAGGGGGTTGTTACGCAATGGCAAGCCGATTGAATTTGCGCATCCGTCGAGGGGGGAGGGGGGGAAAGAGGCCACCATGGCCCAGATTATCAACTTGGTGCACGACTTGATATTAAAGCGTGATGTAGGCATACACAAGTTGTTGCAAGGAAGAATGAGTCCTAATGAGTAGATAGCGCGACCAAGAATACCGCGAATCCATCGCCGACACGTTACGAAACTTACGCTCAGAATCGACGCGCCAGACAGCAGCCCTCGAGAAGCAGCACAACCGCAATGCAGACCTATCGCGACAACTCTCCCTCGCCCAGGCGCAGGAGCAATCGGCGCGCAAAGCCTTACACATTGCCGAATCGTCGGCGCGAAAGTTGCGCGCAGAGATGCAGCGGCTTAAGACGACCGTCGACCAGATACGCACCAGCTGCACAAACGACGTGCGAAAGCGCGACAAAGAAATTGCAAGGCTTAAGAGTCACTTGACGAGCCAGCAGCGGGGCAATAAGACGGGTCTGGTAGGCTCGAGCATTACCATCAACCCCGGCACTACAGGCTTGAGCGCTGCTATGGGTCATGTGCGCGAAGAGACACCCAACATCGACGATCCCGAATACAATCTGAAGCAGGAGACGACCGAGTTTCTGACGCAACTAAGTCAGAGCTTGAGCGACGAGAATGACAACCTCATCGGCCTCGTACGGAGCACTTTGTTGACACTAAGAGAACTACAAGGCATGCCAGAAGTCAGTCGCAAACAAGACACAGAAGACGGTTCCCTCGTAGGCGACGAGGAAGACGACACGCAACAGGACATGCTGCACGCACTGCCCACCGATTACGAGACCTTAGCCGACGATATGGACACAGTGCTGGATAACCTGAAGAATCTCCTTACGAACCCGAACTTTGTGGCAGTGGAAGAAGTCGAGATGCGTGAGGAGGAGATACACAGGCTGAGGGCAGGCTGGGAGAAGATGGAGGCTCGGTTACGAGAGTCTTTTATACTCATGGACTCCTGGCGAAAGCGCATGACCAATGGCGACACCATCAACCTCGAAGAACTCAGAATGGGATTGGGGTTCGGTGAAGGTTTCGAGACGGTTGACAGGGAAGGATTCTCTGTAATTCAAGAAGAAAGTGAAGCCGACGAGGTCGAAAGTTCAGCCTTGGAAGAAGATGTGGACGATACAGAGGAGCAAGAAGAGGGTGATCAACTTCCCTCGCCTGAATCACACGAGAAGCCAGAAACAACCACTGGGCCCGGCATGTTCAGAATCAAGCTGCAACCCAGTCAGTCAGCGCTTAGAGAGAGCAACGGCAATAAGTCGCCCATTCGATCGCCCCGCAAGGTCGCCTTTTCGGCTTCCATTCCGAATACACCGTCTCAACATGATGAGGAGAATGCAGACGCGTCTGGGGTAGATCTAGTTGGTGCTGAGAAAACTAGTCGCCCAACTTCTGCAGCCAAACCACCACGATCTGAAGAACGAGCATCCAGACCAACGAGTCAAGACAGACTACGCCATGTACGTTATGATACCCTCCCAACACCACCCCATCGTTCGCTAAATCTAACAACTTACTACAGACCAAAAAGCGCCTATCGAGCCCACATACGCACCCCGAAGAGCGATCGCCGAAATTATCAGTCCAAGACAAACTACGAGAGGCCGCGAAAGCGGCCGCTGTAACCGATGGAGACATCTCCACCAAGAAGACGGACAAGAGCACCGAAGTGCCCGAGGAAAACCCTAAGAAGCGGGCACCTAGATCTCCAGTTAAGACACGAGTCGGTGGGAGGCCGAAGAGGAGGAAGAGCACGTTGACGCCAGAAGAATTGGCAAACCTCTTGGGCTGCTAGACCAGGTTGAAGCATACATGGTATTGATGATGACAACGTGGAGTGGGAGTTGATGGCGACTCAAGACCACCACAGCGTCTAGTCATGCAAGATCGTACGATCAAGTAGCTTCCCATCAAGATGCGAGTCTTGCATATTGAAAAGCCAGTCGGTGGAGTGACTGGTCTGCGTGACCGGTACTTTACTCTATTGGGTAGGCCATGAACGCCAGTGCGCCTGTAGTCTTCATGCACTGGTTGCGGCGCGTATGCCGAAATTCTTGCTCAGCTGGTTCATCAAAACTCGCTAGGCCCACAAGTGTACTCGCATGAGTTCGGTAAATGAACGAGAGTAGAAGGTTATGGTTTTGAAGGACGTCAACGAGAGACGACCTATCTGATCATGCAGATGGTCGATGGCACAGCAGCAACACAGCATCCGCCCTGCCTTCTGCGTGCCGAAGGGCCTACGTACCCGATAGCAGCGCTATCCACTTGGTGGAGATGCCTATGGTTGGGCATTGAGAACGTAATGTCATCCGTCGCTTCGCGTACCTGATGTCGAAGCGCTGTGCCTCTCCCGCTGCGTCCGCCATCCTCCCGCCATTTTCTTTTCTCCTGACAACTCAACTCCCTCAGAAGTCATGCCGTTGCATACACACCCTGCGCATCATCACGAAAGACACCGGTTTCCCTCCACATGGCGGACGTTGCGACCGCTATGTGGCCGAAGAAATGGCTCATGCTGCATCCAAGTGAAGTTGGTGATGGGATATTGTGGTTGGACAGCATTGCAAGCCACTAAGTTTATTAGCCGCCCATTGTCCTCGTTCGGGACATTTGATGATCAACGATATGGAGCTGCGCTCAGGTGATTGGATAGAAGTTGAGATGCGGGTTAGAAAAAGGCTGTAAATAGGTCTGTATGCGGCCGGGAGGATGGCTGCAACGCGATCAAGGTAGCAGCCCTTGAAAGTAAATTTCTCTGCATCTGTCGTCAGCCCTCGAGCCACAGTTCCCCCGTCGAATCTGCAGTGTGACAAAAACTTATCTGCACCTTGCACATCCCGACATCACATGGCTCACCCGGTCTCTACCTCTCATTGGTTTGGTGTTTTCACCCCAAGCCCGTGCGTTACGTGATGGTCCACTTATGTATTCCCCGCCCGCATTAGCGAATGAGGGCACAGAAGCAAGACGCCCGGCTACACACGACAAGGCCGCCCACCACTCCCACTTCACCATCAAGCGCTCGCTGTACATTCGATAGACTGCTCTCCACACCCGCTACCAGCTTACACCCTGCGAACATGGCGTGTGTACGCAGCCCAGGTAATCAATCGCTACCGGGGGCTGCGAGACCTGGCCCATAGTTGGCGTAGTGCAATATGCCGGTTTGCCAGCCCCTCGCTAACGCCCGATTGTCGCTCAGCAGCTGTGCGATGCAGTGTCTAGATAAGTAGACCTGGAGCCGCTCACATCTCGTCTTTTTTTCTTCAGCAAGTGTGTCAAGTTCAGAGCTGTTGTGTTCGTCTTTTGTCTATTCTTTTTTACCCCTCCCCTTCTCCCTCTCTACTCTCTCCCCAGGCCTGGTGCCATCTAATAATCACTACTCCATCGTCCACCTTTATACCCACCCTTTTTACAATAATCCAATTCTTTGTGGCCGGTCCACTTCAACGTAATACGCAGCTCTACTTGCTCGAAACGAACTTTCAAACTCACAACGACAACGCAATACTCGCAAATCCCTACGAAACTCTCAACACACAGCTTCATCAGCAATCTCGACGTCTATCCATTAGTTTGGCATCGGACAAATTCGAAAAGAACGATTACATCGTAATACCAATCCTTACAACAGAAAGAAAGAAATAACATCACAATGGCCGCTATCCAACTCAACTTCACTCTCCGCACCTCCTCCAACTGCAAGACCGTGCACTTGCTCGGTTCCTGGGATGGCTACCAGGGTCAGCTTCCGCTTTCCAAGGACCCCAAGAAGTCCGGTGGCTGGGTCGGATCCTTCAAGTTCCAAGGACAGACTCTGAAGCAGGGACAGCGTTACTGGTACTACGTACGTCTTCCATCTCGTATACCATGCGAAGTGCTGGAAACTGACATTTACCTAGTACATCATCGACGGCTACCACGTCTCGCACGACCCCGCCAAGGACCACACCACCGAGCCCACTACTGGCCGCAAGCTTAACATCATCGACATCCCGGCTGCCAAGTCGAGCTCAAAGACAACCACATCCAGCTCAGACCGCAAGTCGCGCCGCGTCTCGACCGCTTCCATTCCCAAAGGCCGCGGCCTCAGCCCAGAGCGCATTGTCGCACCAAGGCCGCAGCGCCCACACGAGACCCGCCAGGTCATCAACACCCAGTACGACAAGACCACACTTGAGGACCTCAACCGCCGCTTCGCCAAGCAACAAATCGCAGAGTCGTCCGATGAATCAGACTACGACTCCGACGAAGGCTCTGATGTTCCCTCGCTCACCAGCCGCTCCACAAACAGCTCTAGCCCGTCCAGTGTGAGCTCTGGTAGCTCATGCTGCACCTGTGAGCGCTATGGCATCACGCGCGCTGGTGACCGCGTCAAGCTCGACTGCGGTGGTGCGCGATGCGGATACTCTGACGATTCATCCGACTGCTCCTCCGAGGACGAGTACGTGTACGAGGAGAAGACCACCCGCCGCCAGGGTGTCGTCATCCGCTCTTAAGTGCATACCAACACCTTCTGGATACCATTGTCCCTTCATCGGCACCTATGTCTCTACGTCCTTTTTCGTAGCGTGCCGATGCGCCTTTTCAACATCTTTCTTCTGTGCATATTATGATTACAACTCTTCTTTCCTACCTTGTTCTATCAATGACAACCAGCCTCATGTTTCGAGGTTGGCCTTCCGCTCTTTCGGATCTTTACGACGGTTTATTGCTGCTGGTATCGGGGCTGCCCATGGGTTTTACGGTTGGGGAGATGATGAGGCAACTGCCTGCACTTTATGACAATAGCTTAACAGCTGCCCAAGAAACATCACAACACTAGATGTTCAACGTGCCAATGCACGTTCATGTAGAAACACTATAGTTTACTGAATCTATGAATTTGCATGGACTCGTGCGCGGAAAAAGAAACTTTTCTGTTCCAAACTTTCGCTATGAGCGACTATGTGACGTTGGGAATAATTACATATCGTGGTGTACTGATCTTGTTTCGACGCGCCGGAAAAGACGGTGTGCCGAACTTCAAAACAACCGTCCTCGAATGAGACGCCATTAAGGGAGGGATATAAGTGCTCATTGCAGATGCAGTGAGTGACTTTAGACCAGACGTCTCGAATCATCATACCCTGGAGAAGACATAATCCTTGTGAGCGCACTGCCGTATCACACAAATCCTACGGTATTTACCAACATGGCATCTGAGCTCGTCTGTCGTCACGTTAAGTCTTGCTTGTCCACCTCTAACATCTGAGCCAGAACCGCAATAGGCATGAGGTATTGTTTTGCTGCCTTTCCCGAGTAATCGAAGATAGATAATTCAGCATGTAACCAGGCTGGTCGAATGAGAGACGAGGGAACGAAGACGAAAGAAAATGGCGAAATGCGAAGGCGAGAGAATGACAGTGAAGGCAAAAAAAAAAGGACTTGAAGAAGGCGAGAGGAGGCTAGATGAGAATTGGTGAGACTTGACGCTTTGCATCAGTCGTCCTTGTGGAAGGCACGATACGCACCTGAGAAACCCGTGGCACTTCCACTCGTTCTTGAAGGTAGGATAGAGCTTCTACACCCGATCAACTCCAATGATGCTCATGTTCATTGCAAGATGAAATACGTACAGGAACGAGGGCGCGCATCGTCAAATGCCCAGGACACGCCAGCTTCCGCTTGCCTGTTCCTTTCCGGCCAGGAGACATTTCTATTAAGTATACCGAAAGAAGGTTGTAAAGCCTCTCGGAAAACACGATGTGTGTCGCCAGGTAGGGTTCGCATACGCTACTAAGTACACTACAGTTAAACACTGTTACTCGTCTCATCGGAATATTGATGTAAACTACTGCATATACCTTCAGGGTACCTTTGCATGGATGGGTACAACTCAGAGAAAACAAGAAATTCATTCTTCTCATAATGATAACACACGCCATTAGCGCAACATGATACGAATGTGCAAGCAAAACAAATAAAACACTACATGACTACTCCACAACACATGATCATGTCTCGCTGCAAGGCACCCTACAATCCTTGTCTAAGACATTTCAGCCCCATCATCTACCTCGACTCCGTTGCGCCACCAGATCCAGAACCGGTACCCACGCGAGAGTAGCTAAAACTGGTCGAATCCCGCTCGCCACGATGAGAATACCCGCTAAGCACTAAGCCTTATTCTAGTTTTGACAAAACCAGGTCCACATTGAGGCAGTGATTTCGTAAGGCGGGACGCGATAGTGGTAGTAGTGAGAATGAGAGTGTACACTAGTGAAGGCGCTTCTAGGCGTAGGCTCACGTGAGGTGGGACTCTGGTGCCAAGTGATCTTGGGCCGTATGATTGGAACGTGGCTTGACGAGTAAGACGCCGAGGTTCTTGATATCTCATCGATAGTTTGATGCAGCCAATTAGTATGTCTTATTCTTTGATCGTCTAGGGTGTGATTCTTGTTCTACGTTGCGCGATCCAGAAAGATTGCCGGGGTCTGTAACCGAAGAACGCACACGCTGTGGATGTCGGTTTGTCGGTGTTCTGTGGTCGTAGAACCCGAGCGGATTCCCAGACTAGTGTGATTGTGAGCAAGGCTATGGAAGGTGGAGCAGACCTGGACGAATGAGGATACCGGGGCGCTACATGTTCATATGAGGCAATGTAAGCACTGCTATCATATCTCGAGGTATTTGTTTGATATCCAATTAGATTTACTAACCTGACTTCTCATCCATGAAATGTCCCTTTGACCTCGAGCTAATGCAGGGGGTCCTTTGTAGCATCAGCATATTGGTGACGGTAGATTATGGCAGACCATGGATCCACGACCCGTCTTGCCGTTGTGGATACAACGGCTGAACACCCAGCATCCTCACAAGCGGCCCACAAGGCTGAATGGGTGTCTCGGCAGCGACCGTCCGGGAACCTTTCGGCTGGGACGCATCTACTACTGGATCTGGTATGTAACAATCCATGTCCAGTCCTCGTGGGCCGACAAATGGAGAAATAGATGCGCCAAAAGCGTTTGAAGAGCTATAGAAGTCGATCTGGTATGTTAACTCGCAATAAAAAGCCCTGGTTCATCAGACTAGACATAATGATAGGCCAAGCACGGAGAAGCTTGACAGATACACTGTTAGCTCGAATCTGGATAGTAGTCTTCTTCAATCTCGGCCATATGCACCAACGTGCTGGAAACATTGAAGGTGGTCCGAGAGCACACCATTGATATGCTTAGAGTTTAGCGAGCAGATGAGGGCACAGGAAGGATCTAGCCAACCGATGACGAGAAGCAATGGATGCCTAGCTCGCAAGGTATGACTGTGGAATAGCCACGCAAGCCTCAATCCATGGATACGAAGATGAAAGAACTAGATCTCCCCAGCGGCAGTCGCGGTATCCTTGAATATGGTAATGTGACCTTTTCGCCCTGCGCCCGAAGCTACGCGTGGTCGGTTACAGGGTGCATTCGTGAGCTTGCAGCGGAAGCAACGGCCCTCGTGGAGTCATGACGAGGCGAATCGCATCCACAGGGTCGTAAGGGCTCCGATTGACTGTGGCGCAATCAGCCGAACCGCCGAAATCGTAGGTGCCGAATATCGTTCACCGGCGACGTCGGAAACGGCCGGAGTATGAGTCGTCCTGCAGTGTGGTCGAAGTGTGGTCGAGATCTGTGATAGTAAAGAGAAGCGTGATGCAATGATAGAAACATGGAGTGGAGTGGAGAGTGGCGGTTCTCACACCGACGGATATGGCGAGTATTAGGTATATACTGGTAGGTTTGTAAGGTGAAGAGGCGGTAAAGTAACAACCCGCTAAAAGTGGGTCCACTTGGCGAAGATGACGTCGCACTGAACTCCATACGTACTCGTTAACACGCTACGATGCTTCATTCCATCACTTAGACACGAATTGCGTTGAGACTATAGCACGTTTTCGGATTGGATCTGATAAAGTATGAGAGCCGAGCCGGGCAAGATTCTCCGTCTTGGAATAGTGGGCTTCACTGCTGTGGCCTTGCGCAAGGCAGACTCAAACGTGTTCGTAAAAATAGCACAATGATATTGGAATTTAACGCTACGAACGGTGAGCAAGAAGATCAAATGATCTAGACTGATAACACTACTCCCAGTTCTATCAAAGACGGAAGCATTTCGTAACTCCCACGTCCTCGTGATCGTACAATGTCCACCAAAGCAAACTCCATCCATCCGTTACTTCCGTCTTCCATGCCTGTAACCCATCATGACAAATTCAAACCCTCCATAACTCCATGCTAATGCGTGTATCGTCGAAATTGTGAAAAGATGCGAAAGTAGAATTGCTGGAAAGACAGCACTGAGTGACCAGCTCAAGAAGATAATTGTATGGTGATGGGCAAATATGGGCTGTGAACAGGACCACAGTCCAGTTTTTTTTAGCCGCATGCAGGTTGCGAAGACATAGATCCATCGATCTATCGTAGGTATGCTGGAGAATATCCACCGCTTCCGTAACCAGAGTCTGGAAGGATGCCGGTATGGTAAGCTTGGGGTCGGTGGTTGTTATGAGTACTGCAAGCGTAACCGACGAGAACCGTCTTTTCTTGGATCATATGTCCTCGTTGACCATGGGCGGCGCATGGATCGATTGCGTGTTTGTAGTATAGGCATCGGCAGACCGAATAGCGTTCGATGACTTGGTAGCACATGTCGACGGGTATGCGTGTATGTATTGGTGCCCGATGACGAAGAAGTGGCAGATAGGTCTTGAAGATTTGATATAACGTGAATGCCAACGGTATGAAGCAATAGTAAAAGATATAACAGGTGTGAATTGAGTCTTGTAGCGATGAATCCTGACTCGACGTGGCAAGCCGTGGCATATATAGCGACAGAAGTGAAGACAATCAGGACGCATAGACCAGTGTGGGTCACACCCGGTAGGCATCGTTGACTATCCGCAGGTCCGTCAGGCAACGGGGACCAAGTGTAGGGATGAGTGCACAGTCAGCCGGACGGTGCTAAGATGGGATTGCCAGAGGTAACTAACACAGCCATTGCGGCCGTTAGCTTGTCGATGGTAGAGAAAGAGGTATGGCTCTGATACTCGGCAGGGTTCGTAGTTGGCTTTTTGGAGGCTCTTCAGCTGTTGTAGATGGTGCATATCATGTTCTGATTGGTCTCTAGCTGGGACCATGTAATATGCCCTGATCGCTGAGCACATCAGTAGAGCTATGAACAAGGCGCGCAGCAGAGCAAAGATGGGTAACAAGTGTTTGCGCAAAGGGAGCTAACCGGGGCTGCAAAACCCCTGTAGTGCGCGGACCATGTGAGCGTGCCATGATACCGCACGAGAGCTTATGTTCAAATCGGTGCGTACGTCTGCGAAGTAGGTGTCACGATATCTGCGTGACTCTGATCGTATCTGACAGCCCGCTTAGGTTCAGCCACACTTCCTGATATAGTGATTGACGTGTGGGTGGACACGGAGGGGCAGTGACTTTTCTGACGTAGATTACTCAGGCTCGGGCCTCTTCGCGGACCACGGCGCTTTCGCTGGAAGGTACTCGGCTGGTCCGTTGCGCCTGCCGCGCATGCCGGGCGCTGCTACCGATCCGAAGCTCCATTGTGCGAAGAAAAAGAGAGCGAGTGCGATAACAACGCGGATGTCGAAGTTGGGATGGGTGGAAGGCACGTGCGGAGTTTGTCGCTCCAATGAGTTTCCGTTGTGGGGCAATTGGCAGTATGAGGTATTCTTGGTGTTTCCGCCCTTCTCCATCTACCACGCTCCAATGGATCCGATCTATCTAATTGCAAAGTCGATTACTTTACATGACTGCGCAAGCTATCCGCTCTCACCAACTTCCCATTGAGGTGCATGGGCCTATAGAACTGCCTGAAGCTTCAGGCTGACCAGCTGAGTGCTGCCTGGCGGCCTACGGGTCGACGTACCAGCGCTACGTCGACGTTTTGAAATAACTGTTCATTCGCTTCTACCATTGGTCATACTTAATTACTGAGTAACTTCCTGCATCTGTCGAACATGCAAACGTCCCTCAATCACGTCAAGAGTTGAGCACACCGCCAATACCATTAGATGCGGGTAGCCTCAAGATACTTTGCTCGCGTCATGAGTTTATCGAAACAGTCTGGTCAATCCAACGGCAATCCTCTGGTTGGTTCGTTCGTTCGTGCGCCAGGTCCCCTGTTAGGGCTGAAGACCTACTGCCGGCTCTGTTACGCGGCTCGAGGCTGACCTGCAACGTTTGACAATCATGCAGCCCTATGCATCCTCCCGTTTTCTGGAACACGTGGTAGCGGTCAGTATGTCTCACGCAGCACCCCCAACGATTGCATCTGCGACCGCCAGTAACATCTTTGATGACTTCAATTATAATCACCTTTCGCATGATTGCGAGCGCTATGGAAAGTGTGCGCGTCACATGGGCCCCACCACATACTTCCTTGTTTAGAGAACGAAAAGCTTAGGTCTGCATCAGCCATCAGAGTATTTGGCCCCTCTCTTGCGTCTAGAGGCCTAGCACAACATTAGGATGAAGCAACTATGCTTGGGTTGGTCACTGAATCTGTCAAGGGTTGTTGTGTCCTCGTAACGGTGCATACAACTTCGTATCGACTCCATCTCCGGGGACCCCGATAAGCACAATCACAGTTCAGCTATTCCAAGGGCAATACGTAACGCTACAACAAGACCGCGGACATCAACCGCTGTACCGACCGCACCTGCAACCAGCGCGCGTAATCTCGTCTACCTTTAGGTACCAGCCAAAATATAGCAACACACCGGTGTACGACGCACTGCGCCAGGTGTCCCTTTCCTTCGGGCTTATAACGCTAGCAGACTTGCGATGACGCGCCTGTGCATCTAGGTTGATTCCTGATGATTGGGGTGAAGGCACTGCAGCAGCAGACATAAGATGGGTTAGCCAAGAAACGAGGTTGCTATATTGTAAGCGCCACAAAGCTGACAGAGCGGCCTTACTACCGATTTATACTCGCGCTTCGTAACCCTATCACGTTCCATATAATGACCCACACAGACAAGCGAGCATCCTCTGTCCAGACGGCCATCGCTTCATATGCTCCCAAGTAGCAATCCCAAGATATTCTACTTCACCGCTCCGACCCCGCGTCAGCTGACTTACATGAACTCAAATACCCCACGCGCCATCTTGTCCATCGTTCCCGTAGATCTGGAAACGGGCAACTGTCTCGGGTCCTATAGCGATGTCGGCGCTGCCCAGTCATCCACTCACCGGAAACAGGGCAAAAGATATATTCGATTGTTCCCCGTAAATTCCGACAGAGTTACCGATGATATAGGGTGCGAAATCACACTTGGGTTCTTCTATACATGGCATACACCGCCTTCTTTTTATCTCCGAATGTTTGGATGCTACGGTGGCACTCCACATGTTGGTGCCACCAAATTACAAGAAACTGTGGATCGGTAACAAGGTGTCATAGTCTTGACCGGAATTTCTACGCGTACTGCAGCAATACCAACAGCTTGACACATAGACACTCCAACAGCCGCCATTGTTCGTTCGAAATAAAGAATACGAGTCGATTAGTATTGAACGATCATTCTCCCATAGATAGTCTTCATCAATGACACCTCTACACCACCACAACGCCCATTTCGACGTAATTACGAGCGACTGCTATATGACCAGTACCAGCAACGATGTTCGAGCTTACCAGCCAAAGGCTTCCACCCATAAGCCGTCCCGTGCGATATATGCACTGTAGTCGCCACTACCAAGCCTGCCATCACCAACTCGTTCTTCCTGGGGGAGTATTGGTAGGGAAGATGGAATAGCAGGGACTTGGGCGTGTTCAGAAGCTCTCACTGCTTCACCTTCTCAACATCGTGCTGGTTGCTCTTCTCTTCAGAAAATCACAACAATATTTGCTATGCATGCATCGACAACGATTCTTTGATCAAAGTTACAGCGATGTTGGAAGATTACTAAGCAAACGATTAATCACGGAGTAGAATTCAAGTTACGATTTTATCACGCCAGACCATCATAGCACGACCAGTGTGGTAGTCGAATGTTTTGGTATTGATTGGTAACGTATAAAAGATTCTGAAAACTGATGGGTACCTACAAAAGGCAGACTTGGGGGTATAACCAAATCATTCGTCGATGCGAACAGGATCCTCTAAAGAAAACAAAAAAAAAGCCTCCAAGCGCCCCCGTGTTCTTTCAAGTAATCATAATGTCGTAATATTATACATTTCCCAACGATGAAGTCAAGTGTCGTGTTGTCTTTACATGAAGACACCAGCCAACACCATCATGCCAACTGCATAGTATCCAGCGTACTTTCCAACTGTCAAGTTGATAGCTGCGCTGTCCTCATCAGAGCCACCAGGCGCAGTTGTACCCTTCTCAAGAGTGCCGTTGAGAACAAGAGTCTTGGTACCGTTGACATCAGAAACAGTGACGAGAGTCTTGTTGAGCGCAGCATAGCTGCCGTTGCCAACAAGGTCGTTAATGTATTGTTGGTCATCATTCTCGTCACAGCCACAGACAAAGTCTTCCTCGCACACGCACATGACAGGAAGAGTCTCGTTGCGGCCCTGTGTTTGACGGGTCCATAGTGCGCGGCGGTCGTTGTTGTTGTTGTCGTCATCGTCGTTGGTAGCAGATTGGTTGTAGAATCGGTAGGGATTGTTGTAGTGGTAAGGATAGGTGCTGTAGAGCCACAGACCGGGCATGATGAGCAGCATGGTAGCGGGTAGGATCAAGGCACCGGCGATGAGTCCCTTGGGTGTTCGCGAACCAGCAGTGTAGGGTGTGGCGGCACCACCGCCGTAGTATCGTCCGCCAGCGAAGGTACGCGGTCGGCCTGAGCCTGCGCTCGTCGCACCGCCTGCATTTGAGGTCGGTGATGTACGTCCTGGGGCACCGCCGCCTCCGCCTGAGCGTCCACCGCCGCTGCCTCCACCGCCGCTTCCTCCTCCTCGTCCGCCGCCTCCTTTGCGACGCTCTAGTGTATGGTCCGGTGAAACAAGCTCAGAGGGGGGGACGACTCGTCGCTCTTCGAGAACATTGAGGGCGTTTGATTCGGGTATCGATGCGGCGCTAATTACATGTGCGGCAACGAAGCCAGTGAGGATCTGTGAGAATTTCATAGTGAAGTTGATGTGTGACGGTGACACGAGACTGTCGCGGATGTAATGCGCGACACCAGATGTCGGGTCGAGATGATACCGATGAAGCTACAGGAATGTTGTAGTGGTAGTGTGGTAAGAGAAAGCAGAACGTCAAAAGTTTGCTCTGTGATTTGTAACGGGTTGCTAGGTATAAGGGTAGGATTAATGTACGACTTTGTGAAAAGGCAAGCGCGGGTCTTTAAGGTTGTGCCGGTCAGAAACATGGGTTGCACTGCCCTGCGTCATGAAAGAAAGCCTGGGGCAAAGGAAAGCTTGGACGGTTGTGACCCGCCACCCTACCAGCTAAGGTTAACCTCGTAATTTGAATTGGGTGCCTGGCAAGCTGCCGGCAATCTGACCAATCTGTAGGCTAAATGTCATGGACCTTTGTGGCTGAACTGTGCTATTCTTTTGGGCGACGGTGAGCAGGTGCCGCAAAGGCGCCGTTAATCTGCTGGAACAGGCGCAATGCTGCACAAGTTCCCAGGCACAAGTTGGATACCTTCTCACACTCGACCACAACTAGCCACTCCTCGGAGATTCTTCAGTATCCAATGTTCATGACGTAGAAAACAATCAAGCGCATCCATTTACTCAGGGAAAATGACCTCATGGTTGCTGATCTGCCAAGACACTAGAAGACTTCCCGAACCAGATGTGTGGCCAAACGCATCACAAGATGAGGAACCAACAAACCAGCAGAGCAAGCTCGGCCGAATATCCGATTGCGCCTCGATGTAGTTTGCTAGCAGGAGGCATTGTAATCGTTATGAATCACTACTATGGAATATTGTCATTGGTGCGCACATGTGCTCGGGCCGTACTGGGCGTATGGAGCGGAAACAAACAAACGCCAAGAGCGCAATCTTAGGTGTATGCGTGACTGCATGCAGTGTTGGGCGCAAATAATAATGGATATTGTATGTTGTATGTCTCGATCTCGAAACACTTGGTGCTTTGTTGGCACGACCCGATAATGGATAATAGGTAGCATCGTGGCAGAATTGACAACAGGGACCGGCATGGAGGTCTTGGCAACTGTGACGGAGCATGATCATGCTACGATGCACGGCGCCTAAAGAGTAAACGATGCTTTGTGATTGTTGGATATTTGGTCGTACCATCTTACTTCTTTCTTCCGTTGACCGTTTTTCTTTCGCATAGCTTCTTGTTGTGCGTCGAAGCGACTTGGCTGTTCGATATGACTAACCCTCACTCTAGAAAACTTCAACACGATTGTTGCTGATTCGTTCGCGTAGCCCGACATGTTGTTTACTCCACATCCTAATCGAGCAACCGGGTCTCGAGCCGTCGGTGCTCGCGAGGCTGTGTATACGCCGGTCCCTTGGTCTGGGTTCAACGGGAGGCGCAGCCAGAGCATGTGGCGGGTCTGATGCTTCGTGACCGTAACTGCGGGCAGCAAGGCTGGCGAGGCAATGTGTTTATTGGTCGCCGGCCTTTGCGCAGCAGATGCGATTTACTCGGGGTATCATCGTCCTATGCCACCTTGTTGTGGTGGTTCAGCGGGGCCTCCATCCGATACTGTCTGGTATTTCAGGTATTCCTTCTCAAGTTCTCTCTGCATCTCGAAGTCGGCCTGTCGCTCGCGCTTGACTCGCTGCTGCTCGAAATCGCGAATGACGCCCATATGCATTGCCTGGTATATGTTAGATATTTTTCTTAACCATGTCAGTTTCAAGTACTCACTGCTTTATCGGCCTTTTGCGACCAGTGCACGAATGCTACGGTACCAATCGCGGTGACACACGTAGTCGCCAATGTGATCTGAGACGCTCGAGACATGGTGGGAACCGTGAAGTAATGTCGAGGTAGGTAACAGAGCCTTGTGTAAAGTTGGAGCGGGAACTCTGCGGAAAGGAGCTTGGACCCTAGAGCACCTGCCGCCAAGTCTACGGCCGCATCATGCCTCTCCGCAACTCTACCCTGTGATAGCCAACACCCCCACGATACCAAACTCAAGATGGTGAGTTTGCATGAAGCTTTAGACCGGAATTATCGCTGACAGTTGCAGTCCGCCCAAAACTCCGCGGGTATCCAGACCCTGCTCGACGTAAGGCAGCGCAGCCCACTTTAACCTCCGCATAGCTTACATAGCACACAGGCCGAGCGCGAAGCTCAGAAGATCGTCCAGCAAGGTATTTCGTGGTACAGGCCGCCGTTTGGGCGCGAGTGCTAACTGTTGAACAGCAAGAGAATGTAAACAACGCCCTATATGCCCAGCCAAAGCAGCGATCTAACCTACCCAGACCGTACCAAGCGAGTAAAGGACGCCCGAAGCGAAGCACAGAAGGAGATTGAGGACTACAGGAAAGAGAAAGAGTCCGAGTACCAGAAGTTCGAGAAGGAGGTGCGTTGGTGGACATGATGTTCTATATGCGTAACGAACGTGCAAGGCTGACTATGGCGCAGCACAGCTCAGGCAACCAGAAGGCTGAAGAGGACGCGAAGAAGGACACAGATGCCAAGGTCAAGGAGATTGACGAGATCGGCAACAAGTCCGGTAGCAAGGTTGTCGACCAACTTATCGAGGCCGTCGTAAATGCGCACCCCAAGCCACCGGGCAAACAGGATTAGAGCATCAACACGGGGAGCTTAGATGTAGAACAGAGTCAGATGAGTGGGATGCTACAGAAGAGACATGTAGCGAAGAGCGTTCCTTGTACATGAGCTTTGTGGGACCCAAGACAGTCAAGGTCGATCTACCACCTCAAACATGCAATCATCAGACGATTTACCGCGAGAACGGTAAAGGTAATCAAATTCAGCATGCACACTTCTCAGAGGCTTTGCCAGTCAATTCAGTATACGTTCTTCAAATGCATGCAGACCTCAACAGCACCCTTTGAACAGTAGACACCATTGGGTTCCAGATGTGTTCCCTCATACTGTGCATGTTGTATCGCATGTGTGACTTCTTCCTCTCACACGCTACAATTGTGGCTCACATGTTAATCCATCACATGCATCTGCATCTCTCGTTGCGGACCCTGGTCCACGTTCGTCGTTAGCTTCCCGAGGTCAGACCTACGTCACCGCTCTGGAACTTCGTAGTTTGAGACTCGCTTCAAACCGCAACACAATGCGCTGCACCCAATGATACGAACCTGTGCTCGAGTGACGACTCGCTCGTCTGCGTATAGAACCACGCCATACATAATCTCACCAATATACGCGACTCGTCAATTCAGTAGCTCGCAATGGCGCAAGGAAGACCCGCGCATCTCCGACTTTGGTCGCGAGATCATAGATGAGTTTGCCGTGATGCGCGAGAAATATGGTACATCCATGTTACATTCATATCCAACTCATGGCAATAGCTAACTCTCTGCAGATACACCTGTATGCGCGCGCCGTACTTCTTTTCAAACCGCATCCCCCTGACACTCGTAGAAACACACCATTGTCCTTGCCCACGGGCTACTAGGCTTCGATGAACTACGACTTGCCGGGCAGTTCATACCGGGCATACATTACTGGCGCGGCATAACAGATGCGTTGGCACACAAAGGCATCGAAGTCATCGTGGCTGCAGTTCCGCCTAGTGGAAGCATCGAGGCGCGGTCTGCAAAACTGGCTGAGAGTATTGCACTCAAGGCAAAAGGGAAACAGGTCAACATTATTGCGTGAGTCGGAAGACTGGACTGAGACATACTGGCTGGCACGTCGCTAATGGGTTGCAGGCATAGCATGGTACGAAGTACGCTAACATGGTGCAACACATAGCGACTGACATTTGTTTAGGGGTAATAATCGTTTGCACCTGAGCAGGATGGCTTTACTAATTTTGTGTAGAGGCCTCGATTCACGTTACATGATTAGCCAACTCCGACCGACTGACTTCAAGATACTCTCCTTGACCACCATAGCCACTCCACACAGGGGCTCTGCTTTTGCAGACTACATGTTTAAGACGATCGGTCGTACGTCAGTGGCAAACCCTTGAGCGAGTCTTACTAACCTATGTCAAGCCCGTCGAATCAAGCGCGTCTACAGCGTTATGGAGTATTTTGGCTTTGAGACTGGCGCTTTCTCACAACTCACACAAGAGTACATGCAGAACAGCTTTAATCCTAAGACACCGGACATACCTGACGTCAAGTACTACTCGTACGGCGCGTCTCTCGAACCGACTCGTTGGTCGGTTTTCGCACCTTCGCATAGCATCATCAAACCGAAAGAGGGTGTGAATGATGGGCTGGTCAGGTATGCAAATGACTAGCTTTCTATGTACTCGTTGTCGACTGATCACCTCAATAGCGTCTATTCCAGTCGATGGGGCGACTACAAAGGCACTTTGATCGGTGTAAGCCATCTCGACCTGATCAATTGGACAAACCGTCTCAAGTGGTTCTTCTGGGAACTTACGGGTAGCAAGCGCAAGTATGAAGTCATCATTCCTGGTCTAGGTCAAGTCAAAGCTGATGCTGTATAGCTTCAATGCCATCGCATTTTATCTTGACATCTGCGGTCAGTGGCTGTCCTTCAAACTACCTAGTGGCCAATTACTGACATGATTTCCAGACATGCTAGCTAAAGAAAATCTGTAGTTTCATTGGATCCTGTGGCAATAGGCCGCAAGTATCGAAGCCTTCTAGGTCGGATAAGTCCAACGTCAGAGCATTTGTAGCTTGTGTCGTGATCGGAATCGGACTCGCACTATATATGAAGGGTATCATTCAATCAGCCTCACGTGAGGAAGGGTGCGCCCAGTCACCCGATGCTCATGTAAGACAGGAGCTTGCTTCAGCCCGGAAGTGCGGCTATGGCTGTGGCTGTGTTCGGCAAACTGTCCGAATTGAGTACACGGCATGCTCAATATGCACACTCATAATTAAGTAGAGATGCAAAAGAAAAGCTAGATACAATGGGACAATGTCAAATATCTCATCAGAATTGGGCAAAAAGATGGTTCTGGCGGTCGATCTTGAGCGCATCTGGTTATGACGTTGTTAGACCCTGGCCTGATGGAGAACCCCGCGGGCTGCGCACCACAAACACTCTCACGACATGACACGCGTTCTCCTGGCTTAGCCGCTGCAATACCGACAGACTTCATGCGCTAAATTGTACTTTTACTCCCCAGTTGCAGCCTTAATCCTTGATTAAATGTCGACTCGCCTTTACAAGCTTCGCGACTACCCGTTTACCTAGGTGTGACCTGGAAACCAAATACCAGCCACTAATTCTAAACGCGAGCCTCCAGAATGATCGTCAACATAGTGCTTGAGCATCCCCACGAGCACTACACCAATCTCGATGTCATACAAGGCAGGGTCTTTCTGCGGGTGCCAAATCCGACCAACATTAGCAGCATTGTTGTAAAGCTCGAGGGCGAGAGCAGGACAAGGCTACTGGCACCCATACACCCAAACAGGCCAGATAAGCAGAGACCAGTCCTAGAAGTACACAAGTTCTTGTACAAAACACAAGTTGTATGGCCGACAAATGTGCGCCCCGAAGATGTCGCCCAGAATTCGAGAGCGGCCTATACCATCAACGCTGGGTCCTTTGAGTATCCGTTCCAATTCAAGGTAGGACGTGCAACACCTGTAAATAACTCCACGCAGAGCTAACCGGGGTTGCAGCTCCCTCTGAACACGCAATGTCAACAAACAAACAACCCCATCTCCAACGTTTCCTTCTCAAATGCGATACCCGAATTTGCAAAAACACCAACACAACACGTAAAGGCAACACTCCCTCCTACACTGAGTGGTTTTCCGGGCGAGGCGGAGATACGATACTATGTCAAAGTCACAGTGAATAGGCCGCAGTTCTTCAAGGAGAACCCGAGAGCTATAGCAAACTTCACTTTCCTCCCAATCGAACCTCCGAGACCAGACAAGACAGATGGAGAGGCATATGCGAGGCGACAACATGAGTTCCTGGAAAATGCGCCGAGCGTGGCTGCGGGCAAAAGGCTGAGCTTCTTCGATAGAAAGAACTCGGCGGGAAGTACTCCACCATCGCCAACATCAGGCAATGTACCACCTCGGGTAGCTATTGATGCGCGGTTGCCCAATCCTGCAATCCTCACCAGCAACCAAGACCTACCACTGAGACTACTCGTGAAGAATGTTAGCGCGCGTACAAAGAACATCTACCTACAGATGCTCCAGATTGAGTTGATAGGATACACCAAGGTGCGTGCGCACGAAGTGTCGCGTACAGAGTCGAACAGTTGGATACTGTGCTCCTTCAGTAACATGGCCATCCCGATTGGAAGTCCCTCAGACCCTATAGACACGGAAGTACCTATCAATCCCGAGTATTGGTCTGGAAAGCCGGTGCCCAACACTGTATCACCTAGCTTTACAGCCTGCAACCTCGCGCGTTTCTACGAGCTGGAGATACGTGTTGGCATTGGCTATGGAGGCTACAAGCACGGCGAAGATCAGCTCATCGTTTTACCACTTAGACTACCAGTCAAGGTTTATTCAGGCATTGCTCCACCCAAAGCGCTTTTAGAAGCTGGTTTCAATTCAGAAAAGCCCGCCACTCTTGCCCCGCCACCCCAAGCGGCCCCCCGTCCTCACACTCCAACGACACCAACGCATGGAGGCTTTGACAGTGTCAACGCGTTCTCTGGACAGCCAGTACAACCTCAGCATGCTCCTGCGTATGACGACGCCCCACCAAGCTACGAGGACGCGATTGGACAGGACCTTCCTCCGATCAACGGGTACAGAGGCAGTTACCAGCCTCCTCCTGTACCCGAAGGTGCACCAAGATTCTCTGATGAGAAGAGACGATGAGGGTCTATGCTACAAAGAAATTCGTTTCTATGAATTATATCCTAGCGATCATGTTCCCCCAAGGATGTAGACTACATGTTTGTCAACATGTCGACATAAAATATGGCGAATATCTTTAGGGTGCATTGTAGTTAGAAGATGGAGAGAAACGAGATTCTTGGCGAATGCAAACAGATGGAGCTACGCGGCGGATCAGCACTCTAAACACGTCGAGAACTGGCGAGGCGGACTGTTAGTGAGCGAGTCTAGGCGGGGGGTATGCGACCAACGAGGAGTTTTGGGCCGCAACAAACGGCCAAAAGAGCACGCGTGCTGCAACTGGAGTTGGGAGGATGCAGCAGTTTTGAAGATGAGGTCGATCTCTTTCTATCCAATAGTCACACTTACTAATGCATTTTCTGGAAGTATGGAGGAGCGAACTGAAACAACATGCCATAGCATAGAGCACGTCACAGGCTTCTCTTCAACTTTCAACATCCAATCACTATCATGTTTCATGCAGTTGTTCGAAACATGTGGACATCCAGAGTGCATTCCTTTGACAGGGTGGTATCCAAGTGCGGGGCATACAGTATGACCGGTGAAGCTACACGGCACATCGGTGTAGAGCGGCAGAATGGCACTATGCAAGCCATGCCAGCCATGCTGGCCAAGCAAGTGAGGCAAGTGAGGCATTTACGCGGTCGTGGTGCGTTGCATTCAGTTGGGCTCGCGACGACTTAGTAAAGTTATGTTGTTGTTGATGTGAGGTCTGCCTAATTTTGTGGTAAATCTGACGCGACGCCCATGTGTTCGTGATACTTGCATGGTGTTGACATTGCCCTAGTCACCACGCCACATGGCACGCGCCCTCCGGCTAGCAATCGATAACCTTGATCCAAAACAGACATTTCACCTTCAAAATAGACGCGCATAGCCGGCACCAATGCAACCACGGCATTTGTTGTTGTTGTGACCCTCGAATCGCGACTCACCAGAGCAACGATCGAAGCCCACTATGCGCACTAACAGACGCGTCGTGCCTGAGTTACGGGATGATCAACAGCCCTGCACGCGACGGAGTGCTGACCGCCAGTCGTGTGTGTCCAGCCACAACTTCCAAGACCAAGGTGCAGACACGATGCAAGACTACTGCAAGAGCCGCATACACTATCCCGTGCATGCTAACATCCGGTTGGCCAAAAAGGGTGAAACGTTTCAAGCCGGCTCCAGGCTGCAGCCCCACTTGACCACTTGGTCGAATCGTCGCGTCCAACACCATATATACACGTCCTCGCACCGCGAGATGGTCGTGTTTTTTGATCAATTCTTCGGCTGCTTCGAGTCAAGAGTTTGGAATCCCGTGGCGGGCTCGTTGGCATCTAGGGGAACGATGTTTGACTCACACTTGCAGCTCACGTGTAGTAGCGTTGGGCCCCGCTTTGCGACCATGCACCACGCTGTGGTAAATACGGCTGGCTATGAGGCCGTGGCTGTTCCCGTTGGATTTTTGTTTCCTGAGGTTCCCTTTTCTCTTTCGAATGCTGGATGTTTGAAACGACTTTTACGGTTTACTTGAGATTTACTACGAGATTGATACCTTGAAGAATAAACGCCCTTTTACGAACCCAACATCATTGTATGCGACGAACGCCACCATCACGACATGTACTCACAGCGATCATCGCCACCGCCACTGAAGCGCTCGCATTCGGGTGAGAGCCAGAACAGCTATGCCAGCGCTGCGACAACAGTGTCGCGCGCAAGCTCCAAGCTACTGTTTGGAGAGATCCCATTGACGCCTGCGACGACTGTAGATGGAAGATGTAAGTTGCTCCATCGCAATGCGCGCTGCATTCCTACTGACGCGACGAAGCAATTCGTTCCAATGGTTCCATCTGCAACTTGGTCCTTTCCACAAGCTCAGTCTTCCTGCGCTTTTGGCTAAACGATGCTTGTCGCGACAACGTACTGGACCACATGGAGTCCGAGGAACTCTCTAACTTCCGCCTCGTGTGTCATGACTTTTCGTCAAAAGCTGCGCCTCGACTCTTTGAAAAAATGACCGTAACCTTCAAGACCTCTACTTTCTCGAAACCTGCGCGTCTCGAAGCGCTATCAAGGATAGGCCGTCACGTCAAGACTTTCACCTTTCACATGCCACATGGTCCAGACACCTGCTTACCACCCATCATTGACCCTTGCACTGGCACAGAGAAGCAGTTCATCTACGAGCCGCAAGTTCAAATACCGCAACATGGTCCAGCCAAGGATAAAGCGCCCAAGTATGGGAGCTGGGAGATGCAAGACCTACTCATCAAGCAATATCCGCCGCTGTTTCATGCCGCGACGAATGTCCCTGCCTTTTGCGCTGCCTTCTCCGAACTGATCAACCTCACACACCTCAAGGTCTCGTGTCCCGGATCTACTGGCTCACTTCGACACCGACGAGGTGTAGTCGACTACGCGCTCATCTCTATCCGTATTGCCATTGAGCGTGCCCCATTATATAGTCTCTCTGCCCTGTCCCTTCATCCCATCCACCCTGGCGGCCTCTTGTACCTTCATCCCATGCACGGCTTCGGCAGCACACCTTCCTCAGCCAAGCGCTGGGGCCAAATCCGTCGCCTCTCAATCTGCATGGAAAGCATACCCTTCACCTCAAGCTCCTCACGTACACGCGCCCAATCCGTAGAACACCTACGCATCTTACACGCCTACCTCTCAACCCTCTCCCGCGGCCTAACTCGCCTCTTCTTCCGCTGGAAAGGCGAGCGCGGACCCTCTCCCTTGTCCTTGGATCGCGAACCCTGCATGCTTCCCAGCCAAGAGGAATCCACACACCCTTCCCTCCGCGGCCAGACTCACGGTCCACGTCCCCTCAAGTTCCCCCGCCTCCGCGTCATGGAACTAGAGAATGGGCTCATGGACTCTGCGCAAATCAGCGACTTCATCACAAAGCACAAGCGCAGCCTGCGCGAATTCAATTTCGAAGACGTCAAACTGCGCGAAGGAGATTGGGATCTCGCTCTCGAACCTCTGACCACCATCACCGGTAGCGATAGATGGAAGCAGTACCAAGAAGAGGTTATGGACGTTCCTATCATGCTTTCACCTGTTGATGCTGAGCCGAGAGTCATGGGCCCGTTGCTTGAGGAGGTTGAACAGGCGATTGAGGAGGTGAGTGGGAAGGAGAGGAGGGAACATGCACTGAGCAGGTGGTTGGGTAGACCGAGGCAGTCGAAGAAGGATAGCTTTTGGGGTGGGGGAAAAAGGTTTCTGCATCTTTCGGGGTGGAAGGGAAGTTCGCCTGTCATGGTGAGGTGAGCTGCACATTCTTGTTCAAACGTTACGGGTGTATGATACTTGTGGTCTGGGTACTGGGGAGTTTGCTGTGGCACATCGCGGTTGATACCCCTCGGGCACGGTTTCTGGCGTTCGCTTCCCTTTTCCTTTTCCTTTCTTTGTTCTCGTTTTGGTTTGGGTAATGGCCTGTCCCCTCTTTTCGTACTTTCCTTATTACGTCTTCCTTGCGCTCATTACGACTTCTACGTTCTTACGCCCCTTACGACTATACCTTTAAAATCATGTTTGTGTATATAATCACGACGATACGAGCAGCATAGTATACCTTGACGATCTTTGAATGACAATCTCCTTCTGTCCTTTCAGCCGGTGTTTTTCTTGCTGGACTACGTACGTCTTCTGGTGTGCAGTGTGATAATGATGTATACTCCGAAAGGATGATACCCTTGCCCCAAACCTTGGGTTGGATTACCGCGTCAGTGTGCCCAGTAGGTAATTCGCAAGCTTCAGCGTATTCGCAGACAAAGCTGTACCATTGTTGTATACAGAATGCATAGATTGAGGTACACAGAAGAATAAACTGTAGCAACGAGCTATGGAAGGACGCTAATAGCTAAGGCGTTGACCTTCATGATAGAGAAGACCTCGCGGGAAACATCTAAGCATTCTGGGAAGCCATAGTAGGAGCATTAGAAGGAAGAGAGGGATACTCAGTCGAGAGTAGATCAAGATATTAGGGTGGCTAAGCTCAATAATAGATATGTGGTCGTAGTAATGTCGCACACATGCATTGAAGATTGTGTTCTGTGTCTTTGGGTATATTCTCATGACCTGCGTTCATTCCACATCTACAACTTAGCCTGTGTCTGTACCTTCTTGAAGACGGGCTCTAGGCGGGTTGCAGCCATGACGTTCCCTTTAACCTTCAATTTCCCACTCATAAACATCTGCTGTGCATTTCCCTTGCCCTGCACCAGCTTCCCAAACTCCTCATCACTCAGCACTAGCGTGGCGGTAGCCTTCTTGCCTTCTGGCGCAGCGCCCTTTCCGACGGTACCGGTCTCCTTGAGATCAATGTACCATGTTTCTTGTGTTCCGGCTTTGTTCTTGAGTGTGAAGGCGAAGATTGCCTTGGCTTGCTTGATGGCGTCTTTGCGGTCGGCGTCGGAAGCGGAAAGCGAGCGCGAGATTTCGTCGAACGCGGCCGAGGAGGGGAAGTCGTCTAGTCATGTGTCAGTTGAAGTGCTCTGTCGCTTCGAGGACTAGAAATGCGCGTACCGTTCTTGAGAGACATCGTGGCTGTATGTTGCTAAGGCGATAATGCGGTCGAAGGTGCTCGTTCACGAAGGTAAGGACTGATGGTGATAGTACCTTGATAAAGGATGTTTGTGAAATTTAGACCGCGGATGGCGAGGATTCTGGGGTATATAACTGCGTTCGGAAGCTCGTGACAGCAATGATGATGTATGCAGCTTCGCTGTGAATCCGGGGAAGCATGTGAATGAGCGGGCCAAGACCCTGAAACGATCATGCCGAGGCATAACCGCTTTGCGACTGAGCACGTGGATGGATCGTAACGCTAACTCTTTTGGCAGGACTCGCATCTCTTGCCTCAATTTACTATTAGGTTTAATCATCCGTAGCAGGGGAAGACAATGGCAGGATCTCACGAGGTAACCAGAAGGTACTCGCAGTGCCTTACTTCCTTGTGCGTCGTTGCACCTATATGTTTCTTCACTAAGGGCTGAACTTGCGACTACAATGTTCGCATGTGAGGAAAGCAGGCGACTGACCATGCATCGCGGTATGTGTATGTAATTGACTTGAACGCTTCCGCATCATTGAATGTAGAACCGACATGTCCCCGGCGTCAACGACCAGGAATTATAATACATTCTCTTAAAAATAATGACACTTTATACCATCTTTACGGGCAGGTGTCTCGTCTAGAATTCTTAGAATTCGCAACCGTGCTAAGCTCCCCACGTGAGGACGCGCTACGACGCGTTTCACCTTGGCGCGTTTCCCTTTTCGTCTCATCGCATCATTCCACATGCTCAAGTTCAGCCACAATACTCTACCACACTTACCAACACTATGAAGAATGACCTTAACGAAACGTTCGGCGAAATCTTTGATGGCGATATCGCCGCTTTCCGCAAGCAGTTGCTAGAGATCCAACACATCAAAGCTGATCGGCAAAAGGCCGAAGAATGGGTGTCAAATCTTCGCTTTCTGGATATATCAAAAGTACCAGACTTGCAGGTGGAGAAAAAGAAGCAAGATCGCCGCTTCGCTCTAGCCAAGGCCCGCGACCCGTTGCATGATCGAAAGGTACCGTCGCGCGAAATATCTGTCACGGAGCGCGAAGACGACGACGGCGAAAATCCATATATTGCTGTCTCCTGGAAGTGGACTGAGCTTAAACACGAGGTTCTTTACGATGACCCCAAGCCGCCTGTCTTCGACTACCGGATCAAGAGGCCAGGTGCGAAGTCTCACAAGAGTAGTTTTCCAGACCTCTACATGGATCGGGTGATTCGGTTTGCGCAGAGCACCCAAGTATCGAGGCTATGGATCGATAAGGAGTGCATATACCAAATGCCAGGAGACGAGCATATGTGGCCAGACGACCAGGAACATGGTGTTCAAATCATGGATGTAGTCTATGGTGACAGCAACTTGTCGGTTGGGTTACTCACTGTGGAGCTTGCACACCAACACGAAGTCGACCTTCTATCAAAGCTGCTTCATGGCCACCTCTTTGTCGATCCTAAGAATAAAGATACTCCCAAACTAAGATCCGAAGTCGACGTAACGGCAGTACATATGCTTATTCTCCGCATCCTCAGTGATCCTCGCTGGTCACGTGGCTGGATTTTTCAGGAAGACCACTTGGCTTCAGACAGGATGACATTGCTCATACCATGTCCTGAAGAAATTCGCATAGATTGCGACTATGACTTTGGTGATATCGTTGGGGAACTGCAGATCAACCTTAAGGATCTCCGACAGAACGTGACCATGTTCTGCATGGCTTGCCCTGAGGAACAACAACAATGGCCCAATACCGAGATACTAGGAAAGCTCAAACAGTATAATATCTGCAACAAGATCTACATACCGCCCGAGAACGAGTATCCAGTGCAGTCTCGGAGCGAGGGCATCGATGATGATACCGGGGGCGGCGAGCTTGAAGGGCAAACGAGTGACTCGAGGGTTCTAGCTTTTCTGAATACTACCAACAGCGTACTGGAAGACATTTGCAACCGGCTGTTAAAGTATGAGGAGGACAGGATTGCCATCCTCGCAAACGCTTTGAGGTTCACTAAGCGAATAAACATTGCTAAAGGATCTCCCATACATGAGCCAGGAAAATACAGCCTCTCGGTAGCTTTACTCGCACTTATACTAATGAATGGGGAGATCTTGATGAGTACGTCACGGAAACAGGTTGACTGCCTGCATCCGCCCAACGAGAGCAATCTGATGCGGTACACTTTGCGCTCGTATCTAATGGCGTGTCGACACCATTTTACGATCCCTAACCTGAGACGCCAGCAGAGCTTTGTCGATCGCTGTCGTCTCAAATCACCAACTATTACCTCCCGTGGTCTTGAGACAAAAGGCTTTCTTTTCGACCTATTTTCCCGTGAGCGATTGGAGGATCGAGCAGATCAGCACAGCACCCTTCGCCTCACTGAATCAGATAGAGGTGCTTTGTCGGACTCGGGTCGAGGTCCTGTATCTCGGGGTTGGAAGCTCGACAAGAATGCACATATAGCGTTGGGTTTGATCATCCAGAAGCTGGAGGGGCTGTGGCCAGGCAGTAAGCTCGCTAGTCATATGCGCAGACACTTAGTGCTCGATCGACGCCCGCCGCGATCGAAGGACGTACCACCGTCCGCACCATATGTATTAGATATGTTGTTCGCAATCTATCAAGCTCTTCGCAACGACCAAGAGCTCCGCTTTGCGCGACTAGTTTCAGCGCCCCCAAATACGGAACCCGCTGCAATCTTCATCAAGCCGGAGCCGGACGGTTGGAGAACTGAGAATTCACTTGACTTGAGAGCTGACGGAGAGCCTATTTCCGCAAGGGTTTTCACGAGCTGGGATAAGGGACGCAACTTGTATAACAAAGAACGATTGGCAAGCTTGGAAGTCGGCGTAACATCCGACTTGGAGCATCAAGGGACATGGCAAGAGCGAGGTAGTTTTCTGTACAGCTACGGGTGGGTGAACGGAGTTTGGTATGCGGGAGGCGAAGCAATGGAAACCTGTGTCTTTCCCCTGGCGGGAATCACTAAACACCAACAGTCGGGGGATTCTTCGATAAGCAATGGGAGAAGGAAGAGGAAGAGAGGGACCGACGTCTAGGACAAGGCGTTCAGCGACTAACGTCCGGTATGGCACTGCGGTACAGCGTCCGATCAGGCTTTATCCGTCATCTCGTTCTTCACAGTAACCCAATCGTTCCCCGGCATACGCTCCCAGATCTCAAACTTCTTTGGTTTGATAAACAACGCCTCCGATTCCTCGAAGTATGGCTTATAGTATGGCTTGTGAAATTGTACCTGAAAAGCCATTGTTAAACTCGAACCCACGTACTCACTCAGTTTCTAGCAACACGTACATTTCGCAGCCATTCCACACTTTGGTTCCAATTCTCGACATACTTGATCTCTCCCGGTATGGCAGGATTCTGATATATCTCGAAGAAGATGCATTCTGGCTCCGCAGTTGCAGCATCATACGCGGGCTTAATCAAGGAGAAGAACTTGGGAACTGATTCGGGCGCAACAGTTACCTTGATGTGAACTGAGGCGCCAGGCCCGGTGTATGGCTGCTGGGACATTGTGGACTCAGTGGGTCAGAGTCGACGATGAAAAAGAGTTGCGGAGAGGACTGGAAGGACTTGGTGGAGTTTCCTGGAAAATATCCTGAGGGCATTATATCTATGGTGGTGGTTCGTCCGTAAAGGTCCGTTAACATGGCATGATTAATGATACTGTCCCAACCGGGGCAATGTGCGAGACGGGGCGATCGGTGCTTGCGACACACCTCATGAACATGGCATTTCTAGTCTGCTGTTAAAAGCAGCGGACTGTTCTATCGCATGATGCGGTATAAAAACAACTAGCGCTCTGCAATATAAAATGGTGTAGACTTTTGAGCCTAGACTGACACAGGCCCCATATCGAGTGGTGCATAGGTTGGTACCTCTGGACATTAGAAACTGGACGTAACTACGCACCGATCATACGAAATATGTCCATCGTTTGTTTTGAGAAGTCCTATCTTTGATAAAGAGCGCAAAATTTTTGCGATGGTCTAATGAGGACGTCTCTTCGACTAAAACTATCAACGAACTGTCAATCAGCAAACTGCCAGCCTAGCTACATCAAGGGCCACCATCCCACATATGACCAAATTCAGAGACTTGTGGTTGCGAAACCATGTAGGCACACTTTTGCCCTGTTGTAATGAGAAACGCGACGCGTATGCGCGTCCTCTGCTCACGGGACGCTAGCAATGGCGTCATGCCCATTCCCGAGGTCTACTCAAATGTGATGGCCAGGGAACGCGCTAAACCTCTCCCCACCTCCTCAATTCTGTCAACTACCACATACTTGTATGCGTAGAGTCGTGACAGCCTCCTGCAAGATGTAAAACTATTGCTAGGGTTCAAATGGGCTGAACTCCTCACGTTTCTTCTATCTCCGCTCTTCCCCGCATCGCAATGCCAGCACCGACAGCAGCTTCTGCAACGAATCGACGCAAAGCGACTACTGACAAGCTGGCACCACGGAAACGCGCACCTATCGCTTGTCAGTTTTGTCGACTTCGTAAGACCAAATGTGACGGTGTTAAGCCTGTTTGTAGCTTTTGTGAACATCACCAAGCACAATGCATCTGGGGCGTGGCAACCGACGAGATTGCGAGCACACCCGCTGAGAAGGAAATACTTCAACGTCTGGATGAGCTAAAAGACCTATTATCAGATGTAAGACAGACCGCTTCGAATATCGCCGAGCCCCACTACAGCACCTCAACGCCACAAACACAACGACCAGCTACGCCCATCACTGCAGCTTCGCAAAACACCACTCTAGATCCGTTAGCAAACTTAGCTTCGCCATTTACACATACGCGATGCGAGAAGGTCCTAGCATGGCCTATCTTCCACAGCGTGGTTGACCCGAACGATGTCGCTATCGAATCATTCGTCTTGGAGTGTGACAACTCAGTGGTGCTTGAGGACGACATGTCTATATCACCGAGTGAGACTTGTTTGGATGCCCAAGTTGCTGGTTTGGGTGTTCGGACTGATCAATTGTTGCCGCTTTGCCGCAAGTTTTTGGACCACGTACATCCTAGGAATCCGATGCTTGATGAGGTGCAGCTTATCCGATACGCTGAGCATGTTGCTGAGTGCGGCTTGGAATGGGATGGACCTTCATGTCTTGTCGTATGTAGATGATCACATGTCAAATTTGGGCTCAGACTGATCGACCGTATAGTTAGTTGCAAGCGCCCTCGCTTGTTATACCGCACCTTGGGAACGCGGCGATCTCGACTACCATTCGTCTGCAGATTCAGTGACCGAGGATGCTGTATCTGCTCAAGCCTATTACTTTGCTGCTAAGCAACGGTTCGGTCTCCTTGGGTGGTCCTTGGTGGACATCCACTGCCTTTTCTTCGCATCGGTATACGAAAAGTATGCACTAAACCCTCTTCAAGCATGGTTCTATATCCAACAGGCCTCTACTCGCTTGCAGGCGTACTTGAGGCGCCAGACAAACACCTTACGCTCCAAGAGTCGTACCGTGCGGTCAAACGAACTCGTGCAGCGCGTATTCTGGTCTGTTTACAAAGCCGAACACGAATTGCTACCTGAACTCCCTTTCAGATCCAGTGGCATAGAGATCTTTACACGAATCGACTCCATGTTTCCCTCGCCTTCAACCTTTGAGGCGAAAAGTGATAGTGCCTCTGCATTCAACGAGCAAGACCCTGGGTCCAAGGAACGAAGCTGGGCATTTTATCTAGCTGAGATTTCCATTCGGCGCACAATAACCGACACTATATTTACCCTCTACCGTAAGGGCGAGAGCTACTGGCTCAATCACATTGGATCGCTAGTACGCCAATGCGAAGATTCGGAAGAACATATCCAGTTGTGGCACTCGCACCTCCCGCCGTCAGTCCGATTCGATCCCGACGGAAACCCGGACAATGAGCTTGCATTCTTTCTGAAGGGTCGCTTCTCCTCGTGGCGGGGCTATATACTCCGGCCCGTGCTATACTATGCCCTTCACCGTCCCTCTCAACAAGCCTTGACGCCTCAAATATTGGCCTGCGCCCGGGAACTCGTTACTGTGTGTGCGGAAAGCATCGTTCACTACGACCAGCATAACCGGCATGGTGGGACTTGGTTCGTCTGCCGACTATCCTTCACCTCGGCACTTCTACTACTAAGTGTAGTGATCAAAGGCGACGTCGACGTTCTTCCACCAGCGAATTGGGATTCGCTCATTGTCATGTCCATCTCAACTTTGCGAAAGTGGGAAGTCCAGTCCGCCGACATTTGGAGACTGCGCATAACTCTGGAGCGGCTTTACACTGTAGTTTGCCCTCGTGCAACTACGCCTACATACCAAGCTTAGAATTATGGCAGCAAAGAGGGCTTCTGATGTACGTTGGTATTACCCCAGCCTTCTGCGATATCGCCTCGACTAAAGCTTGAGGGCTTCCCGCATAACATGATCCTGCATGCGACACTTCCAAGTGACTAATCGACAATATCACGGCTGATCCAATACCAGCTTGCCCAAGCGCAATATAGAGAGAATGAGCTTCTTCGTATTCAATTCTGGCTTTCTAGCAGTAATTGACATATCCGAACTCGTGGCCACAATCGAACATGCCAGTCTCAGCGTAATATGTTTCCCAGTGCGCGACCATCTCCCCGAGCTTTTTCGGTTCCTCCTCCGCCAAGTCATGTATCTCTCCTGGATCCTCTGCAACATTGTATAGTTCCCATTGCTCTCGGCCGCGAGGCGCCGTCATCCACAACTGAAGATGGTCAGTACATCTCTGTGAGCTAATTATTCTGTACTCACAGCTTTCCAAGGCCCCTTTCGAATTGCCCGAAGACCGAACAGCTCCCAACCAGTGATCTCTTCGTTCTCGTCATGGAAACCGGGTTGGCTACCCTCTAAGTGAGGTACCCATGTAGCGCCTCTTACCGGCACCACTTCCCGACCCCTAAAATTGCTACCCGGTGGCTTGACACCAGCCAGATCCAATACCGTTGGCAGAATATCCATGACCGTACAGAAAGATTCTGTGAACGAACCAGTCGGCAAAGACTTGCCACCATCGTGCGACGGAGGGTATCGTATCAGGCATGGACACCGTATACCACCCTCTGTAATCCAAGTTTTGAAGCCTCTCGAAGGTGCCATTGACGCCGACGCCCACTCGGAGCCGTACCATACGAAGCTGTTACTAGCGCCCATATTCTCTAAACTATTATCATAGTACTTGTCGATGATCTTGTTGACTGTGCCCACGGTACCCATTAGTGGAAGAGCCTCGAGCATTGCGCCCTCGGCACCATTGTCGGACATGAATAGTATGAAAGTATTGTCTAGCTCGCCGCTCTCCTCAAGGTGTTCTACTACCCGACCAATGTTCTCGTCGATAGATTCAACCATAGCAGCGTACACCTCCATTTTCCGCGCGGACTTAGCGCGTTCTTGTGCGCTCATCATATTCCAGTCATCCCTAGGCATAGGTGCGGCATCTACGTCGGACTTAACGATACCCAAGTCGATCAACTTCTGAAGTCGCTCACTGCGGAGCGCATCCGGGCCGTCATTGTACCTTCCCTTGTACTTCTCGATCAGACTGCGGGGCGCTTGTAAAGGCCAGTGAGGCGCTGTAAAAGGCAGGTAAGCAAAGAACGGCTTCTCTTCGTCTTTTCGGTCGTTGAGGTAGTTTATTAATTCGTCGGTGAATGAAGTCGTTGAATAGAAGTCTGCAGGAACGTCGCTCGGGTCTGTTCGGTTGAGATACTTGTCGTTGCGCATCCAAAATTTGTCTGCGTACATTGGGGTGAAGACAGCATCCTTGGGATTGTCCAGTTGCGGTTCCCAGTTGTAGTGGTTACCACAACCGGAAAGGAACACGAACGAATCGTCAAAACCGCGCGCATGAGGAGATGTCTCTTTGGTAAGACCGAGATGCCTGTGTAGTGAGCCATTGTCGTCGCCTGGCGCATTTATCAGACTTACCACTTCCCACTCATGATCGTACGGTATCCGGCATCTTGTAAGATCTCACTCAACGCAGCAACACGGAAGTTGAGGTAGCCTTCATAGCCAGGTTTTCCTTCGTAGTTCTGCTTGACCGCCATATGTTCCATCAGCTGTCCAAGGCCTGCGATATGGTTGTCGGTGCCTGACAGCAACATTGACCTTGTTGGTGAGCATGCTGATGCCGTATGAAAGTTTGTCAAGCGGACTCCTGTTTCCGCGACCTTCTGAAGGTTGGGCGTATTGATCTCGCCGCCAAAGGGCGAGATATCGCTGTATCCTAGGATATGTCAATGCTGTGTACATGAGATCCCTAGATTTACACAAACCTAGATCATCTGCAACGACAATGAGGAAGTTTGGGCGCTTCTGTGCTGGCATGGAACCCATGGTCGATGCGGTGCGGAGCATTCGTGGACGCGCTCTGGATGGGCGACCACACGATTAAAAGATATCAAGAACATCGTTGGTCATTGTTCGAAGATTGAGCCCAGACTTCACGCTGGAGTTGACGCGCGACCATGCAGCCCAGATGTTGTAGGCCCTAGCCTGTTGGGGCGCCGAGCTGCACATCTCCGTTCTTCCCCGTCAATGACCCTCGAATCCGCTAGCGTGGTTTTCATCCCCGTCCATCCCCGTCATCCTCTGATAGCTGTTGACTCGTGTCGATCGGAACACAAACTTTGACTTTCCTTTTGTGTCAATTTCTTTCCCCAGATGATACTGCGAGACCTGGGGCAATGGTGAGTGTCCCGATAATGCCATCCTAGTCCACTCTGTCGCCAACGCCTGCCACCGAGTAACGACACCTGCGATATCCCTTAGACGTGCGCACTCACTGTACAAGTATTTCTCTGCGGTGCTGCGACACTGATTCTGCAGTTCTGATCATTCTTTAATTGTTGTCGACTACACTCGAGTTCGACGTTTGGTATCTCGTTAGCATGCAGGCCACCGAGGGCAAAGATGGCGTCTTCATGAAGATGTTACGATGTTTCAATGGTCGACTCACATAATCTGTTGGAATTATTGCTCTCAGTCAGATCAATTTTGGCCTCGACCAAGGCGTGTTCAACAACACCCAGGCAATGTCACCATTCGCTCGTAAGTTTGGTGTATTCAATGCGAAAACTCAAACGTATGTGCTTCAAACAACTCCCTATATGGCATACTAATAAAGAGAAGCTACGAGCTCGAGACATACTATCTCTCCCTATTGAGCAGTCTTACCTACGTCGGCTTCGCCTTCGGTCTTGTCACGGGCAACATCCTCAGCGCTAAGATCGGACGAAAGAGGTGCTTCATGGTGATGTGCTTCTGGGCCATCCTGGGCGCGACCATCTGCATAACCACGATGACGAACAAATGGCAGATGGTAGTCGGGCGTATCATATCGTACGTATATATCGGTATGGAACTGGCGCTTGTACCCGTAACACAGTCCGAGCTTGTCCCAGCACCGGTACGAGGTGCCACCGTCGGTACATATCAGTCTGCGCTGCTTATCGGTCAGCTCATTGCGTCACTGATATGCCGAGGCACTGGCGATATCAACGATGACAGGTCCTGGCGCATTCCACTTGGCATACTGTTCATCATCCCGGCCATTATGCTATGCACTGTGTGGTACATACCCGAAAGTCCACGGTGGCTGCTGCAAAAGGATAGACCTGAAGAAGCTATTAAAAACTTGCACTTATTGCGCCAGGGCAAGTTCACCGAAGAAGAGATTCAACAAGAATATCGCGGATTCCAGAGCACATTGAATGTGACCGTTGAGAAGGGAAGGTTTATTGAGCTATTCCAAGGAAGTAAGTGTTACCAAAAAGCAGTACGACGCCTATGTGGTGTCATTTTTGCAGGGAACTCGTGGTTCAACAAAGACTGACGAGAATTATAGCCAATCTAAAACGCACACTCATCGTCTTGGGTGTAAACATCTTCCTGCAGCTGACAGGGCAGAACTTCGTTTCCGTCTACGGCGCCATCTTCATCAAGAGCATAGGTGTCATCAATCCGTTCACCATGACCTCCATCAATACTGCCGTGAGCATCGTATTTGTTTTCATATCCCAGCTCGCAACGGACAAGACTGGCCGGGTGTAAGTTGTAGGCCACCTCCTCCGCTATTACCATCTACTAATACAATATCATTAGACCCCTGATGTTCGTTGGCGCAATCATTCAATGCAGTGGACTCATGACCATGGGAGGTCTCGGAACAGTCGCCAGTCCTTCCTACTCAATCAAAGCTGCTATCGTAAGCATGGTAACCGTCTTCGGCGTCGGCTTCCAACTCGGCTGGGCACCTCTTTCGCACGTCGTGGCCGCGGAAATCCCAACTCAGCGCCTCCGTGATACAACTTATGCACTCGGCTCCGTCTTCAACATTGCCATCCAATTCGCTGTTTCTTTTTCCATCCCCTACCTACTCAACGAGCCGTATGCCGGGCTGGGAAGCAAGGTTGGGTTCATTTTCGGGGCTACGGCAGCGGGCGCGGTGCTTTTCACGTGGTTTTCTATTCCTGAATGCAGTGGTAAGACGCTGGAGGAGATCGACGAACTGTTTCTCGAAGGTGTGCCTATCAGGAAGTTTGGAAATGCTAGAGTGAGTTCGCCGAATGCGGAATTTGAGGGCAACGGGAAGAAAGGTGATATGAAGATTGAATCAGTTAAGGTCTAGAGATTCATGTCGCAAATCTCAATGTAATAGCTTCCCAACCCGTGAACGCAAACTTCGGATGCTCTGTTATTAAACGATTGTGCAGGCATCTGATTCGCCGGTGCAATACTACTCTTCAATGTCATTCAAGGCCCAGCAACAACCATCTAGTCACTATATGTCGTCGCCAAACGAAAATTTCATCCTGACCCCCTCTCTCAACCCACTAAAGTTTCTGCTTACTTCAGCGTCCTCACTCTTTCAGTCGTAGCGTAGGGCATGGGGATGCTTCAGCGAACATACCACTGGTCCCGCCTTGCATTCTTGATCCGTGGCCCGATGGAAGATGCTGAACAGCTGCTGATTATGAAACAAGACCTATTGCGAAAACTCATCGACGTAGTAGGAATCCAGGTGACACAGCTGGAAATGGAAGCACGGACAGCCGGTAGGAAAAAGATAGGAATCCAGACAGATACCGAGAAAACTAGCAAATTCATGACTGCGACAAGTTTCCATCTTGGCTACTGGAAGCTGATCATCAAAGCTTTGGGGGATTGCTTGAACTTGCTTCCTGAGTCGTAGGCGAGATTTGACGTAGATTACGCTCAAAACGCCTGATGCTTCCAAAGCGATTGAGGAGCTGGCACCATCACTAAAGCCATTCACTGAGCCGCCATGGGAGGCAATGACAGGGTGTGGACGTCTGAATCGACGTTGGTAGGTATCTTACGGACGGTTGATGAGAGGCGGACAAACTTGTGCAAGAGAGATATGGAGCCAGGTGAGTGTTTGATCATGGGCCAAAACTTGGTGCATAAACAAGAACAGGGTTGCTTATTATGAGGGTCTTCTAATCTACAAAGTCTTTAAATCATAAAATCTTGTATCTATGAGCGCTAATCAACGCCTGCCCAGCCACTTGCGCTGTCTAGTCTATAATTTGTCTTGATCTATGCCCATCCAATTCTATAAAGATTATATCCACTCTCATCACCTCGTCCAATACTCTTCCTCTTCTCCACGAACTCTGTCTCCAGTATCTGGAATGTCAAGCCATCATCTCTCTTTGGACACAACTCAGGGACGAAAGCCGCTTCAACAGTATCGGGAATACCTTCAAACTTTCCAGTTTTGCGCACCGTGACCATTAGCCAGAAAGCTCCGTTTGGAGCAAGGAGGTGGGCTGCACAGTCACGGAGCCAGGCGGCGTGCTCAGGAGCGTAGACAACATCTGAGGCGATGAGGAGATCGGATGTCGATTCCATGGGTGCAGGAGGTTGGGCCCAGTCCAGTATCGCGGTCTCAACAGGCGGCGTGTCATAGGAACTGGAAGGAAAGTTGGTCTCGATGTTCACGGTACAATTCTCCAGAACAGCCGGATGATAATCAGTCGCTGTGATTCTGCCAGGTGCGACACCAATCGCAGGAAGTAGTTTTGCGACTGCCAAACTCACAAGCCCTGTGCCAGCACCGAGCTCGATGATCTCCCGCCTGTCCGCAGCACTATCTTGGCCCATTCCAAATCGCTCTGGATCTGCGCACATCATGCCACTAAGTATGATGCTTGCACCCCAAGACTGAAGTCCGACGGCCGTGTGGTCTGTACTCGATAGTGGCGCGTCATTTAGGGTAACCTGAATGGGCACTCCAGTGGATGTGAGGAAAGAGAAATCTCGCGTCAGGGCCTCTTCCTTGTCGTCAGTAGACTCAAACAGGCTCGAAAGAATGAAGCCCGCATCATCTACAAGTCTTTCTCGCACTTCATCATCGATTTCCATCTCTTCTGAGCGCGCAAGAAGCGAGTTCAGCCATTGAGTGGTAAAAGTGCGCTCGAACGGGTCGGCGCGGAGAGCTGCTGTCACCTCTTCGGGCGTGGCTTCGCTATCATCATCTTCGCCTTCGTCTTGAGACGCGTAACCAGAATCCGCGGGTTCTGGTGGTGATGCAATGGAAGTGTGCTCTCGTTTTGATGTCGTGTGTGCGATGGCAGTCGGAAGGCGTACAGGACAGTACAGTACCTGCAGATTCTTGAGTGCGGCGAAAACCTGATCTTCAGATGCCGACAGCAGCGAACGAATAGGTGGTAGACTGCTTGATGGTGGCAGACAACTGCCTATGAAGCTGACACTCATCTGACGCCTCGCTAACGAACGAACGAACGAACAGACCAGGGAACGCACACAGGGGAAAGGAATGTGGAGAGAAGGAATGAATGAACTGGAGAAGGCGTGGAGACAGGGTTCGACTATAATTTAAGAAGCGAAGACAAGGGACAATTTGGCGATACTTAGTTTAGCCTCACGCTCGGGCAAAATCGTGACATCTAGAACTTTTCACCGCCTATCGTTTGGCATCGTGTGGGCGTTTATAAGGGTGAATACAAATGCACATGCTGGGCTTGCTTTGACATCCTTGAATGGATTTGGTCACAACATCAGCCAAATACAAGATATGCGGATCGTAGGCCATAGTACAAAGAATCGTGCCTTCATATGTACTCCAAGTTGTTTCGCGAATTTTGCGTGGGATGGCAAGCGCCACGTGGATCGCTAAGCCGAGCCTCATCGACGCTATTCGTGAAGAGGTCTAGTGTCCATCTCTGTAGACTCAATCGTCCAAGATCCAATCTTCGGTCAACCCCGGCAAATTCGAGTCGCGCCGACGAAAATAACCTTGAAACATCTTGGTATACCCTATCCGGAATCTCTCCAACAGCACGTTGATTGTAGCACTAGTGGCTTGGGATCGCCTTGCGCGATATGGTGTCCAAGCTGCTCAGTCTCCGACAGCACGGTTCCTCGGGATCACGTTGTTTGCTTATTTCGGTAGAGCATGATAGGCATGGGAGCCCACTAACTTCATCCACGACGCTTCAGCCGTCGCGCTAGCTACGCCTTCGTAGGAGTTTTCTCTTGTACTTAGGGAAGTTTCTGATCTTAACAAATAGCGTGCACCATATCGCTGGTTGAGCAACTGTGAAGACGCTCCAGAATATGTTTTATCAGAAGGATGTCTGCGCACGTGAGATCATCGTCTCCGATTGGTCTCGCTACGACTATTTCACGCCAAGATACAACGACACGATTCTCAATTTACTCCGATCGAGTGGAAAAGAAGGAGTGCTGATTCACATACTCTAAGTAGTGACCCTACTGCATCGTTCTATTGGAAACATCACTCTTCCAACTTCTCACTTGCGCAAAGATCCAGCACGCATCCCGTTTTTCACTAAGTCAAGACAAGACGTAAGGAAATGACACTTTTGGTGAGAAGAGGTACAATTTTTTCGTTCTTATATCGCAAAGCAAAATCTGTGATATGAATACGGAACCTAGCCTACAGATTGTCGTTGTTATCATCTGCCTATGTTTCCATATACTGCCCAACTCGGGTTCATCACTCCATCTAAATCTTCGTGCCTTCTCTGTTGATCTCTTTTGAACTATGTTACCTTGGACAACTCGACTAGAATGTCTTGGAATCGGATTGTAATTACTCTGTGCTTCTGCTTACTCATGGTTCATGTCATCGCCGCTTACATATACTATCTAGTTAATTGCTGGCGATAGCCCTACAGGCCATGCTAGAAGCAGGAAAGCAAATGATTCAAGTCTTAAGGAGGTTATGAGGAAAGCTTGTAGTGAGGATAGCAATGAGTTCCACCCGACATCCTAGTGCTGCTACCTGTCGAGTCTGGTAATCACGCGAGTTCGAACTCATCCTTATCAGGCCGGCCAAATACTATCCTAAGTTTAGTGAAGGACAACAACACATTGATAGGTATGCGATAAGTTGCGTAATGTGCGACGAGACTATTTAGCTTATAAAAGAGGGGTACCACTCACTTCTAACTCGTCTGATCATTAAAGCATAGTGATCTGCGTTGGCAAAGACATTTTCGGAGACTGATACTTCACTGCTACTAATGGGCAAGCTACAGATGATAAAGTGAAGCATTATAGCAGGAATTAACTCCAGAAGTGGGGTGTGGGCTAGAGATGGGTAAAACAGGAAGGAGTTTCGGGCGCGAACATCCGATGACCGGACCTAACTCGCCCCACCAACGAAATCTTATCAGATCGATTTGACGCTGGATTCATAGTAGCCAGCGGATATCCAATTCGATCCGAATACTGCGTCCTTCTTGTTGAAAGTATCTGCAATTATTATGGCTACAGTAAAGAATCTGCGAATAGGCGTTGACGTCGGCGGGCAAGTACTGTGCAAATGAGCTAGAAGAGCCGTAAGGCTAACATTACCCATAGGACGAACACTGATGGAGTCATCATCGATCCCACGAGATCAAGTGAAGATGGACGGGGAATTATTGCTTGGTACGAGTCCGATGTCCGCATGCTCATCAACACGTTTTCTTGCTTAGGCTCCTTCCTCACGAACTCCAACAAACACAAATCATAATGGCTACTCGAATCCGATACAACGTTTTTGAGAATGAGAGCTCATACCAAGGTTTAGGCACAAGGCTCCCACCACTACCAACCCAAGCCATGGCATCGCCGACGCCATCACTACCATGTTCAAATCCGCCTCTGTAGATCCATCCTCCGTTGCGAGCGTGACAATAGGAACCACTCACTTTGTCAATGCTGTAGTGACCCGTGATAGGATGCGCCTCTCACAAGTCGCGGTAATCCGTCTTTCCGGACCTTTCAGCAAACATGCACCGCCATGTGTCGACTGGCCAGCTTCTCTGCGGAACATCATCCTTGGGCATTACGCTCTCATCAAGGGAGGCCTAGAAGTAGATGGCAGTGTGATATCTGATATTAAAGAGCAGGACATTGTGGAGCAATGCAGCCTTATCAAAGAGAAGGGAATCAGAAGTATAGTAGTGAACGGCGTCTTCAGTCCTATCGATACAGTAGAGAAGCAAGAAGAGCGTGCTGCCGACATCATCAAGCGCGAACTAGGAGAAAAGGTTGATATAGTTCTCAGCAAGACTGTCGCCAACCTCGGATTCCTAGAGCGAGAGAACGCCGCGATATTGAATGCCTCAATCCTATCCTTTGCAAGAAAGACGATAGCATCATTTCAGACACCAATTAAGGAGCTCGGACTTAGCTGCCCTGTCTTCATTACTCAGAATGATGGCACGATACTAAGTGGCGAGGCGGCAAGTCGGCTGCCCATCCGAACTTTCTCATCTGGCCCAACAAACAGTATGCGAGGCGCTGCTTTCCTTGTCGGAAGGCAGGAAGACGGCGAGGCAATGATGGTTGTTGACATTGGTGGAACAACCACTGATGTGGGCTTGTTGCTCGCAAACGGCTTTCCCAGGCAGCAAGCCGCATACTCGGAGCTTTCTGGAGTTAGAATGAATTTTTCATATCCCGATGTAAAGAGTATAGGACTAGGAGGCGGTAGCTTGGTACGAAGAGTTGGAAAGAGAATGCAAGTAGGACCAGAGTCAGTAGGGTACAAGCTGCCAGAAAAGGCGCTTGTCTTTGGCGGCGACGTGCCTACGGCAACTGACTACACTGTCGCGGCCTCCTCTGATGTTGCAATAGGACATCCAGAAAAGGTGCGAGCGAAGCTGCAGGAAGACGACATACAAGCATTTAAAGCCGAGACGAAGAGCATGCTTGAGAATATCATTGACAAGATGAAGACATCACCTGATGATCTCCCCGTTCTGCTCGTCGGCGGTGGTGCGGTGATAGCTCCAGATGAGCTGAAGGGAGCGAGTAGAGTAATCAAACCTCAATGGTCGGGTGTAGCCAACGCTATTGGTGCTGCGATGGCGCGTGTAAGCGCCGTCATCGATACTGTCAAGTCAACTGAGAAGCAGACCCAGAAAGAACTACTAGCTGAGATATGCGAGGAAGCTAAACAGAAGACCATCGAGGCAGGTGCCTCAGCGGAAACGGTTTCCATCGTTGAGGTAGAAGATCTTCCGTTGCAGTATGTCGCTAACAAAACGCGTTTTATGGTCAGAGCTGCGGGAGATTTTGACTTCTCACGGGCAGGAGATTTTGCGGATCTGAATGTCACTAAGGAGGGAGACACTGTAGAGACTGGGTTAGAACACGCAAGCGATGCCATCGCAGCGCCTTCGAGCGAGGATGCAGCTAACGAAGTTGACGCAACACCAGAAGTTGACATTACTGCGTATAAGCCTAGAGTAGTTAACCGGGAGTGGTGGGTATCAGAGACCGATCTAGACTGGATTACCATCGGTTGCTACATCCTAGGCACCGGTGGAGGAGGCTCTCCGTACTCTACTATGCTCCGGGTACGCGGCATTCTACGATCTGGTGGAAGTGTTCGCGTCGTGAGTCCAGACGATCTCAAAGACGACGCGCGAGTAGGAAGTGGCGGTGGTGCTGGCAGCCCAACAGTCGGTATCGAGAAGCTCTCCGCTGATGAGTAAGTTTTGTATTGACATGACACTCTGCTTTTGCTAACGCTTGTGTAGAATGATGGATGCTCAAAATCACCTATATGATCTCATCAAGGGCGGCTACGCGACGCACATCATACCCCTAGAGATCGGCGGCTCGAACGGTTTGCAAGGCCTCGTCTTGGGTGCTTCGACCAACATGAATGTACCATGCGTAGACGGTGACTGGATGGGCCGAGCATATCCAACTAAATGGCAAACAACACCCGTCGTATTTGGCGAGCGAGAAATCGTCTTCGCGCCAGTCGCAGTGGCCGATGGCAACGGTAATACGCTATATATGCCCACTGCAACGAGTGACTTGAAGGTCGAACAAGTCATTAGAGCAGCATTGAGTCAGATGGGAAGCGCTGTCGGAACAGCTGATGCACCGGTTACGGGCTCCGAGACAAGACGATGGGCTGTCGAACACACAATCTCGCTGTCCTGGAGGATAGGAAGAGAGGTAGCACGCGCGCGCAAAGAGAACAGAATCGACAATGTGGCGCAATCAATCATCGACGCGGTCGGAGGCGCTGAAACAGGTCGCGCGCTTTTCAAAGGGAAGATCGTCGGCGTAGAGCGCAAACTGTACATGGGCCACGTGTATGGTGAAGTGATCGTAGAAGGCACCGGAAGCGAGTATCAAGGCAAGATCAAGATACCCTTCAAGAACGAGAACATTGCTGCGATTCGGATACCGGATGGCGGAGAAAGTAAGACTGGTGAGGAGAAGAATGAAGACGTACTCGCCATTGTGCCTGACCTTGTTGCGGTCATCGATGCGCAAAATGGCGAGGCTATTGGAACGCCAGAGTATCGTTACGGACTGCTAGTCTCAGTGATTGGTATCACTGCAAGTGAGCGCTGGACTAGTCCGAAAGGGATTGAGATTGGGGGGCCGAAGGCATTTGGATTGGACCACTTGAAGTACAAACCTCTGGGAAAGTTTGTGAAACCTGTCAGCGTTATTGACGAGTATGACAGAAAGCAATGAGTGCCAAGTGCAGAGATTGACAGGATGATCTCTGAAAAGGAGCGCAATGTCTTAGGTCGTTTCTTGCATCTATAATGCTTCGGCTTGCTCCATGCCAGGATACAGCGGCAAGATGATCTTCACAGCAGCCTCGTAGCTCGTGAATAGTATGCCACCACTAAACACGGTGCGCCCCAATCTCATCGTTGTGCCTTTCCAGAATCCTTTGATACCATAATCCAACAATACACTCTTTACAGCCTCGGCAGTGCTTGTACCTTTTGCGCTCTGTGATCTCGTCTTGATAACATCAAAAGGCTGCGTAGAGAGGGTCGTCACGACGCCTGCTACCGATCCGTTTGCAAAATTAACAGCAGTGTTCTGTTCGATGTTCTTGGTCTTCTCAAAGTCTTTGAGAATATTGTACGTTCCCATCCGGAATGCTGTCGCTGATGCTTGTTTGAGGGTGGTACCTGCGAACCCACGGTAAAGACCGAGTATACCGTGCTCTTTCCAGATCGTTGTAGTTGCATGGAAACCGGAGCGAAAACGTTTTTCGTTTCTGGCGTCATCAATAAGTGCCGTTTTGATGCGCTCGGTAGGTGTGACTGCAGTGATCGATGCGACTACCCCAGCAGTCATGCCGGCCAACAGATTGCGAAGAGGGGACAGTGTGCCAGTATCCGGGTCTGCGAAGGATGACTTAATCTGGTCGAAGAAGAGAAAGCGAACGGCATCTTTGCCTACTGAACCAAAGACCAGGGCTCCGCAGCCTTTGTAAAGCGCTTTGATTCCCTCCTTTTGATAGACCTGAGTCACGACGAGGAAAGGATTCCGCGGTGTCGGAACGCCTTTCTCAGCTCTCAACTGTACACGCGTTTTCGCGAACTCTAGAGGGTACTGCAAGTGAAATAAGTCACGGGACCAGGACCGGAATGCCTCTTTGGACGTACCGAAAGAAAGCCTTCCACACCGCCAGCAATGCCGCCGGCTGCCAAAGAGACTACCGCGGGTGTATTCTTGTCCTTGCAATCGTCAATACAGCGCTTTAGAGATCTTGGGCGAGCTTACATTGCCTCCTGAAACCATTTGCGTCTAGGAATATTAGGATAAAGATGATGTTGTGATGACAAGTGATGCGGTCGGCGGGAAAGATGCAGATACCTAGGTATGCAGCCAGCCGATAGCCGAGCCAACGGCTCCGGCCTCAGCAACGCCGACGCGAAATCGACGCGTCGAAACGAAATAATACGGTTACGGAACCATGATCACGAAATTGACTTCACGGTCATACACACTCCTCTCACGTTTCAATACTACGGAGACGGGGTTGAGAATCTCATTTAGTGTATATACGTATGACGTCACCCGGTTATCGAGCAATTCCTGTATGGAAGCCACTCGCAGCACGCCAATGCAAGACGGCTGAACTATGCTCTAGGAGGTCATAAGAAATTCCTACTACTCCTTGAAGGCCAACCGTCACATCTGGTCAATCATGTCCTACCAAATACGATCTGGCTACCTTCGTTCGCGCTGATTCCATGCTACCAAGACCCGCAATACCGGATTCCGTTCACCCACCTATTATGAGGACTTGATTGGCACGAGACTCGGTTTTGAACTTGCATTTAATTACTTGTGTGACCGGGTTGTCTGCTATGACTAGGCTGCCGCATCGTCTAACTTGAACAAACTATCGAATCGATTGTCCCTTGCTGCAGCATAAGCAGCCATCTTCTCGTCGTCACTATCGTCATCGCTCTCGTCTTGCGCATCATTAATGGGCTTGCCCAGTTTCTTGAGGGCGGCATCCACGTTCCAAGCAATCCTTTCAGCGCCTACTCTTGCTCCGACCAGGTTCGGTGCTCCAGGCCCAAGTCTCAATCCGGCCAGTCGTCCTGTCACGAACAGGGGAACATCGTCATTCCACATCAGGTCTTCATTCAGGCATGGTAAGCCTCCCACATACTTAATTGGATATTGTTGTTGGATGTTTTGAAGATAGGGGATGGTGCGGATGTCGGACTGGATACCGGTTGCAAAGACCATGTAGTCGACAGGCGGGAGCTTGAGGATTGATTCTGTCGAAGAGACCTCACAGGCCCATGTTTTTGAGAACTGTTCCCATGATACGGATTGAAGTTTGGTATAAGTATGGAGCTCGATCTTCCCGTGCGCGATATGCATATCAAGAATCTTCCGGTACCGCGGTGTCATACTGCCTCCGTTGCGGGCTTGCACTATCATCTCAAAGCGCTCTACGAACTATTGTCAGCCATGATCACCAAGCAAGAGTGTCGAATCACCTTCGTCTGTATCTGCCGTCCAGAATTCGGCTTGCTTGAAGTTCCGGAACTTGCCAACCCACTCTAGGTCTACGTCGAAGTGCTTCACCTTTAGTGGTCCACGCATGAGCATCCATACTTTGTTGACGCCCCGTTTGATCGCCAAATCTGCGAGTTGGATGCTCGTCAAACCGCCACCGACGATGAGCATGCTGGTCGACTGGCGAGCCTTGATTTTAGCTGTTACATGAGGTGGTGGAAACTGCTTGATCTGCATCGCGTGGGCGAATCCTTCGTGTGGACGTTGAGCAGGTAGACCAGGAACGGAGGGTATTGATGGCGTATTTCCAGGACCAATAGCCAGAATAACTAGGTGTGCGAAGCATACGCCTTGGTCTGTTTCGACTCGGAACACTTTCTTCTCATCCACCATCGCACTATCGGAGATGACACTTCCGAACTCTGCCTCGTCAAACTTCGAGATCTCGTCGTATTCAATGTCCACGACGCTCTCTTTCCTCAACAGATCCTTGCCAAGCCGGTATCTTTCGACGACCTCTTCGCAATGTGCGTCAAACAGATCGGTACGCGGTACAAAGTAGTCTTTTCGATCCCTTTCATCAACATCTGGTGTGCGACCTAGAAATCGACCTTGCGACTTCAGGTTCCTCTTCTTTTTGTGCTTGCTAACTTCCTTTCCGGCAACGCCAGGTAGGGCTTGGATGTCCTTTTCCCTCTCCTTCTCGTACGTGTACCCGAGCAGTGCATCGCGATCGGCGGGATCAACGTGGAAGAACATTGGACTTCGGAGATAATCAATGTGGAAAGTCTTGAACAGGCGTTTCCATCTGGACATCCAGTCTGCTCCATCTGCATCAAGGACCAGCATATCTATTGCTTCCTCGGATGATGTCTCATGGTCGCAACCACAGTCTGAGTTACCAGGGGTTGAGGGTGGCGTTGGCAATGAGTCCTTATTTGTTCGGTAGTTTTTGATGTTCATCTTCCGGCCATGTTTCCGGATCCAATGGTACCGTTGGTGCTCATCATCTGTGAAGGTTGCTGATGGTGTCTGTTCACGGAGTCGTGCTGCTATTGCTAAACCAGCTGGCCCGCCGCCAACAATAAGTACGTCGTGGATGTGCATTGTGTTGCAGTATGGAAATGCCGGGTTGAAATTCTGATCAACTGTGTAGATTATGAAACGTCAAAATACTTCCAATGTCTTGTGCCCATGTGAGTACCTGATGGCTAGTGTGCCAAATTGGGCGACATCCATCATGGTGCTAAAGGTACCCCGATGATGAGGACACGACCTCACTCAGACAACCGGTCGGTGCCAGGGGCACAGGTCGCTTCAAGTGCACCTTCAATCATGGCTTGTTTGGAGAAGAACAATTATTCAAATGTATGGGCGCAAGTGGGTCACAGTTTTGTTCATGAGAATCCGTCTATTCTTTCAAACAACATGGTACGATTCGTGATGCTTGTGACCCTCAGTAGTTGCAAACGTCCGCCAACTCGCAGGAGTACTCAAGCTCGACACCCGTTGTGACCTTGCGTCTTCCATCTCAATCGCACTGGTGATAAATTGTGGGTCGTTGTCTTCTCTCTGCTTCCCCAGACCGCCATTCATATCTTCCTGGCTCTCCGTACGCCGGAATATATCTCGGAAGCCTCTAGGTATCTGTTGTGGTCTAGGTTCTGGCCAATAAGCGTGGGTACGCGAGGACTGCTGCGCTCGCGTGACTGAGCTAGGCCCGTATGGATTATCCGCAGTATATTTGTGCGAACTCCAGTTTCTCAGGCCGAAGACGCGTTGAATAAGTGGGTAGGTAAGGGGCAGGTTGGCGCAGAGTATGGCTGTGTACGACTCTCGGAGGTACCAAATCGTCCACTCGGTCCCGAATGGGTTTGTAAATGAGTAGTACTTATTAAGGGCTGCAGCGACTATGGTGAACGCTCCTATACAGAAGATCACAAAGAGGATAGTCTTGTTTTTCTTCGGTAGGCGAACTTTGAAGAGCAGCGGCATGGGTATGCTCAGAATGATCAAATCACTGGAGATGTTGAAGACCGCGTTGGTGATGAGATGATTGGTTGCTGCCGAACATTGTTCTGGTACCGTAAGTAATTTGTGATCAAGGGTTGCAAAGTCACTCACTCGAATTGGGGGGTACTGCCCAATACTGACTGAACGGTCTGCACCAGACCCCGAGATACAGCACTTCCATGACCACAAATGCGACGGCGACGTAGATAGAGGTGGCGACTACGATCTTGTGTTGCGGTAGAACCAGCGTCATACGGTTGTACATTATGAGCAAGCAGGCCTTGACCAACCATATCGTAAGGAGTTGCATCTGCTCTGCTACCACGACGAGCTTGGATCCGTATATACGCATGTTGATCTCAGTCTCGGAGTATTGGGAGACATCGTCTCCGGGCGGTATTAAGTTGCCTACAATTCGATGCAAGAAATTAGCAAACGTCTCACACGTATTTTGTACATAGGATTTACGTACTGCTAGTCTTTGTGATCTGGTGCATGATAGCGATAAGCACTGTGTCCGTAGCCTTAAATATTGATCAGCACCTACAGTCGCTCGACGTTGTGGGCCACAAACCATAGCTACAATAATTAGGTAATCATCCCATTGTAACAATTTCCATGATCCCCGATGTATTCTTCGTGAAATAAGTCGAATAATGACAACGAACCAGCACACGCCATAGAAAATTCCAGCTTCAGGCTCGAGCACTCCCGACATAGGTATTTGGTTGGCCCGAGAGCCGAGAGAGTTGCGACGTTCAAAGGTTGGGCCAGCGGACGGCGACTAGTCCGGGTTTGGGTTGCTCAGGGCTTTGGCGGCTGTTAAGTAAACGTTGTTGTAAATATCGTGTATAGGGCTCTTGGAAGTGATAGGACCACGAGGCGTTGGAAAACAAAACAGATCGTCGAAAAAGTGCCGAGCGCCCAGTCAGCAGCCGTGTGTTGTGACCACAGGCACAATCTTGTGAAAGACGGGTGTGAATTCAGTAGTCACTCGGCATTTACTTTGTGGTGTCGGCGGCTTTTCGTCACTGGTAGCTTCATTGACAGTTTAATGGGCGCTCTGGGATGTTGCTCTGGGGTATCGCTGTCGGAGGTCGCTTTGGGGTGGTCGCACAGTGTTCCAAGTGGAAGTATTTGGGCTGAGGAGACAGCGCTCAGAAACTGAGATCCCCCGGACCCCAAGATATCAGGCTAGTCACCTAAAGTGTCGCAAGTGCCACTTTTAATGGAGCTTTGCGTTCTTCGATGATCTACGCAATCGGCCAAGGACGGTCATCCAGCTTCGACACTTGTGGGACTGGCGGCAGTGCGGATTGGATGACGCGCTCCCCTGACAGCCCCAACCCAGGACTGAGTCGTCAAATTCAAAGTCCGCGGCAATATCGCAATGTTGGTTGTTGACCGGAAACCTTTCGCGACGTTTTGTGGTACGATTGAAGAAGAACTGTTACAGCAAGTCAAATGCAGAATGAGTTTTTCGGCGCTGCTTCGGTGATTTTGCAGTGATGCAAAGTGCGACTTTAGGCGACCACCGTTCATATCATAGGCATCTTATACCATCCGTTACCAGCGGCCCTGCGGGCTTGACTCGAGGGAGGTTTTGTAGTGACATCGCAGTGGAAAGGCCATGGCTTCTGGAAAGTTTCGCGGGGCGTGTTAGCCCGGGGGAGTGACATGTTTTGTGTCCTACGGGCCGGGCGGCACCGCTATTCTACGCCTCAATTGGCGGACCCTGGCCGTAAGCGTACTACTCACGACCCGCAGAATCGTCGACCTTGCTTCAGGCGTTCAATGTGAGGTGGAGGAAAATCGCGCAGTTACAACAAGCTCCCAGGAACCTTGTCGTAGATAAAACCGAAGGAGAAGCGTTGTTATGCGCACTCTTGGCGCAGGCGGCATCTCTGCCTCACAAACGAGAGCGTACGGAAATCGCAGTGCTACGTCAAATACACTCAGCCCAAATACCCTCGAGCACAGACACAATAATCACAAGACAGATCTGCACAACTAATGAACTGCTACTACGATCTACCGTTAGTCATCAACCTCGCGATCTCCAGCGAAGGGGCAGCGAACTCACCAGAATAGCATCCAGAAGAAGATAGGGAAAGGTATGTTCGTTAGGCGGCTAGGGCAGCGAGATCAAGTCGGAGATAATTTAGAGAACACTGAAATACACCTGTGTGGTGAGCGCGATGACGACCCGGACAGCGACCTGGAAGACGCAATCCTCGACAATAAAACTGAAAAGCTTTAAGCGAAGATCCAGCCGTCATTCAGCGAGCAACCTCGCCGGATTCATCAAGGCCATGCTTTTGCCTATCTGTATCTACGGACTATGGCAAGGAAGCCAGTCAGTGATATACAAAATGGGCATTATATCACTAGACTCGCTGGGCCGGAATCAGTGCTGTTTTCCTTCATCAAGGAGGGTTTGGATGAGCACGACCTCTCTCCCGACCTACAGCATATGAAATGTACGCAACTCGGACTTGTAAAACATGATACATAAGAGAAATGGAGATGAAACGTCGGCTACGGCCATCTTTCGTACCAGTGCTACGGCGCCGGCTACAGGAGCCCGTTTCACGCGTCTCGAGACAGAACCCTAGTCTACCAAGGTCATAGCAGATGTGGGATAGCGGCGCAGGTTAAAGAGGAAGAGAACGAAGGAGGGAAGTCGAAGAAGCAGATCTTGGAAGACTATATGCACCTACTATTGTGTTTCGCTGTGGCATAATTCAATATCGTGTGTACAGCAGGTCCAATAACCGACACAATACTACTACCTACGGCCTGGACGTTGCAGCCAGATTTACCATTACACATGGTCTCGCTATACCGACCAGCGTATCAACAATCCTGTCTGCCTAGCCGAACTCACCGTGTTTCAAAATTTTATATCGATATTGTAGACGATTGCGAATACCTCCAGCATGCACCTTAGTAGTTACTAAATGAGGTACAGGTTGACAAATGCGAGCTTCTTTATACAGGTGGCTGCGATTGCTTTGTATCAGATCGGGTTTCAGGATAAGACCGTTTCCTACTGGGTTTTCGACCTGGCCTTGACTCACAGTATCGATACGTCTTACGAACAAGCTTTGATCAACAACATCTCTGGGGTTGGCATTAGCGATAGGATCGACGGGCGGGATAACAGTTGATTGTGTGTCACGTGGCTTAAGATCAGTAATCCCTGATGGAAGGAAGCAAGCAACTCTTTAATGTCGTCTATATGGTAGCGACTCATGAAAGAGTTTGTTAGGTATAGTGGTTGAGCATAGGCTACTAAGCTTGCGCGTAGGATACGTTCCTGCTAGCTACGGTGAGCGATTCTTAGGTGTCCAGCAGTGTCACAACGGGTAATACCTACGCGGAGCTTATCGCTCCTCGAACGCCATGTGGAACCCAACGGGTGAGGCCGTCATACGGAAGTCTATACCTGTTGAAGCATGTCCAGCCGTATCGCAGTGTTGTAGGATGTAAACCCTAGTGCTAGATATCGGAATAATTCCGTCGTGACACCCGTGGATCCTAATCTTAGACAACACGAACACGAGCACAAACATAAGCAGTCTCCTTCTCTGTGCCACCTCTGAAGTCGCCAGATGCTACGTATGCCTCGTAGCACAGAATACCACGGATTGAAAGATACAATTACCCAACCTCCTAATATACAGCTTCTTCGTGATTCGCTTTGGGGTCGCGTGCCGGCAGGGGCACGCGATCTCCTCCACACCTCCTACTGACTAGGGTAGTCTAGCCGAACGCCGAACCATGCACTGATAAAGAGATAGCACCTCGCCCGTCGTCATTCGCCGCGCAAACGCCTATCATCCATACTAATGGGTTATGACGCTGCTTCCGGACACTGCCCAGACGTCGTAGCATGGCTTCGCGTGTACTCTCCCACTTGGAGTAGGGACACCCCGCTTACGACCCTGCTGCGCGATGATATGCAGACTGGGGTGTGGGCGTATATAGACGAGTTGCTGCACTTTGCGCGTTGCTAGAGTTCTAGTATACCAACTCGTGTCGCGATTTTTTCACTAGTTGAGCGCGTTCTTCGACTGCGACTGCGACTGCGACTGCGACTGCGACTGCGACGACGACGCGCGCGCATGCATTTTCCCTTGTAACAATGACAACCTCCCATCACCGGAACCGCTCCGTCGCGGAGGAACCTGTAACTTCTGTTCTTCCAGACGGCGATATACCTTACGACCCCACGCATTCTCTTAACCCAGACGAAGAAGCTCTGGCGGCGCTTGGATACAAATCCGAGTTCAAGAGAGAATTTTCACTCTTTACCACATTCTGTGTCAGCTTTGCAGTTCTGGGTCTATTACCCAGTTTTGCATCTACACTTTACTATGGCATGGGCTACGCGGGTACGGCTGGTATGACTTGGGGCTGGGTCGTGGCGATGATAGGAATTCAATGTGTGGCTATGAGTATGGCGGAGCTGTGTAGTAGTATGCCGACGAGCGGAGGGTTGTATTATGCTTCTGCAGTCCTGGCACCGCCTGGCTGGGGACCTTTTGCAGCGTGGCTTACTGGTTGGAGCAATTGGCTCGCTCAGATCACAGCAGCACCGTCAGGCAAGTACAAGACCGATATTCTTTTCTTGGTTGATATGGGCATGCAGTTGACTGTTTTGAGCAGTCAATTATGGGATTGCGGCCATGATACTTGCGGCGGCTAGTATCAACAACCCGTCTTACGTCCCGACAGATTATCAGACGTTTCTGTTGACGGTCTTTATCATGATACTGCATGCCACTCTTTCCTCAATGCCGACACGATGGCTGGCACAACTCAATTCCGCTGGTTCAACATTCAACTTCATCGCGCTCATCGTGGTTCTCATCATGATACCTGCCGGTACAGACCGCACGGATCGCGGCCTACCTCGTTTTGCCCCTTCCAGCGAGGTCTGGGGCACGATTTATGAGGGGACATCCTTTCCAGCAGGCATCTCAGTTCTGATGTCCTTCATCGGCGTCATCTGGACCATGTCAGGCTACGATTCACCCTTTCATCTTGCAGAGGAATGCTCCAATGCTAACCTGGCTTCTCCCCGCGCTATCGTCCTGACTTCTGCTACTGGGGGTTTGTTCGGCTGGTTCCTCCAGCTAGTCGTTGCGTATACCGTCGTTGATATCGACCTAGTCCTTGACTCTGAGCTCGGACAGCCATTCGCTGCGTACCTAATGCAATGCATGTCGCAAAAGATGACGTTGGCCATCCTTGCTCTAACCATCATCGCGGGGTTCAGCATGGGTCAAGGATGTATGATCGCTGCAAGCAGGGTCACATTCGCTTATGCTCGTGACGATTGTTTTCCTTTGAGCAAATACTGGAAAAGGGTTAATCGACATACTCAGACACCTGCAAATGCAGTGTGGTTTAACTGCGCAATCGGCATATTGTGCCTGCTGCTTATCTTTGGTGGAGAGCTGGCAGTCGGGGCGCTGTTCTCGATTGGCGCTATCGCGGCTTTTGTGTAAGTTTTTGTGAGCATGGTGTGATTGCTCTGCTAATATGTGACAGCGCGTTTACCATACCAATCTTCATCCGCGTCTTCTTCGTAGGCAATCGCTTCAGACCGGGTCCCTGGAACCTAGGGAAATACTCCAGTGCTATAGGCAGCGTCGCATGCGCCTTTGTCTTGCTCATGATACCTATCCTCTGCTTTCCCAGTGTAACTGGAGCGGACTTGACGTAAGGTCCCAGCAGCACTCTCATATTATCTCGACAGGACTAACGCACTTGCAGAGCGGCAGACATGAACTGGACGTGTGTTGTTTACGGCGGTCCAATGTTATTGGTGACGATATGGTGGTTCGTCTCAGCGCATAAATGGTTCAAAGGACCAAAGGTAAACATCGAGCACATGATGCTCGGTCGGGAGGAAGCTGTTGTAATGGGACAGGGGTCAGTGGGTGATGGGAAGGATGGCGATAGCTTGTTGGGGGATGTTCAAGCACCGGAGAAGATTGCAAAGTCCTAAACAGAGGTGAAGCTGGAGGTTGCGCAGCCAATTTAGGAACAATAGAGCTGTATGATGTTACTAATGCAGGAGACGAATATTACTGCTTCCGGCGATGGTGTCTGCAAGGTTACGCGTACCCCTACCCTTGTACGGGGGAGTCGATTATGACGATAATAAAGACCATGCCTACGGGTGTCTTGAAGGTATATCAAGACGGAGGGATTCGGCGAACGCGGAAACAATGGTTGCGGTATGGGTTGGCGGCGATCAATTTTGGGTCCCGCAGGCACATCTCATCACGGAGGGATGATTCTGGCAATCTCGGCGAAGATGGTGGGCCATCAGCCATCCACTCTCGCCCGTCCTTTCCCTCGGCAACGATATAGCTGCTCGTCATAAAATCAATAGTGTATATATATTTACTAAAAATTAAATATCCATCGATCAGCTACTCAGCCTTCTAGGTTGGTCAATCTTCAGTAGTATAGTGGTCAGTATTTCCGCTTGTCACCATTTCTGGCAACTCGCGGGAGACCGGGGTTCAATTCCCCGCTGGAGAGAAGTGTATCTTTTTGTGTTTTGGTCTTTATGCATTTTTGCCTTCTTGTCTTGGTGTGGCTGGGCGCTGGAAAATCTCTTGACTCCGGGACGAGAAGTCATTCTCCCCGCTGTTCTTCGGCCAACCCTGTTTGTTTTTGTCTTCGCTCGTGCAAGCAACAGCGGAAGTCTATGATTGATCATGGACTTCTTACATGCTGCTGCGTTGGACTTTGCATACATCCTTGCCAAGCAGCGTGTCGCGCCGCGCGGATGAGCCCTCGCAGCTACCTCCGCCTCACCAACCTATCCAGACTTTCCAGAATATACCAAGACCTCACGATATTCGCATCATCACAAAGCTATAACAGTGTTAAAAACGTCATTGTTGTCTGCCTTTATGCGCAGGCTCGACGCGTATTACGCCGTAGCGCTGGAAAACGAGTACACTTCATGCACCCCGAGACTGCGTTTACCAAGATCATCAAGGCGCTCCGTCCCGTGTCACGTCTCGTTGGTTCGAAATAACCCTGAGGCTCTGTCGCGGATGCTTCGGCTTGTTTCAGCTCCACATGCATTCAGGAGCAGTGATGCCGATGCCACTCAAGCCAAGACTGACGAGAAGCCAAGGTATCTCCCCGAGCAGCAGAAACATATATCGTGGTGAATTCGTCAGCTTCAGATTGTGTCGTAGACTTGCGCCTATAGGAGTGTCTTCTTGTACACCTTCTGGACCACAGCGTCATTCGGTATTCGCGTGTTCGACACATCCTGGCATGTCCGTAATCGAGGTGTGTGCCCACACTCCGTGATTACCATATCCGATAGCAAAGTCCGACCACTACGCGTTCAGAGCCTAAGCCTTGATTATGCCCTAACGTGGAGCTACGAGCTGCTAGTAGCGTAATCAACATACGGAGTAAATGCTAGAATCTCTGTGCTCAAGACAAGCACAGCGAAGCTCTTGGGATGGATATGCCAATGCCGCCATCCTAGGTCGGCTGTCAACCTAACGCTCACAGGCGTTCGAGTATACTGTTGCATACGAAAGCTACTTTAGCTTCCAAGAGAATATCGCCGTAGCATTCGTCACCTACTGTTGCTAGTCTCTTCGACGATGTCTTGGAAGACCTCGATCAAGTCCCTTTTCTGCCCTCTCTTATTTACCCAAGCTAGCACCCAATAGCAATAAGTTGTCACTCGCTCCAAGCTACAAATATAATAGTTTTCCGTCAACATCCGCTTCGACTCATTCCAAAGCCATGTATGCTTCTCCGAGATTTCTCAACTGCAAATTCTTCATTTGGCTATCACTTTTCCTCATCGGTTTCCCGCTCCTCCTCCTTTGGAACCGATCTAGCTTAGAGGTCCTTTCTGTCCCGTATGCCCGACCACTTCCGAAGCCCATTCCGCAGTTCGTTGCACACGGCGACTCGAAATGTTTATCAGAAGTTCCGCCTGAGCTCATCGAAGAGGCTACGGCGACGCGTGCTACATGTCGAAAGTACTCCCCTTTTGCAACCGGAAGGGCGCGCATAGCGACCGTCACAGCACATTTCGGCAAGCCTCAAGAATACTACCAGAAAGCGTTCCAGACACATCTCCTTCACGCCTTGGTTCACGGTACCGAGGTTAGAGTGATGTGCGACCCGATCGTAGACGATCTGTGGAACAAACCAGCCTTCATACTCAACCTGCTCATGCGCGAGATGCTGAAACCAGAAAAAGAGCGGCTGGAGTGGATTCAATGGGTCGATCGGGATACCATCATCCTTGATCAATGTCGTCCTATATCGAGCTTCCTGCCCCCAGAGAAAGCACGCTTCGGCTCGTGGTGGCGCCGTGACGACGAGCAACCCCAAGCTCCAGCAAACACAACACATATGCTTGTGACCAAAGACTGGAACGGTCTCAACAACGGTATCTTCCTTCTTCGTGTCAACAGCTGGGCCATCGAACTCTTCACCGCTATCCTTGCCTTTCGCCACTACAACCCGGAAGTCGATCTCCCTTTTACCGAACAATCTGCCATGGAACACGTCCTACAAACCGACCAATTCAGAGATGAAGCGCGATTCGTGCCACAGCATTGGTTCAATGGATACGAAGAGGGTGGGGCACAAAAGTTTGAGGAAAGAGAGGATGTGGAGGGTTTGGACGAACGACACGTAAGAAGAGGTGATTACCTGGTTCATTTTGCTGGGCGTGGGAAGAGGGGAGATCTGTTGAACGAATGGAGTGAGATGCTGAACAAGTCAGGGATTGTATGGAAAAAGGACAGAGTGCAAAGAGATGTCTCGGGTGAAGTCGAGACATTTTGGAGAGATCTTGGGTATGGGGTATGAAGCAGTTTGGTAGATAGATGAGCTAATTTGGTCTCTTTGATCTAGACATCATGTATTTCGTTTACATTCGATATCTTCGCAACTCAGTAATAGCTTGAGCTTGGTGCATAGTCCGCCTTTGTGCCTGGGAAAGCGCCAGCAGGAGGACTGCGCTCGTCTTCGTCCGCGCTGTCATCTTCGTTCCCTTCAAAGGCCTCGCTCGGGTCTGGAGGCGCCCGCATCCGAATCAAAGCATCCTCATCCAGCGCTGGGACAATGAACATCTTCGTTGTGTGATACTCGCGCCCAGAAGGCATGCTTGCGAGCAACGGTTCTGAAGGAGGTACCAGTTGAACGCCAACCTAGTATCGTCAGTCACACTCAAAACACCAGAAATAGAGGAGTAAACATACGGTATCATTCTGCTTTTCCCACTTCTTCAGCAACATATCGACAATTCGTCCCTCTTCAAACTTGCCGGCATCAGTACCCCAATCTACACCCTTTTCAATCTTGCGATCTTCCCTCTTCTCCTGCCACTCCTTTTTCAGTTTGGAGAAGCCAGACGCCTTCTTCTCTTCCTCCGCTCCTAATGATGCAAACCCTAGTTCCTTCTTTGCGCCCCGTAGCCACGCAATGCCCTCTCCTGTTTTGCCACCTGCCTCGGCGTCGCAGGCGAGGAACCGACAGGCTTTACCCTTCGCCGTCCGTCGCAAATCATCCACGTATTTCAACAAGTCGTCGTTGATCTTCGAGGAGCGACCCAGCATGGCTTGAGCTTTGGCAGCGTGTTCCGACGAGGCAAGGCACAGTCGAGCGAAGAGATGCGCGCGGACCTTGGGTATATCGACACCTCTGAACATCCAGTCCTTGCTCTGCTTATTTCTATCTTCTATTACGACGGCTGGGTATGGGTCGTCTTTCAGGACTGTAATGAGTGTAGCCTCAGCCATAGTCAACTCTGCCAACGCCCCCAAGACGGACGCGGATATGTCTACGGCCGCAGGCTGTGAATTATACTGTCCTGACCGGTTCACCAAGTATGTATGTATGGAGTTTGCTTCGAGAAAATGCTTCATGGCAGCACCGATGGCAGTCGCGCGTTGTTCGGGCGAGGGTACGGTCGCATTGTAGAGTGTATGCAACTGTGCTCGAGCCTGCAGGCTGTATACGTATGCCAGTGTCGACAGTGTATAGCATAGCTCGCTCTCCAGGCTCTTGAGCTTCACTCTTGCCGGTTCACGACCCGGTGTTGACGATCCCAACGTTGAGCGCCATTCCACTTCCAGCTCTTTGACCAAGACCAGGTCGATCTCTTCGCCGGCGCAGCTCGCACCACTCAAACCTGCGTCAAGGGCGAACAAATAAGGTATGTAGTCGTTAAGGGCGGATGTTACGGTGGAGAGGTTCGAGGCTTGTGAGGCAGGCGGTATGCGCTTGTGTCGCTTGAGCACATCGCGTAGGACGCCTCGCGCAGTGGTTGCGCAGTTTGGTAGGGAAGGGTGTGTGCTGCTGTTGAAGTAATCGGTAAAGGATATACTGGATGTAGTTGGCAGGACGAAGGGAAAGGGCATCTTGTGGGGAGTTGAATGTTGCTGTTCGGAGCGGTCGTTGATGCAGGTACGCGGTCGTAGCGGGGTTGAGGAGCTAGCCTTGGCTTCATTATATCATGGGCGTAGGAGCAACAAAGAGATCGGTGTACGCCTAGAACCGAACATGTCCAACTTTGAATGTATCACGTCAGTCAAAAGAAATATACGCACTGTACCACTGCAGTTGTACACTTGTTCCAATAATTCGTGCTACATCAGTCTCTCCTCCGGCATGTGTATGTACAGATTCGCCAGTAAGAGAGGGTCGTTGCATCTCTTCAGCAGATGCTTGTCGAACGCCATAAACCCTTGTCATCGTGCTGGTGGTATTTCCCGCTGCGTGCCGTGTATGGTCTATCCGTTGTCCGTCCTTTCCTGCGAGTGACCACCGCTGTTGGCGGATTGGCTTATCGCTTGAGCGCATCGTCGACGTAGTTCTGTTGTGCGAAGAGATATCCCTTGATCTTTGCGTCTTTGAGGAGCTCAAAGTAACGCTCTGTTCAGCCCGTTAGCCTTCGCTCCCTCATGTTCATACCTCCGTCAGGCGACCTTGCGCCGCTATATCCACCCCAGGGCACCAATAATTTTTTTTCTACCAAGCATGTTTTTCTAGTCCATAGATGTGACGGAATACCTACCTCGCAGATGACCACACTTCTCCAAATGGTTAACCCCCTCCCTCCTGTAGCACTTGCCCATCTCCTCCCTCACCAACCTCGCCATCATGCTCCTCACCCACTGCTCCCTGATAATGGCATCTTGTGCGCCCTTGAGCGCAGTGTTGTCCTCGTAATCGACACCATCAAAGGTTGGCGCAACCTTGGGCTTTTTGGCGAGGAAGAGTTCGGACTCTGGCGTCGGCATTGCGGCGGCAAGAGGGTGCGTTCGGAGTTGGAGGTCGTGTAAATGGTTTTCGAGGACTCCGTCGAGTGAAGATCTGTCGTGCGACGGGGCAATTGACGGCGTTGCGAGGTGTGGTAGTCGTGATGTTGTGAGCTTTGAAAGGGCCGAGCTGCGATTGGCGGTTCGTGCACGTGACATAGCATCACCACCTGCACCTTTCTGGCCCCAGTTCCGAGTCTGACATATTTCCTCTGTCCCCATGGATACAAGTATCTCATAGTTACGTTATCTCATCTTTATCCTTTTCCCTTCCTCGATCCCACCATTCTCCTACTGCTGCTCCTACACCAACACTCCAACCCATACCTGGCCGCTGATTCTCATTACCTTTCCTGCTTACGTTTCCTTGATATTTCCTATGCCATCTCGCGGGATCGATTTTGATCTCACGTATCGACGAGTATAACACGCGTAGTCTTTTGTCCCTCTCATCCTCACAAGCAGAGCATATGCACTCAAGTTTGATGGTGTGGAGAGAGTGTACACGACCATCTTTGCATGGCTCAATAGTGTTTGTCATTGTTGTCGGTAAATGTGGTGGTGGATTATCGACTTCTTGGGTAGCGGTAGGTGAGGGCGAATGCGGTGAAACAGTCCGATCATTTGTGTTTAGAGGCTGAGGAACGTTTGTAGCTGGTGTAAGACTCATATCCTGCGTCTTGTTCACGCCTATTGAGTTATTGAAACCTAAAGACTTTGATGTATCGCTGCAGCTGATCGTGATATCCGCTCCCTCTTCCGAGTTGTCCTCTGGCAACAACGTCCTTTGCGAGTCTGTACACCTGCGACTACCTCTGAACCCCGTATCCTCATCTTGACTCTGCACCAGGTCCTTCGGTCTCTTCCTAGTCTTTCTGCGTGTATCCTTACAGTGCCTAACCGGCGTCTCTGAAAAGGTCGAGTGGCCGCAACCGATAAAAATGTATAACCGATAGTAGCACATGGTGCAAATACAGAGCGGAGTCTGAAAGGATGGGCCTATGCCATAAGATATCATTGCACGGTGATGACATGTCTCGCCGAACACATCGTTCACGGAACGTGTGATAGGGCTGCTTTGTCTACTTCAATGCGGCTTTATTTAAATCGGTAGTCACAAAGACTTCTCAGCGACGGGTCGTGCCCTGTGAGTAAGTGGCAATGTGCGCAGGAACACAATATGACTGGGACGCTCTGACTAGTCTGCGACCTGGTTTGGGTTTTTGTGTCATGTCTTCGCATACGAAGAAGCGGTTTTGTCTGCAAACATACCTTAGCTGTAATGCATGTTACTGGTAAACACCATGATTTGTTTAGCGCAGCGGCACAAAACGTGAACAAGAACGCGAGACCTAGGTAAGACTAAGACGCACAGACAGCTCTTTGGCTTGACAGGGCTTTGGTTATTACAATATTACATACTATAGTATCTTTACAATCTACATCCAGAACTTTTGGTCCAAAACACCTACCCCATGCTTGGCGATATATGAATTCGTTGAGAATCATCATGCCGTCGTCTCCTTGTCCTTTGCAACATCAGGATCACTAGCTTGCGCTTCGGGGTCAAGCGGTAATGTCCCTTTGCTAGCTCTCTTCTTGCGCCTCTCTGCACGCTCGGCTTCCCTCTCGAGCCTCTTAGCCTTCTCTGCTTCGATTCCAGTCTTGGTCTCCTCGTGCTGCTTATTGAGCTTGTTGCGCGTGATCAAAAGACTGACTGCAAGTCCCACAACAGCGAACGCGACGTAGAGTATCCACATGGTACTTAGTGAGTCTGCGAAGGCCTTTCGCGCAATGGCCTTTTGCTCATTGGGGAGGGATTGGATGAGCCCGACGTTGGCGCCAGCGGAGCCTCCACCAAACCTCGCCGCGGTCTCAGCGCCAAGCGAAGCGGCAAGCTGAGACTGCTTTGACTTCATTTCGTTGTTGAAGACGACTCCCCCTACAACGACCGAGATTGCCGATCCGAGATTACGGGTAAAACCAAAAGTAGCGGTCGCAGTAGCGATGTCGCGTTTCTAGCAAGGATGTCAGCATCGATTATCTAACGAATAGCATCTGTAGTCGTTCTACAGCAACCCCACCCCTAGCGTCATGCTAGATGATCACATGTGCAGGAGCAGAAAAAGGAACCCAGGATGGAACTTACCGGCACAAGACTCTGGAGGGCGATGAGCGGGGATTGAAAGTTTGGACCAACCCCAATTCCAGCAATGATTTGGAATATGATGATCTTGGCCCAGGAAGTGTTGACGTCAAAATCGATGAAGAGTCCAAAGCCCAGTGTCATCAAGATCATACCAGACCAAATCATAGGCAGATACTGCCCAGTCTTCTTTATAAAGATACCGGTGAAGGCGGAAAGGAACGATAGCGACAGGGCAGTAGGTAGCAGGTAAACACCAGAAAGGATGGGTGTCGCGCCAAGCACGGCCTGGAAATAGAGTGGCAGGAAGTAGCTGCCGCTGATAAAAACGAAGGCATGGAAGAAACAAGTAGCCAAAGCAGCCAGATTTGAACGCTTCGAGAAGAGATCGAGGGGCATAAGAGGGTACGGTGCCACCCGCCACTCAATGAGGAAGAAAATGCCAATGACGACGGCTCCGAAGATGATGAGACACAGTACTGTCGCGGAATCCCAAGGGTGCGATATACCTCCGAATTCCAAGCCGAGTAGTAGCATAACAACTCCACCGACCATGGTGAGCGATCCCAACCAGTCGACAGCCTTGAGGCCTTCTCGGAGCGGCGTCCTTGGTGTCTTGATATCGAGGAAGAACAAAAGGATAAGAAAAGCGACTCCGTCGAAAGGTAGGTTGATATAGAAACACCATCGCCAAGAGACTTTCTGGGTGAAGAGCCCTCCAACGACGGGCCCGAGTGAACTTGCCAATGCCCACACACCACCAATGATACCAAAATATTGTCCTCGATCTCGCACAGAGAAGAGATCTGAGATGGCGATATTCACAAGTGTGATGAGGCCTCCTCCGCCAATGCCCTGAATTACTCTTGAAGCAATCAACATGTCCATATTGACGGAAACACCCGCAAGGAGCGAGCCCACGAAGAAAATCGCATTCGTGAGTAACAATATAGGCTTCCTTCCGAAGATATCAGATATCTTGCCCCAGATCGGTGTAGCTGCCGACTGTGCGATGAGGTATGCCGAACCTATCCATGTGTATCCCGCTGCGCTGTTGAACTCTGCCGAGATCGTAGGTAAAGCGGTTGTGACGATGGTGATGTCCAGGGCAACGAGCAGAACCGCCACAGCCAGAGAGAGCATGATCAAGAAGATCTGTAGCTTTGTTCTTTGCGGGTGTTCGCCATCTTGCGCACCAGGTGCTGTCGGCGCAGCAGCGGCGCCATTCGCTCCAGCCTCGGCCTCTCCTACACCTTTCTCGGCATTTTGTGTAGTTGCATCTCTTTCAGTAAGACTGACATCGGTCGAAGAAGGGCTCGTAATATCGTGATCTTTATTCGGCGCGTTCGCATCAAGGTGTGCGTCCCCAGCTGGGACTGTCGCATCGTGTGTTGCGCTCATATTAGATATTGCTAAGGCACGACTATTGAAAATTCCAAGTGTGACGAGGCCGTGACATGTTATAAGGGTGCACAAAGTGTAAAACTGTGTAAAACGTTTGCGACACGCGCTGAAAGAAACTGGGTCGTTCTCGCGCCTCTCGGGGCTCTGGAACACCGAGCAAGGAGCGTCATTGCGTACATATGTCACTGAGATCGATCGCGCAAAGCTGGATCATGTGTGGCTGCTGGTATGCATTTTGCCGGAAATAAAGCCCTGGGCTGCTGCAGTCCGCGGACTGGATAAACGCTCAAGAGATTGCCGTACGGTACTCCGTGTGATGTGCGACTAAGGATGCGCTTTCGACGTTCGTGGCCTCCAGGAAGGCGCAGTTCAGCCCTGAGGACCGAAAAGTTTCGACTGAGAAGTAGCTGTTGTACGAGGTTGCGCAGGCTAACAGGGTATGCCACACCGTTATCTTCGGCTTCCTACAAGAGGCATTGCCATAGACGTTGTGCGGCGGACTGACATGCGGCAGAGACGCAGTGACACATAACTGCCGCGGGGCGAAAACCTCATCAAAGATGCCGCGGGAAGAGAAAGGAGAGAGCACGATAGTTGTTTAATATCCCAAGTTTCTGATATTTACACCAAGGCCCTAAGCATATGATTACTTTTCAACCCCATCTCATCTCCACTGTAATACCCGTGGATAGCTTGTTCTTCGCGTGCTCTAGGGTGAGCTATGATTAGCACGTCGATAACTAGCAAAAGGGCATTTCAGTCGCATGGAGCTTAAGAGGGAGCTCGACCTTCACACCGAAACGTAGCGTGAAGCTATCTGCAGTCTTTTACTTTGTCAAAAAGATTGCATGCGACAAGGCGAGTACCTTTGGGGCTCCTTTTAGTGCGAGGTAACTACTCTTGACACGCACGCAAGATGTGGTTTTTACTACGATGTGCGTGCTTTGGTGTTGTCCTGCCCGAACAGGCTTCTAGGCAGTCTAGAAGTCAAAGACTGTTTACTTGGCTTGTTGACGTTCCGTTGGATGGAGAGAACGTCATTCTCCACAAAATCCCCAGGCGCCGAGCGAGGGATGCAGCGGACGCTCGTGTGGAGGAGCAGGCGTTTGGACGAGTACCATGAATGGTTTTCGTCATATGCTGAAGCATCGGTGAGGTCGCGGGGGGGGGAACTGGCTTGGTGTTGAGAAGCTAGATGTAGGGCTAGTCTAAGGTGCAGGACATGTCGAGTGGGGGATGCGTCGCATTGCAGATGGCTTTCGCATCTTTGTCAATAGCAGTCGGTCGAGTGGAGTCAACAATGTCAGCATACATCAGCAGTTGTCTCCCAAGGCTTCCCCGCAACCTTTATCCAACCTTTTCGGCGCCCTCGAGGTGCAGCAACGGCCGGACGCATGTCGGAGAGGACAGACCCCTGGCAATATGCTGCAAAGGACGCGAGGAGGCGTATCCACGCGAGAATGATTAGCAACGGTCTAGGCTTTTCATCCTTCTTTCTGTTGGGCTGCAGGCCGATCAACCGAAGCCTCTTCTGCAGCTACTCGATAGACTGCGCTGCAGCGCCTGTGCCCGGATGGCAAACGTCTTGCTCGACGCATTGCGGTGGAGCGATCGGTCCTTTGTGGCAGGCTCTGGGGTGTGACGTGAAAGCTGCCTTGACGGTACCAGACGGCTTATCATTTGCAGTTTGCAGGGGATCCTCTTACAAGGTTCCAAGGTCGTGAAATTCCCAGCCTAGCCGCAACCCCGCAAGCCTACTGGGTCTGCGGTTGATGGTTCTAGGTCGAAGCTTTCGCACCATCGCCGTCGCCATCCAAGCCTGTTGACAATCTCCTCCGCCACGCCTCCTACTACCAATCTCCCCCCAACAACTGCATTCACCCACGCCGTTGCGTCGTCACTCCGCATTCCAGAGAACGCACCACCTCAGTCCCTCCCCCGCAGCCCCATATACAACCGGCCAATATCCGCAGCCACTCTCAGCCACGAGCCGCATGTCGACACCGACCAGCCAGGGAATTTTCGTCGAGGCCGTGTGGCACAAGCTGTGATAGATATTGAGGCATTGACCGACGCCCGGCCAGTATGACGGCCATGTTGTCTCTCCCGCGAGACAACGCGCCCTTCCAACGCTCCCCCTCGTCCTCGTCGCTCGCCTACGACTCCTACAGTCCCATCCGCAAGAACCAGTACTCGCTGCCCGACTTGCGCTCCCCCTCGCTGAGCAGCTCCTCACGCACATCGTCAATGCATTCAACGCCCTCAAGTAGCGTCTCTCTCGACAAATCAGACGAGTCAAGCAGCGACGACGATGGCCTGTCGTTTCCAAACTACAGCTCAGCGCGGCAGTACAAAAAGGGTGTCAAGTCTATCGATGTGGTCTCGCTGAAGCCTGCAAGTGCAGCCATGCGACCGGGCACCCTCCCCTCACCCTCGCCCACCGAAGCCTTCTCCTCTGATACTCCCATGACCACACCCGACCCTATGCCCATATCCGAAGACGACACGGCAGTGCGCAAGGAGCCCTCACATCACGTCGACTACCTCTCATACGAGTGGCGGGAAGAGGACATCTGGTCATCGTGGCGGCATATTGTGGAGCACCGTAGCGTCTACGGTGAGCGCTCCAGGCTCGAAAATGCCTCATGGCGAACGTGGGCCAAGGCCCAGTTTAAGCTAAAGACGGTGTCGCCCGAAACATTGAATTGGTGAGTTCCGAATATTTCGATCTGCATCTTCGGCAGGGGTGTCGATCACCCCCATCCGTGCACCATCTTGCAGGTTTTTCGGTCTTGGGCTGTATTAACGAACCGCCTAGGCTAAAAGACGTGGACGTGACATGGCTCTACGGACCCATGCAGCCTGCCTCGAATCGCTTCTGCTCGCAACAGAATTCTGAGCCCGCTAGCCGCTTGTCCAAAACCAACTCGTTCGTCAATGGCGTCAAGAAGCCAATTCTCAAGAAGCGCAGCATGTCAGAAGCGATGCTACAAAAGTCATTGTCATCATCATCATTACTCCAACAGGCCGCCGAGTCGGTGCAGGCCCAGCAAACAACCGGTGTGACGCTGGAGTTGCGGAGGCCCCGACCAATCATTGGCCGTGTAACCCCCGATTTCCCCACATCCTCCACCATGTCCCGAGGTTTGCTCTGGGAAGGCACGGACTACTTCTCCTCCAAATCCACATCCGGACTGCACACGCCCGATCACGGAGAAAAACGGCATATTCGCTTCGATGACAAGGTCGAGCAGTGTATTGCTGTCGAGTGCAAAGACGCCGACGATGAAGAGGACGACTGCAACCACAACCCTTGGGCCAAGTACCAGGAAAACGATTCGTCATCCGATGAGGGCGTCGTGATGATGAAGCGATCTCGCCGGAAGAAGCCTCTTTCACGGACGCCCTCATCAGTCAGCATCAGCACTGACAACAAGACCATTGCGAAACTCCCATCCACGACGCTCAAGTATCGGACAGATTCACCCGACGTTACCGAGACTCAGCAATCACACTCTCTTGGTATGTGGAAGTCGCGTAGTGGATTGTCTCCATCGCCTTCGTCGGAGACCCTGAAGCCGTCAAACCCGTCACGAAATTTCCTGCTGGAGGAGGACGACGAAGAGAGTGAGGAGTACCTGAAGCCCTCTAGCGCTTACGGCTCGAAAAGGCCCGGCACACCCACAGCCTCTGATCCTTACTCATTACGACGCAGTGGGTCGTCTGCATCACTGGAAAGCGGCGGCCTTCGTAGAACACCATCGGGTATGTTCATGCCATTTGAGGGCGACGAAGAAGAGCCTCTGCCGCCTACTCTAATAGGCAGAGTTGTTGACACAGTAAACACTGCACGAGATATAGGGCATGTCATCTGGAATGCGGCATGGAGTAATTAGCACTTTGACTTTAGCGCATGGCGTTCGCGGCTTGTACTACTCTTACGGGAAGGACTTGGACGGGTAGCATACATACGCACATCATATCTTACGGCCTGGCTAGGCGGCGGAGTTCTGGGATACCTTGACTGAAGCGTCGTTGGCCACATGCATTGGTGTGACTATGGATATAGCTCACCCACAATCGATACCACATATATTAGTCAGCAGTGCTTAGTGATGCGTCCAACAGTACTCGGTGATGCGAATCTCTTGTGTTGGTCGTACAATGCATGGGCGTGATCAATGTGAATTTTGTTGTGCACAACGTGGCATGTCTGGAAGCCCCGTCGGAACTCAGGGATCAGCTTGCAGGGCATTCCTTATCTTGAAAAGTAATGGGTTCGGGAGTCCAAGAGTTGCGACTACATAGTACGTTGTTCTTCCAGTCTGGCATGTGCGCTAGTGATAGCGCTAAAGAGTGCTCCGCAAACAAAGAAGGAGCGAAAGCGAGTGTGAGAAGGTGCCTGGATGACGAGCGCCAACCCGCCGTGACTGTATACAATGAATGAATTGCTCAAGTGAAAGTGTATCAGATCAGGCCAGCTGTCACTTGCGTGAAGCAATTCCAGAATCATCCATGGCATATGTAGCCGTTGAGCGCATGGGGCGACTAGTGGCTGGTGGAGACATATGGAGCTTCGCTGCATGTGCCCGCGCCCGCTTCCTAAAGTGAAAGGTGTCCAAACCACATATTTATCAACCAGCTTCCCCCAAGCCTTCAGTCCGTGAACCCTTTTCCTCCACTTCAACCCAATTCAAGACCTCTGATCTATCCTAGACAGCAGGCAAGCACAATGCGTTTTGCAATTGGTGCTACCGTTGCGCTCGCTGCCGCCGTCGTGCGCGCAGACGATGCCAGCTCTTCCGAATCCGCATCTTCCTCGGCCTCTGTCGCAAAGCCTACCTTTACTGTACGTCTCTAGGATAACCAATCAACAAGTCACCGCACTAACACAATCTAGCCCACAAAACTCAAGGCACCTTTCCTCGAGCAGTTCACCGACGACTGGGAGTCCCGATGGAAGCCCTCGCACGCAAAGAAGGATGTCAAGGCCGACGATGAGGAGTGGGCATACGTTGGTACTTGGTCCGTCGAGGAGCCTTCTGTATTCAAGGGCATGGAGGGCGACAAGGGACTGGTTATCAAGGACAAGGCTGCTCATCATGCCATCTCCGCCAAGTTCCCCAAGGCCATTGACAACAAGGATGACACCCTCGTTGTTCAGTACGAAGTCAAGCTTCAGGGTAGGTTTCTCACCATCCGTTAGACTGTCGCAATGTCCTAACAAATGCATAGACGGCCTCGAGTGCGGTGGTGCGTACATGAAGCTCCTCCAGGACAACGCAGCTCTCCACGCTGAGGAGTTCTCCAACGCTTCTCCCTACATCATCATGTTCGGTCCCGACAAGTGCGGTGCCACCAACAAGGTACGAATCCTCTCGCAATCTGACGCTTTCAAGCTAACTTTCTAGGTCCACTTCATCTTCCGCCACAAGAACCCCAAGACTGGCGAGTATGAGGAGAAGCACCTCAAGAACCCTCCCATGGCCCGTATCGTAAAGACCACCAGCCTTTACACCCTCATCGTCAAGCCCGACCAGAGCTTCGAGATGAAGATTGACGGCGAGTCCGTTCGCAACGGTACTCTCTTGGAGGACTTCACTCCCTCCGTCAACCCCGACGCGGAGATTGATGATCCCAACGACACAAAGCCCGAAGACTGGGTTGACGAGGCCCGCACCGCTGACCCCGAGGCTACCAAGCCCGAGGACTGGGACGAGGACGCGCCATTTGAGATTGTCGATGAGGAGGCTACCAAGCCTGAAGACTGGCTTGAGGATGAGCCCACTACTATTCCCGACCCCGAGGCCGAGAAGCCTGAGGACTGGGATGACGAGGAGGACGGTGACTGGGTTCCTCCTACCGTTCCCAACCCCAAGTGCGATGAAGTCTCTGGTTGCGGCAAATGGGAGCCTCCTATGAAGAAGAACCCTGCCTACAAGGGCAAGTGGACCGCTCCCTTCATCGACAACCCGGCTTACAAGGGCGTCTGGGCTCCCAAGAAGATTGCCAACCCCGACTACTTCGAGGACAAGACTCCTGCCAACTTCGAGCCCATCGGCGCTGTAAGTTGACATCATCTTTACTCTACAAACTCTTTGCTAACTTGCCATAGATTGGTTTCGAAATCTGGACCATGCAGAAGGACATTCTCTTCGACAACATCTACATTGGTCACTCCATTGTCGACGCTGAGAAGCTCAAGGCTGAGACCTTCGACCTCAAGCACCCCGCTGAGAAGGCTGACGAGGAGGCCAACAAGCCCAAGCCCAAGGACACTCCCAAGTCGCCCTCCGACCTTGTCTTCAAGGATGACCCAGTTCTTTACGTCAAGGAGAAGCTGAACCTCTTCATCGAGATCGCCAAGCGCGACCCCGTTGAGGCTATCAAGTTCGTTCCTGAGGTCGCTGGTGGTATCGGTGTTATCGCTGTTACCATCTTTGCTATCCTTGCCTCCGTCCTTCTTGGCTCTGGCGCTGCTCCTTCCCAGGAACAGCTCAAGGCCCAGGCGAACAAGGCTAAGAAGGCTGCTGTTGACGCCAAGGACAAGGCCACTGAGGCTGTCGCCACTGGAGCTGAGAAGGCCCAGGCTGAGGTCAACAAGCGCACTACTCGATCAAACGCCTCTTAGGTAGTTTTGACTAAGGCGTGGGAAGCCAAGTACCCCACCGAAAAAGTAGGGTATGGGAGCAGAATATCAGAGGGTCCGTCTAGAGGATAACCTTGACCCTCCACGATTGGATTCTTGATTTGTAGTATCATATCATTTTGAGGTTCACGGCGCTATGACTATGTATTTAGGTTTTATTCCCAGGAATGGGATTTGCAGCGCCCGGGTACGGGTTTGGGAAAGATCGAGTATAAGAATCTATATTCAGATTCATCATTAAGCATTTTACGTATCAAACCTGTGTATCAGTGTACGTGACATGACATGACATGTGTACCCGTGGACACAGTAATAGGCGTGATGACCGGACATAAGAGCAGCGGCTATACAAACGCCGTACACGCCGCCGCGGAAGAGCATTGTGGATAAGCCTTCGATATCCACGAACCTCGGGAGTGGGAGGAGTGGGGCCAGCTCTAGAGGTCCGGAAACAGCTCCCAAAGGGCAAGCCGGAATCACTTTCCCTTAACAGCCGCAAGCGACGTGGACTCTTCTCTAATATCGTTCAATTTCCATGTCTTGATTATTTGGAGAACTTGTTCAATTTCAATTGCATCTCGCGTTGCTCCCCACATCCGGCAATCGACTTGCACCATGTTCTCCCGCACAGCGCTCTCACGCCTCCCAAGACTAACCGCCCGCTCGTCTCTCTCGCGCGCAGCTCCTCTGTGTACTAGGATGTCGTCGCCACTCAGCCAAAGCAAAGTTGCCGCACGGCGACTGCATGCCACGGCTCAGCATCTGAAGCCAGCATCTTCTGCGGCAGCCGAGTCGTACCCTATGAACCACGAGCCAATTCAGTCGCCCGCAGACACACAAAACTTTATCGATAATAAGTTCGTGGCTTCAAAAGCAACACAATGGATTGATCTACATGATCCCGCAACCAACAACCTGGTGACACGCGTACCCCAGAGCACAGATGAGGAGCTCAAGGCTGCAGTGGACAGCGCTGAGAAAGCCTTCAAGCCATGGAAGGAGACCAGCTTGCTTCACAGGCAGCAGATTTTGTTCAAGTACACACATTTGATCCGCGAGAACTGGGATCGCTTGGCTGCTAGCATTACACTGGAACAGGGCAAGACATTCGCGGACGCGCGTGGTGATGTGCTCCGTGGCTTGCAGGTTGCGGAGACTGCCTGCGGTATCACGACACAGATGACTGGCGAGGTTCTCGAGGTCGCCAAGGACATGGAGACACGCAGCTATAGAGAGCCGTTGGGCGTTGTGGCTGCCATCTGCCCTTTCAGTGAGTACACGACTGGTAGTAAATGAGGTTTGTGCTAACGTGCTACCCCAGACTTCCCCGCTATGATTCCTCTCTGGACCATCCCCATCGCCGCTGTTACGGGTAACACTGTTGTTATCAAGCCCTCGGAACGCGACCCCGGTGCCTGCATGATTCTTGCTGAGCTTGCTGAGAAGGCTGGATTCCCGCCTGGCGTTATCAACATTGTACACGGTGCGGCTAAGACGGTTGACTTCATCATCGACGAGCCCCGCATCAAGGCGATAAGCTTCGTTGGTAGCAACAAGGCTGGAGAGTACATCTACTCTCGCGCGTCGGCTCAGGGCAAGCGTGTTCAGGCCAACTTGGGCGCGAAGAACCACGCAGCTGTCCTTCCTGACTGCAACAAGAACCATGCCTTGAACGCCATTGCTGGTGCTGCCTTCGGTGCTGCCGGTCAGCGATGCATGGCTCTGAGCACTCTGGTTATGATTGGCGAGACCAAGGATTGGGTCCCGGAGATTGCTGAGCGTGCAAAAGAACTTTCGATGAACGGTGGCTTCGAAGAGGGCGCAGATCTTGGTCCTGTTATCAGCCCTCAGTCGAAGCAAAGGATTGAGGCGCTCATTGCGAGTGCCGAGGAAGAGGGCGCGACTATCCTCCTTGACGGACGTGGCCAGAAGCCCCCGTCCGACAAGTATGCCAACGGCAACTGGGTAAGTCGTTCTAATGTATGGGGTTGGCACTGTACTGACTGAGCCGTCTAGGTCGGCCCTACCATCATCGCCAACGTCAAGCCTCATATGAAGTGCTACACTGAGGAGATCTTCGGTCCTGTCCTTGTCTGCTTGAACGTCGAGACTATCGACGAGGCTATTGATATGATCAACGCCAACGAGTACGGTAACGGAACTGCCATCTTCACTCGCTCAGGTGCTACTGCCGGTCGCTTCCAGCGTGAGATTGAGGCTGGTCAGGTTGGTATCAATGTGCCAATTCCAGTGCCTGTAAGTTTTCCTTGAGCTTAGCAGTAGTAGACGTATACTAACATCAGCCAGCTTCCCATGTTCTCCTTCACTGGCAACAAGAAGTCGGTTGCGGGCGGTGGTGCAAACACATTCTACGGCAAGCCTGGTCTCCAATTCTACACACAACAAAAGACGGTGACAAGTCTGTGGAGGAGTGAGGATGCTGTTGCGACCAAGGCGTCGGTCAACATGCCTACGCACAGCTAGATGGTGGGCTGGAGAAAACAGATTATGGTATATCACAAATATGAAGAACAAGCAATGATCATGAATTGTGCGTGAGGATCATCTTGATGCGAAAGCGAAGTGTGTCCCGTGTGCAGGCCGGAAGTCCGGCGGGATGAGCCCAACAAAAGTCTTGGCATTTTTTGAAACGTCGCAGCCGTGGCTTGGAAGAAGCTTGCAGTGGGCGGTTACGGTTGTGGTATCCACCCCGGCGCATCATTCATGTCATGGTGATCTACAGTATGCATCGATTTGGCACTTTTCCCGTCCATATTTGATGCGCAACCTTAATGGCATTTTACACGTCTCAAAAAGCGGCAGAATGCGGATTTGCCAATCCCGATTCATGCAGCGTCCGGCTACTCGACTAGTCTTTTGTTGGATATGTATGCAGGCTTTGTAGCTAGTGGCATGGTGTACCAGACCTAACATTTGCGAGAGGCTGTGCTGGGATGCAGGACGAATACTGAATGCGAGCGAGCGAGTGCAATGCCGCGGTAGGCAGGTTGTGCTGTGCTGCCAATTAACGGGTGGTTGTTTGAAGTGTCTCAGGTGCAGAATGAATGGTGTTGTGGTGTTGTGGTGTTGTGGTGGTTGGAGATAACGGGGTTGGCTGGAAGCCAGGCAGAAAGCTAGACCGCATGCAATATTGAGACTATTGGAGCTTTCCAAATTTGCTGGAGTTGCTTGGATACGAGGCCGCTTGGTGGCGAGGTAGGCGGTGCAGCAAGACTTTAGTCTTCAAGTTCTGGCAGGAGGACAATTGACAAGTGACAATTGACGTGGTAAAGGATGGCTGGAGGTACATGTGGCATATGCACAGTGTAGAGAGGCGTGGAGAGCGATAAGAAGACCCCTGCACGGTATTTCAACTTATCATCGGCTTGCGCGTTTCAGAAGTCGTGCATGGGTGCGCGGATCCCCCAAGACTTAGCTCAATGGCTGGCTGGCCGTGATGACGAGTGAAAGAGCCCAACGCGCGTCGTAGTCAGCTCATTCAATCAACTCCCCAAACTCTCAATCTCACCCAAATTCTCATCACCTGCAATTGTCATCGCATTCTTGAACCTACTTGTTTGCTTCTGCGACGTTTCCCCGTCTCAGCTATTCATTAAAGTACCCACGTCGCGCGCTACGTGCACATCGCGCTCCCACCAAGCTCCGCAATACCCGCTCACCAGCCTCGTTGGCCGTAGCTTGTTAGACTTTCCCAAGAAAAAAACTGGGTATTGCCCAACGCCGCAATAATGGAGCAAGCGACTCAGCAGCAATCGCGCCCGCGCGGTCTCAGCTTTCACAGTAACAAGAGCAACAAAAGTCGCGACGTTGCAACTCCGAAGAGCCCTTCCAAGAAACACGAAAGGAAGACCAGCGACCATTACGATCCAAACTCAAAGGCGAATCCTAACGCCGCCATGAATGAACAGCAGCCCAGTAGGCCATGCTCGTCGCCGTAATCACATGGACTCTGCTGACGTGCCCCAGTCGCTGAGGCTCTCACCAAGCCCACTCTTGCCTCTCTCCGCTCGTTCCAGCATACCGACACGGCTGGTAACCCCATTGGTAAGTTGTGCTCTCGTCATTGTAAACCGTACCACGTCATCTAACGGCGCTCAGCCGATCCCGATCTCTCCAATCCCACACGTTCGCGATGGGAGCGCCCACTTGACACCATTCGCTCCTTCGAGGCTGCCATTGATGGCGAATATAGACGACGCGCTCAATCAATGCGCGCCGACCAGACCGATGTTATGAGCGGCTACGGAAGCCGACGGAGCAGCTACTACGGTGGCGGCGGCGGCGGCGGATACAACGACCAGAACCGTTTCTCGACCGCCAGCGGCTACTTCCCTCAAAGACAAACTCAGCGCGACAGCTACGCCGATGGTTATGGCCATGGTGGACCTGTGGGCGGACCACCGCAACGTATGCGATATGGCAACCGCATGCAGTCTGATCCGGGGTGGAACAACAGGCAAAGCCAACAAGGTGTTTATCCCGTGAACGGTTACCAACAGTCGCGCGATACAGTAAACACCAATGGCTCGAACGGAAGCCACAGCGACGGTCCATACTCCAACGACCCCAGCCACAGCGATAATAGCTCCATCGAAAGAGGCATTCCTGTGCAACCACCACAACAGGATATGAGTGGACAGTACGGATTCAACGGATTCGGAAGAGGCCCCATTATGGAAGAGTACGCACAGGAGCCGGGCCAGTATTCACAAGGCCCACAACCCCCAGCTCACGGCATGCCACCACCACCCCCAAAACATGCCACTCAGGCAGCACCGATCAAACTGGGCGGCGGTGGGCCGCCAGCCACTGAAAACACGAGGCCGGCCATGTTGTCCAAGAAGAGCAGCGATGCAGGCGAAAAGCGCAAGAGCTGGTTCAAGAGACGATTCAGCAAAGAGTAGGCCATGAAGGATAATCTGAAGGAAAACTTGGCTGGCTTCTACGAATAGCGCCCCCAGGATTCCGTTGAACGATGAGAGGCGTGGGTTTGCCATGATGATGAATGAATGTCTTCACCATGGGCTCTGGAGTCTTCTGGTCGAATCACTGTTACGCAACCCTGCGTACACAGCATGATGGCGTTAGTACGGCGTTTTAGGGATGCGGGAAGTACATGTTCCGCGATTGTCACTCCTTGTAGTTTTGAGATGTGCTGCTACAGTAGAAGCCCGCTCGATGAGCCGGCTGGTAATGTGGTAATCATAATGGTCTGATGAGCAACTTTGGTATTTGATTTGATCATTTTTGGGTGGTGCTGTGATTCTCGATATTGTCTCTCTGATTCACCGGCTTTTGTGATCAGCTCATGTGCCGCGAAGACAAATGTTGCGCATGCACTTTCCGGGCTATGGCTGGTCCTTCACCCAGTATGCATAGAAACCTCGGTTCCGGGCAAGAACTACAACTTCTTCTTAGACTTTTCCGCTTCTTCACGCATCTCTTCTTGATCGTCTTTAAACGCCATGACCACGTACGCGATCAAGACGACGTTCGCCATGAGTGCTGCCAAACCACCCGCCCATGTTGCGTTGCCTAGACAAAGTCAATACATTCTATTTCGTCACACAAGATAAACAACCCACCCTGGAAGACAAAGTTGACGGTAAAGAAGTACGTGCCGATTGGCAGCGTGATCATGGCAAAGGTGAAGCTCATCAACTTCCAAATAACTGATCTGTGGTCATTGTAAGCTACATGTCCATGCTGTTCCTACCAAAAGCGACTCACGATGGCACCGCTGGGGAGGTGTTGGACGGCTCGGGAGCACCCTTTCCATCGTAGTCTAGAGACGACTTCTCCTCGTTTACAATTCTTCTAGTCGTCATGTTTTGGGCCGTCGGTATGTCGTGGTGTTCTGTCTCGTGAGTGACTGACAGGGCCCCGTGCCGAATCCAGTAACGTAATTGAACAGGCTCAGGCTCGGGAAGGTCCAAGCTCAAGGATCTCTCTCAACGCGTAAAGTGGTTCTCTTAACGCGTGAATTGTTTATGGTGATCCCCGTCCCAAGGCAAACCCTTCTTTCCCTGCCTGCGCTTCTAGTACAAGGTGTTTTGGTCTACACGGCTATGCCCCCTGCTTTGTTCAGCACTCCGCGCCTTTGTTTGTTCGCTTGAGCCATTGTTTTCTGCATCTTCCTTTGCTGTCTTCTACTCTTCCACCGCGAACGAGGCGGCAAAAAGCCGATTACAATACCACCACTACGCCCCCCCTCCACCTCAACTCCCTATCATAATACGGTTACACAATGTATCGTCGCGATCCTATACTTTCGTCTTCACCACCGCCAGTCGCAACGCGCGCTTCTTCGCAAAGCGACGACGAGCGAGACACCTACGTCACGCAGCCTACGCAAATCCTCGGGGAGCGCTCGCCCTTCTTTGCGGCGCCGTCTGATGCCACGCAACCCACACTCATAGTCACACCGCGCGCTCATCCAGTCCAGCCCGCAGCTTCCTCGTCGCAATTACAAGTCCCGCGTTCCTCGCCCGCCCCGCAGCGTTCCTCGCCGCCTGTCATGTCGCCTTCGCAATCGCAACGTCCATATGGCGGTTATAGCAACCCAATGGCACCCCCTGGTACAGGCTTCTTCCCCCCACAAGCGGTTCGCAAGCCAGTCGTTGATCTTACCTCGGACGATCCGCCTGTCGAGCGCGACCCGGACGAGGACGAGTCGGAGTACAGGTCTAACATACCATTGTCCAAGATTGAGATGTCTATGACATCGAGGATCGAGGAGACACCACAGAAGCCGACTTGGGATCTGTCGAGTTACAAGTACGGCAACGACCAGTCACGCAAACGGTCAGCAGAACAGTATGGTTCGAGTACACCACCCAAAAGACAGAAACCTATGCAGCCCCAAGGCGGCCCTTCACGCGCTATACCTATAGACCTGACGGAAGACAAAGAAATGACCATGGAAGATATTCATGACATCAGCATGTACGCGAAGGTCAATCGACTGAGAGCTATATATCCGAATCGCTCTGTCAAACAGCTACACGACGCCTTGACTAAGAGAAAGGGCAACTTCAATGATGCTTCCGAGTATCTGGCGGAGCAAGAGTCGGAGGATGAGCTGCTTCGGTCTTCCCCTCAACCAGGCGTGGCCCGTAAAAGCTCAGCGCCAGTCGTGAAGAAGACGGCACAGCGCGGGTTGAAGCAACCTGTGCAGTCATTGCAGAACAAGTACTCGAAATTGGGCGCGACTCAGAACAGCCCGGTCAAGATCGACAGTCCCGAGAAGGAGCCACCGAAACAGAAACGTAGACTCAAGAGCGGAAAGGATCGCAAAAAGGCCGTATTCTCGCCTTCACCCGAGCCCATACCCCAACGACCGCAACAGCAACCGAAGAAGGAAGCGCCGATCGTTGTCTCTTCCGACGAGGACGAGGGTATTGCTGCCGATCTCGTTGTCGACGACGACTCGGAAGCAGGTGGCTCAGTGGCAGAGAACAATTTTGATGAAAGTGCCTTGTTGAACTTCTTCAATACCTGTACTGTGGAGGCCATGGTCGACTTGTCAAGTCACAAAGAAGAGGATGTCAAGGAGATTTTCAAGCAGCGTCCGTTCGCTTCTCTTGACGCTGTTCGTAAAGTCCATGTAGATCTTACGCCAGTAGAAAAAGGCAAGAAGAAGGCGCGCAAGCCACGCATAACAACTGGACAACGGCTTGTGGAATCTACCGAGGGCATGTGGAATGCATACTCCACAATTGACTCGGTTGTTCAGCAGTGCGAAGCCCTGGGCAAGCCGATGGTCGCAGGCATGGCTCGGTGGGGCATTGATATCTTTGGCGCTTCTACGGAGGATGGAGTCGAGTTGACGAGTCTGGACGATAGTAGCGATACGAACTCTTCTCGCGACTCGGGTTACCATACCCCCCGGAGTGCCAACGGCAGCGATACGGAGTCTAAGAGTATACGGAAGGCCGTCAGTCGCTCGAAGCTCTTGACACAACCGGCAAACATGAACGACGACATCGAACTCAAAGATTATCAGGTCGTAGGCCTCAACTGGCTGAACCTCCTATGGAAGACCAAAACTTCAGGCATTCTGGCCGACGATATGGGTCTGGGAAAGACTTGCCAGATTATTGCTTTTCTGTCACATCTTAAAGAGCAAGACGAGGGGAGGCCTGCGCTTATAGTTGTGCCTGGATCGACACTGGAGAATTGGTGTCGTGAGTTTGAACGTTTTTCCAAGACGATCAACTTTACGCCGTACTATGGATCACAGGCGGAGCGGTTCTCGCATCAAGAAAGCATCCTTCACAACATCAAGCAAAGAACGTGCGATGTAATCATTACGACGTACGATCTTACCTTCAGGAAGGAGGACCTAGCCTTCCTTAGGAAGTGCAGACCCGAGATTTGTATCTTTGACGAAGGGCACATGCTTAAGAACGCCAACACAATTCGGTACAAGAGTTTGATGAAGATTCAGGCAACTTGCAGGATCTTGTTGACAGGAACTCCGCTTCAAAACAGTCTTCAGGAGCTCATGTCAATCCTGGGTTTCCTGATGCCGCAGGTGTTTTATGGCGATCAGCAGGAGGAGGTTCAGGAGATGTTGCAGATTTTATTCAAGCACAAGGCCAAGACTATGGAAAGCGATTCACATAGCTCTTTGCTTTCTGCGCAGCGTATCCAACGCGCTCGTACGATGCTGACGCCTTTTATTCTCCGAAGAAAGAAGGCTCAGGTGCTCAAGCATCTACCGAAGAAGACCTCCCGTGTCGAGTACTGTGATCTTACCGGTACACAGAGGACGCTCTACAATGAGCAGTTGACCAAGCAGCGCAAGATTCTTGAAGACCGAGCGGCAGGCATACCCGTCAAAGACCACGCCAACGTCATGATGAAGCTCCGGCAAGCAGCCATCCACCCCTTACTCTTCCGTCACCGGTACAACGACGAAAAGATCCGAAAGATGTCCAAAGCTTGTCTCAAGGAAGAAATGTTCGCCGAAAGCAATCCAGACATCATCTACGAAGAACTCGAGCTGTACCAAGACTACCAATGCCACCAACTCGCCTCCAAGTACCGCGCGCTTAAGAAATTTGAGCTCAAAGACCACGAATGGATGGACTCTGGCAAAGTATCTGCACTTCTCGCCTTGCTCAAGAAGTACAAAGAAAACGGCGACCGCGCACTAGTCTTCTCGCAATTCACATCTGTCATGGATATCCTCGGCTGGGTCTTTGATGACCACGACATCAACTTTATGCGCATGGATGGCTCCACCCCGATTCAAGAACGCCAGTCTCTCATGGACGTCTTCTACCAAGACGAATCTATTCAACTCTTCATGATCAGCACGAAGAGTGGTGGTGCAGGTATCAATCTTGCCTGCGCGAACAAAGTCATCATCTTCGACTCGAGTTTCAATCCTCAGGACGATATTCAGGCGGAGAATCGTGCGCATCGTGTGGGTCAGACGAGAGAAGTTGAGGTGGTTAGATTGGTCACCAAGGGCACGGTCGAGGAGCAGATTTACGCGCTTGGTGTGAGTAAGCTGGAGTTGGATAAGATGGTTCAGGGTGAAGATGCAGACGAGGGGCCCAAGGGCAAAGGGAAGAAGAAGGATGATGCGGGGGCTGCAGCCGGCGGGTTGAGTAAAGCTGAGGAAGCGGGTATCGAGGCTGTGGAGAAGATGATGATGGCGCAGCTCAATGCGCCGCCGGCTGGAGATGAAGACAAGGGAGATGAGGGTGCAAATGTTGAGGGGGATGTTAAAGAGCAATTTTTGCATGGCTTGAAGAAGGCGGGTTTGGATGTCGCTGCTTAATTCAACGCTGCTAGTATGATGGGGTAAAGCGGACGGAGTGTTGTTGGTATACGTTTTGAAGGGGTTGTTCTCGATGGGCAGACGGCTTGATTAGACGTGGTTTTCCCTGTATTGCATAGTCGGCATCCAGCGTTGGCGTTCATGAGGCATCATGTTGAGTCAAAACATCCAGCATTGTCCAAACATGATTATACATATTCTTCTACTACAATATTAGACTTGAAACTATATACAGCGCCGCGTGTTCCAGTATCCATACATCCTCAACCTTAGTCCTTTACACTCACACCAGCTTTACTGGCATCCTTAGCACCCTGTTTCTGCGTCTTTGGCGCATCTTCTTCATCTTCCTCTGAACTCTCTTCCTCTTCATCGCTATCATCCTCTTCTGAAGTCTCCTCTGCTCCGTCTTCCTTAGCCTGTGTTGCTGGTTTCCCTTTTGTAGCCAATGGTGCCGGTTTCTTCTCATCTTCGCTGTCCTCCTCTTCACTCTCTTCTTCCTCCTCGTCACTATCTTCCTCTTCTTCACTGCTCTCCTCAGTAGCCGTAGGCGCTTTCGCGTCTGCCTTTGCCGAGGTCTTAGCCGCGGTAGTTACTTCATTCGCATCATCCTCCTCCTCTGAACTCTCCTCCTCGGATTCTTCCTCGGATTCTTCCTCTGATTCTTCATCCTCCTCCTCCTCCTCCTCCTCCTCCTCCTCCTGCTCCTCCTTTTTCGTCGAACTTATTGGGCCAGCACTAAGTGCAGGGTTCTTTGCGTCTTTATGCATAGACGGAGGTGCATGTACAGGTTTCTGCAGATCCGAGAGCTTGGGAATACTCGGTTGCGCTGCAGCCTTTGTGCCCTTTGTGCCCTTCGACTTTGTATCTTTGCTCTTCGTGTCTTTGCTACTTGATGACTTCGACTTTGACTTTGCTGGGGCCTTTCCAAGACCGAAGAGACCTCCTGTTGGTTTCCTTGTAGACTTTGCCTTGGAGTCCTTTGAGGATGTGGGTTTTGCTTTGGTATCTTTTGTCTTGCTGTCCTTTGCTTTCGCGTCTTTTGCCTTTGCGTCTTTCGCTTTAGTGTCTTTGCTCGTGCTCGGTGTAACGGCTTTCGCGTCTTTCGTCGTCGTACTAGATGTAGCGGGTTTGGCCTCCGTCTTGGTGGTTGAGACAGCAGCCTTTGTGTCTTTCGTCGCGGTCGGCGTAGCAGGCGTCGCAAGCTTCGGCGTCTCGGGCAATGGGACGGATTTCGGTGAGAGAATCCCACTAGGATCTTCTTTTGTAGGGCTTTTCTTCGACGTCGCTGAGGTCGGGGTGTTCGTCTTCTCTGCCAGCAATGGGTTCGTAGTTTTGATGTTGCTTGGGATGGGCTTCAACGAAGCGGCCTTCTTCGCAGCTTCAGCACCCAGCTCACGGAGCGCCAGGTTTGTCTCCAGACTAGGTGTGACAACATTCTCCTTCTTCGCAGCTGCGCTCGTGGATGAGAAAGAAGAGGTGGTTGTAGCAGGCGCAGCCATAGGCGGGGGTCCGGGTTTCGCAGGAAAGGGGGTGAAGGCTGATGTGACGCCCAGCGCTTCTCGGATCTCGTCGTACTCGTTCCATTCTTCGATCTCTGTGATGCCCTGTGTGATGAATATTAACCTTCCGTCCTAGCTATGCGCTGTCTTTTATACCTACTCCTAAGACATATCCCTCCTTGACTATCAACGGTAGCTTCTTCCCGCTTGCTCTCCGCTGGAACAGCTTCTTTGCGAGTTCATCTGTCGCTGTATCCACTCCCTTGAATGGGATTTTGTTCGCTCTCAGAATTGTCTCAATTCGGGAGGTAGCTGTGACGATGTGGGAAGAACCGGCGGTAAGTGAAGTGAAAAGGTAGATTGTTGGATCGTTATCGTACCTAGATAACGGTGTACGAAGTCAGCGTATGTCTCACATGCAACTTGTCCAGGGACATTTCTTACACGCTGAGCTCCGTCATTGTGATGGCTTGGGCGACGTCGATGCGGGGTAGGTAGTGTTGTTGTACGCGACACCAAGACGATGGAAACAGAAGAATTAAAACAGCGAATGGGTGTATGTTTGCGCAGACTTTATAGAGCTAGAGACGACGTGTCGCAACTGTAGTTTCACAGCAATGCTAGATTCAGGGTCGCGCTTGACCATGCGTCGATCCCCGCTGGACCCTGCGCACGTGCACTGCATAAAGTCCGAGTATAGTCATGTCCGTCTTCAAGCTAGGTTGTTTCACTACTCAAGGGTTTAACTGTAGTTTATGGGTGCCAGTACTTCAACTGCTCACACATTTGCGTAGCAATCAATACAATCCTGCTGCCTCTGTAAGTGTTTCTGTGATGTTCCAATTTAACTCCAGCGATCCACAGCACACACGAGTAATGATAGTTACGCCCAAGCACAACCATCATAAAGAGATATGCTTGTATTATTATTCATATCGAGCGAATGACATTACATACTATCAGGAAAAAAACATAACTAGTACTTCGTTTCTCTTGACTAGACATTATGCGGGCGTGGGACCATTCGAGAATTTGCCAGCAAGAACAGTCATTAGGGCGTCACTGACTTCGAATTCCTCGAGGACTGCGCCAAAGCTAGACAACATCAGTAAATACTCTGATCCAATCACCTTGCTTTCAACTTACCCGTAGCAGCGGACTTTGGCAAGAAGCTCTGTTTTTATGAGCTCAATGTCCTGTTTGGAGAGATCCCGAATGTTCTCGTCTTGTAGGATCTTCGCCCAGGCCATAATAGGCGTAATCTCCCCATCAAGGGGCAGACGGTTGCTGAGATCGAGCAGCTTCATCAAATCCGGCATCTTGACGTCCGGCATCTGATGTGGATACTTCTCCTCTGGGCAATTCGTGATATGCGCGTCGGGAGGTGCCGTGGCCATGAGCGCATGGCCGCTAATGTTCTCGTCGGCGTCGTGGGCGCGTACCATTAAAAACTGCATGTGGTCCATGCAAGGTCGCTCGAGCCTGTCAGACGCAATCGTCAGAACAGAGCTTGTAAAGATAAAGAATGACGTACGGAAGTCGAACAGAACGAAGAGAAAAGACGTAAGCGCATTACTGCTGGGGTGGAGGAGAAAGGTAGGGCGATCGGTCGTACGTTAAAACGAAGTCTATCCCAATCTGGTCATAGTCAAGCCCGTGCTGTTGTTGGTGATGCGTCTGTTGGGCTTGTTGTTGTAGAGTCAAGGGCTGACCGCTCATACCATCATGAGAACCTGATCCGCGTGTTGGTGATGATGTATAGCCAGTTGATGCTGATCCTGGCCCGTAGCCTGATACACTGCCCGTAGAACTTCCATAGGCAGAGCTATCAACTCTGCCCATGCCGTTGCTCGCCGGGCTGGAAGTGTCGAAGGAAATGCCATGTGCCATGAGCAATTCTCTCAGTCGTCGGTTCTCTTCTGCGAAAGCGTCTCGTTCCCGTGATGTAGCGGCAAAGGTGTCCTTTAGACGTATCACCTCCTGTTCGAGGGCCTTGATGTACAATTCTTTTCTTTCCCGATGTGTTCTTGCCGACGAGTTAGTGCGTGATATCGCCCGTGCCATTCCTGAGTTTACCTTTGTGCCTGACGGTTCAGCTCTTGTCGCCGTGTCAAAGCAGGCTTGCTATCCGGTTTAGGTCCTCTTCTTTTCGGTGGCTGACCATCTTGCAAGGGTTAGTAACCCAATCGAGCCGAGACGTTGGTCGACGAACCTCTCGTAGTCTTTTTGTCAGTCAGACTCTTGAAGAATCCAAATTGCGCCAAAGGACTTTTGGATTCGCTGCCTACAGATTGCCACTGCCCTGTACTCTCCATGTCCGACGCAAATCCAGCCAAGCTACCTCTCCTGCTGCTGCTCATACTCATCTCTGAGAAACACTCGGAAGGTCGACGAGAAGCGGCAGGAGAAGGGTACTCGTTGGCAGCGCCGGATGGAGAGTAGATGGGCGCCATGGTCAGCACGTGCGCATCGGGCCAGGACATATAACGAGCATGCGACATGGTGTTTCGGTATTATGCGGAGGATTAAGAAAACAAAAAGAAATTAGGTACGTGTATGTGTGATAAGCTTGGACGGGAAATGAAGGTAGTGCAGCCATGTATATGTAGTGTCTCCAGAGCCTTGTATCGACTGAGGCACGCAAGAGTTCCCATGCTGGTTTGTCGTTCATGCGCCGTTGTCAACGTCCGGCATGCAGGCGAGCCGTGAGGCACGTGTGCAACGTTCATGCTGACACCTGTAAAGCTTGCCCTGACGAGACTGGTCTTGTCTCTGCAGCACGTTTCCGGGAGTGGGGAGAGGACGCAAGAGTGCTTCAACAGGAGCGGACCAATGGTGGAGGGCGTCTCCGCGTGCCAAGAACAAGGTGTAGGAGTCGCGAAGCGGAGACAAAACAGATCCAACGTCAAAACACCGAGGGATTAAAGCACTGGAGAACGCCAAGAGAGAGCCTACATACCACTGCTATTTTCGCGATAATTCGCGTCCCCAGAGGAGGGATCGGTCTTGATAGTCGTAGCCATGCTATGTGAGCTGCATTGATCAACACGCACACCTATGGATACAACGGTTGTCTCTTTCGGCGCCGAATTGGCGGAGAAGCCGTCGAATTGCAGTGAGCGATACGCTAGAGGTTGGTCAGTCCACAAGTCGACGTTGAACCCCTGCGCACATCCGAAACGTACAACTGTCTGTATCGTCGGCACCCAACAATGACGATTAGACAGGCCGCAGTGAGACGCGTCTTTGTGGTAGAATGGCTGAGCAAGAAGACTTGGGGCTTACATCTGGTTCTCAATGTTGCCGAGGTTCAGTACCTGGTGCTTCCGAGTCGAGCGAGACGGCGATGAGGGAAAGATGGACGTAATGGGCGACAAGTGGTCGACGCAATTGAGACAAGCGATGGTGCTCTTGGCGTCGCAGAGTCGGGTGTAGCACAGCAGAGGGCAAGCTGGTCTGAAGGATGTGCCAGGGATAACTCTTACACTTGCAGTGCGATGTTCAACGCGATTTAGTAGCAAGCCAGGCACGAAATAATGCACTACGCACTGGAAGATCGTCGGCGGGAACACAGCCCAAGCTAACGATTTGGAATCTGCGTGATTCCGGGCCTGGAGGTTGGAAGATGAGGCGGTCAGTGCACAAGATCGAGCCGAACAGTTTTTGGGTCAATCAGAGCCAGAGCGCGGAAGCAGCTTGAGATCCGCTGGTGTTTAGCGGCTCGAGTCTGCGGCTCTGCACCTCGTCCGGTCTAGAGCTTGCAGATGGCTGACGGTGGAGTGGCGCGATGCGACACGTAATATCTCAGCTTCACAGTGCAAAAAGAAAGCGTCGGTACGCAAAACCCGATGGCTTTCGTGTCATGTATTCCGTTCGCTGCATGGCTAGAGAGCTGAGGTGGTATAGGCCTGCCGTAACCACGCTTGGCGGACCTCGATCCCGACAAGTCTCGGGAAGCATCTTCTGCTGTGGCGAGTGCATCGTACTCTACCACACTTCTTCGAGTGATAGAGTTGCCGATGCAGCTAATCACTACATTTCTTCAAATCGACCGCTTACGACATAGCGCGTCTATAGCACTTAGCTCGACACATGGGATTAAAAACCAATTAGAAAGCAAATCAGGGTCCCCTGCCACACTTGATACACTCGAGGCTGTTGATTTAACTTCCATTATACTACATAGTCTGCTCTGGATTGGTCGGGTAAACTGCGGGCTTTGACCAGACCTTGCAGCCGTATCGGAGGGCCTTAAGGCTTGTTGTCGAGGATCTTCTCAATCTCCTCCATGAGCTCCGGTGTCAACTTGTCGAGCAACTTGATTGCGCCACAGTTGTCCTTGACCTGTTCGGGCTTCGTCGCACCAAGAATGACTGTAGACACATTCGGGTTTTTGGCTGCCCAAGCAAGAGCGAGTTGAGTAGTGGTACCTCCTAGCTTTTCCGCAATCTTGGTTAGCTCCTTGACCTTCTTGATCTTAGCTTGTCCTTCTTCGCTCTTCAACGCCTCGATTGAGTTCTTGAAGAATTCGGGGTTCGTGGCAAAGCGGGAGTCCTCAGGAATGCCGTCGTTGTATTTGCCAGTCAGCATGCCTGACGCCTAAAGATTGGTATACAAAGTCAGTATATGTCTCACATGCAGTTATATAGGATTGTTATTTACCAAAGGCGACCAGATGGTCGTGCCGTATTGGTACTTCTTGTACAAAGGAGCATATTCCTTCTCGAATCGCTCACGGTGGAAAGCGTTGTACTGAGGCTGCTCGACGATAGGGGCGATAAGGTTGTACTTCTCGGCAATATCGCATGCTTCCTGGATCTGCTCCGCAGACCACTCGGAGGTTCCCCAGTAGTATGCCAAGTTCATCTGAATAGTCTGCGTGAAGGCTTCTACAATCTCCTTCATTCCAACGCTAACAGAATATCAGTGAATGCCCAGAAGATTGTGCGGATTATTGCATACTCAGGGTCGTAGCGATGAGCAAAGACAACGTCGACGTAGGAGTGATCGAGGCGCTTCAAAGAACTCTTCAAGCCCTCGACAATGTGCTTCTTGGACAGGCCCCTACACATCCGTTAGTTAGGTAAAGGCATGCACAGCACTCATCTTACCTAGTGTTTGGCTCCTTCCTCTGAGTTCCGAAAAAAACCTTGTCAACACTGTCAGCCCCAATTCGTGGCATTATAACGCTAGGCATATCCTACCTTTGTGGACAAGACGTACTCGTCACGCGGCCATTGCAGCTCCTTGAAGGCCTTTCCCATTTCAAGTTCGCACTCGCCAGCTGCGTAGACCTCTGCAGTGTCAAAGAAATTAATGCCGTGGTTCCAGGCTTCTTGCATGCAGTCCTTCACGATGGAGCCCTTTTGGGTTCCTCCGTAGGTCAACCAACCACCAAGAGACAGGACCGACACCTTCAACCCAGCGGGTCCCAGGCGACGGAACTGCATGCTACAGTCACATTAGCCAACGCTCGGATGGAATAGATATAGGGATACAGAGCTTCGAGCTGCGGATTGGTGATAATTTGCTCAACCAGCCAAGCTCTTCTGCATCCTGATAGTTGGCGTGCAACTCACTCCTTGGGATCAAACTTGGTTTCGACGGCAGGCATTGTGAATATGTACGACGAATAATTTGTTAAGGGAAGAGTTTAGTTGAATAAGATTTCAATCGCTGGAACAGAGCGTAATGAGGGGCAGGACATGGGCAAGCAACTTGGTGGGGCAAGCCCGTGGTGGTGGCGGATCAACACCAATGATGTCAATCATTGCAAATGTAGCGGGCGGGACCGGAGTTAGTCTTCAAAGTCCGTGGTAGCGGCACTTGCAGCTGTTGAAATGCGGGAGAATAGCCGCGGGCCTTAGAGAGACATACCTGAAGGGTTGGGGGGAAGCTCAGCTCCCTATAGACTAAGCGCTGAAGCGGCGCAACTGTCCCCTTTGCTGACGGCTTTTCGAGTGGGGCAGCTGCGGCTGAAAGCTACCTGACACAAGAGCACAAGCATGCGACCATATTCTCTCACCCTCGGCCAACCACAAGAGATCGCTTAACTATTCGTCGGATGCCTTGTGCCACAGCATTTACCTTACAATCTTGTTGTAGTGGTGCTAGAAGCCGTTTTAACTCCTGTCGGCCAGTGTTGGCAAAAGCTTGACCTCGCTCGTTTCACGTTTCGAAACACCCCCGGCCGGTCATTGACGCACATCCAATCACAGTCGCACAACATGTATTCACGCGCATTGCCTGTCACCTCGAGAAGTAATGATTGGCAGTGACTTCTCGTTGATCTGGGGTCACGGTAGGACGGGTTCCTGACTATCATGCTGACGAGCTGTTCGGAGGGAGGCCCTAAGGCGCACCGCGTATATCTTGACCTTTCCCCTTCCTTCACTACACTGCCTCGTCACGGTCGCTCAATCCCTTATTTAGATCACCTGTTTCTGCTGGGCTGAATCAGATTCAATTCAACGTCACTCATTTATAAGATACTATCTCCCGCCGTTCACTTCAATACAACATCCGCATTCAAGAATTTTCGAGTATTACTTAGTACTTCAGAACGCCACCTCGTACTAGAATTATTCTCCAAGACCTCAACACCTTTTCTCAACCTTATCGAACAACTTCTACACGAGAGTATTAGACTTATTCCGTCCACCAACCTACGAATAACATGGGTTTCAAGAAGAGCATGCTTTTTGCGAGTGCCTTTGCACTCTGCGCCTTGGCAGCACCTATCCCTGACTGCCCCGACGATGTCCCTGAGACCGATGCAACAGGGCTGACCGCAGCCAACTTGATCGCCATCTCGCCTGCCACCCAGTCCTGCGCTGGTGCGTCATTCCCCGATGAATGCGCCGATGCAACACAAGCCGCCACCGCTCTCAACAAGGCTTTCGACACCTACAAGATCACCTCCAAGGGCGAGAAGGCTGCCATAGTCGCTTATGAGATCTTCGAGAGCGGTGACTTCAAGTACAAGAAGAACCATTTCCCAGGCCGTCCTGGTCAAGGCACAAGGAGTAAGTCAAATTACTAGGTGGATCATACGTGATACATGAACTGACTTTACATGCGTTTAGTGATGGCAATGCCACCGTTCGTTGAGAAGTACGCTACCGCTATTGCTGGCGCAGACGCCGTCACACAAGCAAAGGCTGCAGGAGGAACCGCTGCTCTGGACGCAGTACTTGCTCTTGTCAACAGCGACGATGAAAAGAGTTTTGGCTCCGCGGCCTGGTTCGTTACCACTCAGTGCAGTGCAGACGTTCGAGATGGTCTTGTCGCAGGTACCGCAGACGGTTGGCACAAGTTCTTGACCGACTGTGTTGGCACAACACTTGATCCTACACGCGACACTCCCTGGACTGCTGCAACGGCTACCATCCAGTGAGGGTATTCAGAAACCTCGGAGTGTTGAGTTGGTACCACATGGTACTTCTTACATAGCGCATTGGCTTGAAAAGGTCTCTTCTATTCTTCTTGGTATTTTACTGGGCTTTTTCAATATAGCTACTTCTTATGAGCTTATCTATATGACTACATCGAGTATTGTTTATCTTTTCCGTTCTATGAACAATACGTTACAACATATGCAGTGTCTCATTGTCACATCAAGCATGTGCTCATTTATCGAAACGAGAAGACTAGGCGTGATGATCAGCGTTAGAAGGGGTAGAAGAGTATAATGGTGGAAAGGAAGGGTACTTTGCGGTAAACTATGTTTAAATATTATGCTAATACAGATAGACCGGCAGGGGACGAAAGCTAAAATACTGCGCTCTTTGAAGAGAATGAAGAAGCCGCCAACCGGCTTAAATACACATATATACAAGCAAATATAATCATCGAGTCCACAATGAAGATAGAGAAGACACTTCCACCAATCAAAGCGGTGACACCTCTCCCCAAGCACCGACGTCCTCTCTGGCCATGATCTCTCCACACTCAGGACACGTACATCCATCAAGTCCATGCATACTTGCACACTGTCTAACCCACGACTGTAGACATCCAACACAAGTAGCAGGTTCATGCCAACAGTTTGCCGTGATCCTGCGCTCACTAAACTCCCATACAGGTCTTGCCGTCTTGCACATAATACACGTGCGCTCAACGGCTGGTGTGTTGCGTCTGGAACTAGGTGTTCCCGCTCGAGGACTCCCGGAGATGTCGAAGGTAGGGCGCTGATATTGCTGTTGGGCTGTGCAGCTCATATTCGGAGAGGGTAAGGCGATTATACTGCTGCGCTGTGATTGCATCGACACAGGGCGTGATTGCATCGACACAGGGCGTGATTGCATCGACACAGGGCGTGATTGCATCGACACAGGGCGTGATTGCATTGAGACTGGACGTACTTGTGGGACGTTTTCGACGGATAGCCGGGAGAGCATCGTGGTTGGCGATAACGAGTTTCCGCTGCTGCGGCGTCGGTCTGCGGAGGCGGCAGGACTTGGGGGGCCGCCGGCCCAGGGGGCGAAGGGCGCTGGAAGGGGTGCTTCGAGTTGGGCAGATTTGACGCTCATGTCCAAGGGAGAGTAGGTCGGTGTTGGGATGAGATCGACGGTTGATAGGCGTTTGGCTGCTGCTGAATCTTGACTGACTTCGGCTTCGTAGACGTGCAGGTTTTCTTGCGTCAGGTTCATTCTCCGTAGGTCTTCGACTACGGTTGTAAACTTCGGTTGCTCGTGTGTGGCCGATGAGTCTCTTCTTCTGGCCCCAAAGTTTTTCAAGGCCTGAGGTATTGTCGACCATCTGTGCTTGGTCTTCTTTTCGGGCTTACTTTTCTCTTCGATGGCCTCGAAAGCATCCAACGTGGATTGTATGGGCGTTGCTGGTGTGGCCGAAAACACTGGTGGTGGGGAAAACGCAAGTTTCGAAGATGTCACAGGGGTAGGTGGGCCGACTTCGTCGTCTCCATATTGCTGATAAACCATATCGTTTTCAATATTCTCTCCTAAGACAGCTTTGGGTACACTCCCTGACGTTAGCCGGGAGGAGTTCATTGGATAGCTGTTATTTCGTAGCCCTCGCGAGGAGGCAATCTTAGCGCCCGAGCGATTTCGTTGGTGGTAGGTTGCGAAGGACGTAGGCCGTGGCCGTGACTGCATTGGTGGACTGTCCAACGCAGTGAAACTCTGAGGATGGTATGAGATGGGACGTTGCGTTTGTGAGACCTTCGCGTCGTTCATCGGAGGATATGTCCACTGCGAAGGGTGTACTTGTGGCCTCTCACATTCGCAACTGCCCCGTGAAGAGATGCTACTCCTTGGCTTCTCCGGACTATCAAGAGACGACGACATAGGGCGTTGGCCCGGTGTGTTGGGGCTCATCGTGGACGGCGAAGCAATCCATTCGGGCGATAGCAGGTGTTGCGGGTTATATGATACCGGTCGTGTGAGTGGTAGTGGTCGTCGCTTGACAAAGGATGTGTCGAGTTTGGTGTTTGGCGTTCTTTCCGGGAGCTTCCTCAATGTTGTTTCGGGATTGAAAGATGAAGTCGGACGATCCGGGTTCGTCCATTTGTCCAACAGATCAGAGTCACTATCTTCCTTTGGTTCCTCTTCGATGACCTCCGGCTTCTCCTCAACGATCGGTGGCTTCTTCTCTTCGGCCTCTCTCTTCTGCTCTTTTGTCACCTCGGGGTGCTGGTCCCTTTCTTGTTCGACATCGGAGACCTCCAAATGCTCGTACATCGGTCGTTCTAGCCATCGCGTTGTTACGGACTTCTCCCGTTGTAAATTTCGTAAAGCTTCTTCAGAGTCCGCGATCAAGCCAAGCATGTGTTGCGCTTTTGCAGAATCCCTCTTAATCGGCCGTGGATGCCTCAAAAGTGGATGTACGTCATCTTGGACATGACTCTGCGCCACAGCCGCCATTTTCTATGAGGCCGTTCAGCCGAAACGAGGGAGGCCTGAAGAAATACCAACGACAACAAACGTGGTTGGGGAAAACGAAACAGTGGGCACGAGCAACACAATAAATCAAGAGGCAGGATCAACCCCTCGTAACGACGTGGGACAGCGTCCCTCCATTATCAGCAACATGCCGCGACCCTACCACTACCACGGACCCCGGCACGGTACGACTTTACTGTGTGGCTGGCAGCAGCACAGAACCGATCTGCCCGTTTCAAGCCCTTGCGCAGAAAGCCCGGAGCTGCGTAAATCACCGTTAGCTTGGCTCGCGCAACACTGCGCCTTCGATTATTCGTTGCTAGGCCCCGTATTGCGAGGCCTGCAGTCATGATAGTTCGGCGGTTTTGGGAAGTCCCCGCTGGGTGAGACGTATTTTTAGAACCAGTAGCAGGTCTTGGTGGGCTTCTGCGGATAACCCACGAGATGCCGCGACGCTTGTGGCCACGAAGAAACTCTCTTGCAACGATTGCAATCACGTCGACGTCAAGGTACGAAGTTTGATGATGACGAAGCATAATTCGCACTGGCGGTGTGAACATCTCGTGATGGCTGGCGCAATGTCAGGTAACGAAGAAGATCAGCGAGCCACATAATCTACTGACGAACAGTGCTCGCTGTTGTGCCAGTGCTTCGATTTAGTTCCTCAAGTGGGTCCGTTGCCTCTGGTGCTCGAGACAACAGAAGACCTAGAGCTCCTCGGCTTCTTGGAATTATTTTGGCAGGGAGTAGCCACTCCGTGTGCTACCCAACGTAGAAGAGACGCGCATGCAGGCGAGGCGCCACCAGGGCGACAGAAGTCAAGGCTGAGCAGACCAACCTTGTCTTGCGCCTTCGAAGATCATGCGGCATACGGCGATGACTTTCGGGACGATCAGAAGAAGCAACGCGTCGGCTCCGCATTTTTGCAGGCCGTTGCATCTGTAGTTGTCAAGTAAGCTGGTACTTCACTTTGCGTAGAACCCGAGGACAATGCATCATCTATGAACTGGTGCGGGTGGACGGGTAAAGCTAAATGGCCTACGTTCGCCCGTTGGTATATGGCTGTGCCGCGTTTCGATATATTGCGAGGCGGACTAGGGTACCAGTCGTAGGCACACTGAGAAGGATGGTTACGCCGCTTGGCTTGGGTGTGGCGGGTATCAATGAAGTCATGTCTGTGAGCCTTGTAGTGGAGTGATGCAGCCTGGGTACCTTTTGCACGCCTATTGAGACGAGTCTAAGCCATCAGTTTCAAGAAGGAAGGGGGGAGCGGGTGACTAATCCAGGCGCGCTAGCACCAATGCGGCCACCGCCAAGGATGGCATCGCGAAACTTTGGAGAAGCTCACAGGTTGCCATCGCCTCAATCACACCAACCCCAACTCAACCGTCACAACCTGCTGCAAACATGGCCGGGCCGCGCGCAGGAAACTCTAGGGCCAACGGTGCCGCCAACGGGGACACGTCGAACAACAAGCAGTCGCTCAACGAGCCCCTCGATAAGGAGCTCTATGGCGGAAACAATGGCGACTACGTCAGCTCCATCGCCGTTGCTGATGACGACAACGACATGGAGGACGTCCAACTGAATGGTCGGAGCCTTGTCGGACAGTACACGGCATCCAAGGAGATGATGAACGAATTCGCGCACGGCGATGCGGGAGAGGCGGATATCCTCGACAGTCGCGAGAAGCAGGCCCAGATCGCATCGCGCGAGACGGACTACCAACGACGACGATTCGACCGCGCGCTCTCTCCGTCGCGAGCTGACCCATTTGCAAAAGATGGCGAAGACGCCGGCCAGTCGTACAAGGACGTGATGAAGCAACGGGAGTTTGAGCGCGAAGAGGCGCGTGTAAAGAAGTTAATTGAGGAGAAGGAGAGGTCAGGGGGAAACGAGGTACTCGACCATAAGCCCACGCTCAAGGACGATGAGTCCACTCCTGTCGATGGCGACAAGACTCCACCTATGAAGAAGACTCGCAAGAGGAGACGGTGGGACGAGGCTGGCGACGCTGAAACCCCTGCGATCAAAGAAGAGGCCGAAGACGTCAAGGTTGAGTCGGAGCCTAAGAAACGATCACGATGGTCACCAGCACCTGAAGACGAGAAGGCGGAGGCTGCTCAACCAACCCGATCACGTTGGGATACTACTGCTGTCGCCCCTGCCAGCGCTGCAACACCCGCTCCCGCTACCAACGGCGCCCGCCCCGTCGCGCAGACATTCGCATTCGGTACCGACATCTCGAACCGCAACGCTCCCTTGTCTGACGAGCAGCTCGACATGATGCTTCCTGGCGAAGCTGAAGGTTACAAGGTCCTCGAGGCACCTCCGGGGTACGAGCCAGTGCGGCGACCAGTGGGCATGCCAGTACTTCCTACGGGATATCAGGGTTTCTTGATCCCGGAAGCAGATAACAGCTTGGCTGCCATGGGCAAGCAGCTGCCCACAGAGATTCCTGGTGTTGGTGATCTGCAGTTCTTCAAGAACGAGGACATGAAATACTTTGGAAAGCTCACAGATGGTGCGGACGAGAACGACATGACCGTGGAGGAATTGAAAGAGCGCAAGATCATGCGATTGTTGCTCAAGGTCAAGAACGGAACACCGCCCATGCGAAAGACCGCGCTTCGACAACTTACAGACAACGCCCGGCAGTTCGGTGCCGGGGCCCTCTTCAATCAGATCCTGCCACTTCTGATGGAGCGCACGCTGGAGGATCAGGAGCGACATTTGCTCGTCAAAGTCATCGATCGTGTTCTCTACAAGCTCGATGATCTCGTTCGGCCCTACGTTCACAAGATCCTCGTTGTTATTGAGCCTCTCCTTATCGACCAGGATTATTATGCACGTGTCGAAGGTCGAGAGATTATTTCCAACCTTGCAAAGGCCGCTGGTCTCGCTCACATGATCAGTACAATGCGTCCCGATTTAGACCACCAAGATGAATACGTCCGAAACACTACCGCTCGAGCCTTCGCCGTCGTCGCATCTGCCCTCGGTATTCCCGCCCTTCTCCCCTTCCTCCGAGCTGTATGTCGATCCAAGAAGTCATGGCACGCGCGTCATACTGGTGTGAAGATTGTTCAGCAGATTCCTATCTTGATGGGTTGTGCTATTCTTCCTCATCTCAAGGGACTTGTGGAGTGCATCGGCGAGAACCTGAACGACGAACAGCCAAAGGTTCGCATGGTCACAGCTCTTGCCCTTGCAGCCCTGGCTGAAGCTGCGAGCCCCTACGGTATCGAGTCCTTTGACGACATCTTGAATCCTCTCTGGACCGGAGCCCGTCGCCAGCGTGGCAAGGCTCTTGCATCCTTCCTGAAGGCTGTCGGTTATGTTATCCCGCTCATGGACGAGGAGTACTCTAACTACTACACAAGTCAAATTATGGAGATTGTCATTCGCGAGTTTCAATCGCCCGATGAAGAGATGAAGAAGGTTGTGCTCAAGGTCGTTTCCCAGTGTTCAAACACTGCAGGAGTGACTCCAGTCTACCTCAAGGACAACGTTCTGCCTGAGTTCTTCAAGCATTTCTGGGTGCGCCGTATGGCTCTCGACAAACGCAACTACCGACAGGTAGTCGACACTACCGTAGACTTAGCGCAGAAGGCCGGTGTCGCTGAGATAGTTGGCCGCATTGTCAACAACATGAAGGATGAGAACGAAGCATACCGCAAGATGACGGTCGAGACTGTTGACAAGGTCATCAGCACCCTAGGAGCCCATGACGTCGATCAGCGTTTGGAAGAACAGCTCATCGACGGTGTGCTTGTTGCTTTCCAGGACCAGACCATTGAGGACCCTATTGTCATTGACGGTTTTGCTACAGTTGTCAACGCACTGGGTGAGCGTACTAAGACATATCTTCCTCAGATCGTTGCGACGGTTCTTGCCAGGCTCAACAACAAGTCAGCCACGGTCCGCCAACAAGCAGCAGACCTCATCTCCCGAATCACCTTCGTAATGCAAAAGTGTGACGAGGACCCACAGCTCATCAAACTTGCGCAGGCACTATACGAATACCTTGGTGAAGAGTACCCTGAGGTTCTTGGTTCCATCCTTGGTGCTCTTCGCGCTATCGTCACAGTCGTTGGTCTTCACGCCATGCAACCGCCCATCAAAGATTTATTGCCCCGCCTTACACCCATTCTTCGCAACCGACACGAGAAGGTACAAGAGAACACAATCGATTTGGTAGGACGTATTGCTGATCGAGGCGCAAACTATGTCAACCCTCGCGAATGGATGCGAATCTGCTTCGAACTCCTAGATATGCTCAAGGCTCACAAGAAGGGTATCCGTCGTGCTGCCAACAACACTTTCGGTTACATCGCCAAAGCTATCGGTCCTCAGGATGTATTGGCTACCCTTCTTGGCAACCTTCGAGTTCAGGAGCGTCAGTCTCGTGTCTGTACCGCTGTCGCTATTGGTATCGTTGCTGAGACTTGTGCACCCTTCACAGTCCTCCCGGCTCTTATGAACGAATATCGCGTACCGGAGCTCAATGTACAGAACGGTGTGCTTAAATCGTTATCCTTCATGTTTGAGTACATTGGCGAGATGGCGAAGGACTACGTCTATGCCATCACACCACTTCTAGAGGATGCCCTCATCGATCGAGACCAAGTGCATCGACAGACTGCTGCCTCGGTAGTCAAGCATGTTGCTCTTGGCTGTGTCGGTCTCGATTGTGAAGATGCAATGATTCACCTGCTCAATCTTCTTTGGCCAAATTTGTTCGAAACCAGTCCTCACGTCATTGACCGCATCATCGAGGCTATTGAGGGTGTCCGCAATGCCATAGGTACCCCACTCGTTATGAATTATGTCTGGGCCGGTCTCTTCCACCCAGCCCGCAAAGTGCGACAACCCTACTGGCGTATCTACAATGATGCCTACGTTCAGAACGCCGATGCCATGGTTCCAGCTTACCCAACTTTTGAGGAGGATGAGGTCAGGAGACACGAGCTGGATATTTTCATCTAAACGTAAGATCCCCAGTACCTTTCTTTGCTTTCTTCTCCGGGGCCACTATCCGGGGATTTGTTGCACTTTCTTGTCTTCAGCGAACTGGAAATTGGTTATAGTTTGAGCAGTGGTAAGCCAATCTCTTTGGAGCGTGGCCTTATCTAGCTTATTATGTACATCACAGTATGGTTGGATCGGAGTATGCGGCGTTACAGTACGCTGAGATCAGGAAGCGTGAGTCGCCGCCACCAGGCCACTTCAGTTAGGACCTCTTATGGTAACAAAAAGATAATCTGTACCCACTTTACACGCTGATCACCTTTAGGTTTCCGTGAAGTTATCCCATCTTCCCTAGCCCTTGATCGTTGTAACAAGGTAAGTCGGTGCTTGTCGTTGTCCTGTATGCTGAACTATCGAAGAAACTCGAGTGCGCTTCCCCTTACTAGGCAGAGTGTCCCATTTTGCCATATACTTACACATATCATACCAGGATAAGTACACGTGCTTCACTCGTTCTCGTCCTCATTAATCATAAACTGCGTTGGTTACTCCCGTCGTCCATTAGACCCGCAATGTAGAAACGGTCTTGACCGGACTGTGCTTGGATGTTATCGGACTTGAGCTTCAGTCTCTCGCCACATTCGCTAGCCTTCGTTTGGGTTGGACAAAGGATCGACTTCCGGTGTGTTGTTTACTCAGCACAAGCTTGAGCCCATTGGATGTACAGTTTATAGCCATTATATAACATGATTATGCAGAGTCAAGGCACAATTAAAGATACCCTAATGCCGACTACTTGGTACACGTCTGCATAGCGAAGTACATCCTAAACTTTGACATCATGGCACATTGTGAGATCATCTCGCTCTTTTATTGAATCCTTACATCAATACCCGTCACCCACATCCAACATCGTGTCGGATATTATCCAATGGACCGAAGGCTGTCCAGGAAGAAATGCTGGAAGCGCTGCATTACTTGGAAGACCTTGTTATCTACGCGTAACTTGATGTTGCTAATAAAGTTGAGAGGTAACGCGAACTTGGAGAAGCGGATATTTGGCAAGAAATAGACGAGAAGAGATGCGCTCTTCCATACACCTCATGATACGGGTATGTAACCCTGCCCGCAATTGGTAGTTGATACGAGAATCGCAGAAGCTGTAATTCAGGCATGCATGTTACCGAGCCAGCGAGTGGCATTTCTCAGCTGCACCTCTCAGCTGACTTCGCATACCACTCGCGTCACGGTAGCGTGTGTCAACACACCCGATTCGCGGTAGCAGCAGGACGCCTTACATGACACGGCAACGAGACTATGGGTCGATCATTGGAACAATTTCGCAAAAGGAAGGAATAGTAGCTTGGGCGTAGGACGTAGTACGATACTTTAGGCAGCAGCTATTGATATTAAGAAGTCCAAACACCCTCCAATCTTACATCTCTCCCGCTATCTGCAAGCTCTTACATCGTATTTGACCAAAAATTGCGCCGATCCTTCACAAGAAGAAGAATATACAATAGCAAAGTATGTCAGACACTGCCGAACCCGACATTGCGCTCCCCACCGCCCCATCGGCCGACGCTCCAAAGAAAACCTACGACGCATCATGCCACTGCGGCGCTTTCAGATACTCTGTGGCTGCTTCACCTCCACTTGATGACCCAAATGCGGTTGTAATGGAGTGTAACTGTAGCATCTGTGTATGCAACGGCTATCTGTTCATTTACGTGCCTAACGAACTCGTTGTTTTCACCGAGGGCAGCATTGAACAGTTCAAAGTAAGCTTGATATGAGTGAAGTGAGCTCTTAGAAGGCTTAGGTGCACTGACACTAATACACAGTCTTACTCGTTCGGCTTTAAGAGGATGAATCATTACTTCTGCGGCACTTGCGGCGTATCCTGTATGGTCCGCTCCAAAGGCCCTGATTTCTTTCCTGGGATGACTTGCGTCAATGTGCGCATGTTGCAAGGTGTGGAGCTTGAGGACTTGAAGCGCAAGCCTGGTGATGGGAAGAACTATTGAAGGGGTTGTGCTTGGCGCAGATAACGTAAGGAGGAGACAATGTAAGGTTAATAGTCACCGAACATGAGATGATCTGATGTGTATGTCGACAAGGCAAGGTTTTGCTGTTGTGCAGCTCCTGATGTACGGCTTGTACAAAATGCTGACAAAACGGGCATGATCGATTAGAAATGCGGTCTCGCCCTACAGAGCAGATGATTCGCTCATGTAGCCCCAGACAGGGCGCAATACAGTCTGTCCTATCATACCAACCCAGGAACTTCGTATCTATATATCGCTACCTCACTCCCCATACTCTGCTATTTATCACTTGGTGCAATTCGATCATCGACAAGCCTCTCCCATACCAAATCTCAATCATGTCTCCTTCCCTTTCAACACCCAACACTTCGTCTACACCAACTTCGCCAGGGCGTTGGGTAGTCACAGAATTCGGCAAGCCATCTGTACTAGAATGGGAAGCTTTTGATCCCCTGGCCTCGCTGTCTGCTGGCAGAATTCTCATCCGCATCCTTGTGGCTGGTATCGCGGGAGTCGATAATATCCAACGTTGTGGCGGCTACCCTCATCCTTTGGCGAAAGACCCCGGCTTCACACCTGGCTATGACCTCGTAGGCGAGATAATAGCGCTAGGTGACTCTGTACCAAACGAGAAAGGATTAAGGGTCGGAGACAGAGTAGCGGCATTGAGCATCTTCGGCGCGCATGCGACACATATCGTGCTACCGTATGAAGAAGTCATGAAGTTGGAGAAGGACGATGATCCGCTGAAGATATGCGCACTGCCGCTGAACTACATGACAGCGTGGGGTATGTTGAAGCACAGCGGTGTGGATTTACCGCCCGGCACGAGCATCTTGATCGGAAGTGCAAGTGGAGGACTGGGAACGGCTGTTGCGCAGCTGGTCAAGGCCTTCGATATGGGAATCAGGATGATTGGAACATGTTCGCCTAGCAAGTTCGAATATGTGCGCTCATTGGGTGTGGAGCCGCTTGATCGAAGTGCTCCGAATCTTGTCGAGCAGGTTCACGCGCTGACAGACGGGAAAGGGGTAGATGTTGCATATGACGGTGTTTGTAGCGAGAAAACTGTCCACGACTTCCTCGCAGCTACCAAGCAAGACGTTGGCAAAGTGGTCATCTTTGGGGTTATGGGGAATATTGCTGCTGATGGGAGTAAAATGCTGGGAGGCACCGACAAATTGTTTGAAGCACTACTACAGCCACCGCGAGTATGCTTCTGGGCACTTGACATAGAGTTCCCGAAGAAGAAGGAAGTGGCAGAGTTCTATGCGGTAGTAGAGAAGGTGAGAGAGGGGAAATTGGATCCGATTGTTGCGAAACTTCTAAGGCTGAGCGACGCAGTGCCAGCACACGAGCTTCTTATAAATGGGAGCGCTATCAAGGGAAAGATGTTATTTGCAGTAGGTGAGGATATAGCTACGTTATATGGCGTATAACTGCCTACATGGCAGGATACACGCTCGAGTATTATATAGCTGAACGCTATCAAAGATGAACAGTCAATCAAACCGAGGCAAATAATAACTGTCAGACGACCTTTTGAAGGATACGTAAGACGCGAAGGATGAAATAGGATGACCAACTCTTCACATGTGTTCGAGAAGCCCTGCACAGCAAATCTTCTTGGAATCCACAATATTCTTGTCGCAATGTTACTGTAACTGCGCGGCATCATTCTTTGGTGTTACTAAATTGCGCCCTGGTATATTGATGCGTCTCTCTTTAGTTTCGACATCTTGCATGATATCAGTACATGCATCAGTTCTTCTATTGCGTGCCTGTTGTTTGACTGACCTCCGTTTCTCAATGTGTTTGATATGGGGCCCAGGAGGAAGTTCAGACCTAGTAGATCTGATTGGGGATTCACTAGTGTTCATACGATGGTACATTTTCGATTCCTTGGTGAGCTCCTCGGTGCTGCGCTAGCTCATCCCCTATTAGCCAGTATATGTGCTTGAGTTCCCAAAACAAATTGGTTAGTCTGTCTCATTGTGTAATGTTTTCCACTAGACTATGCTGCATTATCATATTCAAGGCATGATTGGAAGCTATGTTACCAATCCAAGTTCTCTGAATTACATGCTCTTTCGAAACTCATTTACACTAACAAGGTCAGTCCGGAAATTCATCGATGAATAGGGTGCAGGATAATAGTGCGATGATCAAGCTGGAGAAAGAGACAGTGGGGTGTGAGTCGCTTCTTGTGAATACAGCTATGCATGGACTAGGAAGAGGTTGGGTGGTGGATCTTGTAATGTAGAAGTCGGCAACGGACAGTATGTCGAGCGGTTCATTGTATACAATGGAGTGCACGCTAACAACGAGGAGGCAATACAACCAGATACCAACATGTTAATAAGAATTCCTCCCAGTGCCAGCCCAGTCGAGCAAGACATGTATCCTGTTGTGATCAACCAAGGGCTCGAACTCTGCACAAGCATCGGCACCACTATATCGATAAGCAAGCCAAAGCATTAAATATGGAGCAGCAAATGTGCAGCCTCGAAAGGGTTACGAGCAATGCTTTAGCATGATGGGGCGTGTAGTCTTACGCTGGCTATACTGCCTGAGACTCATGATCCAAACAGGCAAGATGATTATCGTAAGTCCATGACTGGACCTGAGTTGGCATGCCATTGTCCTCGGACCAAGTCCAGTCCACAGGTCAAGGACGCGTCTTGCGTCAGGAAGCACACTTCGAAAGCGCTGAGACATCGCACGCCCTGTCAGCTGCCTTAATGCAGCCCGAGCTACTACGTGGGAGTAGGAGGATGTTCCACGAAACGGAATCGTTGGACGTGGAGAATACTGGGGCAGCGGCGAAGAGGAAAGCTTTATGCATCAGTCATGTCATCGACAAGACGTACTTGGCCTGGCCACTGGCGCTATCCTTCATCGCTGCAACGATTCTAGCGGTTATCGCGGGAGTCGTAACGCGCAGTGCATCATCGGGCGTGGAGTTAGGAGGATTCGTAGGCGTCGGCGTCGTGTTGTCATGATCGTACATGTTATGGCTCCTAGGATAGCTCACACATCTATGCGCTTGAACCTCTGACCACCGTCATCGTCCTTCTCCAGCAACCCCCTCATTTGTCTGGCTCTCCTCTCTACCTCTCATGCGCTGCCCATCCTACTTTCTTCAGTGCGCCACCCCTCCATATGTGTCAATAGTGGCACGATAGCTGAGCTCTTCCAAAATACTACGCCCCTCCTCCATGTGTGCACGCGCGTAGCCACAAGGAATGCAATGCCCATGATGACTTCCAACGCTGTCCTTGATATGGTTGAAAGAAGGGCGACAACAGTATTCAGCGTAATGTTGTGAACGAAATGCCAACTGGACAGGGACCTCTCCTGGTAAACCTTGAGTATGATTATTATAACAACGACGCACATGAGACTGAAAACTGCAGCTACAAACTCCCGTTGCCAATCTTCTAAGTGAAAACTTTCGGAACGCTTAGGCGGATTGTAGTGCTGTTCG